>NC_134024.1:16808532-17546657 GCF_040712315.1 Castanea sativa | reverse complement strand
TTGGGGTGAACCAGAAAAGTTTGGGTAGAGCCGGATCTAAATGTTGGCTAGGTAAGCGTCCTGTAGTAAGACTATGAGTCATGCCCAGATTTTGGGGAGCTCTACACTAGCCTAAGTAATGCCTCACGGCCAATCCTGGATGATTATACCCTTCAAGATGGTTACTTGTTCAAGGCTAACAAGTTATGTATCCCTCAATCTTCAGTGAGAGATTTCCTAGTTTCGGAGATACATGCGAGAGGCCTTGCAGGTCATTTTGGTCAAGACAAAACAATTGAGGAAGTGGAACGTCAATTCTATTAGCCTGGTCTTAAGAGGGGCGTTGCCAAGATAATTGGTCAGTGTTGTACATGTCAACTAGCCAAACATCGCAAACAAAACACTAGCCTGTACACGCCTCTGCCTGTGCCAGATCGCCCGTGGTAGGATTTGAGCATGGACTTTGTGTTAGGTTTCCCCCGTACCTTTAGGAAGCATGATTCTATTCTAGTAGTTGTTGATCGCTTCTCTAAAATGGCTCATTTCCTACCATGTTCTAAGACTTCTGATACTTCTAAGATTGCAAAGCTCTATTTTGATGAGATTGTCAAACTTTATGGTCTTCCCAAAACCATAGTGTCTGATAGGAATATTCGCTTCATGAATTATTTTTGGAAGACCTTGTGGTATTTAGTAGGCACCAAATTGAAATTTTTCACGACATTTCATCCTCAAACTGATGGTCAAACTGAGGTGGTTAATCGTAGTCTAGGCAACCTCCTTCGGTGTCTAGTGGGTGAAGCCAATCAGAATTGGGATTCAAGTCTTCCTATAGCCTTACTTGCATATAATATCTCTGTCAATAGGTCTATAAGCGCTAGTCCTTTTGAGGTTGTGCATGGATATACACCTAGGAAGCCCTTAGATCTTTTGCCCATGTCCCCACATGTTAGGAATTCTGAATCTAATGAGGCATTTGCATGACATATTCATGATTTGCATAATGAGATTCACAAAAAAATTCAGGTAAGTAATTTTCAATATAAATTCATGCTGACACTCAACAACGTCATGTAGAGCTTCAAGTAGGGGATTATGTCATGATTCAGATTCAACTTGAACGGTTTCCCTTTGGGACCGTTAAGAAATTTCAGGTTCGTAGTGCCGGTCCATTCAAGGTATTGAAACGAATGGGCCCAAATGCATATGTCATTGACCTTCCTCATGATTATGATATTAGCTCCTCCTTTAATATTGAGGATCTAGTTGCTTATAAAAGCCTCACAGCTATTCCTGATACTCCTTTTGATGAGCCTTTGCTTGATCCTATCGATGCCCCTATACCTACCCCTTTACCCTTAAATCTGTCCTATGCACATAAAGAATCTATTGATGCTATTTTAGATGAGCAGATTGTTTCTACCAGGGATGGAGGAGTTCACCATTTCCTAGTTTGGTGGCGAGGGCTCTGTTTGCACATAGATTACTCGAGATGAGCTATAGCAACTGGATCTTGACTTACTGGAGTACTATTAGAGCTCTTCAGATTTCTACTCGATGGGGTTGAGTTCTTCTCACCCAGGGGGAGTTGGTGTGGACACAAGGTACAAGCCCCCAAATATACGCATGTATGGGAAGAAGAGCAAAAAGAAGACGACCCAACCTGTGACCTTATGGATGGAGCCTATTAGTTATTGGGCTTGAGACTAAGTAAGTCCGAACATTTAATAATTAGGGTTTCTTTATGCATTTTATTGTAGTTATTTAAACACTTTTTCTAATTATTGTAAGACAGTTTTGAGAATTTAAAAAAAAAAAGTGTGTTTCTTTTACACTGGTGCCGACTCTAGTTTTTGTTTGGTGCTGACTCCAAGCAACCCTTAGGTGCTGACTCCTAGGGTTTATTTTTTCTGTTTATTTGTTCCATTGAAATATTGTGGTTGTCCTACGTCATGTTCATTCTTGAATGGTAAAGGATTGAAAAGCCTGAATCAGCTCTGTATTTTGTTGCAATTGTGTATCCCCTCTGGATTCGAAGAAAATCATCAAGTTTATGGTAGTAATATTATAAATGAAGAGAGTATTTTTCAATGTTATTAGAAATCATGTGAGGTCTAAGCTTGGTGGTGGCAGATCCTTTGGAGGGTTCACACCTCTATTTTTAAGTAAGTGTTTCTATGTATTGAGTTGTGCAGCTATTTGTTGCCTGTATGACTTTTGTCTTGTTCTTAACAAATTTGCTACCAATTGGTTATTTTAATATCCAGCCATTTACTCTTCTAAACACAAAGAAAAATTAATTAAGATACCAATGCTTGAACGTCATCTTTCTAGAAATCATGGCTCTGCTTAATTCATAAATTAGTTTTCTGAAAATAGCACCTAAATGGATTTGAATGTTGTTCTAGCAACCCAGATGATAATTGATCATACTAATAGTCGATTATCTAGGTATAGATTTAATGAGACCTATATATATTTCAAGTACAAGGTCTACCTAAAGAAGGTAAAATGCACACATCTGATGTGTGGGGGGTACCATTAAGGAGGTTTATGAAGGTACCAAACTCTTTAGGCTACTAAATTTATATACCTGATTTGGATTTTTCCTATGAAGTAAAAGTGCAATAATTATTCTGGCCAGATGATAATATCCTCTAGATTTGGATCTAGTTGAATAGAAAGAGTTATGCTATTTAATGTGACCATAAAACATCGAAATGAATGGCAGAGCTAAAGATGCTATAGAATGCACCCATGTGATGAGATGGCCAAGAGTGTTGTGCTCTACAAGCACTTAGTATTTTTAACTAAAATATAAATATTCAAATCTCCTCCCTCCAACTATCGAATTACCGAAAGAAAAAATTCCTTCCAGTATCACCACACATATACTTATAAATGTAAAACACTTTTTTGAACAAAATAAAATATGTTGTTTGAAATCAAATAAAGAAACATGATAACTTGCTTGATACTATCCAACATCACAATCCATAAAATAGATAGAATAACTATATCTATATAATCCAATATAATTCAACTACGTGGTATACCACGAGATATCAATTTTAGGTCCAAAACGCGGCAATCAACATTACTTTTAAGACTGAAAAATGCAATAGTATATATCTAGGTAATATAGTGTCTTTGAATAATTTTATAACACAATTAAAAACAGACACTTAAAACACTTTCATATATCAAGTTTAGCTATTAATTGCATCAACCTTGAAGCTACTTCCATCGAATCTGAAACCATAGCATAGAAAAAAAAGTGAAACAAAACTCATTAAATGTGGAATCTGAAACCATAGCATAGAAAAAAAGTGAAACAAAACTCATTAAATAAAGTAGATAAAGAAGAATATGCTTCCAGTAAAAGAAATAGGTGCTTAAGTCTATAAGGAAATGAAATAAAATATAAAAGCTTATTATGTTTGTGGTACCATTAAGAGTCTGTTTGGATATTGCTTATTGTTGAAAATTGAAAATACAGTAGTAAAATCATTTTTAAATGTGTGAATAGCGCCTTGGGACCCAGTTTTAACTTAAAATTTGCTGAGTTCTGTACTTGTGGGTCCCGTGAATAGTGCATGAAACCCACAGAGAATAGGCCAAACGCATTAACTTTCAGTTTTAAGCAACATCCAAACTCACACTAAATTGCCATTGAATAGCCACAATAAGAAACTAATCATTTATATTAGGAAGTTTTCCACTAGAGTGATACTAGGGATGTTACAATTTTTACTACACAAGTCTTACAAATTGATGATTCTCGGAAAAAAAAAAAAAAAAAAAAGTCTTACAAATTGATGTGTCACAAACCACAAAAAAATAATTCAAACATTTATTTATTAAGTTGTTGAAGTATTGCCAATCACATTCATTATCCCGTTAATTTGTAAGTTTTTCATAGTAAAATTGATAATAGTTTCAAGTCATCATATAAAAAGGTAATACTCAATGTAGTGGCAGCTTCAAGAATATTTTTTTAAGAGGGTCTTAATTCATGTTGAAGATGTTAACAATGACCTTTTTTATAAATAATATTTTCTTATTTCATCTTAATAATTAGGATGATAAGATTAGATATTTTCTTGTAACGCATGATTCGAGGTAAGATTTTTTAAGCCAACACAAGTTCTATTAAAAGATGAGCCTTAGGTAGGAGATAAATGTATCCATATTACTAGCAAAAGAATAAATGATAAACTATAAATTCATTGGGCATATTGTTTGTTAGTATAATGAAGATATTAATTATTGTTGCAAATATTAAATCTTGAAAATCATCTATAGTGTCTTATTATAATAAAGTTACTAATTATTGTTATCAAATGATCTTTAATTATTATTAATTGCATAGAAACTTTAATTTATTATTATTTTTATTTAACAATTTAACTTAACTTTGAGGACTTATTGGTTTTTGTAATTTATTAAGAAGAATATTTATTATATCTTTTGCATTACTCTATTAAGAATTCAATAGAATAATTCAATTAAAAAAAAAGACATCACTCACCACTTCTACTATCTCACACCTAATTGTCTTTTAATATTTACATTTTACCGTCCACTTGATTCTGTATTCTTGAGATTTAAGATCGACAAATTACTAATTTTTGTTGATATTTTTTTTTATTAAAAATTTCCAAAATAAAAGTTGGTGTTGAATATGAATTGGTTTGTTTTTGGATTTCTTTTAAGGGTTCAAGTTTATATTTTAAGATGATCAAAATAAATAATTTAAAAAATATTATATATAAATATTTTTTTTTTCCTAAGTGAGGGGGTTCGTTCGAACCCCGTGGAAACAACCTGGCGCCACCCCTGACTCAATGGCATCTCAGTGCTTTTTTATCATTTCTTCAAGCCATAAAACTAAACACTCTGCAAAAGCAGTGATAAATTGTTCATATTTAATAAGTAGGTTCTTCAGGGTGTTCATTCTTGAATGGTAAAGGATTGAAAAGCCTGAATCATCTCTGTGTTTTGTTGCAATTGTGTATCCCCTCTAGATTCAAAGAAAATCATCAAGTTTATGGTAGTAATATTATCAATGAAGAGAGTATGTTTCAATGTTATTAGAAACCATGTGAGGTTTAGGCTTGGTGGTGACAGAGCCTTTGGAGGGTTCACACCTCCATTTTTAAATAAGTTTTTCTATGTATTGAGTTCTGCAGCTATTTGTTGTTGTATGACTTTAATATTGTTCTTAACGAATATGCTACTAATTGGTTATTTTAATATCCAGCTATTTACTCTTCTAAGCACAAGGAAAAATTAATTGAGATACCAATGCTTGAATCTCACCTTTCTAGAAATCATGGTTCTGCTTAATCCATAAATCAGTTTTCTGAAAGTAGCACCTAAATGGATTTGAATGTTGTTCTACCAACCCAGATGATAATTGATAATACTAATAGCCGATTATATAGGAATAGATTTAGTTGAAAATATAAGTCATGCAACTTTTTATGAGACCTATATATATTTCAAGTACAAGGTCTACCTAGAGAAGGTATGAAAAACACATCTGATGTGTTGGGGTGCCATTAAGAAGGTATATGAAGGCACCAAACTCTTTAGGCTACTAAATTTATATACCTGATTTGGATTTTTTTTCTATGAAACTGAAAGTGCTGTAATGTTCTGGCCAGATGATAATATTCTCTAGATTTGGGTGTAGTTGAATAGAAAGAGTTATGCTATTTAATGAGACCATAAAAACTTCAAAATGCATGGCGTAGCTAAAGATGCTAGAATGCACCCATGTGATGAGTTGAGGGACCATCATAAAGGAAAATGAAGGACCATACTTTTTAGGCTTCATGTATATATACTAATTGGATTTTTCCTAGGAAAGTGAAAGATAGTGTTTGTCAAGCATCTCATTGTATACTTTGTGAATTGCAGAAAATATATCTAAATTGATACTTTTAGGCTTCACATTTAGCATGTCAAAAATATTTTGAAACATGCTCTATATTATGGGAGTGAATTCACCAGCAAAATCGTGTTGGCTTGAAAATCTGTGAGAAAATTTTGTAGCTTATTTGCCCCATTTTCTTAGTTTCTTTAGTTGAGACACAGGTACTCCTGAAGTATAGCTCATAAAATATAAGGTGAACTCCAAGCAAATCATATTTGAAAGTTAATTTTTATATCAGATTATTTACTTTTATTGATTTGAAGTATGAAATCAACTAAACGCATTGAGTATCTAATAAACTAATTCGAGTTAGAAAATTCTTGCAACCAAATATTCATTAAGTGGGAGCCTATAGGACAAACAATCTTATGTTGCTGCCAAGATTATGTTCCTTTGTTTCTCAAGTACAGAAACCTTTTTTTTTTTTAATTTTAATATTTGCACTAAAAAAAATAATCTTACTATTTCTCTTCTTTTTAAAGAAAAAGAAGTGATCAAGCTCAATATCATCTCACCCAAATCGAGCATAGGAAAAGTGTGTTCCCTTGGACTTTAATACTTTTTTTGAGTTCGAATTTTCATCATAAAGATGCCAAAGGAATTTGGTATAGTAAAGGGCTCCGAAAGCTAAGCCTAAGGTGAATGATTACAATAATCTAAAGCCAACCCACAACTTTTCATTTGAAGCTGTCTATGATTTTTTTTTTTTTTTGGGGTTTTAATGCAATTACAGGCTATGTATATAAGACTGTCTAAATGGCTTTTTATAAAATATTATCCTTAGAGTTTGACTTAGAGGGCGTTTGGATAGCACAGTTGCGTCCACGTCTAGCCTTTTTTTTTTTTTTTTTTTTTCCACGCGCATATGTCACTGTTCATTGGCCATGAACAGTGATTTTAGGCCAATGAACAGTACTTTTTGGGATGAACAGTAATTTTTACACATTAAAAAATTATTTTTGTACAGTGTTTTCAGTTTTCAGTTTTCAGCAATAAGTGTCAATATCTCATTATTAACGTCTGCACCACTTGAGTAAATCGGTTAGGCTTTAATGAAAAATGTTAATATAAGGTTTGATTTGTCACAAAGCTAAATGATTTAAATAAAAAATACGATAACTAAATTTGTCACCCACATCAAAATATAATAAGGATGGTATTTGTAAAACCCCTTCTTTTTTGAATCATGATTATGCTTTGCTATAGCATTGTGTAACATTCATTTTCGCATGTCCTGCACACAGTGGAGCATGTCTAACGCAATTTGATACAATTCATTTGTGTGCAATTTATTGATGCCCAGAAAACAAACATGGAAAAAAGTTGTTCAGTCTTTTGATCATGTGGGCTCAAGCTAATTTTGTACACAGTTGGCTACTGTCATCATTTACAACTTTATGCTTCACAAGTTCCTTTTCCATATTCTTTTCTTTGATAATTTGCTAGCCACGTAGCTACTTTACATGCCTTTTATATCTTCGAAAAGAGATGCTTTCCTTATACCCCTAAGAAAAAGGAGATGCTCTCAATTCGATGTTGACTCAGAGCATCTTAAAATGAGCCATAACACTTAAGCTAATTCCTACGCATGGAAAGGCTTTAAAGTGACAAAGAAAGCATCCACTAGACCGAGTTTCTGATTCCAGAAATGCATGACAAAATGTTATAGTATCCAAGTTTACTCAAATCTAACTTATTGCATTTTGCATAAGACACATTTTTTTCTTTGACAAAAGCAATTTTTAGCCTTCAAAGATACATTGTGTTTGAGAGATGAAAGGGCAGATGGCAGGGACACTTCTTGACACTAATATTGCTCTCTAAAGTATAAATTTTGTTTCTCTTTTTCTCTTTCTTTCTTGCCATCTCTATCCATAGTGGCAAGTTGAAATAACAAATTACTTGCTAGAAATTGAATTTCAATTATGAAATGATAAACTATGCTCTTCTTTTGAGTCTTTATTAAGAGGGTTAGAGGTATCAAGACCCAAGACCGGACCCAACCCTCTTGTAGCTATGACCTACTTGTATTACAAGTAAAAACGACCCTAAGGTTAGTGATAGTATTTTCATATATACCCGCCAATGAGCTTGTAAAGTATTGTAAAGAATAAGTGAAGGGGGGGGGGGGGGTCGCTAAGCAGGAGAGCTTTTCAAGGATGTACAATGTAGAGAAAAAAGGGGAGGGAAAGATACACATTATTAGGGCACTTGTCTATTTCTTACTTGCTTTTAACATCACGAGATGCACATAATTAGAACATTTGTCTTTTTCTTATGGTGTCATCTACTCATTTTGGAGGAATTTCCTCCAACTTGGGTTAGAGCTAAACTTTATCCTTATTGCAATTTCACTTAATAATATAATCTATTTTGTGAGGGATTATATATATTTAGGAAACTTTAAACTGTTAGGGAAAATAAAACTTATCATCAATGATTATTTAGCATACTCATAACATTGTTTTTTTTTTTTTTTTGATGAAATTGTTTAGGGTTTTAATTAGGTTGAATTTCTATTAGCTCAATAATTTTGGAGCCTTTCTTAGAGATAGGAAGCAGTGCACAACTCATTTATGTTTTTTCTTTGAAAGAAATATCATCCAACCGATTTTTGGGCCTTTTTAATAATGGGTACTATGGGATTAGAGCCAACCCTCTAGAAAGAAGATGGATAGATCAAACTTGATGATGCCGAAGAAATCACCAGTAAGCTGCGAGTACTCCTCCGATTGAAGCAACACTTGCGAAGAGAAAATAGATGATCGACAGAGAGCACCGGTGTGGTGCCGACCAAAAACCCTCCGACGATCAAGTTAGAGTCTTTTTTAGACAACCCTAGAGTGCCAGAGTTGAGATAATTGTGCGTACCTTTGGGTCATGAGGGTTTTGGGGTATATATAGTGGTATGGGGCCGAAATAAACGCCTTGGTGAAGAAGTACTTTCCTTTTAAAAGAGTAATTCGTAGATCTTTGCCTATTGTATTGAGCCCTTTCCTTATAGGAATCTTCTTGACTAAGGTCGAACGTGTAGCGCAAGAACTTTCCTTATATTCACATAAGCAGAAGTCAAGATAGGCTAAAAATGAAGGTTGGACTATCCCTTCAGCTTTTACCCGCCAAGGTCGTCAGCCCACGTGTACTTCCTACACTGTCGTCAGCCTATGTATGTCTCCACAAAGAACGTCAGCCTATGTATGTCTCCGCAAAGAACGTTAGCCAAGGACCTTTACAACCAAGGTCGTCAGCCTTGACTCGTCAGCTTAACGTCGCTACGTAAGGGGCATGGCCTCAAATGTCATAAAGGAGGCATCCTAATGAGGCTGGCTGACGGGTTGTATATTCCCGTCAGCCTTCTTAAAAACGTCACTATCAAAACTCTACTCCTCAATGAACAAGTTTGTTCCATCCAAAGCTAAACAAGGTCACAAAAGAAGGCAAAGAAAAGAAAGAAACTAGCATCCTCTTATTGAATTTATGGGGCTAATTAGCTTCTTTATTGATTTTTATTTGGGGAAAATATTCAAGCAAACTATTATATTATACAAATTAGAAGTAATGGAATAAATAATTGTGCCAAAAAAAAAAAATCTTTATGGAAGAAGATAACGACCTCGGTGAGAAAAAATCTTAAAAGATGCCTCTTTATACTTTTTAGTAGATGTGGCCATGCTTAAAAATATGTGATATATAAAGAATATGTTAAAAAAAATCAGCTAGGTCATTTTATGAGAAAGAGATGCCCTGTCACCTGACAAAGAAATCGGAAAGAAACAAAAAGCTTCAAAAGGATTGAAGCAGGAGAAACAAAAATCTTATATATATATATATATATATATATATATATATATATATATATATATATATATATATATATATATATTATGCACCTAAAAGTTAGATTAATTTAAATAATAAGAAACAAATCCAACCATAGGCTTGGCTAGAAAAAGTTAATCCACAGCCCCAACACCGCAGCACTACTGAGAAGGATCTAGAAATTAATAAAAATAAGAGCAACATATTCTAGTTATATGAAAATTTCTTAATTGTAAACTATTGTGATGGGTGTATACTAAAAATTGTGTAAATAATAATTTACGTGAAGTAAATATATCATGCTTCAAAAACAACCATATCACTAAGCAAATTTTTTCTTCAAAAAGTGAATCTCCTTCAACCCTATACATGACTATTCATAAAAAACAAAATCATTTGTATGTATTATTTAAATAAGTCATGTAATTCATTAAGTTAATCATATTACTAGAACTCTAGAAGCAATTTTATCAATCACAACACATTGGATTAGAGGAAGGAAGTTTGGCTTGAAAGAAAAATTTTATGTCTGTATATATATTCATTCATTGTTCAGTTAATGGCTATTCTTAAGGCATTTATTAATAGATTATTTTTTTAAAAAATTCATACCACTTTTATAAGGGATATAAAAAGCTATAAAAAAATTATGAAAAATGTTAAAAAATGTTCTAAATGCATTAGTTTAAAATCTATTTTAAGAAACTATATATGGCAAAATAAAAAATAAAAAAAAATTAATTATTTTGATAATTTTTATATTTCTTCTAAAAATAGTATCAAAACATTTTAAAATTTATTTATTAACAATTACTTTTTACTCAAAAATTATTTTTTTAATAATATTTTTTAAAAAAATATTTATTAAACCAATAATCCATCCATTAACTTTTCATATTCATAAAAAAGAACAGATGCTGCAATAATTTTTGATCTGAGTGAAAACACCTGGAATATAAAAATGCCACACAACATGGCAACAAAACTTCTTTATTGGTAAACGTAGTGTTTAGTTGCTTGGTTAATAAAAAAAGGAGGTAAATGTTAATCACGGGATTTCCCATGCATTTGTTGGATTACAACCTGGAAGATTGTGCAACCCTAGAAATTCCACTCCTAAAAAGGCTTTCATGGAATCTATTTTTTTGGTGAGAACTGAGGAGAAACACAGACAGAGAAGACTACAAAGCTACAAAGAGTATACATATGAAAGATGTATAGTAACCTATTTGACTAGAGTAAAAGTCCTCTTACAAATTTTTTTAGAATTTTGTTACCGTTTGAGCGGTGAAAATAAAGTAGCAGATTAACGTGGATTTATGATTTCATTATTTACAAGTTGCTATATAACAAAGTTGTAGTAGAAAAAAAAAACAAAAACAAAAAAACAAAAACAAAAACAAAAAATTTGTACCACTAAACTGACTCATTTGACTATGATATTCACTCAGTCCCATCAATTCCATATATTGAAGTTTTTATATGTTGTGTTTGGACATTGTGGTCCTGTTTATTTTCCCAATTGTTTTTGTTTGCTTTTCACAATACTTTAATGTTAGTTTGTTAGTAACAATCAAAGGACAATAGGACAAGTTACATGCTATCATTTTTTTGCCAGATTATAGACAAATTCAAAACCTGATCATTTTAATCACCAGCCATTTTTTGTTGTTGTTGAAACTACTGACTATAACCAATTGATTGTGATATTTCTGTTCTTGTCCCATATTTTTTGGTAAATGGAATTAATGATTCAATATATTGTCCCAATCTAAAATGGAAAAAAAAAAAAAAAAAACTTCGTAGTACTCACTTTTTGCAAACACCATACCTAATTAATCTTAACCATTATTATATATAATGAAATTTTAACAATGTCACAAAAACATTGATTTAAAAAATATTTTTTTAAATTTTTTATTGAAAAAAAAGCAACTAATTTTTTATATTGGTTATAAAGTTGCATTAATTTTTTTAAAATAGTCCATTAACAATATGTACTGTAAAATGACTCAAAGACGAGAAATTACTTATTGGTTGATTGCTTATTGCTAATGTAAGTGCACAATTTGTACTCGGACCCAAACGAGTGATGGACTCAGGCCCAAAGAGTCTTATACAATGAAATTTGTAGAGTATGGGTTTGAAATCTAGGTTAGGGATATTGGGGAATTGATAAACAGGCTAGAAGGCCGCAATCTACGCAAATAATAGATAAATATGACAAAAACTCTCCTCGGACGTAAGCCAAGGACAACTTGTATAGCCTTTCTTTCTCTAAGCAAAAAATTACAATGTTTAGTTTCTAGCCACTAGTCCCCCTACCTTCTTTCCTCTCTCATCTTCTTATAATCTTCTTCTTCTTCCCTGTTTCATCCACGTTTAATACAGATTTTCCTCCTAAATACTTGTCCCATCCACCACCTTTTTGAAGTCTTCAAATAATAGCTGAAAGGCTGAATATTACTGTTCAGAGGTCATTTCTCCATTAATGCGGCCGGAGAGGTAGATGCAGGGCCTTTAATGTGGTGGTAGCAGTTTTTCTCTCAAATATTTCTCACACGTTTCTCCTTCTAACGAGTGCTTGGATCACGCCTTTATCCAACAAGTCTTCTAGAATTCTGTCCCTAAACCTTTTAGCATGTCCCATGGCCTTCATTGGGCCCGTCCGAGGAGATACTCCTCCTCGGACAACTCCTCTGCCTCTTGTAGTACGGACTGGCCTGTGGGCCTTGAAGACTCTGATTGAACAAATTTATTCCAACAAACCAGGCCCAAGGCCTAAACGTGTATTTAAGTATTTTTACCCCCCACAACTAAATTATTGGAAAAATGTGTCAATAACTCGACTGAATAATTGTGAACAATATTTAGTTTTTTTTTTTTTATTGTTGTTGTTGTAGTAGTTGTTGTTGTTATAACAATGTAGATTAGAGTAAAAGGGGTTAATATAATAGCATATTACCTCCATTCTGTAGTCTAGCCATTGACTAACAAAAGTAGGCAAAGAAATTATTTGTCACTTAATTTAAAATTATATATATTTATATAAGAACCAAATTAGTCAATTAACTTATAATATGATATGAGTTTGATTATGAGACGAATGTAAGTTAACATATATCCTAAAAACATTAGTTATGAACTATTTTTAGAAAGTTTTTATGTGAAAAGAAAAAAAAAATAACTAACTTTTTTTTATAGTTTTTTACATTTCCCTTGAAAATGATATAAAAACTTTCTTAAATTAGTAAATAAAAAAATGTCCTAAGGATATCGACTAACAAGATCCTTTTAAAGAGACATTTTTTAAAATAATCCAAATCAAATTAAGGTTCGATTAAGAGGACGTTTGGATCCAGCTTTTTTGTTGCTGCGTCCACGTTTTGAGTTTTGCTTTTTTTTTTTTTTTCTCTGCTACGGGGAGACAAGCGCGAAGTGCGCGTACTGTGCGTGTACTATGCGCGCACTGTGCGTGCACTGTTCACGTACTTTTTTTAGCAATTTTTTTTATTAAAAATGGGTCCTGCAGTACTATTCATACATTTAAAAATTATTTTGCTACAGTGTTTTCAGTTTTCAGCAATAAGTTTTATCCAAACGGACCCTAAGTTTAATTATATTATTTAGGATTAAAGAGACATTTTTTAATGAGAAAAAAAAAGTAACTAATTTTTTACATTTTTAAGTATTCAAACTTTCTCAAAATGGTCAGTTAAAAATTCTTTGAGGTATATACCTGCTAACACAACTATTTTTAAAAAGAGTCATATTAATAAGTACTTTTAGAGTAATTTTTAATAAACCATATAAAAAAGATTTTAACACAATTTTTATAAAAAATATAAGGGTCTATTTGGTACCTATCCCAAATTCACATTTTTACATTTTAAATAACTTTACACAATTTTTTACATAGTTTTTCACTCACACAAATTTAAAAAACTACAAAAATTCTATTTCAAACTACTCTATCAAATGCCCCTTAAAAAGTTGTCAATAACTTTAATTACTCGATCATTTCCTCATAAACATATATATAAAAATAGTTTTTAAATCAATATCTCTAAAGCATTCCTTAATTACCTTCTTAAAATGACACCAAATAGGGTTAAACATTCTCATGTATTTATGGGATTTCAAAATGAAATTGTACAAACGAGTCAGGACTAAACTGGATGAGGACAACTGGGAAATGTGCTAAGTGACAGTACAGTGGACCAGTGGCTTAATGGACTCTGACACGCCACAACATTGTAGAAGCAAAACGTACACTCTGTTTTTTTCTTTTTGAGAAACCAAAACGTACACTCTACACTGTCCTAAATCGTTTACCACTGTCGCCAACATTACATATATATATATTTATTGCATATCAATTTCAAATTTCTTGAATCAGATGTGCACTAGCCCATGAGAGTCCCTGGACATCATTGCTTCTAAGCCATCACTTTTTCTATTTTTTTGACTTTATTTTATCTTCAGCCAATCATTTATGGAAGTGCAAATGACTTATTGTAGGATGTCCACGTGTGATTTTCACTTTTTAAATTCAAACATCTAGCCGTGTCAAAAAATCTGCGCCGAGGACCAATGACCGTCCGTTATTGGCCACGTGGCAAACTCAGTGGGGTCAGCATTCATGGGACCTACTAAAATAGAGAAATAAATTATTGGCTTGTAGAAAATTTATATTAATTTAATAAATATTTCAAAACTTTTTACGATTTTTTCAAAACTTTTATGATTTTTATTTGTTACTATAATCTCAACCGTTTATATATATCTAAATGATTTTTGAAATTAATTGATTGAGAAAATACATATATGTTGGATATTTTTTGTTTTTGAGAAGAAAATATGTTGGATTCTTTTTTTGGGAGAAGACAAATATGTTGGATATTGGTTGTGTTCAAGAGTTTTATTTATCTATTTATTTGTTGTTATTATGAACTATGAAGAAGGTATATACAACTCTCTCTTTTTCACTCTAAATTTTGTATATGATAGTAAAATTCTTTTTAAAGTAAGTTTAAGATTATATTTAATTTTATTTTCTTCTACTTTCAAATTACTTGTGAAAATGATTTCCTCCATTTATTATGAGCCGTACTAATTGCAAGTTGCAAGCGTCAATGATTTCAATTCAAAAAGAAACAAAGAATCAAATAAACATTAAAACATAATAAATCTTGCAGCACTACCGTATAGGTTTCAAAGGGCAAAAAAACTGGAGAAATAATTTACGTTTAGTTTTGTTTGCCATGACAATAAATTCTGCATGGCTTGCATTAATGAGTGTATCCATCCTACAACATTATATTCTTTGTTTACACTCATTGCTTTAAGAGTATTCATAATTTACCCTCGCATACTCTTGATGTGATGGTCACTTCATAAGTATAAGTGCTTGTGGGGTGAGGGGCAAGTACTGTGATTCAAGTCTCCAAGAGAGAGTTTTACATACATATACACTTAGATTATGTTAAAGTAAAATTCTATCTTGTATATATAAAAAAAAGTATTCATAATTTCACACGCCTAACTAAAAAAAAAAGAAAAGAAAAAGGAGTGTTCACACACTCCACATTTTAGGTACAAGTAATATAGGTTAGGGATACAAAATATTTTACTACAATATTTTTCACAATTATTAGTGTTATTGTGTAAATGTGCCATTAGAGAGAATAATTTTTAGGTATTTTTCGAGTACTGAGTACAAAAAATGACCAGGATTTCGTTATAAATGTAAGAGGAGAGAGCACAATTTTTCCATGATTCAAAAATATCTAAAAATTTATCCACTAGAGTAATATTATTTTTATGTGTCGTTTGTCACTAACATCATTTTTATAAACACCAATCATTACATATTGCATTAATAGTGAAACACTAATAATAATTTATTATCTTGATAATTGTAAAGAAATTCACTTAACTAAATTTAAAGTTAATAATTTATTATACTTGTTTAAAGTTTTTCAATCAAACTTAAAAAAATAAATCCAACTCTCTTTTATTTATTTATTTTTTGGAAAAGGAATTCAAACTCTGTTTACAGGGAGAATGTAATAACTAATAAGAGTACGTAAAGGTTAATCCCAAGACTTTATTCCACCCATCACCTGAACTATAAAATAGCAACACTATCATGTATGTGATCCTCTACTAATCCTTTCATGCTCCATCAAAAAAATTCTCTCTAAAAAAAAATTCCATAAATAAAGTCAGCTAATCAAACGGCCAATTATAAGGCTCCAAAGTCCAAACTATTCCATTCCCTGTGTACTTGAGTTTCCCTTCAACTACAATAGTCCACTTCTCATCTTCGTTGTCTCTTCCTCTCCACCATTCTCTCTTCCCAAGATAGAAACAAAGAGAGAGAGAAAAGAAGAAGAAGAAGTAAAAGTGTAAAAAACAAAGAAGAGCAAGAATCAGACACAGAGAGAGAGAGAGAGAGAGGGTTCAAAACTAGAGCTCTGAGGCTTTGAGCCAAAAAACAAAAAATGGGATTCACAGCATTTCTCTTCTGTCTTCTGGTTTTGGTCACATACACAACATGGGTCTGTGTCTGTGCAAACCCAGAGCTGAGAGCACTGATGGACATGAAAGCAGCTTTGGACCCACAGAACCAGTACCTTTCTTCATGGACCATCAATGGCAACCCATGTGATGGTTCTTTTGAAGGTGTGGCTTGCAATGAGAGAGGTCAAGTGGCCAACATTTCAATGCAGGGAAAAGGGCTATCAGGCAAGCTTTCTCCAGCCATTCAAGGGCTGAAGCACTTGTCAGGGCTGTACTTGCATTTTAACTCTCTGTATGGAGAGGTACCTAAAGAAATAGCAAACTTGACCGAGCTCAGTGATTTGTATCTGAATGTGAATAATCTCTCTGGGGAGATACCTCCTGAGATTGGAAACATGGCTGGTTTACAAGGTCGGTACTTTTAGTGAGTCTTTTTTATTTCTGTTCTGTTAAAAAAAAAATTGAACTTGATGGGTTTTAGAGGCTCAAGAATATTCAAATATTGGCCTTACTCCTTAGCATGTGAATGCGGGTTTGTGATTTGATGTTTTGATTTCTCTTTTAGAAGTTGGCACATACCATGCTTCACTACTTGCAGGTTTTGGTTGAAAATTTTCAACTTGATTTTTTGTATTATTTATTTATTCACTCTCACAAAGTGTCTCGGACATAGAATTTTCTTTTTTGGCCTTGTTACTGAAATGGGAAGTCTCAAGGGATCCGACTGAGTTTTGATGATACGCGAAGGAGAGCAAAAAGCTGTAGATCTTGCTCTTCAATTCTGGGAAATTTTTTAAATCGTTAGACAATTAAATAACTTCTAATACTCCTATGATATGTCTCATAAAACCATTTAGCTTTTTATTTTTTGGTTTGGTTTGCCACGCTAAAAGTCTAATACATAATGAAAAGATTCAAACTTTATTGACTCCCAGCAAAACATGGGAAAATAAGCAGTTTTGGTTTTATTTTGTTTGCACATATTTTTGGTTGCTTCCAAGGTTAGATACAACAGGAATAAATGAATGAAAAAGCTTGTATCTTGTTCAATGATTTCTTTGCTTATGCTGATTGCTTTTATGGATTTTCTCTAAAAAACTTAAACTTGCTTGCAATTTACGTATTCTGCAATGAAGTGGTAAATATTCAAACTTCACTTTTCTTTTGCTCTACAGTATTGCAACTTTGTTATAACCAGTTCACTGGAAGTGTACCTACACAGCTGGGTTCTTTGACGAAGCTTAGTGTTCTTGCATTGCAATCTAACCAACTGACTGGAGCAATCCCAGCAAGTTTAGGAAATTTGGGAATGTTAGTGAGGCTTGATTTGAGTTTCAATCACCTCTTTGGTTCAGTTCCCACAAAATTAGCTGATGCCCCTTTGCTTGAAGTCATAGACATTCGAAATAATACTCTCTCTGGCAGTGTACCTCCTGGTAAAATAGCTAATCCATTTTTACTCTATTCTTTTTGATCAAGCATTTTCGTTTTGACTTGTTGATCAAGTAAACCCAATTTGATTTTGTTTTCTCTGTGGTTAATGAAGCTTTGAAGAGATTGAGAGAAGGATTTCTGTTTGAAAACAACCTTGGTTTATGTGGGGTTGGTTTTTCATCATTGAAAACTTGTAATGCTTCAGATCATGTCAATCCAAGTCAGCCTGAACCCTATGGACCAGGATCAACCAATCTGCCAACCAGAGATATCCCTGAAACAGCAAATGTCCGGTTGCCTTGCAACCAAACTCAGTGCTCAAATCATTCAAAAACCTCACGGTCTTTTGTTGCTGTTGGTGTAATTGTGGTAACAATTGCATTCTCAGCCATAGGAATTCTGGCCTTCATCCAGTATCGCCGGAGGAAACAGAAGCTTGGCACTACATTTGATATTTCTGATAACCGTCTAAGTACTGACCAGTCTAAAGGGGTTTACAGGAAGAATGGCTCTCCTCTCATCAACCTTGAGTATTCTAGTGGATGGGACCCTTTAGCTGATGGCCGAAATTTCACTGGGTTTGTGCAAGAAGTCTTCCAGAGCTTTAGGTTCAACTTGGAAGAGGTGGAGACAGCTACGCAGTATTTCTCAGAGATGAATTTGTTGGGTAAGAGTAACTTTTCTGCAACTTATAAAGGTATTTTAAGAGATGGGTCGGTTGTTGCTATCAAAAGCATCAGCAAGTCTAGTTGCAAGTCAGAGGAGTCTGAGTTCTTGAAGGGATTAAATATTTTGACCTCATTGAGGCATGAGAATTTGGTCAGGTTGAGAGGATTTTGTTGTTCGAGGGGCCGTGGTGAGTGCTTTCTTGTGTATGATTTTGTTCCTAATGGGAATCTGCTGCGCTATCTTGATGTAAAGGATGGTGATGGTAATGTTCTTGAATGGTCAACTAGAGTTTCCATCGTGAAGGGTATTGCCAAAGGTCAGTTTGTTGTTTCACTTTATCCTCTTCATTTAGAATATGAAGGTTAAGGTTTTGGTCATTTATATTGATGAAAGGTCGTATTTTGTTGTGTACATCATTTGGGGCTGAAAAATATCATATAGTTTATATTCACCATATAGTATTCCATATATGATTGTGAAATCAATTTGGGGCAGGCATTTTGTCACCAAAATCTTGCACATACTACAGGACGAATTTATTTCATATTCTTTACAGAACAAATTGGGATTAGAAAGTCTGGTTTCAAACATAGAATACCTCTCTATTGAAGAATGTTTGTCTCTTATCTTGGGAACCCACTCTAGGAATGACTTGAGTTTCATTATATTCTTTTCTTCATAGATTATGTTCTTTTTTCACATAAGCATGTATTCTGAAAGATTCAATTTCATCAGAATTTAGGTTCAGTTTGAATAAAGTGGGTGAATTCTCAAAGATCATGCTTTTTAATTGTTTGTATTGAGCTTTGTTCTTTTTCCTATGCAGGTATAGCATATTTACACAGTTCCAAAGTGAACAAGCCTGCTCTTGTTCACCAAAACATTTCAGCTGAGAAGGTGCTCATTGACCAGCGATTCAACCCTTTGCTCTCAGATTCTGGCCTACACAAGCTTCTAACCAATGATGTTGTCTTCTCAGCACTCAAGGGTAGTGCTGCAATGGGTTATCTAGCTCCTGAATACACAAATACTGGTAGATTCACGGAGAAAAGTGATGTATATGCATTTGGGGTGCTCGTTTTCCAAGTCCTCTCTGGAAAGCAGAAAGTCACTAACTCAATACGACTTGGTGCAGAGTCTTGCAGAGTTCAAGATTTTATCGACCCAAACCTTCATGACCGGTTCTTTGAATATGAAGCAACTAAGCTTGCAAAAATTGCTTTGCTTTGCACACACGAGTCCTCAATGGAGAGGCCATCCATGGAAGCTGTTGTTCAAGAATTGGGTAACTGTAGTAGCTGCCTTTGATTTTCCTGACTTAATTAATTAATTCGACCATTGCTAGCAGAATTTTGAATTTTCAAATGGTAGGCTTAGAGATAACTCACTAACTGCTCACTGGTGATGAAACTAGGTCCTTGTAATGCTGTCCTTTGGTAAGGACTAAGCTTTGTTGTGAATGAGACTGAAACTTGATCTCTTCTGGCCTGGAATGAGCTTTTTATGGGGCACTTTGTTTGTAGTCACATGTATTTATATGGAATGCATTTTCAGGGTGAAATTCCCTTCATTAACAAAGCATTTGGACATCAGATGTGTGATTATTTATTTATTTATTTTTCATGTAAATATATCAAAATTTAAAACCTAAGTCTCAGACTGACTATGACAGATTGAAATCAGCCATCTCCAATGGAGTATTGCTCCAAAGAATAATTTTACCAAGTTTGGAAGTTATTTTTTTGTTGATATAAAGTATATGATAGTATTAACGGGAAAGAACATTAATCAAGACTAAAGAATGTAGTAATAATATTTTGGGTAATTTATATATTTTTGTCCTTTGAAATTTGTTACATGTAGAACTGCTGAACCGTTTTGACTTGTACAATATTAAAATATATTTGAGAACATGTAGTTGTCTCGAATGCATGATATTTCAATACTTTTATTAACTATTCGATTCCTCCAAGGTTTTGGCTTTGTTGTCTTTGGCATCAAGAAACCTTCTCTGCATTGAAGATTGAAGCCATTCAAATTTTAAAATTGCTGAGTCCGAGGAAGAAACTTCCAATGATGATGCATGTGCATGAATCAACATTATCTTGTTATTTCAGTAAGTCTATGTTCAGGAAATAGGAACCATAACCTTGCCAAAAAAACCATACAATTATCACTGCCTATAAATTTGAAAATCTAGGAAGGGTACTTTTACCTATCCAAAAAAAGAAGTAAAATTTACTTCACGTAGTACATATCCCATCATGGGGTCTCATTTCTCCTTAGTCCTTACTGTTATAGAGAATAGAGTTTATTTATTTTTCTGTAAAAAAAGAAATTATACTGACCGATCATCCATCCTATGCATGCACAACCTGTCAATTTCAATTATCCTATGCTCAACCTTTTGGCACTGAAATTTTGCAAAGATGTCTACTATACAATTTCTTCAAATAAGAACAATTAAGTGGCAAATAAAATGATTGAAATCCCATATAGATTGTCATGGTTCACCAAAAAAAAAATGCAATAATCCGTTCATTCTATCACAACTAAATGAACAATTAGTTTCTGTTGGGAAAAAAAATTGAACAATTGATTCAACACAACAGCCATATATAAGATAATTGAAAATAGATTTTATTGAGAGAGAGAGAGAGAGAGAGAGAGATTTTATTGATATTACAGTGAAAATGAAATAATTCAAAATTCAAGCCTAAATGAAGATAATTATGGAGATGATATCTCACATTACCCTAACCTAATGAAACCCTATAATATCTATCACATCAACCAAATCTCTACTAATTTATATGTGATGTGTTAATTAGGATTTGGTGCATCTTATCATATTGTACATATTCGATCACCATCCAATTTTGGATTCTACAATAAATATTGTCTGAATTAAAAAAAAAAAGAAAAAAAAAAAGAAACCATTCTAGACATGATTCTATCTCATAATCATAGATAAAGAGAAATTTAATTGTAATAATTAATAACATGATAACTGTTTAATATTTTATGTCCTTCAAGAAATTAAAAAAATTAGCCCTTTGACAAAATTATCGAGTCGATTCCATTTGAAATATTCACATGTAAACAGAGAACACATTTGAGTTCATAGCTTATGAACATATCCTAACAGAGAGGCAATTATATCTTTTATTTGAATTTGTTTTCTTGGCTCACTATCATTAGGCTCTAGTGAGTGGTGGCTGGTTTTGAAGTTGTTGATGTTCACGGGGGTGCCTAGGATTCTAAGTTTCTAACTAATCTCTTGATTGTATTGGGACCCCTAGTCAAGCTATTCATAGCTTTCGGCTATATGCTGAGTTGTCTATGTCTAACTATTACATAATTAACCCGTGTGTGAAATTGAAATGAACATTGTGATTGTTTGATTCACTATAAAGAATTGAATACGAAATTGTTGGTTTTGAATCCCTTGAAGGCTCTGGTGGATGCAGTAGGTTGTAGCTTGTTGTATAGAAATATAATATGTTATATATGTTGATTGCCCATAATCTTATGCTTTTAATATATATATATATATATATATTTATTGTAAGTGCACAATTGTACCCGGATCCAAAAACGAATGTTGGGCTCAGGCCCAATGAGCCTTGTACAATAAAATTTGTAGAGTATGAGTTTGAAATCTAGGTTCGGGATGTTGGAAGTTCAACTAACAGGTTGGAATGTTACAATCCGTGCAAATGATGAATGAATATAACAAATAGATCTCCTCGGACGTAAGCCGAGGATGGTTTGTATAAATATTCTCTTTCCAGGTCAAAGTTTACAATCTTTAGTTTCTATTTTCTGTTTAGAAGAAAAGATCTGGCCCCCCCTCTCTTTCATACCTCCTTATATGCTTCTTCTATACTGGCTCCTTCACGTGTCATACAAATCTTCTCCCTAGATACTTGTCCCATCCGCCTAAAAGTGCAGCAGAAAATCAGGACAGTGCAGCAGAAAATCAGGAGGACAGTGCAGCAGAAAATCAAGACAGTGCAGCAGAAAATGCTGCTGAAAATCAGGACAGTGCAGCAGAAAATGCAGCTGAAAATCAGGAGGACAGTGCAGCTGAAAATCAGGAGGAAAATATACCAAGATGACCTAAATTGTAGAAGGTAGACAGCTAGCAAAATACCATAGCTGGCTGTCATTATTTCTTTCGGCTGTTACATGATTTGCTCCCTATTCTTTCTCCTCTGTACATATCCATCTAAATGGGCAATATACAAAATGTAATAGTTTCTATATAAATGAAATACCAGCTCTCTCTCTATCTCAAGGTGAGATAGAATTTCTCAAAAATTCTTTATGGTATCAGAGCCAACCGTGAGATAGAGAGAGAAACAATTTTTTTTTTTCAACCCACTATGTCAACCACATCAAGCTCTTCCCCTGCCCTCACTCAATCTGATGACTATCCATATCCTGTGACACAGAATATTGCAAATTTTGTGTCACTTCGTCTCTCCTCTACCAACTTCCTTCTCTGGAAAACACAAATGCTCAATATCCTTGAGAGCTATGACCTCCAAGGCTTTATCAATGGTGAAGTTCAACCACCACCCCAGTTCATCAATAATGCTGACACTGGCACACAAACTAATCCTGCATTTGTGAAGTGGCGCAAAACTAATCGTCTTGTCAAAGGTTGGTTGACAGCCACTCTTTCCGAGGAAGTTCTTGGCATTGTTGTAGGCCTCAATACTACCTTTGAGGTCTGGAATGCATTGGTTCATGCATTTGCTCGTGTCTCATCAGACCGAAGCCTTGCGCTTAAGTAGCGCCTTACCTTTATAACTTGAGGTACCGATACCTTAGCTGTTTATCTCCGTCGGTTCAAAGCTGTGTGCGATGATCTTGCAGCCATTGGAAAGCCAGTTCCGGATCACAAGAAATCATGGTGGTTACTCAATGGGCTTGGCAAAGAATATGAGGTGTTCACTACTACCATGTTGAGACCACCAGTCCTTCCATATTCTGAAATTGTCACTTCACTGGAGAGTTATGCTGAAAGGCATAAGCTTGATGCTCAACCCACTCCTCAAATGACTTTCTATGGCCAACACAACAATAAAAATAAAAGAAGCAATGGTGGTCAAGGGTCCTTTAATTCTAAGGGACGTGGGTTTGTTCAAGGTGCTCAATCTGCATTAAAGAATTCCAGCCATCCTACATGAAATCTGCCAGCAAATTCACCAATCATCGCAGCCAAAAACACAAAAGATGAAGCAATTATCTGTCAGATTTGCAACAAAAGGAACCATACTGCCCTCAAATGCTTTAATCAATTCAATCACTCATTCATAGTAGACAACATTCCATAAGCATTAGCAGCTATAACCATTGCTGACAGTCAAGATTCTGAGTGGTTCCCAGACACAGGAGCTAGTGACCATATTACTAGTAACCCAGGTAATCTTCATTCCTTAACTCCTTATTATGGATCCGATGGTGTTATGATTGGCAATGGTCATACTTTACCTATCACACACATTGGTGAAACTACTCTTGGTACTAGTTCTTATCCTATTCACTTAAAAGATGTGCTACTAGTTCCTGATATTAAGAAAGATCTGCTCTCTGTTAGTAAACTTACTACTGATTATCCACTCATCTTTAAGTTTGATGGACATGGTTTTGTGATAAAGGACAGGACAACCAATAAAACAGTAGTGAAAGGGAGTAAACGAGGTGGTCTTTATGCCTTTGATAAAGGTCCAACAGCCCTATTCTCCCATCGATTCAAGCGGGTTGCTAGAGATTGTTGGCACTATCGTCTCGGTCATGCACACCAAAGGATCATCAATCACTTGCACTCAAAAAATTTTATTTCTTTTGCTTCAGCATCTAAGTCTTCTTCAATTTGTACTAGTTGTCAAATGGGGAAATCGTGTAGGCTTCCATTCTTGCCTAGAGAAAGTGAAATAAAACTCCCATTTTATAAAATTCATTGTGATCTATGGGGGCCAGCCCCTGTGTCTTCTAGAGAAAAGTTTCGCTACTACACAATATTTGTTGATGAGTTTACCAATTTTACTTGGTTTTTTCCTATGAAAAAGAAGTCAGAATTTTTTAGTTGCTTTGATCTATTCTACAAATATGCGGAATGTCAGTTTAATGCAAAAATTTGTGTCTTTCAAAGTGATGAAGGTGGAGAATTTGCAGATCGTGAGTTCTTGCAGTTTCTAGCCACGAAAGGTATTCACCATCAATCTGCTTGTCCAAAAACACCTGAGCAAAATGGCAAGGCTGAGAGAAAACATCGAAATATCACTGAATTGGGACTCACCATGATGTTCCATGCACATCTACCACCAAGATTTTGGACAGATTGCTTTTCCACAGCAGTGTTCCTAATCAACCGTCTACCATCCCCACACCTTAACATGGAATCTCCTTTTTTCAGACTCTATGGAAGAAATCCGGACTATTCTTCATTACGAGTATTGGGCTCAAAGTGCTTTCCTTACCTTGGTGAGTATAGATCACATAAGCTTGATCCAAAGTCCCTTCCTTGTGTTTTTATTGGCTATAGCATGAAGCATAAGGGGTACAAATGTTTGTATCCACCGACTGGGCGAGTTTATATCTCACGCCATGTGGTCTTTGATGAATCCATCTTTCCTTATTCCACGCCTACAAGCTTGTACAAGAGTGATCCTCTTAAGGGGGAGCTTTGCATCTTCTCAGAATGGGAGATTGATCCACCAAATGATTCTCCTCCACCTTACTCTACACCTCTTTCAGCCTTTGCACCGCCTGAATCTCAAGACATCACTAGCCACCTGCACCATCAAATGCATCACAATTCCTCCTCAGTTGAGCCTCTTATAGTGACCATATCAGGCTCTTCTTTGCCTGAGCCATGTCAAGCATCTTCCTCAGATCCACCAGTAGAGACCACTCTTATTCCTCCTGAAACAAACCCAACTTAGCACCCCATACTCACTCGTTCCAAGGTTAGTGTACATAAGCCCAACCCCAAGTATGCTAATCTCCATGTAGCTCGCATAAAGCATGATATCCCAACTGAACCCCGATCCATTCAAAATGCTAAAAGTCACCCAAGTTGGGTAGCTACCATGGATGAGGAGATGGATGCCCTTGCTACAAACAAAACATGGATCCTTGTTCCGTCCAAACCTGAGATGAATGTGGTGGGATGTAAATGGGTTTATAAAGCTAAACTTAAACCCTACGGCTCCTTAGAGCGACTCAAAGCACGATTAGTTTCCAAAGGGTTTCATCAAGTTGATGGCATAGATTTCTCAGAAACCTTCTCTCCTGTTATCAAATCTGCTAGTATTCGACTGACCCTCACAATAGCAGTTGTCAAAGGATGGGAGATTCGCCAACTTGACGTCAAAAATGCGTTCCTTCATGG
The DNA here is from genome assembly GCF_040712315.1 of Castanea sativa. NCBI lineage: Eukaryota > Viridiplantae > Streptophyta > Magnoliopsida > Fagales > Fagaceae > Castanea > Castanea sativa. Next base: position 17,520,885 of record NC_134024.1, on the reverse strand, counting down.
CTTTCTATCTACTCCTGTATACATGCATCAACCACCAGGCTATGTTGATCCAGTACACCCTACTCATGTTTGCCAACTAAGTCGTGCCCTATATGGCCTTAAACAAGCCCCTCGCGCTTGGTTTGATAGGCTTAGTGACTTTCTTCTTCAACTTGGCTTTTATTGCAGCATATCTAACCCAAGTTTGTTCATTTGTCAATCTTCTCATGGAGTTCTTATTTTACTACTCTACGTTGATGATATGATAGTCACTGGTGATGACCCAACTAGGATTCAATGGCTTATCTCTCAATTGGCTCGTGAATTCTCCATTAAAGATTTGGGTTTTCTCCATCATTTCCTTGGCATTGAAGTCCATCAAAGTACCCAAGGTCTTTTCCTTTCACAAACACGCTATGCTTTGGAACTTCTAGATCGTGCTGCTATGACATCATGCAAACCAATTTCGACACCCATGCCATCAAAAGGTCGGCAACTTCCCATCAATAATGCCCTTTATCCTGACCCCACACATTATCGTAGCCTAGTTGGAGGACTACAATATCTTACCTTCACTAGACCAGACCTTTCCTATAGTGTCAATTTTGTGTGTCAATTTATGCATGCTCCTACAATGGCTCATTACCAGCTTGTCAAACGCATTTTGCGCTATGTCCATGGGACTGCTTACTTTGGGTTACAAATTTTGGCCTCAAGTACTATTGATTTGTATGGGTTTTCTGATGCTGATTGGGCAGGTTGCTCTATTAGCCGACGGTCTACCACAGGGTTCTGCACTTTTTTAGGCAGTAATTGCATCTCTTGGAGTGCCAAAAAGCAATCAACTGTGTCTCGATCTAGTGCTGAGGCTGAGTATCGTTCCATGGCATCCACTGCAGCTGGACTCACATGGCTGTCCTTCTTACTTCGTGATCTTGGTATTGCCCTTCCTCGCCCTCCAATACTACATTGTGATAACTTGAGTGCTTTGTATATGACAGTGAATCCTGTCTTTCATGGGAGGACAAAACACATTGAACTAGATTATCACTATGTTCGTGAAAAGGTGGCTCTTGGTTCTCTTGAAACCCGCTTTGTTCCATCCAACTATCAACTAGCTGATATTCTCACCAAGCCCCTCTCCAAGGTTGCCTTTCGGGAATTATGAAACAAACTTGGCCTCTGTCCTGATCCACGGCCAAATTTGAGGGGGAGTAAAAGTGCAGCTGAAAATCAAGATAGTGCAGCAGAAAATGCAGCTGAAAATCAGGACAGTGCAGCAGAAAATTAGGAGGACAGTGCAGCAGAAAATCAAGACAGTGCAGCAGAAAATGCTGCTGAAAATCAGGACAGTGCAGCAGAAAATGCTGCTGAAAATCAGGACAATGCAACAGAAAATGCAGCTGAAAATCAGGAGGACAGTGCAGCTGAAAATCAGGAGGAAAATATACCAAGATGACCTAAATTGTAGAAGGTAGACAGCTAGCAAAATACCACAGCTGGCTGTCATTATTTCTTTCGGCTGTTACATGATTTGCTCCCTATTCTTTCTCCTTTGTACATATCCATCTAAATGGGCAATATACAAAATGTAATAGTTTCTATATAAATGAAATACCAGCTCTCTCTCTATCTCAAGGTGAGATAGAATTTCTCAAAAATTCTTTACCGCCACCTTCTTAAAGTCTTCGAACCATAGCCAGAAAGCTGAATTCTACTGTTTAGGGGTCATTTCCCCATTAATGCGGCCAGGAAGGTAGATGCAGGGTCTTTAATGTGGAGGTAGCAGTCTTTTCCTTAGATATTTATCTCATATCCTTGCATCTTAGAGGGTGCTTGGATCACCCTCTTACCTATCAGTTTTTCTAGGATTCTGCCCTTAATCTTCTTGGCAAATCCCAGGGTCTTCGGTGAATCTGTCCGAGGAGACATTCATCCTCGGACAACTCCTCGGACCTCTGCAGTATAGGCTGACTCGTGGGTTTAGGGGCCCAATAACGAAAAAAAACTGGTACCGATTGATCTAGCCCAAAGCCCATTTGTTTATTTAATAACTCTTACCCCACACACACACACACACACACACACATATATATATTTTATGGTTTTATATATGCAGTTTACTTAAAAAAAAAATATTATGCAATTCAAATAATTTCTTATTAATGTTTAGCACTACACTTATTCTTAGTTTTTGATTACTTCGGAAAAAGAAGGAAGACTTGAAGCAAGAGGCTACTAAAGACAAACTTGAGATTGCTTCCAATTGGATCTAACTCATCTAAGGCCTAATGGACCGAAATGGACCGAAATTGACTGAATGGACCAAACTGGATCAAATAGACGAAAGTGCACGTAAATGGACCGAACTGGATTGCAATTAACCAAAGTGGATTGAAATTGACCGAATGGACCAAAGTAGATGGAAGTAGGCTGAATGGACCAAAGCGGACTGAAATGGACTTAACAGGACCAAGATAGACCGAATGGTCGAAATGAACTAAAGTGGACCGATAATGATAGTCCTTGCGTACTTGCGGTGCTTTATTGATGCAATTCGGTCCAGGCTTGACAGTGCAGAAGTGTGGACTCCATTTTGTTTAATTACCTGCATGATGAGGTAGAGTTTGAGGAAACAATAAGGCACTAGAAGGACTCATTGTCTGATAAGCGAAACCATGATTATGAGAAAATACCTAGTAGACCTGGCGGCTAGGATGATGACATTGACCGTGAATGATTGAGAGACACATGCTTAAAGACAAGAGTAAAAGAAGTGCAGGATATCTTGTTGTCTTAATGATCTGAAGGAACAAAGATGTAAATAGTAGTGGATTTGCTTGGAAGGAGCATCATTGCATTGACAAGAGGTAAGATGGTATTTTCATAATTTTGAGCTTTTCTTGACGAGTATGCTTTATTAATTTTTAAATGGTCGATAATATAAGCTCTTATGTTTGAATTTTTGCTGTCAGCCATTATTGTGGAATCAAGAATAAATGCATGCTAATATATTATCACATGAATTGTTAATTCTACTCAGGGATGATATTAGTTTACATAAAATTTAGTACTTACTAGAAGCTTTGTAAAAGGCACAAAAACCTTATTAGCCTTCCAATCAAGTTTGAAGTAGTCTCCATAAGATTCTTATTCTTTCTCTAGCTGGAAATGCTTGTGGGGGCTTTCCATGGATATGGAAATGCTATTACAAGAACACCTCACAACAATCAAACATGTGACCCTGCTTCGTTGAATTTAAGAGAATGCAAAAAGTTGATCTTAAGTAAAATCTTAAATACATAGGATCTTGTACGATTCCAATCATTTTATGGTTTTATTGATCTATAAATTATGAGATTTTAACTGTTTTTCTTTTAAGGTCTATATGTATAGAGGATTTGAAGATGCAGAGACCACTCTATGCCATTTTCTATTAGAATTTGGAAGGAAATGAACTGAGAATCAAAGGAAATGATTTAGTTCTTATCATATTGAACTAGCCTCTAAATACGCGCGTGAGGCTCTTCTATTTTATATACATTATCATATAACTTAAACCGTAGAGAAAACTAACTATTACAGCATGCGACTAATAATTGGATGACAGATGGCTGTTAGATAAATAGTACAATATTAAATTTGACTTGTAGTTTAAGGACTGCTAGAACAGAGAACAGGTAGTATAACTACAGGGCAATATAGCTTCAGTCTCCCTCGCTTCCATGCTTTCAGCTTCATGAATCAAGGTTCCTTGTATGTATTACTTATCAACTGTCAATATCTCCAACGCTGAAAGAGTCTAATGGACTGGCTAAAAGGGACTTCGCAGAACTTCACCCATAATAATATCGAGCTAACATTATTTCTTTTCCACCAATACCACCAAAAAAAAAAAAAAAGAAAAAGAAAAAGGAGGAAGATGCAAAGACCAATCAAATGTTATATATTTATAGAGTCCGAACTTGGTAAGGATTATGTTTTACTTTTACACCATTTAATACAAAATTGTCGCATTAGCATTTTACTTAAAATTCAATACATCTTACCACACCTAATAGTATCTCAATAAACTTCCAATTTAGTTGGATTTATACATGGGTATTAGAGTTGATTGGGTGTGGTTATGCTTATTCTTAAATATGTGATACGATAATGTGACATGTTGAGATTGGAGAGTTAAAATATGAGTTTTACACCACATCCTTACAAAATTTAATTTTATTTATACAAGGACCATAATTTTTATTTGGGTAAGGATTGTTTATAACACTAATTCTAAATTAATTGATGTATTTTATTGATACTATTTTGGATGCATTTACATCGTACCCACATAAGATTTACGGTGACAATGAAATAATTCAAAATTCAATCCTAAATGAAGATAATTATGGAGATTATATCTCACATACCCTAATGAAACCCTATTTCTATCACGCTAACCAAATCTCTACTAATTGAGATTTGATGTGTTAATTAGGATCAGGTGCATCTCTTTTGATTCTACAGATAAATATTGTTTGAATTAAGAAGAAGAAGAAATCAGTCTAGAGACTCTAGACATGTTTCTATATCATAATCATAAAGAAAGAAATTTATTTGTAAAATTAATCGCATGATGTCTGTTTATAAATATTTATGTCCTTCAAAAAATTAATAAACTAGCTCTGTGACAAAATTATGGACCCGATCCCATTTGAAATTTGAACACAGTTGAGTTCATAGCTTATGAATATCCTAACAAAGAGAAAAAATTATATCTCTTATTTGAATTTGTATTCCTGGCTCAATATCATTAGGCTCTAGTGAGTAGTGGTTGGTTTTGACGTTGTTGATGATCAAGTGCCTGGGATTCTAAAAGTTTCTAACTAATTTCTTACCTGTTGATGCACCATTTTTCCGACTTTTGGGTCAACGAGTAAAGCCCAAGAGCCAATGAATTCAGGCTTTAAGAGTAAAGAATTTAAGCCCAAATACCATGAGAAAAGGAAAAAGCTCAAAACATGTCCGCTGCATAACAACCTAAACAAGCCAAAATAAATAGGGCTCAACAGGGGGCGGCTCCATGTGCAACTCAAAACTACCCACGTATGTATATATAAACTAACTTATTTTGATCACCCTAATAAAATATTAACTACCTTGACTTGAGAATTATAAGAATTTCGATCAATAAAAATAAGAGTAATACTACATTTGCAACATTTTTACAATAATTTCACAATAAATTTTATGTGATAAACGGTAAGTGGTGGGCCCAATATTGACATCACTTTCTAACCCACCAATAATAAATTGTTGCATAAGATTTGTTTTAAAAATGTTGTAGATGTAGCATTATTCCAAAAATAATTTTGACTCATCAAACATAATCTTTAACCCCTTAAACCAAAATACAATAAAATAATAACAACAAAAATAAACCAAACAAAAGTTTATCAAAAAATAACTCAAACAAAAATAAGACTAGACCAAGCAACAATGAGTGAAGAAATTATTCAACAAAAAACCTATTAAAAAAAAAGAAAAAGAAAAAGAAAAATTCAAATTCAAATTTGTAACTTTTTCAACCTATTATATAAAAATAATCACCAATTTCATTTTTCCTTGAAAAAGGAATTCAAGAAAAATATTGTAGTCATGAATTCTCCTTGGTAATATCGATAGTTATGATTTTTTTGGCTTTACAGTCTCAATAATTTTGCTTTCCTTAGCGATTCAGCACACAATTGTAGCAAATATCATCCGTTTTTCTTTCTCTTCTTTATTATCATTTCAATTCACTTACTTTATCATTATCATCTTAGCATTCTCAATTCCCACTTTATCTCTTATCACCATTTTTTCTTGAATCCGAATGTAGACTTGTGGTCCACAATAGATTTGAGAGTTGGTGAAAGAAGGGGTAAAATGGGGAAAACTCTCACCCAAATTTGGGTATAAAATTAGGCTTGTCCATGGGTCGGTTTGGGTCGGGTTTGTGCCCAACCTGGAACTGACCTGACCACGTTGGATCTCCAATATTTAGACCCGTTGCTGACTGTAAGATGAGTTTGTTCAGGCGACTCGGATATCGGGTACGGATCGATCGGTGGCGAAGAAGACAAAAAATGCCAAAATCAGGCCGGAATTGGCTGAAATCTGCTAGATCTGGTTGAAACATGGCTGGATCGAGTAAGATTTCAGCTTGTACTCACCAAATCTTGAAGAGATCTCACCGAATCTCAACGGATCTGTCGAGATCTCGCTAGATCTCAACGGATCTGTTCAGAAATGATCAACAATCCTCCTACCTGAGAAAATTGGTGAGTGTTCTGATATATAGGTGGTTAGATTGGTTAGAATAGGATTTTGAAGAGCAGACTTGTCAACCCACCCACTGGTCTCGGTTTCTGGAGGTTAAGACTCGCTGCTGATCGTCACTAGTGTCAGGTCGGCCGGTTTTGGGTACGGATCAGTCGGTTTGCCTCGGGTTGGTCGGGTCGGGTTTCAGTGGACAACCCTATATAAATGAAGAGACCTCTCCCATGAAAGGGATAACACAACAAGTTGAATTAGCCTAGTAGAGACCATACGCAACTTTTTGAGAAAAACACTTAGGAGGAAATGGAGATTGAGAAATGGAGTAAAGCAATCAGGGAGCATTCCTAAAGAAACTATATCACTGCAGAAAACATAATCTAGAGTATCCATGGTGGAGTAATGAGTTTGGCAGGCACCTATAGGGCATCTTTCTCTATCCTGCGAAACACATCTTTAGGCCTGATATATTCCGTAGAGTGCATTTTATATATTCATATGCAAATATGTATAAGTATATATACGAGTGTATATATGTATATATATGTGTGTGTGTGTGTGTGTGTGTGTGTGTGTATTTGAAAATATGTATGCCAACTCTTGTAAACTAACATTTGCTTGATGGGCACTTTCTTTGGGTTTTAGTATTGTGTAGAAAGTGGATAATAGTCATTCATGTTGCAGAAAAGTGCAAAAAACCTTATCGCACCGTAGAAATTTAAGAAAATTTTATTCCGCAGCAGAAGATGGAGAAATGTTCCTTTTACGGTAGAAGTGGAGAATAAGCCTAGTTTGCAGCATTGTCCCTTGGACTTTGGACTCAATGTTTGTGCATAGCTTGGCAGCGACAGAATGAGACCTTCGAGCCCATTCCGCGAAAGTGTTAGACTCGACTTCCTTCCTAGAAAGGTCTAGACTAAAAGTTGACTAATAGCATCAAGACACGTATCTAGGATACAAGAAGTGAAAAAACCACCCTCCATAATAGCTTTCGACTTTGTATTGCTTACGTAATTAATTCCTTGTGTTAAATTGAATGGAACATTGTGAATGTATGATTCACTTTAAGATTTGAATACAAAATTGTTGATTTTGAATCCCTTGAGGGTCTGGTGGATCATGGATGCTGTAGGTTGTAGCTTGTTAATGATATTCTTAAATGCATAGAAAAATAATATGCTATGTTGATTGTCCATAATCTTAGTCAATTTTATGGTACCAAAAAAAATTATGCAATTCAAATATTTTCTTGTTAATTTTTAGCACTGCACTTATTCTAAGTTTTTGGTTACTTAAAGTTAAAAGACATATTTCTTGACTCACCTCTAAAAAAAAAGAATAAAGAAAAAAAAGAAGGATGACTAGAATGCTAATGATGAGAAGAGTTTATCGATCTATCAATCTCGGGAAAATAAAAGATAAATTACTTATTTAGTTCATAATTTTATACTATATCTCGATTTAGTTTATAACTTTTTAAATATGTTAGTTTAGTTTTTAACCTTTGGTATTAGATAAAAATAGTCCATATTGTTAATTATTGAATAAAAAATACTGACGTAACTAATGAAAAAGGTAAAAATAAATATTATATATATATATATATATATTTATATAAAGTCTTCAGGGCACACCAAGCATTGCCTTGAAGGAATTTTTGATTCATAGAGAACGGTAGCCTATGAACTGTTTGATTCCGACACGCTGACATATTTGTACAGATGGTGCCGAGGTTCTTGATTTGGGGAAGGATTCTGATCTCCAAGGTTTTCAAAGGTGGAACAGGAACAGAAAATCGAATCAAAGAAATTCGGGATTTCAAAATTTTTGGAGCTATGTCATAATTGATCTATCTATCTTTTAATTGAGCTCAAGTAGTATCTTTTAGAACTTTATATAATTTATATATTTTGAGAAGCTTTACATTTGGTGCTTTACATAATTTATGCACCCACTTCACCTATTTTAACCAAATCTTTTTAAAGTAAATTTAATTTTAAACCCTTTTTTTCTTCTTAAAATTGAATTTTAAAAAACAAAGAATTATATATATATATATATATATATATATATATATATATATTTTCTTCTAAAAATGAAACAATATCCATAAAGTGAATTTATACACAAAGTCTTGAAATTTCCCATACAAAAAATATAAACAACGAAAATAATTCATGGTTATACAAATCTGGCCAATGAATAGGAAAATCTGTAGCAAAGAAGTACCTGATAGGCTGATACAGAACTGGATCCAGCAAAACAAAAAATTTGCCCATTACAAGAACGCCCTATTTTTTTTTTTTTTTTTAAAGATCATTTTTGTGTATTAATTTGGTTTTATTTGGAAAAAATCATTTGATTTTAATGGTTTTAATTCAATGTTACATTGTTAGAAAAAAAATGTTTATTATTAAATTTTTACTTATCTTTTTAAAAAATGAATCACATTGATGATTTATACTAAGCCTTAGGGGTAACAAACTGAGATTATAGAAGTATGTGTGAAAAGTGAAAACGACCCCAAATTGGATAATTTTTTGCAATTTCCCTTTATAAGGAATGAAAAAAAAAAAAAAAAAAAAATCCTTACGCTGAAAAGGAAGCTTTGAATAAAAAATAAAAGATTTATCCAACATTTGACACTTTTTTTCTCTAAAAAAAAAATAAAAAATAACTTTTCCAAAATTGCTTTCTTTAACATAAACCATATAATTAAAAAATAATTTCTCTAACATTTGATTAATTTACAACTTTAAAAAAGCAATGGCATCAAACTTTTTCGAAAGCACGCACTTATTTTTAAAGAAAGAATTAGTGCCTGCCAATTGTTTGGTGTACACTGCAAAAGACGATGCCATATTTCCAAGCAATCATTCAGCTGGGCTAGAAATTTTGCTAGTGATTTCCGAGTAAGTTTGGTACCACAATCATTTTTATAACTTTGCCACAATTTGTTCAGATAGTGACTTATGAGTGGTAAAATTGTAAACCTACATGGACCCACCAATCACTTACAACAAGCCATGTAGTCGAATTGTGACTAAAATTATGAAATCTATTGTAATAGTAGACTTACTCGTGATTTCCATATCTGATTGCGCGATTTCCGCTTGAAAAATATTGATGTCATGAAATGTCAAAAGTTCTCTTCCTCACCCTTTTCAATTTCTTGAATTGTAACTTTTTCAACCTATTATATAAAAATAATCACTAATTTCATTCTTCCTTGAAAGGATTTAAGAAAAATATTGTAGTCATGAATTCTCCTTGGTAGTATTGGCAGTTATGATTTTTTGGCTTTGCAGTCTCAATAAAGTTCCAAATCTTCTGTCCCACTTTTCCTGCTCCACTCTATACTCCACCAATAAAAACTTGTCACGTGTTTATCTAATTAATTAATTAAATACTACTATTAATTAATAACCGTAGCATTAATAAGTTAATAATGATAGTATTTAATTAATTAGATAAACATGTGGCAAGTTTTTATTGGTGGGGTATATAGTGGAGCAGGAAAGTGGGACAGAAGATTTGGACTCGCGCTTAGGTGAAACCAATTAGTTAGGCCTGGTTGCAAATTGAAACCTATTTGAAAATAGGAAAAACTCCATTTTAAGGCAAAACCAAAACTCCTTTAGTTGGGTTACCAAAAAAGGGAACAACCAATGGGAGTGAAGCCAAATGTAGACTTGTGGTCCACAATAGATCTGAGAGTTGGTGAAAGAAGGGGTAAAATGGGGAAAACACTCACCCAAATTTGGGTATAAAATGAAGAGGACTCTCCCATGAAAGGGATAACACAACAAGTTGAATTAACCTAGTAGAGATAATACGCAACTTTCTGAGAAAAACACTTAGGAGGAAATAGAGATTGAGAAATGGAGAAAAGCAATCAGGGAGTATTTCTGCAGAAAACATAATCTAGAGTATTAATGGTGGAGTAATGAGTTTGGTGGGCACCCCTAGGCCATCTTTCTCTCTCCTGCGAAACACATCTTTAGGCCTGATATATTCATATGTAAATAGGTATAAGTATATATACGAATGTATATATGTGTGTGTGTGTGTGTGTATATATATATACATTTGAAAATATGTATGCCAACTCTTGTCAACTAACATTTGCTTGATGGGTATTTTGTTTGGGTTTTAGTGTTGTGTAGAAAGTGGAGAATGGTCATAAGTGCAAAAAACCTTATCGCACCGTAGAAATTTAAGAAAATTCTATTCTGCAGTGGAAGATAGAGAAATGTTCCTTCTATGGTAGAAGTGGAGAATAAGCCTAGTTTGCAGCATCGTCTCTTAGACTTTGGACTCAATGTTTGTGCATAGATTAGCAGCGGCAAAATGAGACCTTATAGCCCATTCCGTGAAAGCATCAGATTTGACCTCCTTCCTAGAAAGGCCTAGACTAAAAGTTGACTAATAGCATCAAGACATGTATCTGGGATACAAGAAGTGAAAAACCACCCTCCATAATAGCTTTCAACTTTCTATTGCTTGCATAATTAATTCCTTGTGTTAAATCGAATGGAACATTGTGAATGTATGATTCACTTTAAGATTTGAATATGAAATTGTTGGTTTTGAATCCCTTGAGGGTCTGGTGGATCATGGATGCTGTAGGTTGTAGCTTGTTAAGGATATTCTTAAATGCATAGAAAAATAATATGCTATGTTGATTGTCCATAATCTTAGTCATTTTTATGGTACCCAAAAAAAAAAAATGCAATTCAAATATTTTCTTGTTAATTTTTAGCACTACACTTATTCTTAGTTTTTGGTTAATTAAAGTTAAAGACATATTTCTCGACTCACCTCTAAAAAAAAAAGAATAAAGAAAAAAAAGAAGGAAGACTGGAATGCTAGTGATGAGAAGAGTTTATCAATCTATCAATCTCGGGGAAATAAAAGGTAAATTACTTATTTAGTTCATAATATTATACTGTATGTTGATTTGGTCTATAAAATTTTAAATATGTTAGTTTAGTTTTTAACCTTGCGTATTAGGTAAAAATAGTTAATATCGTTAATTAATGAATAAAAAATATTGACGTGACTAATGACAAAAAAAAAAAAAAAAAAAAAAAATATATATATATATATATATATATATATATATATATATATATATATATATATATATATATAGAGAGAGAGAGAGAGAGAGAGAGAGAGAGAGAGAGAGAGAGAGAGAGAGAGAGAGAGTTATACCTAGAGTTACATCTTTTTTAAATAATTGGATTTAAGTAGATCCAACGGTTAAAAAAATATCCTCATTATTACAAATATTCTTATAATGATCTTATTAATTATCCCTATTTATCTATACTATTATTTAAGGGGTTTTCCTTGTTTAGACTAGCTTTTTTTTTTTGTTCCAAAATACCCCTACACTTCTAGGTTTAAGTAGAGACAAAACTAAAGGATAATTTGGTAAAAATACATGTCTAACTTGCACTAAAACATTGCCTACAAAATAGGAACACTCTTCCACTAAACCACTTCTTCAAAGTAACTATAGGTTTATTGTTTTTTTTTTTTTTAAAAATAGAAAAATAAGTTAACTCAATAATACACGTTCTCATCTACACACTCCACACCCTCCATTCAGTTTTTCAAATTTTCTTTTTCACCTCTTTTTCTGTTCCTTCCCCTGCACGCTCATTTCTCTCTCAATTGCAAAACTGCACACTTAAAACTTCTCCCTCCAAAAGTTAACTGATGGTTGTAGTGTGGAACTTGTTATGAGATTCAAGTTTGTGAAGTCCAAACCTTAGAATCATGGATTACCCCATCTGAAAGGTATGATGTTTTTACTGGAATTTTTTTTTGTTTGGTGGTAAACTACTGGTATTTTATGAATGTTGGTTTAGTGTGCCATTTGTTTGTTTGTTTTTATTTTTTATTGAGTTTATAATATAGGGTTTTGCTTTGATGGAATTTTTTCTTCGATTTTCACATTGACCTCCGTTTAGCAATCAACAAGTAAATCTTGATTTTTTTTTCTTTCAAGTTTTACTTATTTTTTTTACAAATATGAGATTTACGGAGAGAACGAGAGCTTTTTAGTTCTAAGCCTGAGATTCAAATTATTAACATTTATAAAAAAAAAAAAAAAAATTAGAGGAGCCTCTGAACATGCGTGCATGTGTTTAGAGGCTAGTTATATTTTAAATCTATCTCTATACCCAAAAACGTTTGACGTCTGACTTTCTCTCTCTTGTTGTCTCCTCCACCATTGTTCCACCTCCACAGGTTGCCAGCAGAAGAAAAAAAAAAAAAAAAAAAACCCCAAGCTGAACACTAACCAAGCTGAAACAACAATCTGAGAGAGAATAATATTTGCTCTTTTAGCCATAATGTTGGAGCTGGTTTTAGTTTCTGGATAGATAGATCAACACGACAATGCAGGTGGCCTATCTTTGAAGCTAAATCCTAGTTTCAAAATTTTTGCGTGTTTTTCAGCTACATTTAATTGTTACGATCATTTTCTTTTTTATTACCCAGAACTGTAACATTGTAATTGTTATTGTGTTTAATAAGGATTAGTTTTACTTTTATCCCCAAACAGACATATATGTTCGCCTTGCTAGTTGTTTCTATCATATGTTTGAGTATGCACTTAAGATGTTAAGAAATGACTGAATGAAGGTTAGGTATGTTTTTAGTTTGGTTTCCATTGCAAGTTTTTTCGTAATGCTTAACTCTAGCCAATCAATCGTGGAAAGAACTGACAATTCATTGGAACTAAATCTAATGCATTGATAAAAATTCTTACTTTATGCTGATACGGAGTTATTGTTGGTTATATTTTATTAAAAGCTTTAATTTTCTTTTAGAAAGAGACTTATATGGGAATTTTTTTTTTTTTTTTCTGCTCGCAACTTGTCGAGGTGGAACAATGGTGGAGGAGCAATGGTGGAGGAGACAGAGAGTGAGAGAAATGGAGAGAGAGAGAGAGAAAGAGTCAGACATTAAACTTTTTTGGACTTAGAGACAGCTTTAGCTAGAATGTAATAAATAAGGGTAATTAATGAAATCTTAATAAAAATATTTGTAATAATGAATGTTTTTTTTAACCGTTAGATTTACTTAAATCTAACGGTTTAAAAAAAATGTAACTTTAAAGAATTACATTAGGTGTAACTTGAACGAATCTCATATATATATATATATATATATATATATATATATATATATAAATGTCTTCAGGGCACACCAAGCATTGCCTTGAAGGAATTTTTGATTAAAAGAGAACGGTAGTCTATGGACCGTTTGATTCCAACACGCTAGCATATTTGTACAGATGGTGCTGAGGTTCTTGGTTTGGGGAAGGATTCTGATCTCCAAGGTTTTCAGAGGTGGAACAGGAACAGAAAATCGAATCAAAGAAATTCGGGATTTCAAAATTTTTGGAGCTATGTCATAATTGATCTATCCATCTTATAATTGAGCTGAAGTTGTATCTTTTAGAACTTAATATAATTTATATATTTTGAGAAGGTTTACATTTGGTGCTTTACATAATTTATGCACCCACTTCACCTATTTTAACCAAATCTTTTTAAAGTAAATTTAATTTTAAACCCTTTTTTTTCTTCTTAAAATTGAATTTTAAAAAACAAAGAATTATATGTATATATTTTTTCTTCTAAAAATGAAACAATTTCCATAAAGTGAATTTATACACAAAGTCTTGAAATTTCCCATAAAAAAAAATCGAAAATAATACATGGTTATACAAATCTGGCCAATGAATAGGAAAATCTGTAACAAAGCAGTACCTAATAGGCTGATACAGAACTGGATCCAGCAAAACAAAAAATTTGCCCATTACAAGAACGTCCTTTAAAAAAAAAAAAAAAAAAAAACTTTTTAAGATCATTTTTGTGTATAAATTTGGTTTTATTTGGAAGAAATCATTTGATTTTGATGGTTTTAATTAAATGTTACATTGTTAGAAAAAAATGTCTTATTATTAAATTTTTTACTTATCTTTTTAAAAAATAATCACATTGATGATTTATACTAAGCCTTAGGGGTAAAAAACTGAGATTATAGAAGTATGTGTGAAAAGTGAAAACGACCCCAAATTGGATAATATTTTGCAATTTCCCTTTATAAAGAATGAAAAAAAAAAAAAAAACCTTAAGCGGGAAAGGAAGCTTTTAATAAAAAATAAAAGATTTATCCAACTTTTAACACTTTTTTTCTCTAAAAAAAATAATAAAAAATAACTTTACCAAAATTGCTTTCTTTAACATAAACCATATGATTAAAAAAATAATTTCTCTTACCTTTGATTAATTTACAACTTTAAAAAAGCAATGGCATTAAACTTTTTCGAAAGCACGCACTTATTATTAAAGAAAGACTTTGTGCCTGCCAATTGTTTGGCGTACTCTGCGAAATACGATCCCATATCTCCGAGCAATCATTCAGCTGGGCTGGAAATATTGCTAGTGATTTCCGAGTAAGTTTGGTATCACAATTATTTTTATAACTTTGCCACAATTTGTTCAGAAGGTGACTTGTGAGTGGTGAAATTGTAAACTCACATGAATTCACCAATCACTTACAACAAGCCATGTAGATAAGTTGTGGTTAAAGTTATGAAACCTGTTGTAATAGTGGACTTACTCGTGATTTTCATATTTGATAGTGGGATTCCCGCTTGAAAAATACTGATGTCATGAAATGTCAAAAGTTCTCTCCCTCACCCTTTTCAATTTCTTGAATTGTCTATATATTTATTTTAGGCTAAAATACAAAATTGACCCTCTAACTTTTTTCAAATTTCATCTCAGTCTTCTAATTTTGCTTCCGTTCATTTCAGTCCTCTAAATTTCAGATTTATTCAATTAAGGCATTTCTGTTAACTTTTGTTAAAATTTTTTGAAAAAAAAATCAGGAAAAATATTTTTCAATTATTAATTGAATTTTTTTAATTTAAAAAATTTGAAGAAAAATTTATAAATTTATAAAATTGAAAAATTAACTACAACATATAACAAAAGTTTATGGAAAAGCCTTAATTGAATAAACTGGAAAGTTAGAGGAGTGAAATAAATAAAAACAAAGTTAAATGGCTAAAATAAAATATGAAGAAACTTAGAGAGCCAGTTTTGCATTTTAGCCTTTATTTTATTATTTTTAGGTAAACCTTAACATAATGTACACATCTTATTCCAGGCACATCCACGCACTCGCATTGATTTGTACAGCATTTCCCATTTTAAAGTATGAATTTGTTGTTGTTGCCGTTGTTGTTGGTAATCTGCTATGTTCGTTCTAAAGAAACAAATGGGCTGTCTTCCTTATAAACAGAGACTAGAGCTCTTGGAACTTAAGAGCATTGGCAGCACCACCGTGACTACTTAAGGGTAAAAGCAGCATAAAATTTCATAGATAGTAGTTAGATTACTTGCTCTGACCCTCTTTTTTTTTTGGTTGCTAAAACGTTCTGACCGCTTTTTCACAACGCGGAAAGCCTAACCTGGAGCCTTGATTGATAAGCTAAGGTCTCTAGCTTATTGTTGCTCCCATTATCTAAAGTCTGCAACACTCTTCTCGGAAGTTTCCTAAGCTCCAAAATAAAAAATAAAAAGAACAAAAGAAAGAAAGCTCTTAAGTTTCCAATTGCTTCCATTATCATCATCGTCGTCGTCATCTTCTTCACCTTGATGGAATTATGATGCCTTTCTCATTTTCCACGATGATGATACTCGCACAGTTTTACCAACCATCTTTACGGCTACTTTTTGAAACCAAAGAAAAAAAAAGGTTGAACCTTTGATTAAATTACAACTTTTAAAAATCAATGGCATTGAACTTTTTTTTGGTTGAAAAGAACGCAATTATTATTAAATAAAAAAAAAATCAAAAAAAGAACGCAATTATTATTAAAGAAAGACTTTTTTTTTGAGAAAGATTAGAGAAAGACTTGTGCCTACCAATTGTTTGGTGTATTTTGCAAAAGTGGATGCCATATTTCCAAGCAATCATTCAGCTGTTCTAGAAATATTGCTAGTGATTTTTGAGTAAGTCTAGTACCACAACCATTTTCAGAATTTTATCACAATTTGTCCAAGTGGCAACTTGTGAGTAATGGAATTGTGGACCTATATAGAGCCATCAAATTTTTTTTTTCCCAACTAGTTACGACTCATCAAATAGGCGAATTGTGAACAAAATTGTGAAAATTATTGTGACAGTAGACTTACTCGTGATTTCCATATCTGTCATGTGAACACTTGAAAACGTACCGAGGTCATGAAATGTCAAAAGTTCTCTCCCTCAACTTTTTCATTTTTTTTTTAATATTTAGAATCACAGTTTTCAATTTCTTGAATTGTCTATGTATTTATTTTATCATTTTTGGGTAAACCATAGCCATAAAGTAAGCATCGTATTCCACGCGCATTCACTCATTCACATTGACTAGTGCAAAATTTCCTATTTTAAAGTAAGAGCATTGGCAGCACCACCATGACGACTTCAGGGCAATAGCAAGCATAAAATTTCATAGCTAGTAGTTAGATTACTCTCTGACCGCTCTTTCACAGCGTGAAAAGCGGGAATTCGCTTGTCTATATGACCAACCAAGAAACTAAGGTCTCAGCTTATTGCTGTTCCCATTCTCTAAGTCCGCAAGACTATCTACTAGGACGTTTCCTAAGCTCAAAAAAAAACCAAAAAAAAACCTAGTAAGTTTCCAACTGCTTCCATGGCTACTCAAGCAGCGTCTGCATCATCATCATCATCACAATCTTCTTCTTCTTCTTCACCTCGATGGAATTATGATGTCTATCTCAGTTTCCATGGTGATGACACTTGTAACAGTTTTATAGACTATCTTTATGCTGCTTTGAAACAAAAAGGCATTAACACCTTTAGGGACGATAAAGAACTTGAGCGAGGAAAAGTTATTTCTTTGGAGCTCTTGAAAGTAATAGAAAAATCCCAGTTTGCAATCACTGTTCTCTCAAAAAACTATGCTACTTCAAAGTGGTGCTTGATTGAACTAGCAAAGATTATTGGATGCAAGAAAGAGATGGAGATGACAGTTTTGCCAATCTTTTATCATGTGGAGCCCTCTGAGGTACGACATCAGACGGGAACTATTGGCGAAGCCTTTTCTAAACATGAAAAAGATCAGAAGGCTAATATAGAGGATGTGCAAACATGGAAAGATGCTTTGAGAGACGTGGGCAATATCTCTGGATGGCATGTAGATAACAGGTACCATTTTTATTTTCTTCTTTTAGTGAGGACATATATAAGTTGGAAACTTTTGGAAAAATGATTCTGGTCAAATTATATTGAATATCATTATTTTCTAAACTACAACCGTCACCTTTCTAACATGACAATCTAGTGTGATATTGTAGGTTAGAGGCCTTCACATGTTTTTTTTTAAAAGTTAATTTTTAATTTTATTTATAGATGGGATTGAATCTCAATCTATGACATTCACTCCATGGTGATTGCTCTTAACATCAGGCTAAGACACAAATTGATTTTTGGTGTAGACGGGGTTTGAACCCTAGATCTCTTTTTTGATTACAAGAGGCTTTATCAATTGAGTAAACTAAACTCACACATGGTTAAGCGTAAGCCATATGCCAAAGAGTTTAAGAAACTATTATCTCAAATTGGACCCGGCCAGTTTTAAAAAACTTGGCATAATTATTTGGGCCACAATCTAGTCTATTGTGCATTAAAAAATTAACAAACTAATTTTGAACCAACCACGCAAAATATTCTAACTAAGATTACTTTACGCGACCAACTCTAAATAAATTCACTATTATGAAAATCAATTACAAATTTACAATATCTTCTCAAAATTATGCCCAACCTGAGATTCACACCAAATAAAATAGTATCATGTCTCTAGGAGTTAATACAAAGTCACTTGAGATCTTCATTTACTTTAAATACAACTCCTCTTCTTGATTATAGCACCCAAAAAACCTTCCCCCCGGAGAAAACCTTAATTTTTCTTCATCTATGTGTCTCACCACCGAAGAAAAACTCTTGCTTTTCTTTTGTTATCATACACACTCATTGCCCTTTTTTTTGGCACTCACACTCGATTCAAACTAGACCTCTTTTTCTTTCTAGCATCACCATTGGCACAAGTATTGCTTATGTGTAAACCTAGTTGCAATGTTGCATATTTCTTTTTCTTGATTATCTTTGAAAAGTCCGGTTTTTGACCCTAAAATGACTGAGCAGCTGATTGTTAGATTAATTAATTACTAATTAATCTGATTATATGATCATAATTGCAATATCAATTTCCACAGATCAACATGCATTATAGCAGCAAGCAAATTATGAAACTAGCATATCTAATGACCACAAAGCCTAAAACGCACGCACTATCCTCCTAAGAAGTACTTTAAGTGCAATGTGTTTGATGACTACCTATTGCCCATGCTCGATTATCGGTTTTTTAAATCAACAAAATAAAATTGCAGTGTTCACATCTTACCTAGGGAAAACAAAACACACAAACGTGAAAGTGCTAAAGTAAATAAAACATGAAATACAATGCATGACAACATGCAATAATGAACAAAGACTCCAAAGATGATTAATGCAGAATGATATACAACTAGAGGAGTAAAAAAAATGTCCAACACTAGATAGAAGTACTGAAACAGAGGACACAAAGAATGACACTTAATTCTTAGAATCATTCCTCACCCACACACTACGAGTTTTGGGTTGTCAAGGTGGGGAGGCATAGGTCCTAGAGCGCCTATGGATAGACCAAGAGGAATCCACATTTCAATGAAATTGAGTCAATAAGCTTAATACTTTTTAACAACTCACTACCAGAGGTACAAGACCTAAACTGAGACACACAAAAGTATAGTTTTAATTTAAAGAAATTTGGACAAGTGTGACCATTAACACCAAAATGATGACAAACAGGTTTAAATTTTGGACCACTAGGTTTCCTGTGTGGAGATCTTGAATGCAATTTGGTCTAATATGACCAACAACACCATAATAGTGATAGGTAGACACAAACTTTAAATATTTTTGTAGCCTATGAGGGAATCTCAGATGTGGGTTTTCAAACTTGAACTTAAATAGACCTTTCAAATTAGCCTTTATCTAATTCCTATGATTTGGAGATGCAAACATACTTTTGTTCTTGGGAGTGGGGGAATTTAGATTGAGAGGGTAGATGATCCTACATCAGGCTTAAACAACCAACCTCTTTAATTTAGTTCTAGACAATTCTAGTTCACTCTCTAAATACGAAGGTTGATTTTTGAGTTCTAGTTTACTTTGATTTTTTTTTTTTTTCATTCATTGCTTAATGATAGAGACTATTTTGACATAATACCAAAATGTTAGGACGATATTGACACATTTGAAATGTTACAAAGTTGACACAGTATAAATGTTAGGGACCAAAATAACAATCTAGCCAATTTATAAATATACGAAAAGGCCCTACATAAAGTTGTCGCCGCCATAAGCCTTGCGGAATGTTTTTGCCTCCTTGGAGTCTTCGACCCCATAATCCCAAAATATATTGATCTAAATACCAATTTAAATCACTGTTTATTGCTACCAAATGATCAATAAATTTTGTTTGTTCTTCAATGATTTCTTGTGTTTTGTTCTTTCTTCTGATATTGACTCCATTTCTATAAACTCCTCCTCCGTTGACTTTTGTCCCTCGCCGTTCTTAATCTCCCCTGCAGCTCTTCCTTTCCTACTTGTGTCGTTGTCTGCATTTGACATTACTTCCCTCCACTGGATGCAGGTTGAACTGCCTTGTCTACCCATCTATGGCAACCTAGGAATCACAAACATGGCAAAATATGCAGCATGTTCGGCAAAATTTAATTTTTATTGTGGGGGTAAAATGGTCAAAACATGCATTTGGGTCTTGGGCTTGATTTGGTGGTGTGAGCCTGTCCGAGCAGAGCCTTTAAGGTCCACAAGCCAACTCTTGCTAGAAAGATTGGTGAGGTTGTCTGAGGAGAGACATCTCCTCAGCTAAGTCAAATAAAAATCGTATGACATGTCATGATGTTTAGGGAGAGGATTCTGGAAAGCTTGTTGGGTAAAGATGTGTTTCACACGGTTAAAGAGAGGGGGAACGTATGCGAAATATCAAGGGAAAAGGCTGCTACCACCGCATTAAAGACCCTGCACCTATCTCTCTGGCCGCATTAATGGGGAAATAACCTTTGAACAGTAAATATTCAGTCTTCCAGCTATTGTTTGAAGATTTCAAGAAGGTGGTGGATGTGACAAGTATCTAATTGGGTGAGTTATGCTACACGTGGAAGATGAAAGAGAGAAGAAGATGGATATAAGAGAACAAATGAGGCAAGTAAAAGGGGAGGAGGAAGAAAAGAAAAAGAGAGAAAGAAAGCACTGTACACCTCACCTCTAACTTTAGTCTATCATTTGAAGAAAGAAAGGCACTAAAAACCATCCTTGGTTTATGTCCGAGGAGAATTTCTGTTATTCTTATCTATTGGTTGCTTAGGTAGTGGCGATCTAGCCCACCTATCTGTTGTCCAATATTCGTAAAACCTAGGTTTCAAGCTCACATTCTATAAATTTCATTGTATAAGACTCTTTGGGCCTGAGCCCATCACTCATTTGGATCCGAGTATAAATTGTGCACTTACATTTGTAATTATCATTTAAGACACAGGTGGGAGATTATTTGATAAATAATAAATTGTAATATATATTGATAGTAGTTGATACCCATAAAATATGTAACCTACCTATTATTCAATCTTCATATATTATATTTTCTTTAAATGCTAGAAAATGTAGTTTCACTTTCATATACAAACACTATAATAATAAATGCCTATTCTTAGAATGTATCGTTACTGTTAGGTGTATATATATATATAGTCAAGATAAATGTCTACTAATAATCAATATATATATATATATATATAAATAAATAAATAAATAAGTAGAGATCTCATATGGGAGAGTATGAGGTTCTATCAAGTAGCGTATTCTATGTAAAGAGAATTAAAATATTCTTAAATGTCACATTAGAAATAAGAACAAATTAAATATGGACTTTTTAATTCATTTTGGTTCATTGTTTCAAGACTTTTCTAATTAAAAAATAAATATTTTTTGTATCGTTTCGTTCAATGTTTCAAGACATATTTGTTTTTTTCTAATTAAATCAATATATATGTATGTATGTATGTATATATAACAAAGACCTCATATGGGAAAGCATGAGGTTTTGCCAAGTGGCATATTCTATGCAAAGAGAATTAAAATATTTTCAAGTGTTACATTAGAGATAAGAACAAATTAAATATTGACTTTTTATATCATTTTGGTTTATTTTTTCAAGACTTTTCTAATTAAAAAATAAATATTTTTTGTATCATTTGGTTCAATATTTCAAGACTTTTTATCTCTTGCACATACACACAAAACTCTTTGCATTTTAATATATGCACCATTTTCACCTTTTACACTTCTACCTCTATTATATATACCTATCCATAGCCCTTCATGCCATACTATGTCAAATCACACAAACAAAAAATAATGTCATTTACCTTCAATTTTTGACAACACCTATCTATTGGGAACTTCCACGAATTCCTAAACCTGTGAGAAACAAAAATAAAGAAAACATACGCTAAAGAAAAATAATCACACACACAAGATAGTATTTACATAATTCAGCAATTTGCCTACGTCCACAGAGTTGTAGGGATTTCACTATTAGTAGGGAAAAATACAAAGTGCGGCTACAGTCCTTTTTCTCTCTAAAAAACAACAACAATAAACCCTAATCACAAAAAATAGCTTTTTCTACATCCTGTGCACATAATTCACAATGGGCTATAAAACGGGTTAAAAAATTTTCTTGGGGGCAATGCCCCCCGACTCCTAGGAGGCTTGTCCATGAGCGCTCCGACTTGGGCCTGTTGGCTCAAGCCTCCACCCATAGACTAAACTTCAGAAAATCTCCCATTAAAAATCTTGCAACATTATTCGGGTCGGATCAGGTTGTCAACCAGATCAAACATAACTAGACTTCACAAATCCCAACACTATCTAGCTCTAACATTGTTGTTTCATCTAATCTTAACCCCCGTATGAGTTGGCTACAACCAAGAAAGAGGGGGCTTGCATTATATATTGAGTGACAATAGCAATTACGATTTTGATATTAAGGTCGGAAGTTGCATATTTGTGGGCTTTGTAAATGATGTAGATGTGATTAACTTTGGGTGTTTGAAATGTGTATTTTGTTTTAGAATTAAGGAGAAAGAAAAAGACACATTCTATATTAACTTTTATTCTATAATATTTCTCCAAAGTTTTTTTTTTCTTGTTACTTGAATTGAATAATTATAATGAATATATGTGTTCAATTTATAATTGTTACTTTTTATGATGAACTCATTACTAATAAGGGTCTATAACAATTATGCTATAATACATATATAACATTCTTCAAATCATCTTATATAAAATATTACAACATTATCTATACATCGCACGAGTAACTTATTAGTTATTATAATGGTCAATTTTATATTATATGAAACCTTCACCTGTATTGCATGGGTTACCGGCCACTTTATTTGATTGATGTGTCCTTGCGTTCTAGTTTTTTATTTTTTTATTTTAATTGTTGTGTCACCTTGTCTCATGGTATGTCATGTGCATGCATTCGGAAAATATTGTTTCACATCCATTTTTTGTACACTAAACACCTCATAATTTCATGCGCAATGTCCTCATTTTTTATTTATTTATAATTCAGTAGTTATAATGTAGGCTGGAAGGTTTGAATTCTGGACGTCTATGATAGAAACACTAAGAGGCAGGAGGTGTCATTTGAGAAGATTCCTAGTGTACATTTAGTTTATTTTATTGAAGTTCATATTTATAATGTGAAATGAGTGATGTGTTCGGAGGGATATATGGGCCAAATTTTGCCTGATCAACCCCAAAAATCACCTACATCAGCTTATGCATCCATCATGCTAATTATTTTTGCTACAATACTTGTGTAAACACTAAATATACATAAGCATTGTTGTTGTGCATTTCAATTTTTTATTTTTTATTTTCGTATTTCAAGAATGAAGAAAGAGAGTGAACGATGATTGTAGTGTGGAGAGAGAAAAAATTAAATTTTTTTTTTGATATTTTAATGAAATAGAGTATAGATTAGGGGCATGTTTGGTAGACTGTAATAGACGCTGTAATGTAATAATTATTCCTATGGTTTAGTTATTCTTTAGTTTGGTTATGTTTTAATTATAAGGAATAATTTTTCCTTATGAATAACTATTCTTCAAAATGAGGAATAACTATTCCTCTTTAAAAAGTTGTATTAACTATTTCTTAGTAAATGCAATAATTTCAAAACTTAATATATTTCCAAATAAACAAACTTTCCATATACATCTAACAATTATAAAAATAAAAAATCATAAAAAATAATACATATCTCTCTTAAATTTAAAGTTTACAATTTTTAAGGAGAAATAATTGTATGAGTAAGAAATTTCTTAAAATAAATGTTAAGTTTCATTCTAATATTATAACTCAACCAAACTAATGAATATGTTTAGTTATTACATTACAACACATTTTATTCCTAGTAATAAAGATTACAATTCTTGTTGTAATCCTTATTCACTGTACCAAACATACCTTAGATAGTATTATGTGGGTGTGTTTAAAAAGTAGTTACATAAAATAGAAACGCAAGGTTTTGTGCTAAAATAATCAAAAAAAATTGCACGAGCTAATGGTTTGTTTTGTTTTGAGGAAATTGCATGAGCTAATGTGAATGCTCTAAGAGTGCATGAGGATAAAATAATTGTCCATCTCCATGGTTGGTGGGTTCACACCAACAACAAAAGTTTGGTACTCTTGTACTTGAAAGATCCCTAGGCTTCCTTGTCTCCTCCGGCCCTACTCTTCTACCTCAATAAGGTGGTTTACTGATCATACATCTATGAACCTTATGCAATTGCCCCAACCTTTGTCTTCGTCCAAATATGTCACTCATGTCACCTCCCTCAAAGTGCCCTCGTTTAGTTCACATACCTCTCTAGTCATGCTTCTAAGTTCTAAGGGAAAGATCATGGATTTGTACCCGGAAATCTACTTTGTTAAAATTGAGCACTAAGACGGGAACATGCTTCTCAAGCCTCTGTAGAACAACCAGATACTTCTCGTACGACCACAGCCCTTTTGCAAGGACAAGTTCGAGATCCACCTCTTGAGAAAAGATGAACACAACAAGCCCTCCTCCAATCTCCACATGACTCTTAAAGCCAGAGAAACTTTTCCATGATAACTAGTTGTCAATTATTTCGGAACTTACATTGAATATTTTGTTTTGGTATTGTGGCTAGCGTTGTCTCATCAAAACTATTGTTTTTCTTCATTGCAGGCTTCATTCAATAGTTATCCAAGAAATCATTGCACGGATACTTCGTGAATTAAAAATCTCAAGTGTATCTAAGGACCTTTTTGGAATAGAGTCTCGTGTGGAGGAACTGTTAGAAAAATATTTTTGTGTAGGGTTGGATGATGTTCGCTTTGTGGGGATATGCGGGATGGGAGGAATTGGTAAAACAACTATTGCTCAAGTCATCCATGCAAGAATTTCTTATCAATTTGAAGCTAGCAGCTTTATTGCTAATGTTAGACAAGAAACTGAAAAGTCACATTTAGTTTCTTTACAGGAGAAACTTCTTTCTAAGTTGCTTATGGAAAGCCAAATAAAATTAGGGGGCGATCATGAGGGAATCGATGTTATGCAAAAAAGACTACGTAATAAAAAGGTTCTTATTGTTTTGGATGATGTGGATAGTGAAGAACAACTAGAAGCATTAGCAGGGAAGCTTGAATGGTTTGGTCCAGGGAGTAGAATCATTATAACAAGTAGAGATAGACATTTGTTGAAAAGACATGTAGTGGATGATAATATATATATGGCTAAGATGTTGAATGATAAAGAAGCTTTGCAGCTTTTTTGTTGGGGCTCTTTCAAGAAACTCTATCCCGATGAAAATTATGTGGGTTTATGTACGGATTTTGTGAATTATGCTGAAGGCCTTCCTTTGGCTCTTAAAGTTTTAGGTTCTTCATTGTTTGATAGAAAAATACATGCATGGAAAAGTGTCCAAGGTCAACTCAAAGAACACCATATTGGCAACATTTTGGATGTACTTAAAATAAGTTATGACAAGCTAAAAGATACAGAGAAGAAATTGTTCTTAGATATTGCATGCTTTTTTAAAGGAGAGGACATAGATCACATTAGAGACATACTACAAAGTTTTGATTGTTACCCAGCTAGCAATATTGATGTTCTCATGGACAAATCTTTGATAACTATTGTAGGGGGAAAATTGTTGATGCATAATTTGCTACAAGAATTGGGTAAGGAAATAGTTCGTCATGAGTCCCTTAGAGAGCCAGGTGGACGCAGTAGGTTATGGCATTATGAGGATATCCTTCATGTGTTGAAGACTAATACTGTAAGTGAACTAGTGTAGAGTAATATATTTGAAAATTTTCTTCTAAGAGTTGCCAATTATTCCACTATGCTAATTTCATTGTTCTTGGTTACTAGGGATCAGAGGTAGTTGAAGGCATAGTCCTAAACACACATGTTCAGGAGGAGTACTTAAATGCTGAAGCCTTCACAAGGATGAAAAGAATGAGATTGCTTAAAATTGGTAATGTGCAACTTCCCGAAGGTCTCAATTATCTTCCTAATGAGTTGTGCATCATGGAATGGCATGGATATCCTCTAAAATTCATGCCAGCCAGTTTCCAACCAACCAAACTTGTTGAGCTCAAAATGCATTGCAGTTGCATCAAACAACTTTGGAAAGGAACTAAAGTAAGATTTTCACTTATACAAATATGTGTTTTCTTTAATTATTTCATCTAATTATTTATTTGTTTATAACAGAGTTTAGATAAGTTAAAACTGATTGACGTGAGTGACTCTAAAAACTTATTGGAGACCCCGAACTTCAGTGAAGTACCAAATCTTGAAAGGCTGATTCTTCGAGGTTGTTTAAGATTGTTTAAGATTCATCCGTCCATTGGAGCTCTCAAAAAACTTATTCTATTGAATCTACAAGATTGCAAATCTCTTGATAGCTTTCCAGGCAAGATCAACTTGGAATCGCTTGAAATTTTGAATCTTTGTGGCTGTTCAAGACTCAAGAAGTTTCCTGAGATTGGGGAAGATATGACATGCTTGTTGAAGCTCTATTTGGATGGGACTGCCATAACAGAACTACCACCCTCATTTGAGAATTTATCAGGCATTATATTATTGAGCTTAAAAGATTGTAAAAACCTTTTGATTCTTCCGAGTGTCTTATGTAGGTTGTCAGCTCTTAAAACTCTCATTTTATCTGGTTGCTCAAGACTTAACAAAATGCCAGAGAACCTGAGTGGTATGAAATGTCTGGAGGAGCTCGATGCAAGTGAAACTGCTATAAGAGAATTCCCATCCTCCATTCTACATATGACAAAGCTTAGAAAGTTATCCTTTCATGGATGTAAGGATCTGCCACCAAAATCGTGGGATTTGCTCTACTGTTGTTGCTTGTTGCTGAAAGAAAGCTCAGGTCCCATCAGTTTGTTGTTGCCTGATTCATTCTCGGGTTTAAGCTCTTTAGTATCATTAGATCTAAGTGACTGCAATCTATTGGATGGAGCAATCCCCAATGATCTTAGTTCTCTGTCCTCACTGCAGTTGCTAAATCTGAGTGGGAACAAATTTATTAGCTTACCAGATAGCATCTGTCAACTTTCCATGCTTAGAGAACTATCCTTAAGAAATTGCAGCAGGCTTCGAGCATTGCCAAAGCTTCCCTCAAGTATATTGTATGTGTGGGCTGAAGATTGTACCTCATTGGAGACATATTCAAATCAAATTTTTGTGCGGACTTCAAGTGAATCAGTTGCAATTATTAATTGCTCTAGATTACTCAAGTATCAAGAGGGCATAATTAGAAAAGTCTCATTGTCAAATGCACAAAGCATTTTATTGATTCAAAACCTTAAGGTGAGTTTTTTTTTTTTTTTTTCAACACACTTTTCCTGTTGAAATAAACAATTTATCCTTGCTTAATAGCTTAAGCAACATACACGCAATTAATATATATATATATATATATATATATATATATATATATATATATATATATATATATTTGGTTTTGATTTTACAGGTAGAAATTTATCTAAATAAAACAATATGTGGCTCTTCAATGGCAGCTGAAATTCCAATGTGGTTCAAGGATCAGAGTACTAGTTCCTCTGTAGCAATCGAGATGCAGTCAGACCTTAATTATGAGAATAAGTGGATGGGATTTGCTCTGTTTATTGTTTATGAAGTCCATGAGCATGAGAATATAAATTTTAGGATTTTTGACAACAGTGATCCTACTCTTGATTTGGAAGTTCTTCATCAGTTTGTGTGTCATTTTAAGACCAATGAAGGTGGTCTAAAACTACCCAAAGTCCTTCTTACCCCTGAAGTCCCTTATGTTGGGCCAATTGGATTTTGGGTATATATACCGTATGCATGGTTTTTAGGACAGTCAAATAATTTAGATAAGTGGACCTATATTGAGGCTTCAATTACAAGCATACCAGGTGTGGAGATGAAAAAGTGTGGGGCGTGTCTACTATACCAGCAAGATGCTTTAGAGTTTGTCGACACAATAGGACAGTACTCTTTGGGGGGTGAGACAGAATGCTCTTCAAGTGATTTAAGTTCCACTAGCCTTTCTTGCACCATCTCAATTGAGGACTAGCTGAAAAGAGACTTTTATTCACTGCTTTCAAAGTGCTTTGAGCTCTCTCTCTCTCCCTCTCTCTGTCTCTGTCTCTGTCTCTGTCTCTCTCTCTGTGTTTCTGTCTGAACACTCTATTTCTACTTTATACAGGTAAACTATGCACAAAACAAAATGTACAAATATATTTTTCCCATACGTGCATCACCCCTATGGTTCATAGCTCATAGTTTTGGCCAAGAGATATTTAGAGCCTGTTAAGGGAGCAAGTTTTAACACACAAATACATATTTTAAACAACTTTACACACATTTAAACACATTTTTTCACCCATGCGTATATCAAAAACACCCAAACAACATTACTTAAACTAACTTACCAAACAGCCCCTTAATTTGCTCCATATGCTTGTTTTGCTGTCCACAAGCATCAAACTGTTTCCGATGACTCAAAACTTTGAGTCTTTTGTGTACTGATGATGGTTGTCTTCAATCTTCAATAATACTTCCCCTCACTAGGGACATATTTGTTGAGTCACATCGACATTTGGTATTTCACATACCATGTGTGTTTTTACTAAGCAAAAGTCAATTCGGGCTATGTTTGGAGCTTGCAATTCAGACAAGAAGGCTGAAGCTTGTGCAATGCATATACATGGAAGATTTGTAAGGATCGGTCCAAAGAATATTTGACTACATATTAAGCAGTCCAGATGTCTGCCATCAAGGTTATCACCAAGGTCTTGTGGATCAGGTGAACCGTTTGGCAAGCTATGTTCATGATAAGGAAGAATCTACTGGGCCAATGGAAGGAAACATGTATGAAGAACAACAGAATTGGGAAAACTGAAAAATTCACTTGAATAAATTTAGTTTGTTTCTTTATATACAATCTCGGGTTCAAGTTCAACTAGTGACTGAAAAACAGAACTAACTAATCTAACTAACAACTAAACAACTTCTCACGTGTGACTAACTAATCAGCTCACGTGTCAGAAAGCTACAAGTAAAATTACAAGCTACAAGTGAAAACTACAAGTCGTATAAAAACAATTATTTACATAGCTGCTAAACTACAAGTGCATCAGAGTGCATCAGATATGGCTTCTTGAACCTCAATCACATCAGTGGAGTTTTGCTTCCTCTGCTTCAATTCTTCAACTAAATTGCCTTGATCTTGATACTCCCCCTCAAGATGGCCTTTAGATTGATAAATGTTGATAAGTCCCATCTTGGAAAGAAGTGCAGAAAATTGCTTGTGGTTCAATGGTTTAGTGAGCAAATCAGCTAATTGTGACTGAGTTCTAACATGATTAAGTTTGATAACTTTCTCCAACACCTTATTTCTTACAACATGGCAGTCTATCTCTATGTGCTTCGTTCTTTCATGGAAAACAGGGTTGGAACCTATATGAAGAGCTGCTTGGCTGTCACAAAACAATAAAGCCTCCCTGTTGTGATCAACCTGAAGATCCTTTAACAAGTATAGAATCCAAACAATTTCACAAGTGGAGATAGCCATTGCTCTGTATTCTGCTTCAGCTGAGGATCTAGAAACAGTGGATTGTTTCTTTGATTTCCATGAAACTAGTGAATCCCCTATGAAAATACAATATCCAGTGACAGACCTTCTTGTATCTGGACACGCAGCCCAATCAGAGTCAGTAAATCCTTTCACATGAAGCTCTGAACTTGCTGAGAAGAAAATCCCTTTCCCAGGTTCATTTTTCAAGTATTGCAAAACCTTAAGTGCTGCTTCAAGATGTGGTTTTCTTGGGCTAGCCATGAACTGACTTAACTTATGCACTGCATAAGTAATGTCAGGTCTTGTGATGCTCAAGTAAAGTAATCTTCCCACCAATCTTCTATACTGCCCTGGATTATCAAGCAATGAACCTTGATGTTTATAAAGCTTCAAGTTTTGATCCATGGGAATCTTGACAGGTTTGCAACCAAGTAGTCCTGCATCCTCCAAAATCTCAAGAGCATATTTTCTTTGACACAAAGAAATGCCTTTATCTGTTCTTGCTACTTCTAAACCAAGAAAATACCTTAGCTCTCCTAAATCCTTCAGCTTGAACTTTTGATTCAACAGCATCTTAAACTGATCAACCTGCTCTTTATCATTACTTGCAATGAGAACATCATCTACATATACCAGTAAAACAATAAAAGAACTTCCTTGCTGCCTGGTGAAGAGAGAGTAGTCTGCTTTAGACTGAGTGAAACCAAGCTGAATGAGTGTAGTTGAGAATTTAGAGAACCATTGTCTGGAAGCCTGCTTAAGCCCATAGAGGGACTTGTTTAATTTGCATACAAGCTGCTCTCCATGCTCCCCCTTGCTGTGAAATCCAGGAGGAAGAGCCATATACACTTCTTCATGTAAGTCACCATGAAGAAATGCATTATTGACATCTAGTTGGCTAAGGAACCAACCTTTCACAGCAGCCACAGCAAGAACACACTTGACAGAAACCATTTTTGCAACAGGGCTGAAGGTTTCAAGGTAGTCTAGACCCTCCTTTTGAGTAAATCCTTTTGCAACCAGCCTAGCCTTGTATCGTTCAATAGACCCATCTGCCTTGTACTTAATCCTATAGACCCATTTGCATCCTATAGGATGTTTGGTAGGAGGCAAAGGTGTGACAGACCAAGTGTTATTGGCTTCCAAAGCAGCAATTTCAGCATCCATGGCATCTTGCCATTTGGGGTCGAAAGCGCTTGTGAGAAAGATGTAGGTTACGTGGTAGTACTAATAGAACAACAAAATGATTTGTAGGCATGAGATAGATTGGCATAAGAGAGAAAAGAAGAAAGAGGATGGAAAGTACCTGGTTGGGATTGATTGGGAATGGATGTTGAGGAAACCTGGTTACAATGGTAAGCCTTAAGATAAGAAGGAGGTTTAGAAATCCTAGAAGACTTCTTAGGAACGGCGGGGAGTATAGCTGGATCAGCAGATGTAACATGATCAATAGCATCAGATGGAACATGATCAAAGGCATCAGGAAAAGCTTGATCATCTGAATCAAGATCATGGTGAAGTTGGATAATAGAATCAGCAGTGACAGAGGATGTATGATCAAGAAAAACAGAAGGAATAGAAGGGACATTGGGTAAAGGAATGAGATCAGTGGGAGGAAGAGAAGAGGATGAAGCAAAAGGAAAGACTTTTTCATGAAACACTACATCCCTAGAGATGAAAATGGTATGAGATTGAAGATCAAACAATTTGTAACCTTTAATATTGAAAGGATAGCCTAAGAAAATGGACTTTCTAGCTCTAGGAGTAAACTTGTGTCTGTGTGGAGTAACATCAGTAGCAAAACAAAGGCAGCCAAAAGTCCTTAAGTGAGAATAAGAAGGACCTTGATGAAAAAGGACCTCATAAGGAGACTTATGGTTTAGGAAAGGGGTAGGAAGTCTATTGATCAAATAGACAGCTGTTAGAACACAATCTCCCCAAAAAACAAGAGGAAGATTGGATTGAATTTGTAAGGCTCTAGCAGTAGCCAAAATGTGCTGGTGTTTTCTCTCCACAACTGAATTTTGTTGTGGAGTATACACACAGCTTTGTTGATGAATAATACCTTTAGAACTATAGAAATCAACCATATTGAACTCCAAGGCATTATCAGTTCTAATGGACTTGATAAAAGTGTTAAATTGAGTATGTACCATATTGTAAAAGGAAACAATCAAAGGCCTAACTTCTGATTTAGCTTTTAAAAGAAAAACCCAAGTAGCCCTTGATGCATCATCTACAATGGTAAGAAAATATCTATGTCCAACAGTAGTAGGAACAGAAAATGGACCCTAAACATCCATGTGAACAAGATCAAATGAATGAAAAACTCTTTTATTATCAAAAGGAAAAGGCAGCCTCTTTTGCTTAGCCAAGGGACATACATTGCAATCTTTAGTACAACAATGTTGTAAGAATGGAAAAAGATGACTCAAAGAATGGAGTTTCATATCAGATGGATGTCCTAGTCTAGAATGCCATAAGGAATACAAGTTGGCATGTGAAACAGAAGAAGAGAAAGCAGTGAAAGAGCTGAACTTATTTTTGAGAAGGAAGTCATCAAGAGACTTGGAAGCCTTGGAAAGACTTGAACCTTGTAACAGATAGAGTCCATCAAGCATTTGGCCCATTCCAATCATGTTCCAACAGGTAAGGTCCTGTATGAAACAGTATTTCGAAAGAAAAACAAGACAAAGGGGCTGAGAATGAGTTAATGCACTAACAGATATCAAGTTGAATGAAAAAGAAGGCACACAAAGAACATTTGTTAGGGTAATATGTAGTGAGAGTTTAACTGTACCAACATGAGTCA
Organism: Castanea sativa; assembly: GCF_040712315.1. Taxonomy (NCBI): domain Eukaryota; kingdom Viridiplantae; phylum Streptophyta; class Magnoliopsida; order Fagales; family Fagaceae; genus Castanea; species Castanea sativa. Next base: position 17,488,431 of record NC_134024.1, on the reverse strand, counting down.
CAATAGCAGCCTCCCCATTAGGCAGTTCAACCACAGTATGTGTAATTGCAGTAAAAGAAGTCAACAAATGTAATGAACACACAATATGATCTGTAGCACCAGTGTCTACAACCCAAGTTTTAATACCAAAAGCTTTTCTATTCACAATCTTGGCAGAAAAGACTGAATGGGAGGAACAAGGAACAGTACTTGCAATTGCATTAGAAGGCAAAGAAACAGCATTGGCCATATGAGGTGCCTGATCTATTGGGGCTTGGTGCACTCCAATTGAAGAAGAACCAATTAAAGAAAGGAGTTGTTGGTATTGATCAGGAGTAAAAGCAGGTGCTTGAGCAACAACAGAAGCATGATCTGAAGCTGGATAAGAGTGATTGCCTTGAAATTGGTTTGCAACAGTTGAGACTTGATGAGCCATAATGTTCTTGTTCTTGAACTTGTATCCTGGGGGAAAACCATGGAGTTTGTAACACTTATCCACAGTGTGACCTAATTTTCCACAGTGAGTGCACATGGGCCGTTCCTTTCCTTTAGGATTGCTGCTTGAACTCTTGGTGGCCAAAACAGTAGATTCAACCCTCACATAATTAGACCTCTGCATCTCCTCTTGAATGAACAAAGAATGTGCCTTATTAACAGAAGGCAATGGATCCATGAGCAAGATTTGTGTTCTGACTTGAGAAAACACATCATTAATTCCCATGAGAAATTTCATTGTGGATTCCTTTTCTTGAAGACTCTTGACCTACGGTTGATGTTGCACACACACTTTCCACAAGTGCACTGAGGGAATGGACTAAGATTTTGAAGTTGATCCCACAAAACCTTGAGCTGAGTGAAGTAATCAGTGAGTGATTGCTCTCCCTGATGAATCTCAGCAATTTTTTTTTGGAGATTGAAGACCTTAGTGCCATTTCCTTGACTGAATGTGTCTTGAAGATCAGTCCAGATTTCAAGCGCAGTGTCTCTGTAGATAATACTTGCTTGAAGCCTTGGTGAAACTGAATTGATGATCCAAGTACCAACCATATTGTCAGCACGGATCCAAGACTGTATGGATGTTGGTGAATTCACCAATGGTGATGAAATCGTTAAAGAACCATCAATGAATCCAAGCTTATTCTTTGCAATCAAAGACTTCCTCACTGACCTTGCCCAAGCAGAATAGTTCTCTCCACCAATTAATGGTTGAGAAGTAAGAACAGCTCCTGGATTTTCACCAGGATGTAGAAACAGAGGATCATTGGGATTGTATGATTCTTGCGAAGAAGATGAGGATTCAATGGTGGAAGCGCCAGCAGTAGCTGTGGTGTTGGCCATTAGTGAAATGAAGTGTGATGAAGATTCACGAAAGCTTGAAAAAGAGTAACAATGGCGGACAAGAAGAAATTCCCAATTTTGACAAACCCTAGAAAATGAAAGTTTCTATAGAGCTCTGATACCATATGAAGAACAACAGAATTGGGAAAACTGAAAAATTCACTTGAATAAATTTAGTTGTTTCTTTATATACAATCTCGGGTTCAAGTTCAACTAGTGACTGAAAAACAGAACTAACTAATCTAACTAACAACTAAACAACTTCTCACGTGTGACTAACTAATCAGCTCACGTGTCAGAAAGCTACAAGTAAAATTACAAGCTACAAGTGAAAACTACAAGTCGTATAAAAACAATTATTTACATAGCTGCTAAACTACAAGTGCATCAGAGTGCATCAGATATGGCTTCTTGAACCTCAATCACATCAGTGGAGTTTTGCTTCCTCTGCTTCAATTCTTCAGCTAAATTGCCTTGATCCCGAGACTTTGATTGCTCTTCCTCATCACAGAGGTTAAATTTCAATCCTAACGATTTTGTCAGAATTCTTGACCGCAAATATCAAAGTTAAAGATTATTTTCTTTCTTGGATAATTGCAGAAGGCTTCAATCCATGCAAAAGCAACATGTAAGACAACAGCTTTTTGATTCAATGGAAACATGCTTGGGAGAACCAATGGCCAGAGTTGATGCAAAAGATTCAAGTTCCTATATTTTGCAGGTGGACATATCTATAAGAATGTACTCCAGAATAGCTTTAGATCTCTTGATTTGTCTCCCTTTGTCACCAAAAAAAAAAAAAAAAAACATTAATAGTAGTAGAAAAGGACATGTTGTTAAGGAAGTAATAGAAAGTATGTCTTCCAATAAAATAGAATGGTGGAAAAAAAAATACATGGCCAATCCCAAAATTTTGGGACTTAGGCTCAGTTTTTGTTGTTGTTGAATCTCTCTCTGTCTCACTTATTGACTTTGTATTTCTATCTTACAGGACTGCTTTGATCTAAACCGGATTTTTAACATCTCATTGACCATGAGAATGGTTGTTGGAAGGTAGAGGGAGTTGACGGACTGTTCCTTTCTTTCGAAGCCAATGCCACTATGCCCCAGATCTCACGAAGACTGTTTAAACTGGCCTTGAAGCTTGGATGGTCCATACAGTGTCAAAACTCAAAACGGATTACCAATTGCTGTTGGAGGAAGAGTACAGAGACCAGGCTTTGAGTTTTAATAATGAAGCTACAAAACGTTTGTGGTCAGGTATTTACAGGTTCCAATCAAAGCTAAAAATTTTATTTGGTGTGCGAGTTCCGAAGGATCCCCACCAAAGAAAATTTGTTGAAGCGAAGAATTCTTGATAATTCCTGCTGCTTTTTTGGTGCTGACTCAGCCGAAACGACCATTCATGCTTTATGGACTTGCGGTGTCATCCAATCGGCGTGGCAGTAAGATTCTAACTGGGCTTTTCCTGAAGCACAAGGATGTCAACAGTGAAAACAGAATTAAAAAACTTAAACTAAGATTGAAAAGAAATATAGAGTGCAGTGAAAGAAAAAGAGAAAATGAGAGAAATGGAAAATTCACAGAAAATATCTGTAATTTCGTTTACTTTCCTGGCGCACTGCTTCTATCCAGTGCATTGTGCACTGGACACGATACAGGTGTTCTCATCGTAAACTTAACCCAAAAAATCTAGTTTCACAATTTTATCACAATTTTGATGCGACAAAATGTAAGTAGTGGAGGTAAGAATAGTGGGTCTATGTGAAAATAACAAGCAACCAATCACACCACACAAGATAGTTGTGAAAAATTTGTGGCAATTGTTGTGGTCCAAAAATTACTCATATTGCAGGCCAAGGAGATGAACCCATGTTCTAATTAACTCAATTATATTTTATTATAAAAAACTAATAGCATCATGTGATGATTATTGAAACAGGTGATGGTTGAAGGTGATGCAAAAGGAATGATAAATGCGTTGTGCAACAGAGATGGTGCTAAAACCTGGGAATATGATATGATAGTCAAGGACACTCATACCTTATTGTCAAGAAGACCCTAGTCTCAAATCACTTTTGAGTGGGTAACAAGACAAAGAAACAGAGTGCTCATTTGTTAGCAAAGTGGGGAAAGTCCAGCTTTGGTTTGGGTTTACTTGCTCCTTGGGAACTAACTCCCTCTATTTTGAATTTGGTTTGTGAATGTCCTAGTCCATAGTGTCCTGGTTTTGTTCTAGCTTGCTAGCTAGTTTTGTTTTCAGTTGTTTTTTGGTGCTAATTTATGTGTATATTGCTGTTGGGTTCTGTAGTGAGTGTCTGCAGCTCTCTCTGTCATTTGATTGTTATCTACCTTTTAGCGCCCCCCCCCCCCCCCCCCCCCCCCCAAAAAAAAAACAAAGGTGATGATTAGTGATTACTGAGTAACATTTAGAATGACATCGTCTGGTTTATGCTCGCGAGCTTAACATTGTTTCCTATGGTAATGAGTAATGACTTTGTTTTATTAATTTGGTTAACAAACAGTTTGCTGATGTAGTTGCTGTTAAAGGAGTGATAGTACCAAAATCTAACCACTTACTTGAAGTAGTTAGGGTGAGTTTGGTTCAGCTTTTTAAAACTGAGTTTTAAAGTATTTTTTGAAAAAGTTGAATGTTTAGTAAAAGCTATTAAAAAGTGTTTTTAAAAAAAATTGAGTGTTTGGCTAGTACTTATAAAAGTGGTGGTTTGAGTGGTAAATTACCAAAAAGGACAATGTAAATATAAAAGAGTTTATTTCATACTTAAATCAACTACTTCATAATACTTAAATCAATTTTTCTCTTTCTAAAAAAAATATTCTTTATCTCACCAATATTAGTTAATAATAACCTACCACTTAAGATTTATTGTGAAAGTATTGTGAAAATATTGTCATAATTGATACTGATTTTAATTTGAACGTACTATTACAATTATTTTTTTCTCTTTCTAAAAAAATTATTTTTTTCTCACTAATATTAGCTAATAATAATCTACCACTTAAGATTTATTGTGAAAATATTGTGATAATTGATATTGATTTTAACTTAAACGTACTATTAAAATTATTTTTTTCTCTTTCTAAAAAAATATTTTTTTCTCACAAATATTAGCTAATAATAACCTATCACTTAAGATTTATTGTAAAAGTATTGTGAAAATATTATGATAGTATTTCCTTATTCTTTTTTCCTCTTTTTTTCTCCTCCACGTACCGTATTTCCTTCTTTTTTCCTTTTTTTTCCCCTCTTTATTTCTCCTCCACACACGTTCCCTTAGTTTTTTTTTCTTCTTCTTCTTTTCTCTTTTTTTCCTGCCATTTCCTCCAATCTCCAGATGGTTCCACAGAGCTCTTCCTCTTTCTTTCTTTTCTCTTTTCTCTTTTTTTTTTTTTTTTCCTCTTAGCACTTCATCTGTAACACCCACGCACTTCTTCACCTTGATCTTCTTTATTTTTTTTTTTCTCTAAATTCAACCACTCACAAACAAGATGATTCAGATCGGGAAGATTCACCTAAGGTAATTTTTCTTTTAATTTCACCAAAAAATCTTCAATACCTCTCTCTCTTCATAACCCCAAAAGTCTTTAGGGCAAAGGGCAGAGCAGATTCGTGAGATGAAAGGAATAAGGTGGCGTGAGAATTGAGGACATGATCTGATTTATTGAAGGGTAATTTGGTAATTGCCCAGAGTCCAACGGATAGTTGATTCAACGCGCATGAGCTTTTTCCAAAAAGGAGCTCTGAGCTCCTTTTTCCAAAACACAACTCTTGCGCGTTCTCTTCACAAACCCAAAACGCAACTTTTTCCAAAAAGTTGCGTTTTATACCTAACCAAACGGACTTCTGTATTTGCTTTTTTCAAAACGGGCTTTTTTGGGTTGAAAAAGTTGAAACAAATAGGCACATAATATAACATATAGAAACATCACTTAATCCAAAAAGCTTTAGCTCAATAAGTATGAACTATGAATTCAACTATCACATATTAATCATTTACTCTTCTCATTAGTATCCAACAAGAGATCTCACTACTCTCATGCATGTAGGCAAACAAGGAACTATATATAGTAGCTAATGCCTTGGCCAAGATAGCTAAATTTTCTTTGCTGCTATTAGTTTGTATGGAGTTTGTTCCATCGAATATTCTTAGCATTCTTGTAAACATTTTTTCATTAGTTGAATAAAAGTTAGCAGTGCTGACTAATAAAATTACATTTTAAACATCATAGTTTATGTTTAGTCCCAAATAAAATTAACTATATATACATTTTAAAAAGTTTTAATTCAAACTATGAAAACAAATTGGTGCCATTGCTAACAAAATAATATTTAAACAAAATGCAGATGTATGATTATTTCAACAAATTTGAATATCTTCACTCCAAGTCATGTGATATTGTGTTGTCCAAGTATTTTTCATTAATTTTTTTTCACTTAATGAATTTATGGTTTGAATTGAAATGCTTTTAGAAGTGTAGGATTTAATTTTAAAGTGAAAGGTTTAATTTGAGACTACTCTAAACCAAGGTTTCAAAACTCAGACCGTTCATTGAACCGTAAAAGGGAAAGGTTTAAGGTTTTTGAGGTCGAACCGAAGTTGAACCGGGGTCGAACCGCAATGATGTTATAATTAATTTAATATAAAAATAAATAAAATAAAAATGTAAAATTAGCAATCTTTAATGATTAGGTAGATATTTCTTCTATTATTTCAATTATTTTAGCACAATATTACAACATAACAATATATCAATAACTAATATCTCACCTAAAAATAGTCAAATTTTTTGTTTATAATAAAAAATAATACTCAGATTTCAATCTAAATAAATAAAAATCAATACTGATAGTTTAAAATTTAAAGTTTTAAACATAAGAAACCTTTTCTTAACCAAAAAAAAAATATATATATATATAAAACATGCAATGCAATTCACTTTAAAATTTAAAAAATTAGAGCCTACTCACTCGTCCCAAGAGAAACATCTTATCTAACATATACTATATTGTTATACAGTAGTTGAGGAAAGAAAAATCTGAGTCTGGGAGAAGGAGCAGGTGAGTTCTGAAACCGTGAGAAGGAGCAGGTGGGTTTTATATTTATTTTGGGGAATAACACCTAAGCTTTGGGAAGTGGGGTAATAGATTTTAAAAAAAACGGACAAAGATTTCCTGCACACAAGACTACAGTAGTTGCTACATACAGGGATAGATGTCAAACAAAAAGAGAGACACGTGTGCAAGGTCATGTGCAACGCACAAGAGAAAACTTCTGTCAACTCTCAACGTTAACGATCTCTCAAGTACACAGTAACAAATCACTCTCTCACTCATCAAAACCCCTTCCACGCCTCTCTCTCTCATCTTGACATTCGTTCTTATCAGAAACTCCAGCCAAAAAACCACTGCCACATGCTTAGGTGGCCGATCCCACTAACCATGTCTCCACTGTTCCTTCCCCTTAGCCAATATGAAGACCTTCTCTAGATAAAATTCTCAGCTTCAATCTCCAAAAAATAAAAAAGAAAAAAGAAAAACCCATAGTAAAGCAAATGAAGTGTACCTTTCCCATAAAATGAAAAATTGTCCCAAAACTTAAAAAGGAGTGTATTGATTATTTCAACAAGAAGCAAAAGCATTGAAACAGTGTTCTCTACTTTCCCCCTTTTCTTCTTAACAACATTGCTCCAATTCGATCCAATCAATGTGTGGGATATAGTTTTAGTTTTGTTAATATATATCTCTAACAAGTTTTAAAGAATGATTGATAAGTTTATATAGTCTAGAATCTAGAAAAGGGGAAAATGAAACTGAAATATTGAGGCGGTAGAACTAGAGCACCAATATTATGAATCTGGGTTGCATTGCGTGAGAGGAGCTGAGCTTGGATGGGCCGGGAAGGAGGGTTGGCTCGAGGCCCTCACCTTCGCCTATAGGTCTGTCATACTCGTCCTCGGATTCGGCTCTTCTTTGCTTGATTATCGTGTCAAAATCCGACCCAAAGGAGAAGGAGGATGAGAAAGAGAGAGGAAAGAGGTGTTGATGATTTTGAAGATAGAGGCGTTGGAGGGGTTTTGAAGAGAGAGTGATTTAATTGTTGCCGTGTACTTGAGGGAGAAAGACAGGAGAGAGAGAACCTATTAACGTTAGAGTTGATAGAAGTTTTCTCTTCGAATTGGTCATGTGCAACGCACATGACCTTGCACATGTGTCTCCCTTTTAGTTTGACATCTGTCCCTGTATGTAGCAACTGCTGCAGCCTTGTGTGCAGGAAATCTTTGTCCGTTTTTTTTTAAATCTATTACCCCACTTCCCAAAGCTTAGTTATTATTCCCCAAAATAAATATAAAACCCACCTGCTCCTTCTCACGGTTTCAGAACTCACCTGCTCCTTCTCCCAGACTCAGATTTTTCTTTCCTCAACACTCCCTCTCTCTCTCTCTCTCTCTCTCTCTCTCTCTCTCTTCTTCAGAACGAACATGACTACGATAGTCAAGCTCCCCTCTGACCAAAATCAAGATCTTGCGATGGTAAGTTGTTTACAGCAAAAGGAATGAGTCAAGTTAGTCCATTCCTTATCCAAACGGTCTTGACAGTTTGGACGTCCGGTGATGCGAGCAAATAGAGATTACTAGTTCTTTTTCTTTTTTTTTTTGAAAATATTTGAAGAAAGTATGTTACCAACCCGTAAACTTGTGACCGGTTTAGAAGCCCGTGCGGTTTAACCGCGGTTCACATGATTTCCAGCAAAAGTCAAATTTTCGGTTTTATCAATTTAAAAAACTGAACTGCTGAACTGTTTTCAATTTTTCCGGTCGGACCGTACGGTCTGGTCCGGATTTCAAAACTATGCTCTAAACTACTCCTGTGAGTTTAAAATATAATTTATTCTAAGCCTTTTCTTTTTCTTTGAATTTTTTTTTTGTTAGTCATCATGTTTTAACCATATACGAAAAATTTAGACAAGACAAGATTCAAATTCATTCCAATGCAAATAGAGTTTATCAATGGAGGAACAACACAATTGATTACCTTAATTTGAATTTTTAGTCGAAATCCAAAAATTTTACACTAAAATTCAAATAACACCCTTTGAATTTGACTGAAATTTATTTTAGATTTCTAACTTTACTTTCGTTCAATTGAGTCTTTTAAGTTTCAAATTTATTCAACTCAAACATTCAATCTAATTCCTTTACAAAATTCCTGTTAATAAAAATAAGGAATTGGGTTTTCTTTTTCCTCAAAATTTTTTAATTAATTTTATAATTTTTTTTCATGAGAGAAATTTATTTTATTTTGAAAATTCTTTATATTAGTTAATTGCACACTTAACAGAAATTTTTTATTAAAATTAGACAGAAGACTTGAAATGAATAATTTGAAGCATAGAAGACACTATTAAACAAAAGTTATAAAGTTTAGACCTGAAATGAACTTCAATCAAACTTAAAGGTGTTATTTGCATTTTAGCCAAAATTTTAATAGTACTAAAGAGTTAGGAAAGGAACATCACCTACATAACCTAGCTGCTAGATGATGGGTTATAACTCAAAGTATTATAAAACAAAATCTCATGGTTCTACATTGTCATTTCCTGTTAGGTTTTTGTATCACGTGACACAACCAATCTAGCAGATTTTTCCTAGACTGTTTTCGATCTTGATTTCTTTTCCTCTTATGTTTTGTATCTAAAAGAAAACATTTTACAGGGCATTTTTTTTTTAGGAAAATCAAAAATATTTTCTTTTCTTGGCCTGAATAAAAAATGAATATACATCAATGCTTACTCAAAAGAAGAGGAATATTAGAAATATTGGAACATTAAGGGGCTGTTTGGATCATCAATTTTCATAACTCATAACCCTCTTTCTATAACTCATAACTCAAAAATGGTGGGAGCCATAGCAAGAAGTCCATTTGTGAGCACCATAACTCTGTTTCCATAACTCGTTTCCATCACTTAATTTTCTGATTTTTGAGTTATGAGTTATGGAAATTGAAAACACATTTTGCCTGTTTTCAATTTGCATAACTCATAATTCAACGGCAATTTTGTAATTAAACACACATGGGGGACCCACTAGTCATAACTCAGCCGCACCTTTTGACAATTGACTTTTTTTTTCCTTATTCTTTCACTGGGTTCGGTCTTCACTATTTTTTTTTTTTTTTTTTTTTTTTTTTTTTTTTTTTGGGTTTAGTCTTCACAGTTCTTCCTTTTCTTTCTTGTTTTCCCTTCTTTTTTCATTGGGTTCGCTTCACTCTTCAGTTCTTCCCTTTTTTTTCTTTTCTTTTTCTTTTTTTTCCTTCTTCTTTCACTGGGTTCGGTCTTCATAGTTCTTCCTTTTTTCCCCCCCCTTCTTCTTTCACAGGGTTTGGGTGATCTGGGTATTGGGAAAAAAGAAGAAGAAGCAAAAAGCTGCACCGAGTGATAGGTATGAGACCCATAAACAGTGTGAAAAATATTGAGTGATGAGAAGTGAGTGATGGTGCCAAACATGTGTGGTATTTTAAAGTGATGAGTGATGAGTGATAAGTGATGAGTGAAGAGTGATGAGTAATGGAAATTGAGTGACAAAAAAAAGCATCCAAAGAGCCCTAAAGAACTCATTTTCATTAGAAAACTTTCACAGAGGAAGTGGTTTTTAGGTATATCTAAGTCTAACTATGTATAAGGAGAAAAAAACTTGCTCTCTCTCAACTATCGAATTATCAAATTAAAAAAAAAAAACCCTCTAACATTGTTATAAATGTGTTCTGCTTAATTAACTAAAAAATCCAAGGAAAATTTTATCTGCTATCTATGTAATTTCATTGTTGTATATTGATGGTATTACCTGATTCTTCACATAGGGAGAGATTAGGTTCAAAATTCAAAATCCCCCTTTCCCACTTATTGTATATTGATGGTGTGAATCCTGTCCATTTCTATCACCCCACTAAAGAAGATGTGTGTTTTTTCATCTAGGTGAACTGATGTGGGTGTCCTTTTTACCATCCGGATCACTTCCGGGTTACTTGAATCAATGCAATTGCATCGAGGCTTCAATTGCTCATTGCTCAAGCTTGATAGTGTAGAATTGTGGGGTTCCTCTTGTAACACCATTTGGTGTATGTAGAGTTGAAGCAAACAATAAGGTACTGCAGGGCTTCTTTATCTATAATTGGGGTCTCAGGTATTGATCGAAAATTGACGAGAGACAACAAAATAAACAAAATTGTAATGATGAAGCAAGGCCCATCTAGAATGAGGTCTCTCGCTCGAAGAATGAATGGATTATGATTCTTTAGAGTTCTTTAAGTAATGAGACAACCCCATTACTTTTGGGAAAATGAGTAGCAAAATAGAGTTCTAAAAGTAATTAGAAATACTATGTCCACAATGTTTTCACAGCAAATTCTAAATGGCAGGTTGTTATTGGTTGTTATTGCTAGGGCAAAAAAGTAATCTCAGTAGTAGATTCAAATTTGAACCAATAACAACTAATTACTTATGATTTGTTATGAAAATATTGTAAAAATTATGTGGATGCAGCACTCTACTAAAGCAACTCCATTTAGTTCTTAAATGACTATCAACCGTTTTTGGAATGATTGAGTTGAATTTTGCAATGTCATTAGTAATTTAATCAGAAACAAAATTGTAAGGACACGATTTGCACCATAGCCTAAATGACACAGACAATGGCCCAAAAAGCCCAAAACAATGAATTTGTTAGAGAGTGGGCCTGATATTGAATATTCAATGAGTTAGATGATGACTAGTTATTGTTAGAACAAGCAAGACAAGCTGTTTGGACAAAGAAGGATGCTCCTTGGGCAAGTCTGAGGAAGGTTTGTTCTTATATATATGTTTTTCTTGGACTTATACAAATGCTTAAGTTCTTAACTACACAGTGCCTTTCTCCCTTTCTCAATCTTAGATGCCTTCTTTTGTCATGGGGTTCTTCCCTTTTATATCTCCTTCTCTTCTTTCGTCCCAGTCTTCCACGTGTAGATCATATTACTAATTCTCTTGATACTTGTCCCATCAGCACCTTCCTAAAGTCTCTGTGGGTAGCTGCAAGGCTGAAAACTACTGTTCAGGTATCATTTTCACATTAATGCAGTTAGGAGGTTAGATGCAGAGCATTTAATGCGGTGATAGCAGCTTTATGCCCAGATCTTTCTCATCTCTCTAGTGACTCACCTCTCATTGAAGTTTATCCTCCCAAGCATGGTTGTCCACTGCCTAGGGCTTCATGGGTAGTCGGACTTCAGGCCTTTAATCTATTGTCTGAGGAGGAGTAGCTCCTCGAACAACAACATTTGTTTACTATGACTTGACCTCATCTTTGGCTTAATAACCTACTTTTCTTCGTCAACACTTACTTGTCCTCGGGCTATTTGATGTCCTCTAGCGCGGCCCATGGCCTAATATCCTTGTATGGGCCTTTCACCCCTATAATAGCCCTCGAAATTCTACTTTTTCTCTCTTCGGGGAAAAGTGGGATTTCGACCTTTGGCAGTTGTACCTTCCACACTCATGTCACTTCTTCACATGTAGGTGTCTTTTCACTTGCAAATGAGTATGCTCCTGACACTTTGGCATCTGGGACGCCTCAGCATTTATTACACATGGCGCCCTGTCCCCCACGTTCTATGGTGTGATGAAGATCCTATGGTGAAGAGATTTTATGGAAATTTAAGCGAGAATTCTCCTGCTTACTTTTCCCACCCCTATATAAATTCCTTGAAGATTCTGGACGTTCCACTTTTTGAATCTTCAACTCCTAAGACTCAGTCCGAGGTGCTATTATTCATTTCTGTAAGTAACCTTTAGCCTACTTTCTCATTCTTTGGACCTTTTCTTCCTCGGCCCTTTATTTTTCACCTTATCCTTTCGGTCCTCCCCGCTCACACCTCTAAGTTAGTAGCCACCCCAGATAGACACCCTAGAGGGAATAGAGAACCTTAAGGCCCGTTACCACATTCTGGCTGGGGTTTCAATTCGGTATTGCCGTTAAGGGGAATGGCATGCTTTGAGATCGGAAGGGGAGATAGTAATTCCCATGATTGCTTTTATAGAGGGAGGAATGAGAATTCCCATGGGTAGAGTGACTAGGGATTATTTAATTGCCCACAGACTTTGTTCGACCCAGTGTACCCCTAATGTGTTTTGGATACTAGGAGCGTAGATGCCCTTAACGAAAAGATGGGTGTGAACCTCACCCATTATGACGTTAACTGGGTTTACAACTGTTAGAAACTCAAAGGTCAAGGATATTACCTGAAAACTAGGGTCCTTGAAGTCAGGCTTGTATTGTGTCTCTCTGATACTAACAAGGGTATGGACAAAGACTTCATAATTGTCTCGGGGGAATGGCATGATGGACTTCATTTCCCAACACGGGATGGGACACCAGGTGGGGTGCTTAGATTTAGGCTTATTACTTTAACACTACCCATTTTCTCCCTAACAGTCTTTCTCCCCTCTTAATTTGTAAACTTGTTTTTCTTTATTCAGCGATGTCTTATTTTAACCATATCTTCATTTTAGCAGATTTGCAAATAAGTATTCTATAGTCCCAAACCTTATTCTTGTCAACAAGCCTAGCTTGACAAGGATACTTTAGTTTGAAATTTTTGTCTATACTGACAGACAACTACGAGCGGCTCATGTCATCCTCGGCTACACACCCATATCCACCAGTTTCCAAGCTCCTAAGTACATGATCAAGGCGAAGGATCCTCAGCTACACCAAATCAATATCATAGTACCCGGCTTCCTCTTTGGCCCTCCTCTCGAAGGTACTTAACTAGTAGAATTACCTTCCTAGCGCAGCGTCGAGGAAGAGGCAACCTCCTCCCATTTGATTCCTAAAGAAGTAGCCAAAGTAGTAGAGGTCTCAAACTCCGAGGAGGATTTCCAAGTTTTCGACCAACCCCAATCTCTAGAGCCTTTAGATGCTACTTTCAACCATCTTCCCCTCGCACAAGTCAGTACTGTCCAGGAACCTTTTGCTATACCTAACGCAATGGTGCTGCAAAGAAAGCCAAAGACGAACCTACTTGCCCTCCTTAAGTCTCACGCAGGAGGGTCGGTCCCCGACGTGGTAGTCCAGACCCAACCTCCCACTCCTCTTTTCACCTACACTTCCCAGCCTGAAAATGTGGACAAGAAAAGAAAGCGGGACGGGATGGGCAAGAGTGTGGTTGAGGAGGGATTTAACCTTGGTAAGTCTTTTTTTTTTTTTTTTTTAACATAGTATTCATACTATTCCTGCCCTTAAAGAATTTATCTTAACTTCTTTCTTTTATTTTTTGAAGGCAATCTAGGTAGCACATCTTGCCGAGGAGTGGGTAGATAATGCCTATAAGCAAATGAAAGAGGATAAGGCCCGACGCATAGCTGTCGTAGATGCCATTAATTTGGCCGAGCAGAGGATTAAAGACCTCAACGTCAAGCTGACTAAGGCAAATAAGAATAGGAAGAGTGCTAAGGTAGCTCTGAAGGGGGCTAAGAGGCAAGCAGAGAGCCAGCGCCAAAAATTACTCTAAATTGTGGATCAGCTTACTATAGCTAAAGAGCAAATAGGGGCTCTAAAGAAAAAGCTAAAGGAGGCAGAGGAAGTTGTAGCTAAGGCTAAGCAAGAGGGGTAAGAGGTTGAGGTGACCGAGACTGAGGAGAACCTTAAGGCCCAGGTCATTGGGGTTTGTAGAGGCTACTGCCTCCAAGTATGGAATGAAGTGTTAAACCAAGCTGGGGTGGACACTTCTTCCCCACTAAGAAGGGTAGAAAATGCACACTATCCCCCAACACTCCGTGTAGCAGGCCTCTCTAGTTCCCAAGCTGAGGTTGCTCCAAAAGCACCTGTGTCAGGTTGCCCCTGCTATTGCCCTTCTAGCCCCTCCTGTCCCTTCCAAGGAGGCCGACCAAGCCAAAGCTGTGGACAAGGACAAAGACATAGCCAAGGACAAAGTTCCTGAAAAGGAGCCAGCCAAAGAACTAGCTAAGAACTCTTCCAAATATAAGGGGGCATCCCAGGGCCAAGTACTGGTGTTGGCCATGCTCCTCTTCACCACCAAGGAAGACTTTAAGAGTAAGGTGTGGCCTAAGCAACAGCTTCCGAGGCTTCTTCCAAACTGCGGAAAAGGCCAATCTTCCTCCCAAGTTTACTTAGGGTTTTACTTAGACTTTGCAATAATTTCTTTTAATGTATTTCCTTTTTTTTTAACATGTACTTTCTTTGCCTTTCTAAGGCTTTATCTAATGAAGAATTGTTAAGTTCCTTTATACCTTGTCTTGTTTACTTGAAACAAAACATTATTTTGTTCCTGATCATTGTTTAATTGATGTGGGCATAACTTATAGCTTCTTTTGATTAAATTACAACTTTGCCCTTAACCTTGATAGAAGTCTATACAACTTGCAATCTAACCATTACATTTCATGCAATTGGTAATGCAATAAATTAACTTTCCAGGCAACTGGCACTTAACACTTTGCGATTTAATTTAAAAACACACCTTGTGTACCTGAGATATATGGCTCAAAAGATTATGTGTGCTTCAAAACTCCATCAAAGATTTCCAGTAGATGTGAAGCATTGATTTATCCAAGGCACTCGGTTCGAGGAGCACGACCCCATGAAATCAGGTTTATTACCCAAGAACATTTCATGGATATACTTGCAAATGCTTTAAGTGATGTTCATGATCATTTCTTCAGTTAAGTTATTACGACAAGAGTCTTGGTTATCCATTGCAAATAGATTAGGTACTAATTTACCCAAGGTATGTGGCCCAAGGAACCAGGCATGACCGACATTTTGTTTAGTACTTAGCATATTAGGAAAGCATTAATTTACCTAAAGCATGTGGTTCGAGGAACCAGGCATGAGCTAGGTTTTGTTTAACGCTCAGATAACTAGGGAATTATTAATTTACTCAAGGTATGTGGTCCAAACAACTAGACATGACCAAGGTTCCGTTTAACACTTAGATACATAGAGAACTATTAATTTATCCAAGGTATGTGGTTCGAGAACCCAGGCATAACCAATGTTCTGTTTAACACTTCGATGAATAAGAAGTATTAATTTACCCAAAGTATGTGGTTCGAGTAACTAGGCATGACCAAGGTTCTGTTTAATACTTAGATGAATAAGAAGTATAAATTTACCCAAGGTATGTGGTCTGAGAAACCAGACATGACCAAAGTTCTATTTAACACTTAGATGAATAAGAGCACAATATATAACAATAGAAACAAAAACATGGCAGGAATGCCTTTCATTAAAAATAGTACATTTATAGGTTATTTACATTCCACAAGCGTGATACAACATTTTCATCTAAATCTTCCAAAAAGTAAGCACCTATACTAGTCACTAAGGTGATGCGGTATGACCCCTCCCAATTGGGTCCTAGCTTTCCCCAAGAAGGGTTCTTGGCAGTGCTCACAACCTTTTTCAGTACTAAGTCTCCTGGGGCTAAGGGCCTTTCCTTCATATCCGTATCATATCCTTGCTTAAGCTTCTGCTGATAATATGCCAGTTGGATCATGGCTGCTTCCCTTCATTCATTAACCAAATCTAGGCTTCTTTCCAATAACTTATCATTGCTGTTAGGGGTGAACATGCTTGTCCTCAGTTTTGAGAACCCAGTCTCTAATGGGATCACTGCCTCGGTTCTGTAAGTCATTGAGAATGATGTTTCCCTAGTTGATCAACGAGGAGTAGTCTGATAGGTCCAAAGAACATGCGGTAGCTCTTCCACCCATCTACCCTTTGCCTCGTCTAACCTCTTCTTAAGTCTATTCACAATAACTTTGTTGACTACGTTGGCCTACCTATTTCCTTGTGAATAAGCCGGAATTAAATACCTATTCCTAATGCCAAACTCACAGCAGTATCTCTTTTAGGCTTTAATGTTAAACTAGAGCCCATTATCCGAGATGAGGGTGTGAGGAATCCTAAACCGAGTAATAATATTTTTCCACATAAACTTCTTTGCATCCTGATCCCTAATTTTGGATAATGGTTCTGCTTCCACTCACTTTGTGAAATAATCAGTTTTGACCATAAGCCATCTTCGGTTTCCCATAGCCTTTAAAAATGGTACTACAATATCTAAGCCCCATTAAGCAAATAGCCATGGATTAGACAAGGGATTGAGCATACCCCCAGGCTGATGAATATTTAGAGCAAATCTCTGGCATTGATCACTACTCTTATGCCTCTTTCTGCATACTAGGTCACCAATACCCTTAAGTGAGGGCTCTATGTGATATCGACCTGCCCCTTGTATAACTTCCATAGATTCCTTCATGTAACTCTTCTAATAGTG
The DNA here is from genome assembly GCF_040712315.1 of Castanea sativa. Classification (NCBI taxonomy): domain Eukaryota; kingdom Viridiplantae; phylum Streptophyta; class Magnoliopsida; order Fagales; family Fagaceae; genus Castanea; species Castanea sativa. Next base: position 17,471,759 of record NC_134024.1, on the reverse strand, counting down.
GCCTCACTGCCTCAAGATAGACATAGAGCAAGTATGGTCCAGAGAAGGAACACTTGTACAACTTTTGCTCTTCGAACACCTAGAAATGAGGAGCTTTCCTCTGTACTTTATCTGCCTCACCTTTCTCATAAGGCAAAGTGCCCTATCTGAGAAACAGGACCAAAGGATCCATCCAGCTAGGTTCGACCATGATCTGGTGAACTTGGACCTTTTCCTTCCTTTCCTCGATGGGCTTATTCAGATCCTCAACAAGTATAACCCGAGGTAAGTTTTGTCCAGAAGAGGTTGCCAAAGTTGCTAGAGAATCAACATGTGTATTTCTACTCCTCGGAATTTGTTGTATAGTGAAAAATTCAAAACTTGACTGCAAACGCCGAGCTTGATTCAAACACCCTTACGTTCTCAAATCTCTAGATTCCAACTCTCCAGCTTCCAACTCTCCATTTACTTGGCCTACAACCAACCTTGAGTCCGAGAACACTTCCACTGCCTTTCCTTCCAACTTCTGAACCATAGCAATCCCTACTAGTAAAGCTTTATACTCGACTTCATTGTTTGTGACCGAGAAACCTAACCTCAAAGATTTCTCAACAGTGATCTTGTCTGGGGACACCACAACTAGGCCCACTCCAGATCCTCTTTGATAAGCTACATCATCAACATACAACTTTCAGGATGAAGGCCCTGGTAGAGAAACTGACTTAACTTGCTTCCCTCTTGAGTTTTTTTTCTCGTCCTCCATCTCTATTGGAGACTTAGTAAACTCTGCCACTAAATCTGTAAGAACTTGCCCTTTTAATGGAGGTCGGAGGCATATACTTGATGTCAAATGCCTCCAAAATCATCCTCTACTTAGCGATTCTCCCCGTATAATAAGCTTTTCAAAGAAGTGACTGCAGAAGAAGTTGAGTTAAAACTACCACTGTATGAGCTTGAAAATAATGAGGGAGTTTCCATGTAGCATGCACCACTGCCAAAATAGCTTTCTCCAAGGGTAAATAACAAATTTCTACTTCGTGTAATGATTTGCTCACATAATAGATTGGCCACTGCACTCCATCCTCTACCCTTACCAACATTAGACTGACTGCATGAGATGCCATGGCAAGGTAGGCAAAAAGGTCCTTTTCCTCCTCAGGTCGAGACATAATGGGTGGCCTAGACAGGTAATCCTTCAATTACTAAAAAGCTAAGGGACACTCTTCATTCCACTTAAACCCCTTCCACTTGTGCAAGAGTTGGAAAAATGGCCTACATCTATCTGCAGAGCGAGAGATAAATCTGTTCAAGGCTGTAGTCATTCCTATCAAATTTTGGACCTCTTTGGGATTTTGAAGAGGTTGTAAATCATTGATTGCCTTAATCTGATCAGGGTTAACTTCAATCCCACAATGAGTGACCATGTAGCCTATTAAGGCGCAACTTATACTTTCTCAACACCTCAAAAATGCTTCCGAGATCATTCACATGCTCGACCACTTCCTTGATTTTCACCACCATGTCATCTATGTAGACTTTAATATTCTTGCCAAGCTGAGGTTCAAAAATTCTAGTCATCATCCTCTGGTAAGTAGATCCTGCATTCTTCAACCCAAATGGCATCACCTAGTAATGATAATTTCTAGTGGGCATTACAAAAGCGGTCTTTTCCTGATCAACCAGGGCTAATGGTATCTAATGGTACCCCTAAAAGACATCCATAAAGCTCATCCAAGAATGACCAGCTGTCGTATGTACCAACTGGTCAATTCTAGGTATGGGGAAAGGGTCTTTGGGGCAAGCTTTGTTCAGGTCTGTGAAGTCCACATACACTCGCCATTTTTCATTCTTCTTCTTTACCACCACTGTATTGGCTAACTATTTTGGGTAAAAACCCTCTTTTATTGCCCCTGCGCGTTTAAGCTTTACCACCTCTTCCTTGATAACATTGGAATGTTCTTTAGAAGAGCGCCGAGGCGGCTGTTTCTTAGGGGCCACAAATGGATTCACATTTAGATGATGACAAATGAAATTTGGATCCACCCAGGAGCTTCATAAGCACTCCACGCAAACACATCTACATTCTTCCTAAGAAAAGAAACCAACTCTTCCTTCTCCCGAGGAGGTAACTGCACTCCCACCTGAAAATACCTTTCTTCATCATCATCAATTGTGATTTTCTCTAACTCTTCGCACCTTGCCCCCTCTGCCATAGCATCTAAGGACATCATTGTCTCCTTTGGTTGCTACAAATCCCTTTTATGGTGGACGAGGATTCTCCTTTAGATTGATGTCTAATTGCCGCAACTAAACAGTGTCTGGCCACAACCTGACTTCCAACTAGCTCCTCGACCTGGTCCCCTGAGAGATATTTCACTTTTAAGTGCAGGATGGAAGAAACAGCCCCCATGGCATGAAGCGAGGGCCTCGCCATGATAGCAATGTAAGGGGAATATGCAACTGCCACAATAAAGTCCATCTCTACGACCTCTGACCCTGCCTGAACAGGCAATATGATCTAGCCTTTTGGGACAACTATCTTCCCATCAAACCCCATAAGAGGGGAATCATAGTTAACTAAATCATTATGCTTCAACCTAAGCCCCTTGTATAGGTCAGGATACATGATCTGTGTGCCGTTGCCTTGGTCCACCAAGACTCTTTTCACATCATATCCCCCTATCCGGAAGGTAACCACTAAGGCATCATCATGTGACTGAAAAGTTCTAACTTTATCCTTGTTAGAGAAGCTTAGGACTGGTCGGGCTTCCATTCTTCCCCTCTTAGGATCAGGGATCAAATCATCAGTTTACGATCTTACTATGGACATAACCCTTGATGGAAACGAGTCAGTCCAGCCTGGGGCAGCAAGGATGACACTGATCGTCCCCAAGGGTGGTCTTGAGGAAGCATCCCTCTGATGTGCCGATCTTGCCTGGCTCCCCTGCCTAGTAGTTTGATATAGGAATTGCTTCAGCTTCCCACTTTTGACCAGCTATTCCAAGTTAAAGTTCTACACTCTTTTGTAGTGTGTCCTCGATCTTAATGATACTGGCAATAAAAACTTTGATTACGCTTTATGGGGTCTCCTCCCATCTTATTTGGCCACTTAAAGTATGACTTATTTTTTATCTTCTCCAAGATTTGGTACACAGGCTCCTTGAACACCGTGCTAACTACCTGGGTAGTGGCAAGCCCTGTATGTCCAGCAAAATCTCTTCTGGAATGATTATTGTTATACCTCTCTGACCTAAAATCTCTTTGGTCTTGGGGAATTACATTCTCCTTCTCCTTTCCCTATTGCTGATCCTCCTCAACCCTGTTTATACTCATCAATCTGATTCATAAGCTGACACACACTTCGGACAGGCTTCCTTGTCAAAGACTTCCTTAAATCATGCTTAGTAGGCAAGCCAACCTTGAATGTCCTTCTTGCTACATCGTCAAAGTTTCCATCTATCTAATTAAACATCTCCCAATACCTATCTGAGTACATCATTAGGGTCTCTTCGTTTCGCATGGCCATAGAAAGCAAGGAATCCAAAGGACGAGGAACCCGACTACATGTAACAAATCGAGCCTTAAAGGCCCTGGTCAGCTCTTGAATGGAGCTGATCAATCCTTCTTGCAACCCATCGAACCATCGCATCACTACTGGCCCCAAGCTAGATGGGAATACCTTGCATATTAAGGCCTCATTCTTCGAGTGGACAACCATTCTTTGATTAAAATGGCTAACATGCTCCACTAGATCCATCCTACCATTATACATGGTAAATGTTGGTTGAGTGAATCGCCGAGGAAGTTTTCCCCTTTCAATCCTTCGTGTGAACGGGGATTTGGAAATCTAGCGCAAGGCCCTACTCATAGCATCCTCCTCAAGCCCCTGCTAGATGGGCTTCTTCTCCTCCGCTTACGATGACGATCCTCACCATAAGAGAAAAATTCACTAGGAGGAGTCCGTGACTTGGGCCTGTAACTATCATCATCATCAGAGGGAGACTCTGAGCATGAAAGAGTTCCCCTTCATCATGTATGGCGTAGCTTCCTCCGTAAATTATTAATCTCCAGCTGCATGTTCCTAGTGTCCTCCCCATGGGACACATGATTCTCACTTCTAGAATGACTCCTGCTTGTATAGGTGGTATGTACACGAACCTCACGGTCTCTCCTTCGCTCAAGATTAACAAAATGATCTTGACTTTGGGATCTTGCAGATTCTTCCCAATTTGGTCTTGAACCCACCATGGTTGAACATGCTCTAGAAAATTTAATTTCCCACAGACAGCGTCAATTGTAAGGGCATAATTTGCACCACAATCCAAATGACACAGACAATGGCCCAAAAAGCCCAAAATAATGAATTTGTTAGAGAGTAGGCCTGATATTGAACATTCAATGAGTTAGATGATGGGCTAGTTACTGTCATAACAAGCAAGACAAGTAGTTTGGACAAAGAAGGATGCTCCTCGGGCAAGTCCGAGGAAGGTCTGCTCTTATATATATATATATATATATATATATATATATATATATATATATATATATTTTTTTTTTTTCTTGGACTTATAAAAATACTTAAGTTCTTAATTACATAGTGCCTTTCTCCCTTTCTCAATCTCAAATGCCCCCTTCTATCATGGGGTTCTTCCCTTTTATATCTCATTCTCTTCTTTCATCATAGCCTTCCACTTACTAATCTTCTTGATACTTGTCCCACTAGCACCTTCTTGAAGTCTCTGTGGATAGCTGTAAGGCTTGAAACTACTGTTCAAGTATCACTTCCACATTAATGCGGCTAGGAGGGTAGATGCAGAGCATTCAATGTGGGGGGTAGCAGCTTTATGCCCAGATCTTTCTCATCTCTCTAGTGACTCACCTCTCACTGAAGTTTATCCTCCCAAGCGTGGTTGCCCATTGCCTAGGGCTTGATGGATGGTCGGACTTCAGGCCTCTAATCTACTGTTCGAGGAAGAGTAACTCCTTGGACAACATCACTTGTTTACTATGACTTGACCTCTTCTTTGGCTTAATAATCTACCCTTCTTCGTCAACACTTACCTGTTCTCGGGCTATTTGATGTCCTTGGGCGCGGTCCACGGCTCAATATCCTTGTATGGGCCCTTCACCCCTACAAAAACTAAGACTAATCAATTTTTTTAAAAATATATATGATGTGGCATAAGCCAATTTCCTCATTTAAAAATGGATAAAAGGATACTCTATAGTAAAGTTACCCTAACCATTCTAGAGGATCCTGATCTGTTGTAGAATGACCTTACCTCTAATTGCTCTATTGACTTGTTAATTTTGGGGTTCTTCCTTCTTAAATTTATATTGCTAAGTCTTCCTCTAGTATTTAATCGCAGATTTATTTAACTCCACTCACATGAACATTGTCTCTCATTTTCTCCTTTCCATTTTTTTAGAGGATGAATATGTTACAATTAGCAGAATCTTTTATAACCATTATATGTGTATTTGCTCTGTTTAATTTTTCTGCCAAGCAAACTTTCCAAAATTGCATATTGTCCAACGGAAAATTATTAGGTTCTCCCGAAGTACCATAAATGCCTAGTCCCCCCTCTCACATGAATGATGGGTTCCAGCATGAATTTAATTTTTGGGACCCACCATTCATATGAGAGGAGGGAGTACGCATTTATGGTACTCCAGGATTATACAATAATTTCTCCTGTCCTACATGATAAATTGTATTTTAGATGTTCAATTTTGTTGATTTTGTTTTGTTTGGTTGACTAAAAGCCGCAAATGTTTTTTCTTATGGTTTTTGGAAAGTATAAATTACTAACTTTCTTTTTGTTTCAGCATCAACGTTTTCTAGAAAATTGTTCATTTTCCAAAGAGCATTTTCTGGAAAACTATATCATTTTCCAGTGTTTGGTAACGACCTTAAAAATGAGCTTGAGAATGTTTTCTGGTGTTTGGTACGCAAATTTTTATTTTTATTTTTTATATTTCTTGTGGAATTTAAAACATGTGTATTATGTAAACCAACTAATGTAATCAATATAAAAAAAAAAAAAAAAAAAAACCAAGAATGAATTTGGTTTTCATACTACAATTTTGATAATAGATACAATTAAAATTAGTTGTCAAATTTTTATGATCTCTACCACTCATCTTGCTCATATATATGGACAGAAACGTCCACACACACACACACACATACATATATATATATCAACCATTTGTCTATATACATAAAATTGACAAGGGAATGCATCTTTAATAAGTACAAATAACAATAACTTTTAATTGTCTACTCTTTTTGTTGGTATACTAATTGTCTACTATGGTCAACCACAAGTCTTTAATATTACTCAAAATTATATATTCGTATAATGTATCTACATAGTATATCATCACTACATAGTATCTACAAAATGTATCTATCAACAAAAAAAATTATCCTATGTATAAGAAATTTAGAGCCATATAGACACTATGTTCAAAATTTTTGTCTTTTACTTCATTCATTCATTCTTTCTTCTTTTTTATTTTTTATATTTTATTTTTTTAGCACTTTTATGTGCAAAAAAAACTTCTACTTGGAATCCATCAAACCGAAAATTTCTTAGAGAAAAAATAAAATCAAGTTTGAAATTCAAAGTAAAGAATTGGGATTTTGGTAGAGAGGAATGAAATAATTACCGCTGCAAATATGTTCTCTTTTGCAAGTTGGTAGAGAGGAATGAAATAATTATTGAGCAATGAGGGATAAAAAATCTGCTCAGAGAACTGTGTTATAAAGGGGAAGAGAAATATGGAAAGAGAGTGAGGGAGAGAGATCTATGGAAGAGGAGAGACCAAAGTTAGTGACAGTAAAGGTGTGAGGAAAGAAAAAGAAAAAGGGAAGAGAGAGAGTGAGAGAGCGTACTGTGAGAGAGATTGTTTTCCAAATTTTTTTTTGGAAAACAGCCTAATAAAAATAAAGCTTGTTTTTATTAGGATTTTCCATTGACTAAAGATAGTTTTTCATTGACCAATTTTTTTTGTGCTACCAAACACTGAAAAATGTGAAAAAATATCTTTACATAAAGTTTTTCAGCAAAACAAACAGAGCGTAAATTGAAAATGATTTGTGCTGTGTTTGCACTGGAATTGGGCTTCTTTTGGTTGAAGGCTGTGTTTTTATGGGTGAGGAAATACAAGACCTAAAGATCATTATTTTCCTTTTCTGCTGTCAATTGAACATCATTATTAGTAGCGTTATTGTCGTCAGAACTCAGAATCTTCTTCTTTTTATTATTATTTTATTTTATTTTTAGAGAATTTCAACTTAACTTATGACGTCCGCTCTTGATGATAGCTCTGTATCATCTCAGTTTTTAGTGTAGGCAAAGATTGAATCGCAGATTTCTTATTCAACTATCATAAACTTTACTAGTTGAACTAATTGGAACCCACTCAGAATTATCTTTATTGATCTGACTTGAAAAACTAATTGGGTTTCCTAGTTGAAGAATGATGCAAACTCATTAGTAGAACACGCCCTTGAAAACTGGCTTATAAGGGTAGGGTGCCCGAGAACGTATATACAAAGGAATAGGCATATGAGATCAAAATTCGTTTGATCTCATATACTTAATGAGTTACGTTTGATTACTCAACGTGGTGGTTGGCTTTGATAACAAATGAAACAAACTCATGGGTAGAACTAACCCTTGAAAATCAGCTTGCAAGAGAATGATGCCTTGCTTATATATACATGATTAAGCTTGCACTTAAGCCATGTGGGACACTTGAATCGTAACAAAGAATGAAAAATTAATTTGATTATTTTTGGGTTTCCTTGGTGAGGAAGAAAAGGCTATTCCTTGGAGTGGAATGAAAGTCTATTATTTATTAAAGAATTAATGTATTCTTTGTACACCAAGGAATAGGAATTGGGTCTTATACATAGACAGCACTACAAAAGATTTGATGGCTTTTGCTCAAGGGTTCTTCCCAATGGGGAAACGAGAAAAAATATATAAAATTCAGCAAGAGACCAAGAGGAAAAAAAATGGGCTTTCGCCTGGGAGGTAGTGTAAGGAGAGAGACAACAAAATTTTGGTTTTGTTGACAACATTTTTTGTAAAGTGCACAAATCAAGGAGAATTTGTGAGGATTTGTTTGCTGTACAAAGTGAAGAAAGAAGAAGATACCACATTGAGCATAGTGAGCATATGTGAAAATAAGAAGAAACCGCAGTGAGCATAGTGAGTGCGTGTGAAAGCGAAAAAAAAAGAGGAGATTTTTTCTTTAGTCGTGAGACATACTCAAGGAGGTAAATTTGAGATTTCTTGAAAAAGATATTGTAATTGATATTGTAATAGTGAATTTATTTAGAGTTTGTCCTATGGTTTTTCTCTTCAAGAAGGAGTTTTCCACGTAAATATTTGTTTTACTGTGTATGATTGATATTTTGGCTTGGTAATTTTGGCAATATTATTTTTTGGAGATTAAATAAAATTTTTTAATTAGTTTTCTTGATTCACACAAGACTAGATTTGGTACCCAACAAGTGATAGAAGAGCCACGTTTATTTAGTTGTTAATTTATTGTGTAAATTAAAGATGGATGAGGCATCTAGGACAATGATTGAATTGGTGGGTCGTAGTGGAGTTTGATGGAGGAGTTTTTTGGTAAGAGTTTGCAATCCATTTGATCCAAAGCGTGAAGCTATGGAAGTGATGATTATTGTGTTCAACATAATTTTACTTTGATTAAGGTGAGACTATCCCCATAGGAAAGAAGACTATTTGATTAAGGTGGAGTTATCCTAAGCAAAATAAGACTACTTGATGAGTTTTTAGTCAAGGTGGAGTTTATTGGAAAATTGTCTAAAATTCTGATCCAATTGTGACTTGGAAAGCTAATATGTTTCCTAGTTCAAGAAGGAAAAATTAATTTGGCTATTTTTGGGTTTTCTTAGTGTGGAAGAAAATATTATTCCTTGGAGTAGAAAGAATGCAAGGAATAAGAATTGAGTTTTACAAATAGATGGTGATGCAAATGATTCGATGGCTTTAGCCAAAGGGCTCTCCCCTATAGGGGAGAGGAGAAAAAATTATAAAATTGAGTGTGAAACCAAGAGAGAAAAGTAGATTTTTGCTTGGAATGAAGCACTAGGAGAGAGACAACAAGATTTAGGTTTGTCAATAACAATTTTTGTGAAAAGTACAAATCAATGAGAATTTGTGAGGTTTTGTTTGACATTGTAAAATGTAGAAAGAAGAAGACACCGCAATGAGTGCAATGAGTATGTGTGAAAAGAATTAGGCACTTTTCATAATCTTATTTGTCATTTGGTAACTGATATTGATAGTGTGGAACCTGTCCAAGTCTATTATCACCACAATAAAAATGTACTAGCTTTGTCACACGCGCTACACGTGTGGGATGAGGTTTTTTTTTTTTTTGCTAGGGGGTCCTATTTTGTAGATTTTTATTTTATTTTATATATATGTATAATTTTTATTTTGAAAATCTAATTTATAAGTGGATAAAGAAATTTAAAAATTATTTTAAATTTGTTATAGATGAGGCTTTTTTTTAGTCGTCCTATTTTGTAAAAAAAAATTGTATTTAATTATTTTATATATATAATTTTTATTTTAAAAATCTAATTTATAAGTGAATAAATCAATTTAAAAATTAATAGGAGAGTCGTCCTATTTTTTAGGCAATGTTTTAATGGGAGTTAAAGTTGCATTTTTACTGGATTGTCCTTTAGTTTTGTCTCTACTTAAACATAGGACTGTGGGAGCATTTTTGAAAAAAAAAAAGAAAAAAAGAAATCCAAACAGGGGAAGCTTCTTAAATAGTAGTATAGATAAAATAGATGTATGTTGTTTCATAAAGGTTAATTGATGTGGCCGTCCTTTATACCATCTTGCTCACTTATGGATTGGTTGAACCAATGCTAGTTGTTGGGCTTTGTGGAGCCTAGTTTATGTTTGATCCGATTGACAACCCGACCCGACCTGAATAATGTTGCGTGGTTTTTAATAGGCGATTTTCTGAGGCTTAGTCCATGTAGCGTTGCCCTCAGGAAAATTTTTTTGGCCCATTGTGAATCCGGTTTTTAGGAGAAAACGTGACTTTGTGATTAGAGTTTGTGTGAAGTCGGTTTTAGTGAGATAAAGAGGTTTGTAGTCGCACTTTGTATTTTTTTCCTTGATAATAGTGAAATCTCTACAACTCCGTGGATATAGGCAAATTGCCGAATCACATAAATACTATCTTGTGCGTGTGCTTATATTTCTTTGGCGTGTGTTTGTTTCTCTATATTTTGTTCTCACAGGTTTAGGAATTCGTGAAAATTCCTTACACCAGTTGCATTGAGGCTTCAATTACTGGCAATTGCTCATGCTTGATGGTGCAGAAGTGTCAGCTTCCTCTTGTAACAACACGATGATATTTAGAGTTTAAGAAAACAATTAAATTGGGGTCTCATAGGTCTACTAGGAGGATTGCTGACATTATCTTCCTTGCTTCTGAACCAATAAAATACTGTTATTTATGCAAATGTGATATCACTTGGTAATTTTTTTTATTTTTTATTTCCTATACTGATTAGGAAACTCACTCTAAATTAGTTCTTTCTCAAAAAAAGAAAAAAGAAAAGCTCACTCATACATATACATAAATGATATTATCCCATTGGTTGGTAGGACTATATTAGCAATTCTCTTGATGTATCTAGTAATTTATCCTCTTTTATGCATGGCCTGGCCTCTTCATCTTACAATTGGGATCTCATTCATTGATTATTATTATTTTTTTTTTAGAAGTTTATTCATTGATTGATTATTGATCATAGACAACGAAATAAATAAAATTGTAATGATTACGCAAGACCGAACAGAAATGAGGACTCTTACTTGGAAAGACTCAGACAAACTCCGTTACTTTTGGGAAAAGGAGTTGTAGAATAACCTCACCTCTAACCTTAGTTACTTTTTTTTTTTAAATTTTATTCTTTAAAAAAAAAAAAAACTTTAGTTACTTTTGGGGTTCTTGTTAGTATCCATTTGGATCATGTCCAGCGCCTCCACGTCTAGTGTTTTTGGTTTTTTTTTTTTTTCTTTTTTGACCAGCGCTTATTACACTGTTTATAGGATATAAACAATGCAAATAGGTAAATGAACAGTGTTTTTGGTGTGAACAGTAATTCGAAAATTATTATTTTTTTTATTATTTTTAATTTTCAAAAAAATAAACGGTATCCAAATGCACACCTATATTGCTAAGTCATCTGCTAGGCTTCTGTCACAAATTTATTTAAAATAGCTCTTAAATTTCTCCTTTCGATAAAGAGACAGCTTTCCCATGCGTAACTTTCACATATAAAGTAAAATAAAAAACAATAGATTTATCCAACATTTAAATCTTTGATAAGCTTTTTTTCTAAAAAAATAATAATAATTGAACTTTACCAAACTTGCTTTATTTAATTGCTAAAGTTTAACACAAAGCATATGATTAAAAAAAAAAAAAAAATTCTCGAACCTTTGATTAATTTACAACTTTAAAAAAGCAATGGCATCAAACTTTTTTCGAAAGCACGCCCTTAATATTAAAGAAAGATTTTGTGCCAGCCAAATTTTTGGTGTATTTTGCAAAAGCCGATGCCATATTTGATATTTCCAAGCAATCATTCAGGTGGGCTAGAAATATTACTAGTGATTTCCATATATGATCGCGTGATTCACACTTGAAACGTACCGAGATCATAAATGTGGAAAGTTCTCTTCCTAACCTTTTCAATTTCTTGAATTGTCTGTCTTTATTATATTAATTGGGTAAACTATAAGAGCATCCATACCGGTTCTTTTATAATCTTCTATAATACAAAAAATCTTACATTTTACACATTTTGGTTAAAAAAACACCCACATTAATGGGTGTAAAACTATGTAAAAAATCGTGAAAATCTATCCACGAGCTACAATAACTGTGTAAATATACATGGCTACTGTAGCTCGTTCATTCATTATTTTATTGATTCCCGTTCGCTCCTTTTTTTTTTTTTTTTTTTTTTTCTCTCTTCTTCGTGCTCAACAAACTCAGTATTCTCCTCATCTTCTTCTTTTTCCTCAGATGCACACAAACACACCCACACACAAACACATCCACACAGACAAATCAACAGGATCAACACAGATACACTTGCTCAAAAAAAAAAAAATAGAGATACACAAACACAGATCGGTGCTTGATCGGAACGATGGTGCTTGATCGGTGCTTGACTAGATCAGAGCTCGTGGGTCTTGCCTGATCGGAGCTAGGGAGATCTGACCGAGATGGGTCTTGCTTGGTTGGAGCCGAATCGGAGTTAGGGAGATCTCGGATCTGACCGGTGCTTGTCGGGTCTTGCCTGAAATACGTGTGGATCGGTGCTTGTCGAGTCTTGCCTAATCGGAGCTATGGATCGGTGCTTGTGGATCTGATCAGAGCTGTCGGGTCTTGCTTGATCAGAGCTATGGATCAGTGCTTGTGGATCTGATCAGAGCTATCGGTTCTTGCCTGATCGGAGCTGTGACCGAGATGGGTCTTGTCTGATTGGATCTGACCGAGATGGGAGAGTTGATCTGAAAAATGGGATGAAATGGGTAGAGAGATGGAAAGAGAGAGAGAGCCAAATCAGAAATGGGTAGAGAGAGAGAGGGAGCGCGCGTATATAAATGGCAGTTGTGAGAAATAATTAAAAAAATTGAGTAAATTGATTATTTAATTAAAAGAGGGGGTAGAATAGATGAATTGATGTGGGTGTTTTGTAAAAATGGATGTGTAAAATAGAAAAAGTAGGTTTTTAATGTAAAAATGGATGTGTAAAATAAAAGAACTGGTGTGGATGCTCTAACCATAAAAGTAAACATCGTATTCCGGGCGCATTCGTGCATTCACATTTACTTCTGCAAAATTTCATTTTTTTCCCCTCAAAATCTTAATTTTGAACTTGTGTTCTTTCACATTTGGTTGGAAATGAATAAGATTTATTTTTTCTTTTTTTCTTATTTTTTTTAATGAAAAACTTATAACTTTATTAAGAAGAAGATAAATTCAGTTCGTCGTGAGTAATGGCTAACTCAGGTTACAAAATTATCACTATTGACTATATCTTTGGCATGCTTTGCCAAAAAATGTGCCAACCTATTACCTTGTCGCATTGCATGGGACACTTGAGCTAATCTAAAGTCATGAAATTTCTAAAATACTCCAGCTAGTATATTTGAGATATTTACATGTGAAGAACACAACCCCAACAAAACATCAAACACTATCTTGAAGTCACATTAAAAAATCACATCTCTTATACCAACATCCCAAGCAAACAAAACCCCAACCTCCATGGCTTTAGCTTCAATCTTCAGAGGTCCCAACAATTGATGGATTTTCTGCCTTAAAGCTGTCGTTACCTTGCCTTTATGGTCTTGAATCAGTAATCCTACCCTAGATTGTCCTTCTTGGTTAAAAACTGCTCCATCCACATTGGCTTTGTAGTTTGGTGCACTTGGGCTAGACCAGACCTCCTTTATGCTATTTTTTGGCTGAGAGACCAAGTGATTTTCTTTTTGAAACTCATCTAGCAGAAAATGAGCTTTCTACATCACCATAGAAGCAGATTGTCTAGCACTACCATGCCTAAGTCTGCACAACAGTCTCTACTCGAAAGTTTCCTAAGCTCAGAAAAACAAAAAAACAAAAAACAAAAAAAAAACAAAGAAAGCTAGTACGTTTCCAATTGCTTCCATCATAGTGGTGGCTCCAGAATTGTTTTTCAGGGGTGTCATTAAGAAACTTAAATTAATAATAATATAGTAAAAAGAGAATTTGAATTTATCAAATTATCGACAAAAAAAAAAATGCAAATATATGAATTTTTTTAGAAGAAATATATGAAGTTTTACAATTTCCTTTTAATTTATCATATTCTTTTTTTGATACAATATAGAATTCTACTATAGCCTAATCTAAGTGTATATGTGTGTAAAACTCCCTCCTAGAGACTTGAACCCCAGCCCTTGCCCCCCACACCCCACAAGTACTTGTGGAGTGACCATCGCACCAAGAGAGTGCGGTGGTAGCACATTAGCAATTCTTATGAATTTTTCATATTCTGAAATAATTACTAGATAGTTCATTATTAATTTTCATTATCTATTATCAATGTGGATAGGTGTGACCATTTTATTTTCTTAGATTTGTATAACATTTTTATTTTTACTCAATAGTTATTTCCTATTTTTCATTGTTTTTATAAAAAATATAAAAAACTAAATGACAAAACTAAACCCACTGGCATTGTATTAATTATTGACCCATATAGCCACATTCATTTATACATAAATATTATACTAAGTGTCTACTTAACTAATCAAATACTTGAAACATCGTTTACTTTTTAAACAATATACTCACATGTAACAAACTCTCTACATTTTCTAATTATTAAATTATATAAAGTTATATTATATTAATAATATACACGCATACATTCACACACATCACAATTCACACAAATAATATTATGAAAAAATAAATAAATAATGCATACAATCAGTATCACACACTAGGGCTATCCATGGGTCGGTTTGGGTCGGGTTTGTGCCCAACCCGCAACCGACCCATCAGATTGGGTGGAGAAGTTCCAGACCCGCCGCTGACCGCGAAAAGCCACCGGTCGAGTTGGATCAGGCTCGAGTGGGTGGCGGTCGGCTTTGATTTTGACCAAAATACAAAGATCAAACACTGAAGTTTGATTCCTGAAGAACAAAATCAACAGATCTACAACCCAAAGAGAAGATCTACAAACCCAAATAAGAAATCCACAAATCTAAAGAACAAAAACCCAAAGAACATCCACAAATCCAAAGAACAAAAACCCAAAGAACGGATCCAAAAATTCATAAAAAAAATGAACCTAAGAGATGAAATAGAAAGATTGAATCTGAGAGATGGAGGCGAAGACGAGTTGGGAAGTTGCAAACGAAGAGCGAAGGTCGACAACGTAGAGCACAGGTCGACGATGAAGAGGTAGAGATCGACGATGAAGAGGAAAAGATCGATGATGAGCAAGATCGGTGAAGGGTAGCAGAGATCGTGAGACTGAGAGGAGAGAGTGACAAACTTCAGACCTTTAAACCCATGGCCACTGGGCTTTGGCTTCTTAGGTGAAGTTTCTTTTCTCTGAAAGGAGAGAATAAGAATTGAGAGTGAGAACTAAGAGTGACAAACTTCAGACCTTTAAACCCATTTATATGGCGGTCAGGTCGGGTGGCTTGAGTATTGGAGGAAGAGACTTGCACCTAATCCGCCGGAATCGGTTTTGAAATGTAAGGACTTGCCACTAACCGCTAGAGGAGTCAGATTTGGCAACAGACAGTTTGGGTCTGGTCGGTTTGGTCGGGTGGGTCGGATATGCGGGTTGTCTGGACAGCCTTATCACACACATACATGATATAAATTTATAATAAAGAGAGATACTGATTTAGATAGTTAAATTTAAAAAGAAAAAGAAAAAGAGATGAGATGAGATTCATGAGAATGACATTAGAAATCAAATTAAAGAGAGAAAGTGAGAGTATTTTGTGTTATTTTTGGTTTTGAGATGAGTTGATTTGTGTTGTTATTTGGTTTTGGATTGGGATGTGATTAGAGGGTGCAAAAATACTTTTAAGTGTAAATCAAACTAATAAAACAAATATTATATATATATATATATAATATTTTTTAATTTCCAAATTAGGGGGTTCATTTGAACCTCCTGAAGATAACGTACAGTCGCCCCTTTTCCATCATCATCATCATATTCTTCATCTTGATGGAATTATGATGCCTTTCTCATTTTCCACGATGATGACACTCACAATAGTTTTATCAATCATCTTTATGCTACTTTTTGAAACCAAAAAAAAAATCAAACCTTTGATTAATTTACAACTTAAAAAAAGCAATGGCATTAAGCTTTTTGTTTTTTTAAAGCACGCAATTATTATTAAAGAAAGACTTGTACCTACCAATTTGTTTGGTGTATTTTGCAAAAGTCGATGCCATATTTCCAAGCAATCATTCAATTGGGCTAGAATTGCTAGTGATTTTCAAGTAAGTCTAGTACCACATTCATTGTTACAACTTTGCCACAGTCTGTTCAGATGATAACTTGTGAGTTGTGAGTGGTAGAATTGTGGACCCACATAGACCTATCATTTTTTTCAACTACGTACAACAAGTCATGTATTCGAGTTGTGGCTAAAGTTATGAAACTTGTTGTAATAGTAGACTTACTCATGATTTCCATTTCTAATCACATGATTCCTGCTTGAAAAATACCAAGGTCATGAAATGTCAAAATTTCTCTCCCTCACCTATTTCAATTTCTTGAATTGTCTATGTATTTATTTTAATATTTTTGAGTAAACCATAACCATTAAGTAAACATCATATTCCAAGCGCATCCGCGCATTCACATTGACTTGTACAAAATTTTCCATTTTAAAGTAAGATTTTTCTTTTTGGGGTTGTTGTTGATAATCTGCGATGTTCATTCAAAAGAAACAAATGGGCAGCCTTCCTTATAAACTGAGACTAGAGCTCTTGGAACTTAAGAGCATTGGCAGCACCACCATGACAACTTAAGGGCAAAAGCAAGTATAAAATTTCATAGATAGTAGTTAGTGTTGGTGCAAACACAATAATAATGAAAATAACACAACGAGAAACTAAATACTTCTGAATATTATTAATATATAGAGAAAAATTACCCAACACTATTTGGACTGAGGCACAACACTAGCTCTTTTTAAGGAGATTCAAGCTCTTGGTTGGCTAAATTTTGTAACCAGTGCAGATCTTCTCTAATTTGTCTCCCCCAGAATACAATAGTCCAACAAATGTTATATAGTTAGAACAACCTCTGCACAAATTGTTCAAGCCCAAAGCTCCACCAGAAAGAACACCCTTCCTTGACAAAAACCTCTCTATTTTTTTTAGTGTGTATTGCAGTAATTTGGATTTGGTCTAAATGAGTCTATTTATAGGCTCAACAGGCCTCACGAAATTACTACCCAAATTAATCTGATTAATTAAGTCCATTATTTCCATAATAAAAGTGGAGTATTAATTTGGGTCATTTACTCACCAATGGATATGGTAATTATTTTGAATGGGCTGTCAAGTAGGAGGATCCAAGAGGATGATTCATTTCCATTTTTGACACCCTCACCCTTCACGTCCCCTTGTGCACGTATCTAGCCCAATATCTGAGTCAATTCATATTAGCCCATTAATCACCGTAATTAAAAAGAATAAAATAGTCTTTCTCCTTTTCAATATGGGATTAAACATTTTCACTAAATCCTCATATTACATTCACTCCAACATCTTTATATTTATGTTGTAATATTTATTTATTTTAATTAATTAATATTAAAATGCTCCAACAATCCCCCACTCTTTTTAATATTAAAGAGAGATTACTAGGCAAATATGGGTCACTATGCATCATGAAGGTGTACTCTGCATTAAACCTTCACTTAGTAAAACAACGATCTCAACTCTAAAGTCATAGTGGTCTCCGACTTGAATTATGACTGCTTTAGGAAAATTAAGTGTCACTACTTACACATAACAACCCAGATGTTGACATGAGTTTTTATAGCTAGCAATTTATGGCCGTGTGCTGATCCCAGTTTCATGAGTATATTTGAGATTAAGTCCAAATCTCATAGGGAGTAGCCCCGCCCCCACACTCACATAGGTGAAATTTTGTCAAGGGTGCTCCTGTAATTCTAACACCCCACTCTTACGAGATACAAATTTCATTAAGAGTTTTTTACTCTACCTTTCCACATTACAGAATAAATGCACTTACATCATAGGGATGAACAACTTAAGAAATTATTTACAAAATAAATAATTAAAAAAAAAATAATGCATTTCTTACGACCATCATATGATTTGTTTTTCCCATTGAACCCAATTCTTAGGATCTTTGGTCCTTGGGTTGGGTATCCTCATATATGACTCATGATTCTATGGACTTTAGTCCCATCCCCCTCGATGTATTCTAGACCCTATTTTTTACCAAAGCCTTGGTAAATGGATCTTCAAGATTATCATCAGATTTAATATAATCCACAATTATGATGCCACTACTCAAATAAGATCTCACGGTACTGTGCTTTTTTCTTATAGGTCTGGATTTACCGTTATAGTAACGGTTTTTAACTCTACCAATTGTGGCAATACAATCACAATAAATTAATATAGGTGGAATTGACTTTTCCCAAAGTGGAATTTCATATAACAAATCTCTAAGCCAATTTGCCTCTTCACTAGCTGAAGCTAGTGCTATTAATTCAGCTTCCATTGTTGAATTAACAATTATAGTTTGCTTTTTATATTTCCAACAAATAGCACCACTACCCAAGGTAAAAATATAACAAATAGCACCACTACCTAAGGTAAAAATATAACCAGTGGTAGAGAGAGAATCACCTGACAAAGTATTCCAATCAGCATTACTAAAAGCTTCAATCACAGCAGGGTACTTTTTATAAAATAAACCATCGCTTTTGGTACCAATTAAATATCTCATAACTCGCTCAATAGCTAGCCAATGATCTTTACTAGGCTTGCTAGTATCTACTTAGCACTCCTACTGCATATGCAATGTCAGGTCTAATACAATCAGTAGCATAACGCAAACTACCAATGATACTAGCATAATCCTTTTGATTAAAAATCTCATCATCATTATTCACTGGAAATAAATGAACACTAGAATCAAAAGGAGTAGCTACACTTTTGTGATCATGAAAATTATATTTTCTCAATATTTTCTCAACATAATGTGATTGATCAAGAAATATTTCATCACATGTTTTTTGTAATTTTCATGCCCAAAATAAAACTAGCCTCACCTTTCATATCAAAATGGCTTTTAAGCATATTTTTTGTCTCATTTATAATATGCATATTTGAGCCAAAAATCAACATGTTATCCACATAGACACTAATAATAACATGTAAATCATTCGATGATTTAGAATAAACACATTTATCACATTCATTTGATTTATAACCATTCTCAATCATGCAGAAATCAAACTTTTCATGCCACTGCTTAGGTGCTTGTTTTAAGCTAATAGGGATTTAGTTAGCTTACATACCTTGGTTTTTTTTCCAGGCTCTACAAAGCCTTCGGATTGATCTATATAAATCTCTTCATATAGGTCCCCATTTAGAAAAACAGTTTTTACATCCATTTGATGAATTTTCAAATAAAAAATTGCGGCAATAGCAATTTACAATCTAATAGATGTAATTCTTATTGCCAGAGAAAAAAGAATAAAAAATATCAAGATCAGTTTTTTGTTTAAAGCCTTTTGCAACAAGTCTAGCTTTAAACTTATCTATTGATCCATCCGGTTTCAACTTTTTTCTAAGGACCCATTTACAACCTATAGTCTTACAACCCGGTGGAAGATCTACTGATTTCCAAGTTCTATTAGAAATTAGAGATTTCATCTCATCATTTACAACCTCTTTCCAAAATATAGCATCAGGTGATGTTAAGACTTCTTTTAAATTTTGGAGATTTTCCTCAATGTTAAAAACATAATAATCAGGACCAAAATCCTTTCCAACTTTAGCTCTTTTACTCCTTCTAGGTTCCATTTTAAAATTTTCTTGATTTTGTAAATGAGAAGTAGAAGAACTAGGTTATGACAAAATATTTTCTTCACTCCCACTATTTTTCAATTTAAAAGGAAAATTTTCTTCATGAAAGCATCACCAAATTCAAAAACTATTTTGTTTTCAAGATCAAAAAATCTATAGGCTGCACTATTAATTGCATAACCAAGAAAAACACAAATAGTAGCTCTTATACCTAATTTATGTATTTTAGAGTCAGTAAACCTTACATAACATGACATGCAGTTAAAATAGCTTCACCCCAAAAATGTAAAGGTGTACTAAATTCAATTAACATGGCATTTGTTAACTCAATTAAAGTTCTATTTTTTCTTTCAGCCACACCATTAGAAGTAGGTGAATATGGTGCAGTAGTTTCATAGATAATTCCCAAAAATTGAAAGAATGAGTTGAATGCACTTGATTCATACTCACGGCCTCTATCACTTCTTATTATTTTTATTTTTCTACCGAATTGATTTTCAATTTCTTTTAGAAAATCTTGAAATTTTTCAAAAGCATCACTTTTATTTTTCAACAAATAAATAGTTGTATATTTTGAGAAATCATCAATAAAAGTGATGATATATCTATTTCCCCCATGAGTTAAAATTTTCTCAAATTCACATAAATCGGAGTGAATTAACTCAGGCAATTCGTATTTCTTACAACACTTTTATGAGGCCTTTTTTGTAATCTTAGCTTGACTACAAGTTTCACATTTTTCAAAATCTTTTGACAATCTTGGAATTAATCCTAAACTACTCGTGATTTCCACATATCTACTATTTATATGACACAAACGAGCATGCCAAAGATTAATAGAAGAAAGCATATAAACTAAACTGGTAGATGCTTTATTATTCTCAACATTCAATTTAAACATTTCATCACAAGCATAACCCTTGCCTACAAAGAATTCATTTTTAGTGATTACATAATTATCAGATTCCATAGTTTGCTTGAAGCCAGCTTTGTTAAGCAAAAAAATTGACATCAAATTCTTCCTCATGGACGGAGTGTAAAGTACATCTTTCAATGTTAACACATGTCTAGAAGTAAATTTCAAATCAACCTCACTACTCCCAAGAACCTTTATTTTGCTAGAGTCACCAAGCATAATAGTTTTTCTTCTTCAAAAGGAGTGTACAACTTGAACCAATTTTTGTCATAGAAGACGTGCCTATTAGCACCAGAATCTGCCCACCACCCTTCAACATATTGCACCATATTGATGTCTGTAATTATAGCCACTAAAGGCTCTTCAGTTACGTTAGCCTACTGGACAGATTCACGTTTCTGAAATTTTCAAAATCGAGCAATTTGCCCACTCTTGCCACAAACAAAACAAGATCTATTAAATTGATCTTGTGAAGGGGAGTCCTTGGTTCTTATTGTAATTTTTATTCGGGTTTCCCCTTCCTTGAGATCTATTAATATTTTTGAAAACTCTTTTTTTAGGCTTCAATTGACCATCTAGGAAAATAATTTTTGGGCATATTATTATTAGCTGAAATAAGGTTTACCTTTGTGGTGGAATTACCATTGCTCTCTTGTGTCATGAGTGCATCTTGCCCTCTAGCCTCCTCCTCCACACAGATGCATGTGATCAAAGTCTCCAAGGAATTGTCATTTTGTTTGTGCCGCAAAGTCTTTTGGAACTCCCTCCAAGATTGTGGTAGTTTATCAATTATGCCAGCTACCACCAAATTGTCTCCAATCTTTATGCATTCAGATCTCAATTCTGCCACAATCATTTGAAAGTCTTGTGCTTGATGCACTACTGATTTTCCATCCACCATTTGGTAACGGAAAAATCTACTAGCAGGATACTTCTTTGCACCAGCCTCCTTGATATCATACTTGCTTTGTAAAACTTTCCAAATTTTCTTGGCGGAATTTTAAGTTGTATCATAATAATCATAGAAATGATCAGTAAGACAATTCAAAAAATAAGAGCAACAATTATATTCATCTTTTGTATACTTATCTATTTTTTCTTGATGGAGACTATATTCTTCCTCACTCATCTCATCGGTAGAAACCTTTAATGGATTATTATTAGTGAGGATGTACGTGACTTGACTTGTCTCCCCCAAGATCAATCGCCCAACAAGTGTCATATGGATAGAACAAACCTCCACCCTTCACCTCCCCCTTGCACACGTATCTAGCCTAATATCTGAGTCAAATTCTATTAGCATATTAATCACCACAATTAAAAAGAATAAAATAGTTTCTCTCTTTTTCAATGTAGGATTAAACGTTTTCACTAATTCCTCATCTTCCATATTTACTCCTACATCTTTACATTTATGTTGTAATATTTATTTATTTTAATTAATTAATATTAAAATGCTCCTATAGTTAGATTACTAATTCTGACCACTTTTTCACAATGTGGAAAGTGGAAATTTGCATTTACTAGCTATTTTTACAATTTTGTCACAACTTGTCCAAGTGGCGACTTGTGAGTGGTGAAATTGTGGACCTACATAGACCCGTCATTTTTTTTTTTCTTCAACCACTTACAACTTTGTAGGTGAGTTGTGGCCAAAATTATGAAAATTGTTGTGGTAAAAGACAAACTCGTGATTTCCAAATATGATCGCGTAAACGCTTGAAAGTACTGAGGTCATGAAATGTCAAAAGCTCTCTCCCTCAACTTTTTCATTTTTTTTAGAATCACATTTTTCAATTTCTTGAATTATCTATGTATTTATTTTATTATTTTTGGGTAAACCATAACCATAAAGTAAGCATCGTATTCCAGGCGCATTCACTCATTCACATTGACTTATGCAAAATTTCCTATTTTAAAGTAAGAGCATTGGCAGCACCACCATGACAACTTCAGGGCAATAGCAAGTATAAAATTTCATAGCTAGTAGTTAGTTTACTCGTTCTGACCGCTTTTTCACAACGTGGAAAGCGGAAATTCGCATTTACCTATCCTGCAGCCTTGATTGATAAGCTAAGGTCTCTAGCTTATCGTTGTTCCCATTATCTAAGTCTGCAACACTCTCTTCTCGGAAGTTTCCCAAGCTCCAGAATAAAAAAAATAAAAAGAACAAAACAAAGAAAGCTAGTAAAAGTTTCCAATTGCTTCCATCATCATCATCTTCTTCTTCACCACGATGATGAAACTCACAACAGTTTTACCGACCATCTTTACGGCTACTTTTTGAAACCAAAAAAAAAGTCGAACCTTTGATTAATTTACAACTTTAAAAAAGCAATGGCACTAAACTTTTTCTTTTCAAAAGACCGCAATTATTATTAAAGAAAGACTTGTGCCTACCAATTGTTTGGTGTATTCTGCAAAAGTCGAGGCTATATTTAAAAGCAATCATTCAGCTGCAGTAGAAATATTGCTAGTGATTTTTTAGTAAGCCCAGTACCACAACCATTTCCACAATACTGTAACAATTTGTCTAAGTGACAATTTGTGAGTAGTGGAATTGTAGACCTATATAGACCCATCATTTTTTTTCCGACCAGTTATGACTCACCACATAGGCGAATTGTGACCAAAATTGTGAACATTGTTGTGACAATAAACTTACTCGTGATAAGCATATCTGTCATATGAACACTAGAAACGAACTGTGATCACGAAATGTCAAAAGTTCTCTCCTTCATGACAACTTTAGGGCAAAAACAAGTATAAAATTTCATAGCTACTAGTTAGTTTACTCGTTTTGACAGCTCTTTCACCACGTGGAAAGCGGGCATTCTCTTGCCTATATAACTAATCAAGCCTTGATTTGGGAAACTAAGGTCTCTAGCTTATTATTGTTCCCATTCTCTAAGTCCGCAACACTCTCTACTAGGAAGTTTCCTAAGATTTACAAAAACAAAAAAAAAACAAAAAAGCTAGTAAGTTTCCAATTGCTTCCATGGCTACTCAAGCAGCGTCTGCATCATCATCATCATCTTCTTCTCCTTCTCCTTCTTCTTCACCTCGATGGAATTATGATGTCTTTCTCAGTTTCCGCGGTGATGACACTCGTAATTGTTTTACAGACCATCTTTATGATGCTTTGGAACAAAGAGGCATTAACACTTTTAAGGATGACGAAAAACTAGAGCGAGGAAAAGTTATTTCTTTGGAGCTCTTGAAAGTAATAGAAAAATCCCAGTTTGCAATCACTGTTCTCTCAAAAAACTATGCTACTTCAAAGTGGTGCTTGATTGAACTAGCAAAGATTATTGAATGCAAGAAAAAGATGCAAATGATAGTTTTGCCAATCTTTTACCATGTGGAGCCCTGTGAGGTGCAACATCAGACAGGAACTTTTGGTGAAGCCTTTGCGAAACATGAAAAAGATCGTAAGGCTAGTATAGAGGATGTGCAAACATGGAAAGATGCTTTGAGAGAAGTGGGCAATATCTCCGGATGGCATGTACATAACAGGTACCATTTTTCTTTTTCTTTTTTCTGTCAGTGAGGACACAATAAGTTTCATAATGAATATCATAATTTTATATGCTAAAACTTTGCCATCTTTTTAAAATGACAATCTAGTGTGTTATTGTAGGTCATATCACTTCACATGGTTAAGTCATATTGTTGCTAAGAACATATATTAATAAGTAAATTAAATTTCATAATCTTCAAATTATTATTTAAATAATAACATTTCATAAAAATAAGATTTCACCATAAAATTAGAGAACAAGCTGAGAGATATTACTTCGTTGGTAAATAAGCGTTGTCAATTTTATTAGTTTGAGGTGATAGAGTTGAGGCGCGGATCAAGTTTGTTGGGTTTTTAGATCCGTGTAAACTAGATTGTTTAACCTAAATAATTAACCAAGTGAATACTCAAGTTTATTATTCAGATCTAGGTTAAAACAAAATAATCATATCATGCAAAGTAGTGGAAAAGTAAATAACACAACGATATGATGACCTAGAAAAACCAAACCGGTAAAAAACCTAGGGAGGATTTAACCTAGCTATCCTCAAGGTAAAAAGCAAATCTACTATAGAGAATCGAAGTTTACAATAAGACTTAGACCACTAACATCCTATTGCTACCACATGTAGAACTTACTGACATGACCACTTGCAAGCTCCGAATTCACGGACTCCTTCTCTATCAGACATTTGCAACACAAACACCCACACTTGTGACTTTGAGATTCCACTCAAAGGTTTATCAACATAAACTCTCCTGTTTATGACTCCAAGACCACCCTTGAAGGTTTAGATCATCAACACCTTTTGATGACTAGAGAAGGGAGCAACTTCTACAACACCGGATCTTGAGATTCTTTAAGAAATAATACCAGTAGAAGATATGAGAGAGCTTTTTGGGTACAAAACCTTAGATACAAAAGAAGCACACTCTTCTCTCTCTGAAAAGCCTTTTAAAAACGTGCTTAAGATTTCCTTTATATATTAAAAGAAGTAGATCTGAAACTCTAATCCTTTTTGGGCTTGAACTACTGTTTGGGCTTAATATAAAATTATGCAGATATGACTCTTGATCGATTGAGCCTGTTTCTCGATCAGTCGAACCAGGCAGATTCTGAATTCTTCTTTCTACAGCTTGTATGTTCTTGAATCTTGACTTGTATCACCTTAAGCATTGTCTAATTTAGACAAGTTTATGTTCACAATTTGCCAATTGTTCCAAAATTTTAGAACCTAACAAAGTCGCTCTCTTGAGATGATACCAAGGAAGTCAATTTTGTACCGTACCAGCCAGTACTGCCAATATTTGCCGTATCGGTGCCTAGACCGATACAAAAATGCTCTTGTTTTGTTCTGGTTTAAATACCAACTATATCGGAGCTGTTTTGGCCATAACAAGATAAATACCAGGTTTTGGCCGGCAAATAGATGCTGTACGAAACCAAAAAACTTAGAAAACCGTGATTTTTCTCCCCCAAATTTCATGATCCACCTCCTCTCTCTAACCCCAGTCTTTCCTCATCTTCTTTGTATTGCCTCTGCTTTGCATTTCTTCTTTTTCTTCATAGAAAAATGTGTGAAGGTGAAAAAAATAATGAAAAATAAATAAATAAATAATTTTAATGAAAGACTAATGGGTTACAACTTACAGTTGCTGACTGGGTGGTGTTAGGACTTCGGAACTCTACGCATTTCAAAATAAAATTTATCAATAAATGTAAAACGTTTCAATTTTTTTATGGGTTCAAATTTTTTTATGGGTTCAAATTTTTTTTTTTTGCTGAAAAGTATTTCAATCTATCAATTCTATCAATTAGTATTTAAATATTGAGAGAGAGAGAGAGAGAGAGAGAGAGGTGAGTTAAGGAGAATAAAAGAGAGCTAAAAAAAAGTTATAGATAAGGTAGAAGAGATATGAGTAAAAAAAATATCAATATCATTGAATTACGTCTTCTTTTAATATTGACGAATAAATACAAATATGGAGGATATATATGCATATAAATATTTATTTAATTTGATATCACTCTTGCCCTTGGTGGTTTCTTGTTCACAAAATTTATCTCCTTTAATCTTATCCACTAGCCCAAAATACTAGTTGGATAATTTTTTGCAAACTTAAAATTATTTTTCTCATACTCTTATACAAGGTAACTTTATATCTTATAACCTAGCTAGATATGCTAGACATCTGAGGGGTTTAGCAGTGTGGATGGAGGATGTTCCTCCACATCTCAACTTTGTAACTTTAGCTGATACTGGCTAAGTTTATATTAATGATATTGCAATTTTCTTCTCAAAAATAATAATAATAATAATACATGGGGTCAATAGTCTCTAACTACTAGGAACCACTTTTAGCAACAAAAAATATTCATAATTTCACAAAAATAAGGGACTCGGTATTTTTGTAAAACTTGGCATCATTCCAAAATTATATAATAGGAATGCCTACACATTCTAATTTTCTTCTTGACTCAAATACAAGTGTCTACTTTATGTAAGGGCACCATTTTATCTTAGTTATCCAATAGGAATGCCTACTTGATATGGCACAATTACTCTCACTTGATAATAAGAGTACCATTTTCACTGTAAGGATTTCTTCACACATGTGCCAAAAAATCATTTTTATCTCAATACTCAATAGAATTCACATGACTAAAAATCATCTATTTTATGAGTCCCAAATAGTATTCCTCAAATCAAATATCAATAACTCCCACTATTTGAGAAAATTTAAATGATAACATATCAAGATACTCAAGTATGGAAAAAATTTTCTAATCAATTAACATGCTTTTGTCTAACTCGTGAACTGTATCTTAAGCATCTTTGAGATTTTATGCATCTATGCATTTAAGATATTTGTAAATAAAGATGTCATTTGAAAGACCATTTAATCAATAATTAAAATACATAATAATTTTATAAAAATAGCCCAACAAGCCATATGTCAAAGAGTTTAAGAAACTATAAGCTCATTGGACCGAGATTAAAAAACCTTAGCATAGTTATTGGACCACAATCGAGTCTCGTGTGCATTAAAAAAAATTAACCAACTAATTTTGAACCAATCCCCAAAAATATTGTAAGTTACCTAGTTAATTTATACTAATCACATACAAGAACACAAAATTTTACTTGGAAAATTCTTTCTCATTTATGGGAAAAACGTATGTGACCAACTCTAAATAAATTCACTATTATGAAAATCAAGATTGTGCCTAACTTGAGATGCACACCAAATAAAATAGCATCAAGTCTCTAGGAATTTTTTTATAGATAATTATAATATGTTGTTAACTCCGTAGCTCGAATCATTTCCCCCCATAGACCCTCAAACCCTTTATGTATAGGGAGGTGTCAATTAAGCAACGAGGCTCTTGGCAAGTCTCTAGAAATACATACGAACTCACCTGGAATCTTCACTTACTCTGAATACAATAGCTCTCCTTGATTGTAGCACCCTAAAATCCTTCTATTGGTGACGTGGGTCATGTCTTAACTCATTTATTAGAGAGCCAATTCCTTGTGGACTAGACATTTGAGGTTCCTTGCAACCTCAACAATCTACCTTCAGCTCACTAAAGAAGGAGACTTTAACTCAACTCCTCAATTAGCCATTCAGGCCATTGCAAAGCTCGACCTTTTGATTATCTTTGAAAAGTCTAGTTTTTACCCCTAAAATGACTTAGCAACTGATTGTTAGATTAATTAACAATTAATCTAATCATATGATCATAATTGCAATATCGTTTATTTTATATAAGATAGAATTTCTACTCTAGCCGAATCTAAGTGTATATGTGTGTAAAACTCCTTACT
Organism: Castanea sativa; assembly: GCF_040712315.1. NCBI lineage: Eukaryota > Viridiplantae > Streptophyta > Magnoliopsida > Fagales > Fagaceae > Castanea > Castanea sativa. The sequence goes on along the minus strand of NC_134024.1, from coordinate 17,443,819 downwards.
GGAGACTTGAACCTTGTCTTTTGCCCCCCACACCTCACAAGCATTTATATTTGTAGAGTGACCACCACACCAATGGTGCGTGATGATAATTGCAATATCAATTACCACAGATCAACATGCACCATATAATAAAGCAACAAACAAATAATTAATGCAACAAAAAAATAAACAATATAAAAGCGTGATATGGTGATGAAATGAAAAACCAATAGAAAACGCTTTCAAAGGAAAAACTAGTATGAGGGTAACCTACACCAGCAAAACAACCCCCTATATCATGAGAAGCTTTACAATCTAGATTAAAATCTTTAATCATAAAATCTACCCAATAGATCAACTTATTGTAGAAACTTTTTACAGCTCTAGAACTTCTGAACTCTTTAATATATGAACATCTTCTCGGATGTCGCATCCATGTTCAAGACAAAATTCCAAGAACCTTTTAAAGATTTGACTTATTACAGTTTTCCATTGGATATGTGGCTTTAAGCTTTGATCAAACCTGAGGAAGGCGAAAATGGTCGTTAGTTGAAAGCCTCGTCGGAGCTTATAATGAGGGTACATTCCCTGCAAAGATGAGAGAGAAAGGCACTAGAGTGGTGTTAGCCATCGGTTCTTTGATGACTAAGTCAGTAGGATTCTCAATATCTCTCAGAGAATAAAAATGAAATTTTGTGTGTGTGAGATTGTGTACCTTGTTTCTGGTGCTTGGTGGCTTATTTATAGCCTTGATATAGCTGTTGGGAGCCTCATTTATGAGTGTAACTGTCGTTGGCCTCTAATGGCTCTTTTAACTATTTTAAGGAACATCTGTTTGAGCTTAAATGAGGTTTAACTAGCTTATGGTTGGCGTTTTGGACCATTGAAGCTCGTCAGTTACAAAATCATTAATGACTACACCCACATGGTAGCCTAAGAACACTGGAGGTCCTCAATAGTTGTCACTATATTTATGCTTTTAAGCTGACTAGCTTCACCGGAAGACTCTATGCCTTTGATGTGCATGGATATATGATTTACACTTGGCCCCACTTGTTGGTTTTCTCCCGAACCAGATTATACTCCCTTGCCTTTCTTTGTCGGAGGCATGAAGAGGATGAAAGTAGACGGAAATATGCAAATCAACAGAAAACTAACTCAAAACGGGGAATAACTAGAGAGATCCCCAGTGGAATTGCCAAAAATGTACATGCAAGTTAGATTTGAACTTATATGGGAAAGTAGATAAGCTATCTAACAGTACATCTCAATGAGAAAGCTCATAAGTGACAAAAATGCAAGCTTTGACATCATAATGTCTAGAGAAAAAGAAAGTGTTTGGAAGAATGTAAAGTAAACAAAGAATGTACGTGGAAAACCCTAAGAAAGGGATGAAAAACCATGGTTAGAGCAAGAGAGAATCACTCCTGCTCTGTTCAGCTTTTGTATCGTGTGGGAAAAAAGGTATCTCTTGTACAATAAGGATGTTCTTCCTCAAAAGAGAGACCTTGTTTACTTCCTTACTTCCTTATCAACTTTCTACTCTTTTCTTAAAAGATCTACTTAGGTTCTTGCCTTAATAGTCTAGCTGCATGTTCCTTTTATAATCTGAGGAATATGACTGGGTACAAAGACAGGTGTAAAGTCATCATTTCCTTATTTTGGACCTTACTATAGCTAAGGTACAATTTAATGGCTAGAGGAGAGAGAACGCTAACATCAGGTTTGTGGCATAGAGGCAGGTGACTTTGCCACTGCATGGGGAACAATTCTTGACCAATAAAAGCGACATCAGAGGTGTTGAAGATGGTACACATATCCCTGAAGTGGTTCAACATGCACTCAACCAATAAGGGGGATTTCTATAGTAGCTGGCCATAGGAGGTCACTATCTCCCTTTTTGTAAGTGCTTGAGTACCCACGTCAAATGCATATTTTACTTCCTTTCCAAGGCAATCATGCCTTTGGCATGGGTAAAGGATAATATCTTGCAGCATATGTTTCCTCTCATTTACTCATAGCCACTCCATGTATAAAGTCCAAATCTAGCCACATCAACACTCTCCCATGTCGTGGCTGGTGTACAGTACACCAAGCAAGTGTACCGAAATGAGGTTGTGTCAAAAGTGAGGTACATGAAGGACATTATTAAATGAAAGACTCTTACCGAAAGTTATCTTCAAGAGTACCTTCCTTTTACCATTCACTGGCATGGGCCTTTTGTCCCCAATATAGACACATTTGATGCCTTTCACCATAGGGGTGTAGGAACTGAACTCCACTTTGAATGCACCAATATGCTTGTGCAAGCCGAGTCAACTACCCATCCTTTCACTTTTTTCACCAAGTGTGCCTCACACACTACTGCCACAATGATATCTTTGGTTTGCACCACATTTGCCTTATTTGATGTTGAGCCTTTGTTGTTATTCTTATTATTTTTGAAGTTGCCTCTTGCCCTACATGTTGTTGCAAAATGACCTACCTTGCCACATATAAAACAATTACCCTTTTTCTTTTGGATTTAAGGATTTTGGCTATTTTTATTATGAAATTTTCCTTTTCCCCTAGGTTCATGTTTCTTATTATGTTGTAGAGGTCTAGAGGGTCCTCCCTCTACAATATTAGCCTTGGAAGTAAATTCCTTAGTTCTAGAAAACTTTTCTGTCATCATATTTGTTTCTTCAATTTGAATGTCGACGATAGTTTTTTGAAGATTCAAATAGATTCTATAGTGGCTATATCGGTGTTTATACTCTTTCCAAGAGTCCGGCAATTTAAACACAAGGCCATAAACCACAAACCTCTCAGGTAAAACATCACCCTCTTTAGCTAGGTTAGACACTAATTTTTGAAAATCTTCATTTTGGCTGGAAATACCTTTTTCCTCAACCATTTGAAAAGACATAAATTTAGCCATAGCAAACTTTTTAGCACCCTCATCCTCAATCCTATAGCGACCATTAAGTTCATCCCATAAATCTATAGCACAAGTTAAATGACAATAAGTATCAAACAACTTGTTAGATAAACCACATTTAATAGTATGTGATAGGCTAAGAATGTATTGACTCCTTAGGTAAATTAATCAATTAATTAGTCAAGTGAATTAATTAAATCAATTTAACATGCAGTACGTGTGGTAGCACAAATAAATCACTAAATAACTAAATGCAGCGGAAATTAAATTTGACACTGGTGATTTGTTTACGAATGGGAAAAACCACCGAGGCAAAACCCCATCGGGTGAATTTAAAGTCACCAATCTCTAGAATCTACTATTATCAAAACAAGCGGTTACAAATAAAGGAATCTCAGTACCTTATACCAACCTACAATTGAACCCTTACCCTAATACACAATTGGACTTGCAATGTAGTGACAATCTCTCCTTTCAATGCACGGCTCCCAGTACGTGACTAACCAATCGATGCACGAATCCCAGTACACGGCTTACTTCTTTGCACAAATCTAAGTACGTGACTAACACACCAACTTGAGAAAGATGTTAGCTGCAAAGTTCTTCAGTTCATCCACATGATGAAGATCAAGAAGCTCTTTGGTTACAAAACCCTAAGGCATACAAACGAGCAACTTCTTCAAGAGAAAGATGAACTAGGGCAAATTGTCTCCGGTCACAATTTGAGTGAATAATCACTTTGCATCAATTTGCATCACCTTAGACGCCCCTTAAAATAATCCTTATGTATGTTTAGGGTTGTGAGAAAAGAAACCTAAACAAATAGCTTGGATATGCGTGAAAATTAAATCTGGAAATCTAATTTTTGTAATCCTCGATAGATAGGTTATCTATCGAGCATTGGGCTAAATCTCTTTTTAAACCTCGATAGATACAATCTATCGAGTTTTAAAATACAACACTTCTTCACTTGCTTCTTGAATAGAATTGCATAGCTTTAACTCTTGAGTTGAACACAATGTTGCTTGTAAACTTAAACCATCCCAAATCTATCCAATTTCAAGTAAAGTGTGTTTTGTCAAAGGATTAACTAATTCTAAATGACATATATTCATAAAAAGTTCCATATATGTCCTAACAATCTCCTCTTTTGGTAATCTGTGACAAAACCACAACAAACAAATGAAATATGAGAGAAGTCAAAAATCACTCAACTCATACTCACTTGTTAAATTCAATAAAATCTAATACTAACACAAACTCTTGAAAAACTTTGCAAGAAGAGAGTTCATGGCATGATAGATTTTGACAACCTGTATTTCTGAAACATTTTAAACAAAACTCATTAAGGCATCTTAGTGTGAAACAGAAAATAAAAGATTGCATACATAAGAAACATGTGTATAAAGGGAGAAAATAAACAACACATGGAGAGATAGGTAAAACATGATAACAACATCATCAAATATATATATATATATATATATATATATATATATATATATATATATATCAAGGATAAATACAATGTTTTCTTTCACTAAGTGGTCACAACACCTGTACATGAGGATAATGTAACTAAAAGAAAAGAAAAGTATATATAAGCGTCACTACATCCCTCAAAAAAACAACACTCATCCTGACAAGAAGGTCCTATGCTAACTCTCCCCCTAGATACATGACTACTCTTATACCCAAAACTACTCCCCTTTTTTGTCACGAATGACAAAGGGCAAGTCACTATAAAGTAATCATCTCCTCATCACCAGAAGAGCTAGCATCCTCATCATCATCACCGGAGCCATCATCATTGCCCTCGTCCTTGAAAGCCTGTGGAGATAGAGAGGGAGAAGCAACGAAACCACCCATCTGAGCCTAACATCGTGCAATACGACCCACACATGTGTTAACTTAATACAACTCAGTAGTGAAATTATCAAGGCAAGCATCCATGCGCTCAAGCAGTGCCATGATGGTCTCAAGCGTCACACCACCCGTGAAAGAAGAAGGAACGAAGGTGGATGGAGGAGTTGCTGTCTTAGTTCATGGCTACTTAGGTCGAAGCTGGGCCTCGCTTCGTCAAATAGTACCGGTGTCAATGGCACACATGACAGGGAAGTGATCAGACTTGAGATAGGAGATAGAGAAGTGGCGAATGATCCTCATGATAGTAGAAGGAAAGATAAGCTTATCATGGGTCACCGTATCCTTATAGACATCTATAAGGGAGAGAATGAAATAAGAGGGAAAGGCAATAGGTAGGTCCTCTAAAAAGGACAACAAAAAGTGATCACAAGGCTCAGTAATAGAATTATAGTAAGATAAGGGATGGAAAACAAATGTCATCACCATATTTAGGAACCTCAGACCTTTTGCAAAGCCCGAGCATAAGGTGTTTTGACGCTTACCCTATGAAGAAGGTGTCTCATAAAAGAGAAACAAAAGTTCATCTTTGGACACAGTCCTCAAACGTGGACAACCGGGGTAATTAGGATGCGATTCCCTCAGAACATGTAGCACTTTGGAGATAAACTCCAGAGTAACTACTATATGTGTACCTTGCACAAGAGTGATAAACTAAGGTACAGAAGAGTGAAAACCGTGCATATGGGAGTAGAACTCCTATATGATCACGGAGGGACAACTCACGGGTATCTCACATAGAGATTCATGAGTAATCAGGATGTGATTCCCTTGGAATATGTAGCACTTTGGAGATAAGCTTCGGAGTAACTACTATATGTGTACCTCGCACAAGAGTGATAAACTAAGGTACTGAAGAGTCAAAATAGTGCATATTGGAGTAGAACTCCTGTATGACATGGAGGGACAACTCACGGGTATCTCACATAGAGATTCCCAACCCCACCTAGGTATGACAGTCGGAAGAGCAGTATCAGAAAAGTTTGATAAGATAACGTGGCATTCCGAATGAATGCCACTTTTGGAGAAGTTCTCCAAGAAGTCCTTATGGGCCTTCTCATCACGAAACCTAACATGGAGGGGTGTAGAATCAGAAGATGATGCCCCAGAATGAAGAGGGTTCCAGGATGGAGTATATTTGCGCTTGGGTGCCATTGCGCAGACTATCCGAGAGAGAGAGAAAGAGAAAGAGAGAGAGAAAGAAAAGCACCATCAACAAGAGTACCAGAAAAAGGAAAAGAAAAGGTACGTATGCTTGAGTAATGCATGATCATGTGATGTGCAACAAAAAAAACATCATGGGCTCAGCCCAATCCAATTCTACTAGCACACAAGGTTCAAACATATAAAATATATGTCTAAATGCATGAAACATTGTGAAAATGCAAATGTAATGCAATGCATGAGCATATAACATCATTTAAGCAAAACCCAACCCAAAAATTTCACAAAAAACTCAAAGATTTTCAAAAACCCAAAACCTAGATCTAAATGCATGAAATGTGTGAAGGATAAGAGAAAGAAGGATCATACCAGAGAAGAATTGATCACTCTAGGTTGAAAAACAAAAGGATTTAAGGTTTATAGAGAGAGAGAGAGAGAGAGAGAGAAAGAAAAGTGTTTGGGAGGTGAAAGGACAGGTTCCAGTCAAGAGAGAACGAAAGAAATGAGATCAGATTTCAAGCTGGATCTTTGTAAAGAAATCGCGTCTCGATGGATCGAGGATCTGTCGAGCACTAATTCTCAACAGATAAATTTGTCGAGGTGTTGTTGAGAATCTATCGATGGCAAAAGTCCTCAATGGATCAAACAGTTGTCGAGAAGCTATCAACCAAATAGAAACTTTCTTGATGGATCGAGAATTTGTCGAGAACCTATCGAGACAAATTCTAAATAGCTCAATGGATCGAAGATGCGTTAAGATCTGTCGAGAAAAAGAAGTCAAAGGGTCTTGATAGATACCTATCTATCGAGAGCTGTCGAGAAGCTGTAGAGCTTGATAAAAACAGATATTTCAAAGAGGAGAAAAGCACAGAAATGAATGCAATCAAGAAAGCTACTCAACCAAAGATCTAATCAACATGTTGAGCTCTCAAAAACACTTCTCAACAAGAAAAATGTAAAACATTTAAGATCCAAACACACACACACACACACACACACACACAAGTCTAACCAATTTTATATTTCAAAAACAAGTCAAGACAGTTTAGTGAGTATACATTAATACATGTAATCCTTGTGATGGTCAAATCACATTATATGTGCACATGTATCAAAAGTAGCAAAGAATAATGCATGTTGTGTGTGTAAACATTGCAAGATTACATAAGTGTCTCATGTTATGACAATTTGAGATATGAGAAAACCAATTTAACTCACACACAATCATAATTGCTTGATAGGGACTATCACCTTTGAGGTATATCCTATAATTCTCACATCTCCTAGAAACACACTTGCAACCATATTTAAAAGCATTTTGATTCTTTTTACTTTTGACTTTCTTTGCATATATTTTTTTTTTGAGCATATCATGCATGGGAATATAAGAGAGAGAAGAAAATACCCAATTATGTTAAGTTTTAAACATCACAATTTTGCTATGCTGAGGCATACAGATGTTATTACATGATTGACGAGCTTTAGTGGTGAGCTGGTCATTTATGCCTTTCTCTTAGGATTTTCTAGCCCTTCCCGTCAAAAAGGGTGATATGAGTGTTAAGTATAAAAGATTACTTAATCTTACTCATTACAGACACAAGCCACAAAGCCCACTTTCTTAGTTGTGCATTGAGATGCCCATTTAAGTTACAAAAGATACAAAGTTTAGAAAAATTTATTTCAATGGCCATCCAAGGTACACAAGTACTAATGTACACAAAAAACACGTTGTTTTCGTATTTTTCTGATTTTTCAATTTTTTTTATGAAAAACAAAATAAAACAAAACTAAAAGAAAACAAACAAAAGCATATTAAAACAAAGCATAGCATAAAACTAGACTAACTCAAACACAAGAAAACAAAACACACAAGTAATGCATAACCAAAAAGAGTGGGAGAGAGAAAAAGTGATTAAATCACTTTGAGCCTTTTTCCTTCTATTCCTTGGAAGAACCTTTCCTTTTTGCGAACCCTTGAACCGAAGTTGAGGGGGAAGAATTGAAACCGTTGAAGTTCGAAAGGAACATAAGGGCTTTAAGAAGATCTCCAAAAGGAGCAAAAGAGGATGGAAACTAATTTCAATTTCCAGATGAGATCATATTGTTGCTTTGTTGAGTGGCTAACCACTTGTAGCAATTTGGTTGAGTATGTCCTATAGCTCCACAGTGATGACAGATATGCTACTTCTTCGGTTGAGACTAGGGGTGTACAGCTAACCCACCAACCCGCCAAAATCGACCCAACCCAACCCAACTTGCTGGGTTGGATCGATTTTTAGGCCTTGGTGGGTTGGGTTGGGTTGGGTTACACAAAAAATTTTGATAGCAGGTCGGGTTGGGTTTGGGTCATAAAATTTCAAACTCGCCAAACCCAACCCGACCCACCCATATATTTAATATATATATATATATATAATATTATATAATTAATAATTTTTTAAAATAACCAACTCTTCCTATTCTATATAAAAGCCAATTAGTTAATACAAACCCTAGTAAATTACTATTGTTTTTTAATATATTTATATTTTTTTTCTACTCAATTTAATAATAATAATAATAATAATAATAATAATAATAATAATAATAATAATAATAAAATTTGTCCAACCCATGGATCCAACCCAACCTGACCCAACGCGACCCATTGGGTTGGGTTAGGTTGGACTTATGTAATGGGTTTGGTTGGGTTGAATTTTTTTGACCCATCATGGTGGGTTGGGTCAAAAATTCCCCTCAACTCGACCCAACTTGACCCATGCACACCCCTAGTTGAGACTTATTGTTATTTCCTTTCTTAGTCATAGGGTTTCTAGTCTCTTTCTTTTCAAGCTTAGGGGGTGCACCTAAAATAGATTTGCATTTGTCTAAGTTCTCACTAGTAAGTTCAGTTTTAAGATCATTGTTCTCAGAATTAACATTATTAGTAGGAGAGACAAAAACAGTTCTACTAGAAGAAGTTGTATTAGGATAAGAGAAATCATATCCTAAACCAGTTCTATCAGAAGCAAATTTCTTGGAAGCAAATTTCTAAACGCTAAGCATCTCATCAAGCTTTGTGTTGGAAGTCCTCTCCAATTGAGCTTTAACCTAGAACAACACTTCTTCAAGCTTCTTGGTCCTTTCAGCAAGGAAGTTGCTCTTAAACCGCAGTGCTCCAATGGTCTGGTTAACTTCATCAACTTTTGTAGAGAGCTCTTCTCGGTCTAGTTCCACATCACTAAGCTTCTTGGTGGTCAATTTATACAGTTTCTCATGCTTCTCGAAAACCTTATACAACTTAGCATAGGCAGCATAAATGTCATCTTGTTCATCAATTTTCTCAAAGTTAGATTCCACCAAGTCCTCTTCTTCATCTACATCTTCAACAATCCCCTCAATAAGATTTACTGTGGCCATGAAGGCATTCAAGATTCCCTCATCCTCATTGTCATCTGAATCATCCTCAAGCTCAATGTCACTTAAGGTGACAGCAAGGGCTCTGCTTTTCACAATGGTCTTGAGACCAGTTAGACATTCTTGTTTCATATATCCAAAGCCTTAAAATCCGAAGCACCTTGGTCCAAAGGAAACAGTGTACTAACCGCTATCCCTAGCATCCTTCTTCCCTTTATCTTGACTCTTGAACTGTGAAGAATTGGAATGCTTTCGGTCCTTATCAAATCCTTTCCCATTGGCATTCCTCATAAACTTTTTGAACTGTCTTGTGATATAGGATTTCATCTTAGAATATTCATCATCTTAGAATCTTCATCATCAAAAGACTCATCGGTGTCACTGCTTTTGGCCTTCAATACCATGCTCTTGCTCTTGCTCAATTTCCCAATCCTAGACAAACCCAATTCGTAGGTTTGCAAGTTGCCAACCAGCTCTGTCAAAGGAATTTAGTTAGTTTTCTTTGATTCCTCTATAGCGGTGATCTTGGCATGGAATCTCTCTAGAAGATATTAGAGCACCTTTCTAACAATCTTGGGTTTTGGAATGGTTTCCCCAAGATTAAATGCAGAGTTCACTATGTCCTTTAGCTTGGCATAGAACTCATCAAATGACTCATCCTCCTCCATCTTAATCTCTTCAAAGCTCGTGGTAAGCCTTTGAAGCTTTGAATCCTTGAATCCTTGATAGTCTTAGTTCCTCCATAGGTTGTTTAGAGGATGGTCTATGCTTTCTTAGCAATTTCAATGGAGGATATCTTCTTAAACTCCTCATTTATGACCGCACTAAATAAGGCATTCAATGCTCTACTGTTGAAATTTGCCACTTTGATTTTAGCATCATCCCAATTAGGCGGCGCTTCCTTTGGCTTGGTGCAGCCTATCTCCAGAGCTTGCCAAACCTTCTCATCTAAAGACTGCAAGAAAGCACTCATGTGTACTTTCCAGTATGCATAGTTAGTGCCATCAAATAAAGGAGGTATAATTAAAGATTTTCCTCTATTTGTGACAAACAAGGGTTAATGGATAACACAGCAAAGATTAACCATAATCAGAGTATGCCTGCTCTAATACCACTTGATAGGCCAAGAATGTATTGACCCAGTAAGTAAATTAATCAATTAATTAGTCAAGTGAATTAATTAAATCAATTTAACATGCAATATGCATGGTAGCACTAACAAATCACCAAATAACTAAATGCAGCAAAAATTAAATTTGATAAGGGTGATTTGTTTACGAATGGGGAAAACCACCGAAATAAAACCCCCCGGGTGAATTTAAGGTCACCACTCCCGAGAATCTACTATTATCAAAACAAACGATTACAAGTAAAAGAATCTCAGTACCTTATACCAACCTACAGTTGAACCTTACCCCCAACAATTGGACTTGCAATGTAGTGACAATATCTCTTTTCAATGCACAGCTCCCAATACATGACTAACCAATTGATGCACGGATCCTAGTTCAAGGCTTACTTCTTTGCACGAGTCTAAGTACGTCACTAACACACCAACTTTTGAAAGATGTTGGCTATAAGTTCTTCAGTTCATCCACACGTTGAAGATCAAGAAACTCCTTAGTTACAAAACCCTACGGCGTACAAACATAGCAACTTCTTCAAGAGAAAAATGAACTAGGGCAAATTGTCTCCGGTCACAATTTGAGTGAATAATCATTTTGCATCAAGTTGCATCATCTTAGATGGCCCTTAAAATAATCCTTATATATGTCTAAGGTTGTGAGGAAAAAAAAAACCCTAAACAAAAAGCTTGGATATGCGTGAAAAACAGATCTAGAAATTTGATTTTCATAATCCTCGATAGATAGGTTATCTGTCGAGCTGCAATTGAGTATCGAGCTAAAATCTTCTTTTAAACCTCAATAGATACAATTTGTCGAGTTTTAAAATACAACACTTTTCAACTTGTTTCTTGAACAGCATCGCATGGCTTTAACACTTGAGTTGAATACAATGTTGCTTAAAGACTTAAACCATTCTAGATCTACCCAATTATAAGTAAAGTGCGTTTTGTCAAATAATTAGCCAATTCTAAATGACATATCTTCATAACAAGTTCCACATATGCCTTAACAGTATGAACACATAATTTATTTGTTCTTTCTCACTTTACTATATTTTTAGGATCATTTTCAGGTTTAGGCTAATAAAGAACCCGGTCAATTTTGGTAAATTCCAAGATGGGCAATACCCTCTGTTTCCAACATTTAAAATTATTTCCATCAAAAGCCTTAAACTTTGTAATTTCCGAAGTGACCTTAAGAGAATTAACAACTTGTTTCTTTATTTTTAAAATACAAATATCAAACTTTAAGATTGCTGGAAAATATGGCTAAAAAAAACAAGTTCTGATTCAACAATATAAACCCTAAACAATTAGCAATGAAAAAAATAAATAGATAGAGTTAGAAAGATCTCACAAACTATAGAATCATACAAATATAAATTCGTGCCAAGCCCAACTCTAACACCTAGCCCATTATCTTTCAAGCTACCACTTAAGGCAGATAATTGCTTATAAACACATAACATGGTTCACTCATAACCAATGTGGGACATAAAGCACAATGCTAAGTGTTTGGACGGCTATGTTTAGAGCGCGTCCCCATAGAGCCACACAAACTTTTCCTAAGATTGAACTTATATTGAATATTTTTGTATAATTAATGTGACTAGTTTTGTCTAATCAATTTTTAAAAAAAATCTTAATTGCAGGCATGAATCAATAGTTATCGAAGAAATCATTGCAAGGATTCTTCGTGAATTGAATCGTAAATTCTTAACTGCGTCCAATGACCTTTTTGGTATAGAGTCTCGTGTGGAGGAATTGTTGGAAAAATATTTGCATATGGGGTTGGATGATGTTCGCTTTGTGGGGATATGCGGTATGGGAGGAATTGGTAAAACAACTATTGCACAAGTCATCCATAAAAAAATTTCTTATCAATTTGAAGCTAGCTGCTTTATTGCGAATGTTAGAGAAGAAACTAAAAATCAAAGACTAGTTTCTTTACAAGAAAAACTTCTTTCTAAAATCCTTATGGGAAGTGAAATAAAATTAGGGGGTATTCATGAGGGAATCGATATTATGGGGAAAAGACTACTTAATAAAAAGGTTCTTATTGTTTTGGATGATGTGGATAGTGAAGAACAATTAGAAGCTTTAGCAGGGAAGCTTGAATGGTTTGGTCAAGGGAGTAGAATCATTATAACAAGTAGAGATAGACATTTGTTGAAAAGACATATAGTGGATGATAATATATATATGGCTAAGTTGTTGAATGATGAGGAAGCTTTGCAACTTTTTAGTTGGAAAGCTTTCAAGAAATATTCACCTGAGAAAAATTATGTGGGTTTGTCGAAATATTTTGTGGATTATGCTATGGGCCTTCCTTTGGCTCTTAAAGTTTTAGGTTCTTCATTGTATTCTAAAGGAGAGAAGGCATGGGAAAGTGTCCGAGATCAACTAAAAGCACATCATAACAGCAATATTCAAAATGTACTTAAAATAAGTTATGATAGGCTTCAAGAACCCGAAAAAAAGTTGTTCTTAGATATTGCATGTTTTTTCAAAGGAGAGGATAGAGATCGCATAAGAGACATACTTCAAAGTTTGGATTGCTTCCCAAACGTCAATATTGATGTTCTCATTAACAAATCTCACACAAACATTGTAGGGGGAAAATGGTCTAAGCATGACTCGCTACAAGAAAAGGGTAAGGAAATAGTTTGTCAGGAATCCCTTAAAGAGCCAGGTGGACCCAGTAGGTTGTCGTTTAATGAGGATGTTCTTCATGTGTTGAAGAATAATACTGTAAGTGGACTAATCTAGACCTAAACCTAGTGAAGTATATGTATTTGTACAATTTCTTATTAGGAGTTGCAATAATTTCACTATGCTAATTTGATTGTTTTTGGTTACTAGGGAACGGAGGCAGTTCAACGCATATTCCTAAACACACATGTTCAGAAAGAGGAGCACTTGAATGCCGAATCCTTCACGGGGATGAAAAGAATGAGATTGCCTGAAATTCGTAATGTACAACTTCCACAAGATCTCAATTATCTTCCTAATAGACTATCCGTCACGAAATGCCATGGATATCCTCTAAAATCCATGCCAACCAGTTTCCAACCAACCAAAGTTGTTGAGCTCAGAATGCGTTGCAGTTGCATGGAACAACTATGGAAAGCAATTAAGGTAAGATTTTTATTTATGCAAATATTTGTTTTCTTCAATTTTTTTATCTTATTAATTATTTGTTTGCAACAGAGATCAAACGATTTAAAACTGATTGACTTGAGTGCCTCGGAAAACTTAACCGAAACCCCTGACTTCAGCTGGGTTCCAAATTTGGAGAGGCTGCTTCTTCAAGGTTGTACAAGGTTGCTTAAGATTCATCCATCCATTGCAGCTCTTGAAAAACTTATTCTGTTAAATTTACAAGATTGCAAATCTCTCAATAGCCTTCCAAGTAAGATCAACTTGAAATTTCTTGAAACTTTGAATCTTTCTGGCTGTTCAAGACTCAAGAAATTTCCAGAGATTGGGGAAAATATGACATGCTTATCAAAGCTTTTTTTGGATGAGACTGCCATAATAGAACTGCCACCATCATTTGAGAATTTGTCAGGCATTATCTTATTGAGTTTAAGAGATTGTAAAAACATTTCAATTCTTCCGAATGTCATATGTAGGTTGTCATCTCTTAAAACTCTCATTTTATCTGGTTGCTCAAGACTTAACAAAATGCCAGAGAACCTGAGTGGTATGAAATGTCTGGAGGAGCTCGATGCAAGTGAAACTGCTATAAGAGAATTCCCATCCTCCATTCTACATATGACAAAGCTTAGAAAGTTATCCTTTCATGGATGTAAGGATCTGCCACCTCAATCGTGGGATTTGCTCTTCTGTTGTCCCTTGTTGCCGAAAGAAAGCTCAGGTCCCGTCAGTTTGTTATTGCCTGATTCATTCTCGGGTTTAAGCTCTTTGGTATCATTAAATCTAAGTGACTGCAATCTATTGGATGGAGCAATCCCCAATGATCTTAGTTCTCTGTCCTCACTGCAATCGTTAAATCTGAGTGGGAACAAATTTATAAGCTTACCAGATAGCATATGTCAACTTTCCATGCTTAGAGATCTAACCTTAAGAAATTGCAGCAGGCTTCAAGCATTGCCAAACCTTCCCTTGAGTATATTGCATGTTTGGGTTGAAAATTGTACCTCACTGGAGACATATTCAAATCAAATTCATGCGCGTACTACAAGTGAAACTTTAGCAATTATTAATTGCTCTGGATCTGTCACACTTGAAGAGGGCAAAATTAGAAAAATTTGTGTGTCAAATGCACAAACTAATTTATTTGTGCAAAACCTTAAGGTGACTTCTTTCTCTTTTTTAGCACAAACAATTCACTTGTCCTGTTGAAATTTTAAAAAAAATATATATATATTTTTGCTTGATAGCTTAAGAAACATACAACATAGTACATGCACTTAACATCTCTCTCAATCTCTCTAATTTTTTGTGTTTATTTTACAGGCACAAATTTATCAAGACAATATAATATGTGGCTCTTCAATGGGAACTGAAATTCCAATGTGGTTCAAGGAACAGAGTACTAGTCCCTTTGTAATAATCGAGATACAGCCAGATTTGGACTATGGGAGTAAGTGGATGGGATATGCTCTGTTTATTGTTTATGAAGTCCATGAGAATGAGAATATGAATGTTGGGATTTTTAACTACAGTGAGTCTACTCTTGATTTGACGAAAGATATTCACCAGTTTGCTTGTCATTTTGAGACCAATGAAGGTAGTCTAAAAACACCCAAAGTCCTTATTGGTCCTAAAGTCCCCTTTGTTGGGCCAATTGCAATTTGGGGATATATACCACATGCACAATTTTCAGAACTGTCAAATGATTTAGATAAATGGACCTACATTGAGGTTAAAATTGCAAGCATACCAGGCGTGGTTGTTAAAAAGTGTGGGGCACGTCTACTGTACCAGCAAGATGCTTCAGAGTTTGTCGACACTATAGGTCAGTACTCTTTGGGGGATTTGTATGATGATCATTCAGATTATCACGAACTTGCAGATTTTATGACAAGACTTCCTGCAGGTAGCAATGGTGAGGCTGAGGCAGAATGCACTTCAAGTTCCACTAGCCTCTCTAGCCCCATCGCAATGGAGGACCAGCTAGAAAGAGACTTTTATCCATTGCTTTTAAAATGCTTTCAGGTCTCTCTCTCTCTCTCTCTCTCTCCGTGTGTGTGTGTGTGCCTGAAGATATTTCTACGCTTTACAGGTAACCCATGCACAAAATAAAATGTACAAATATATTTTTCCTATACGTGCGTCACCCTCATGGTTCATAGCTCATGGTCTTGGGAACTCAATAAGCATGAGTCTACCTCCGAATTTGAATGACGATAAGAGATGGATCGGTTTTGCTCTTTATGCTTCTTTTGCTGTCCACAATGAGCATCAAACTGTTTCCCGTGACTCAAAAGTTTCTCGCAGCTTCTTCTGTCTTTTGTGTACTGAAGATGGTTGTCTTCAATCTTTTATAGTCCTTCCCCTTACTAGGGACATATTTGTCGAGTCACATCGACTTCTGGTACTTCACATACCACGTGTGTTTTTTACCCATAAGTTGAATCAACGAAAGTCAATTAGGGCTCTGTTTGGAGGCTTCAATAATTCAGACCTGAATATCATCAATTCAGATGTGGAGGTTGAAGTTTGTGGAATGCGTATGGTATTCGAGCAAGATTTGGAAGGATTGGTCCAAAGAATATTTGACTGCATATCAAGTAGTCCGGATATCTACCATCAAGGTTATCGCCAAGGTCTTGAGGATCAAGAGAAATGTTTGTCAAGCTATGTTCATGCTCAGGAAGAATCTACCGGGACATTATATGGAAACATGCCACATGACTTTGATTGCTCTTCTTCATCGCAGAGGTTAAATTTCAGTCCAAACAATTTTGTCATTATTCCTGAACACGTATATATCATTTATTACAAAGCTGTATTTCTTTCACACACAGTGTAAAATGTTTCTATAAGCTAAAAACATGAGTTAAAATCACATTTTCAGTTATAAAAACAGTGTTGAAGAGTTTTTCCCCTTAATCTATTGAAAACTCTAAACCTTGCAAATTAAAGATTACTTTCTTTCTTGGATGATTGCAGAATGAGTCAATCCATGCGTAAGCAACATGTAGGACAACAGTATTTTGATTCATTGGAAACATACTTGGGTGAGCCAATGGCCAGAAGTGATTTAAGAGATTCAAATTTCAATATAATGCAGGTAGGCGTAAGTTTGCCTATAAGAATGAACTCTGCTGAGGTGATCTTGCAAAAAGAACTAACTTGAATGTTGGTTTCCAGTATACTTTTAGGTCTCTTGATTTGTCTCTTTGTCTATCTTACAGGAGGGCTTTGATCAAACCCGGGTTCTTAGCAAATGTTTTCCTTGGCATGAAATTCCACATGGGTTTTGCTGTCACAATGGTTCCTCAATGCGAACTAAAGTTCCTCAAAATCTATACAATAATCCAGATTGGATTGGAGTTGCTCTATGTGCGACTTTTACATTCCTGAAGCATCCAACTCTCATCCATGACAATCTGCGTTCGGAAATCTCTCATGGCCTTACTTGTTTAATTGGAAGTGATGTAGGTTGGACCTTAAGACTTCGCAGCAACTTCACTGAGTCTGAATTCAACGAATCGATTTGGTTAAATCAACGGGTATTCATTTGGGTATTGTATATATCGCATGTTTCGATTCTAGATAAACTGAAAAAATTTGGAAGACTGAACACCTTATTTGAAAGTGAGAGCCCTTACCTAATGGTTGAGAAGTGTGGGCATTCTATTGTATGCCAACAAAATGTAGAAGCGTTTGAGCAAATGATAATCCAAGGCTCATTTACGCCTCCAGACATTTCCCAACTCACCCATCATGTTGTACAAGATAACAATGAAAATAATAAGGAGGCATCAACCAGTGGAACTAGATACTCAAGTGAGACCCATCATGTTGTACAAGATGACAATGGAAATAATAACAAGGAGGCATCAACAAGTGGAACTAGTTACTCAAGTGAGAGATTAAAAGCACCCTTTTATCAGGGGGAATCCAGTTCAACTAGCAACCAACCCCATGTAAACGAGCATATAAGCAAATGTTTTAAGTTCCTTACAAAACATTCGATTTCTGAGGTTTCTCTCTCTCTCTCTCTCTCTCTCTATATATATATATATATATATATATATATATATATATATATATTTCACACACACTTAACATTGGCTATTGCATTTCTATATTTCAGGACTTAAATCCAATGTATCCATATGATAGTTGTTTCCCTCCAAGTGAAATTCCAGAGTTGTTTAGCCATCGTGGTGTTGGGCCCTCGCTGACAGTCGACCTGCCCTTGAATTTGCTTAATGATGCTAGTTGGATGGGATTTGCAGTCTGTGCTTCGTTTTCTTTGCAAGACTGTCATTCTCTTAGCAAATTGGAACCAGAAGTTCCACACCACCTTATTTGTCTATTTGAAACAGATACTGGTAGTCTGAATCCTCTCCATGTATATCGAACCACTAAAGAAGAACTCAAGTTGTTACATCTACGTGGATTCATTTGGCTATCCTATATACCATATCAGTGGCTTTCAGTTACAATGAAGCAGTGTAATCGCATAAAGATTTCAATTGCAAGCGATTTTCCAGGATGGACAGTACAAAAGTGTGCAATTCGTCTAGTGCACTGCTACCCGCAAGATGAATCAGAGATGTGGCAGATAAGATTCCATTGCATGACCTCGTTTCTGGACAATTGGGATATCTGCCGTGAAGAAGTGGAACAAGAAAGCATTTCAGGTTCCTCGGCTGAGAATGAAGCCTCTATGACTGACTTTACAACTCTGAATAAAAAACACCTTAAGTCATTGCTTTTAAGATACTATGAGGTCTCTCTCTCTCTCTCTTTCTATCTGTTAGCATAGCTGTTGTTTTAGCATATCTCGTCTATATTAATGTACATATTCAGCCCTACATTATGGCTTGAATCAAGGATGGCAGGCATATCAATCATCCTTGATTCAAGACATAATAATCAGGTGTCTTATTCTACATCAACTCTTTCCATTGTAAATATAGAGGTTTACACACTATATACCTAGCCTAGCTAACTATATGTTTGTCTTATTATTTTATACTTTTACTACAGCTACAACGAAACTTCAATCATGAATATATTTTTCCTCAAGGTGAAATTCCAATGTGGTTCAGCCATCGAAGTATTGGACCCTCGGTCGAAATACCACTGCCACCGAATTTGTATAATGATGAGAAATGGATGGGAATTGCTGTATGCGCTGTCTTTCCTATTCCCCCTAATTCCCGTGGCAATATGGATCCAAAAATCTTTATTCTTCATTTGGATAGCAATGAAGGATATGAGAAACCTACCATAGTCTTTCAGCTTGTTCAAGACATATTTGTGGAGTCAAATCGACTTTTGGTGTTCTACTTACCACCTATGATGTTTCCTGTTAAGCTGAATAATTGGAATCATATCTGTGCTGCATTTGAATGCGACATACCAAGCGTGGAGGCTAAAATGTGTGGTATCCATTTGCTATACAAGCAAGATTTGGAAGCGTTTGTCCAAACAATGATTGAGTGCTTATTAGCAAGTTCAGAAATTTACCATGACGTCTATTACAAAGAACTGGTAGAGCAAGTGAATAAGTGGCGAAAGGCTGAATCAAGTGAACACAATCCATGGGAAGAAGAAATAATAATTACTTATGGTTATTATTCTCATATATTGCAAAGGTAACACTTCATTAGTTTTCATGAATGCATGGGTCTCATTTTTAAGCTTAAAATCATTAATTGCATAATTCCAAGAGCATGCAGTCATCGCCAAGCCCTTCGTCCTTTTTTTTTAAAAAAAATCTTTTTTTTTTTTTTGTTGAGATTATTAGAAATATGTACATTAATATGCTGCTAATCCTGCTGAACCCCTCCCCATTGAAGAGTTGAATGCGTAGCAGAAAAAGATTGTACTTCACCAGAAACATTATCAAATCAAGCCATGCCAGAGAGCACTTCAGGCAATGCTATTCGTATAATTTCGCCAGCTGAAAGAATAATCTGCAAAAGTGACTCAGGTTTCCCGTTGAAAGGGGATCTTAAATATTTGCTCCAAAAAGAATTTAAGGTCTCTCTCATGGAACCCCCGTTATATTTCAAATTTTAAATGACATGACATTATATATACAATTAATTAGATACAAAAAAATGAAGTCTTGAGTGTGAAATGAATTCTCCATTCCATTCTGTTTTACAGGGCTTTGATCCATACTCTATATGTAATACTTGTTTACCCCAAACTGAAATTCCGGAGTGGTTCAGCCATTGGAGCAGAGGGTCTTCAGAGACAATTCAGCTACCTCCAAATTTATATGATGACAGTAATTGGATGGGACTTGCTCTTTGTGCTGCTTTTTCTGTCCAGGAGCATCCGACTCTCTCACTTGCTAATCTTGATGCCAACGTTTCTCACCACCTTATTTGTCAGTTGGATACCGATAAAGGTAGACTGGAACCTCTCCATCTCCATCGTGTTGCTCAAGAAAAATTCACATGGTTCTATCTACGACGTGGATTCATCTGGCTGTCCCATATACCGCGCCGGTCATTGACAGATTTTTTGAACCAATGCAATCAGCTTCAGGCTTCAGTTGAAAGTGACTGCCCTATGTTGACAGTGCAGGGTTGTGGGCTCCGTCTTTTATACCATCAAGATTTGGAAGAGTTTGAGCAAACACTTGTAAATTGCTTTGCCTCTCCTTTTGACAATATGGATCTTATCCGTCAGTTGATAGCAGATGAAACTAGAAATGAAGGCATTGGAAGTAGCAAGTCTTTTGAAGGCCAACACAGCAAAAGTGACCGGGTAATTAAATTAGACGTATGTGGTTATGAAAAATAATTAAGCCTTCTTCCATCTCTCTCATTGGACACTGTATTTCTATTTTGCAGGACTTTGATCGATGCCGCCTATATAATTCATGTTTCCCTCCATGTGAAATTCTGGAGTGGTTCAGCCATCACGACAATGGCCCCTCAGTGACATTCCAACTACCTCCAAGCTTTTATAATGATCAAGATTGGACAGGACTTGCTCTATGTGCCTCTTTCAAAGTTGATGAGCATCCAACCGCCATCCCAGACAATTTGGATTTAGAAACTTCTTCTTATCTCACTTGTCATTTAGAAACTGATATTGCTAATGTGGATCCTCCCCATTCCTACCACCTCACTAAAAAAGATGTCATGTTGTTACATCTAGGTGGACTCCTATGGCTGTCCTACATACCACGTGAGTCACTTCAAAATTGGTTTAATCAATGCACTAGTATTGAGGCTTCATTTGCTAGTGATTTCCCACGAATGACAGTGCAGAAGTGTGGACTCCATTTTGTTTACCAGCAGGATGAGGTAGAGTTTGAGCACACAATAAGGCAGTGCAAGGAGTTATTTGATAAGCAAAACCATGATTATGAGAAAATACCCAGTAGACCCGGTAGCTCTAGTGGAGACATTGGCCATGAAAGACTGAGAGACCCCAATGATCGCATGATTAAAGACAAGGGCAAACAAATTGTAGAATAACCTGTCCTCTTAATGATCTGTTGCTTTGCTCATTCTTGTTGGACTCTAGAAGGAACAAAGATGTACATGGTTGTTAAAAATGTGCTTGGAAGGATAACCATTGCATTGACAAGAGGTAAGATGGCATTTACATAATTCTGAGCTTTCTTTACAAGTATGCTTTATTTATTTTTGAGTGGTCGATGATAAATGTACTCTTATGTTTGAATCTTTGCTGTTAGCTACTATTGTTTAATCAAGAATTAAATACATGCTAATGCAGTTATCACATGAATGTGATGTATAGTAAGAAAAAAAAAAAAAAAGGACTTTTTTTGCCACATTAATTGCTTTAAGGGGAAAATGATATGAAACTGAAACGATCTAGAACTATTCTCAACAGCTTGTGTAGCCATAAATCCTATTTTGTATACCATTATATTGCATAGATACATTAATGGCAGTAGTCTCTCTCTCTGCCCTTTATTTTTCATTTTTATATAGAAGACCACAGATGAATTATTCTATTCAGGGATGATATTATTTTACACAAAATTTATTACTTACTAGAAGCTTGAAATCTGAAAGGCACAAAAACCTTAGTATTCATCCAATAAAGTCAATAAAATTCCAAAAATTGTGGCAAACATGGAAATTCCTTGGATGGGAATGCTATAATTGCCATTAGAAGAGCACCCCACAACAATCAAACTTGTGACCCTGCTTCGTTGAATTTAGGAGAATGCAAAAAGTTGATCATGATCGAGATCTTGTAAGATTCCAATCTTTTTATGGTTTTATTGATCTATAAATTATTGTAATTTTAACTGTTCTTCTATTAAGGTCTATATGTATAAAGGATTTGAAGATGCAAAGATTACTCTACGCCATCACTTATTAGAATTTGGAAGAAGATGAACTGAGAATTGGAGGAAATGATCAAATTCTCATTACATTGAAAAAAAATGAATTATGAATGGTTTTATATACAATATCAGACAGTGGTGGCACAAGGAATTTATTGTAATTTTAACTGTTCTTCTATTAAGGTCTATATGTATAAAGGATTTGAAGATGCAAAGACCACTCTGCGCCATCACCTATTAGAATTTGGGAGAAGATGAGCTGAGAATCAGAGGAAATGATCAAATTCTCATTACATTGAAAAAAAATGAATTACGAATGGTTTGATATACAATATCAGACAGTGGTGGCACAAGGAATTTTTTCTAGGGGGTCAGCGTTGTAATTTTGTATGCTAAAAGTGGTATAATTTTTTGCTAATGGAGAAGAAAAGTGCAAGGAAAAACAATTTCATTTTGCAACCAATGACAAAGTAAGCTAGAGTTGGAGGGAAGGTTTATTTATTTATTTATTTTTAAAAGCGAAGTAGCAATTTTAAAAATGGAGCTACTGATACAACACTTTAACAACAAATTAATCTAGGTGGCAAGTTATTAAAAATATGTAAAAAATTAACGTCATTTGTGGGATCTAGATAAAAATCAATTAAAACTTACCACTTAACTTTTCCTGTAAAATTATTGTGAAAATAGCACTAAAATGATCATATTTAAGTTTATTTCAATTTGGATTAAACAAAAATTTAAGATTAGAGTGTTCAAAATTTTAGTTTAGAGTCAAAACAAATAAAAAATTTTATATATAGTTTTTGTTTTTTTGGCCAGGCCAGGGGGTTCATTTGAACCCCTGGGTTGGCTGTGTAGCCGCTGCTGATATTAGATAACCAAGTGTAAAGAAAACTAACTAACAAATCCTAACTACTACTAACAAACTTTTTCTGCATCACATGTCAGTACTTAAGGACTGCTAGAACAGAGAACAAGTCGTATAACTATAGGGCACCATGGCTTCAGTCTCCGTCCCTTTCTTGAATCAAGGCTCAATGTCTCCAACGTTGAATGACATGTGCTTTAAGCTCTTAATACACATGTTTAATTTTGTGTTAATCAGTTATTATTTACTATATGATCTTTAAGCTTATATTTTATGCATAATTTTAAACTACAAAAACTTGTAATTTAAACAATTTATTAATGACTGTAGACGCTCATTCTTTGCAAGCCCAGAAGAGAGGAAGGCCCAAAGTCATAGGCTAAAGAAAGTATTGTGAAAGTGCCATTAAGCGAGTGGCAGGAACAATGAATTATGGGTCTAACAAGCAAATAAATGGATCCTGAGGAAGTAAGTGGACCTTAAAAGGTCCGGAAGAAAGTAACCACGAACCCATGGGCTGTATGGATGTAGAAAAGTGAGAATGGGTCATAGCTGCTACAGTAGGCCCAAAGTAGTGCAAGTAAAGAAAGTAAGGGACTGTGAAAAACCCATGAGCCCCAAGGGAAAAGTGAGAAATACTTGGCCAGAGGAAGCCCAAAAAGTTAGTAAAAGCCCATGGAAGACGTAAAATTAAAAAAGAGCCAGAGACGCCCGAGAAAGTAAGTGGGCCAAAGACGCCCAAATGGAAGTAGGTGGGACAATAGGAGCCCGCAAGTAGCAAAAGGGCCTAGTGAGATCATTGGGCCTTCGAAGAAAGAATGAACAGAAAATATCCAAAGTGGCCCAGCAGGATTGGAGTCAAGAAGGCCTCATAGCAGGCATGACAGAATTGTGTGGCAAGAAGCAAGTAACAGGAGTTGGGAATAAAGGCTTGGAACGGCCCATGAACAAGCATGGCCCAGTCCTCAGAAGATGCAAGCCATAAATGAGCAACAAGTTGGGCAGTTTGACGTTCAGACCGTGGCAAACAAATGAACAGTAGACAAGATTTGAACGAGCATGGAGGTAAGGCACGCGCAAAGCCCAGGCACCACCAGCCTGTACCCAGCCAATACAGGAAATGGTGAGGTCATGGGTCAGAAGTAAGGGGGTATGGTCTGGCGGTGGGGAATGGGAAAAACTCATTTTTGTGTTTCTTGCTCAAGCCCTTTTAGAAGCAATATCCTGCTGGGAAGGCATGTGAACCAAAAGAGGCAAGGTTGAGTGGGAACCACCAGGTGCATGCCGTGAGGGGTAAAAGGAATGGGAGTATTCACTCCATGGCAGGTAGGAATGCCGCAAGGAGTGAGCAAAACAAAAAAGTCTTCTCTGACTGAGGCAGGGTGGCACTAACTGGGTAACTGACTAGTCAGTGACGGTCGGCAAAGGAGCCCATGCTAGACAAAAACGGTTAAGGGCTAAAATGGTGAAAAGCCAAGCACAGCTGGCCCTATATAAGAAGCCCTACAGTGCACGGTTGGAAAGGGGGGACGAAGGTGAGGGGGAACCTCTATAAAATAGTGGCAAGAATCATAGAAAACAGGGGAATAAGAAAAACGCAGAGGAGAAAGGAGAGAAAGGATAAAGAGAAAGAGAGTAAAAAAAGAAAAAAGGAAGGAAAAAAAAAAGAGAGAGAAAAGGATGAAAAGAAACAAAAGCAAGAAATAAACAGAGTGAATGGAGTGATTGGTATGCACCGAATGGATTAATCTCCCTCTCCCCTTCCAACTCATGCTCTCTGTTAACCAAATAAAAAAAGAGAAGGGAAGAAATCTCATTTAACCCAAGTCACTTAGGCCCGTTCCTTCAAAACAGCTAATTTTTCCTAAAAGAAATTAGTCATGTTGAGGGAGTGGTTCCCTTTCCTGACGCAAGCTCTGTAAAACAGCCCATCACGGCAGGCTAACATTTGTTTCTTTAATACGCTCCTGACTTTCCATCTAACATTCATTATTCTGATACTACAGTGTAAAACGGCCACCCTTCATTGAGGCCCACTTACTATATTGCTTAAATCTCTATTATTTTCTTTTCTTTTTTATTATATCTGCCTGTTGTAGCTAACGTGATAATTCTGCCTGCTGTAAAGATCTGATCACCAAATGACATTGTTTGTGCACAAGCTAGACCAAGAAGGTTTGTTCTCGGACTAGTCCCAACTCCTCAACCCAGAAGAAAATCTTGGGCCTAGTGTAGCAGCGGGTGGCCTAGCCCAACACTTGCAAAAAAGGCCCACACAATGACATAACTATTTATCTTTAATTTTCTAGAAAATTTGCAAGAATGAAAGATATAAGAAGAATGTATAATCCAATGGTGAATTTGTCAAAATTTATCTCTAATAAAAAGATATTAAATAAAGTTGTAACCTTAATTTTGTAACTAAACTTTGTCTATAATTAAATATGGAGCTAAAATTATTTCTTTTCCACACCAGTACCCAAAAAGGAAAAATAATAAAAATGCAAAGACCGATCAAATGTAACTCATGTTTATGCACGGGAATAATGAATTGTAGTGGTACTATTAATGTTAATTTGTGTTATTAAACATAAAGAACATAGTTCAATCCGGACATTTGGAGGTATTAAAATAGTTTTTCCTTGCAAGTTTCTCATTACATTACTACTACATATATAATTTTGAAAATCACTATTGGATACTAGATATAAAATATCAATTCACAATATTGTCTCTGAAATTATACTAAATACAACACAAAATAAAATAATAAATTGGTCAAATAGTATCTCTTAAATTGAATGGGATAAATGCATAAGATTTTTCAACTCAATTACAATTTGTTATGTTCAATATTTTCATATACAAAATATTTAAATATAAGCAGTATAAAAAAATATGCTCATTAGTTCAAAAAAAATAACAGCAAAAATCTAAACAATTCAATTTGTATGCAAAGATAATAAAAAGCAAAATCCAATTTTGATTCTAATTGAATTTTCTCTAAACATTGATTTAAAAAGGCACATATATATATATATATATACACACACACACACACACATATATTACGTAGTTAGTAATGGAACGTACATAGTCAAGGTATATTGCATAAATAACTTATAAATTTAAATTTTTTTAGTTATACAAAAAAATGGCTCATAAATATAAAATCATTCAAACTCTCTCTTCCTCTAATTTTATATATAGAGTTAAATATATTATTAGGTTTTTATTTATATTAGATTTCTTGTTTTCTACATTAAAATTAAACTCTAATTGAAGTTTAATTTTTACACTAAATTAACTTACTTGACATAAAAATTTTAATTTTTAAATTAAATGGAACACGTGGCGCAAAATTAAACTCTAATTAAATTTCAATTTGAAATCTAATTGAATTTTCTTTTAGCTTTCTCTATATATATATATATATATATAGAGAGAGAGAGAGAGAGAGAGAGAGATAGATTATAAGAATAAAATAAGGACCACAATTTTTATTTTGGAAAGGATTGTTTATACACTGATTCTAAATTAATTAATGTATTTGGTTTTGGTACAATTACCTGTATAGAGGGACCTCAGCAAAAGGTTCTATTTTTATTGGCAAAGCTTATAATCAACCAAGATAATTGTGTTAATGTCAACTTATTAGTTTTTTTACGTATTGTTAGATTATTGACCTAAAATTTAGAATAATATAATATTATTTTTTTATCAACAAAAATAAGTAGGTGGAGCGACCTATATAAATTATAATATCATATTACTTTTTATGATAATTATATAATATCATACTTCGTGAGTTCCAGTTAGCCCACTAGTAAGTTTCTGATAATTAAATAAGAGGTCTATTATCATTAGAAGTAGACACTATAAATTTACACCATAAGTTGAAACTCTTTTTTAAAAAAAAACATTATTATTAATGATTTTAATATTTTGGAGAATGTGACAATACTCGATTCAATCTTATGATGCGATGTTAATAAAGACCCTTCCATATCTAGGATGGACCTGATTTTAACAACCTTGGACACTTGGCCCAAGGTTTGTCCAACCCAACATAATTTTGAGGTAAATCCGTAAATAGATTTTAAATGGGCTGCTGATTACTTTTCACTGCCGACAATCACTGGACTCTGGGCTTTCTATAATTCAATCACAAGCTAAGAAAAGAGAAAACTTATGGCCATCCAAAATCTCCCAATCACTCTTCTGTAAGGATGGCAATAGTTAGGGTTTAGTGGGTTATTTGATCCAATCCAACCTTAATAAAATGGGTTTGGATTTACAGTTTTAAATCCATTTTAGGGTCTGGGAAGAGTTTAGTTTTTATACCTCGGGTATATGTTTCTGGCTTTATTACGTATTTAAATTACGAAAATGATTTTATTATTAATTTTTTTAATATAAAAACTAGGTTTATCAATAAACTTGTCTTTTTTCTCTCTTGAAATTTTGTTTGTTTTAATATAAAAAACTTATTAATTTTTTAATGTTGTTAAATAAATAGCATAATCTTATAATTAAAAAAAACAGGTACTACATAAATAATGACATCTTTTGTGATCCTCTACTCTCTATATTTGTGGTTCAAACCCCAATTCTCTCTACCCCTCTCACTATCTACTTAATCCTTTTGACATCACTAAGACGGGTCACTTGTTAAATTGGAAAATTTCTACAAATTGCATGAATTCTCAATGCTAATAAATGCTTCTTGCATTCCGTCAATTGCTTAATTATTATTCATTAGAAAGCTATGATGTCCTGCGTTAGAGGGACATCAGAAACTTTAAAAGCGAAAAAAAAAAAGAAAGAAGGTTGGAAGAAATCGACATCAAGACTAGAGACAAACCAACAAATCAAGCACATGTTAGCTCAAGCAGCCAGACAGCAATTAATAAACTTGTAATAATTGTAATTGAAACAGTGCTAAAAACGTGCTTAACGTAACAGTCCTATCGTAACAGGCTGTTTAGCAAGCTTATTATACTTAGTAGTGAGTGTTTTTGTGGAAAATTATTAAGTATTGTCGGAGTATCATTAATGTGCACTTCCCCCCCTCTCACATAAATAGTGGGTCTCACCATAAATTTAATTAGTAAAACCCATCATTCATGTAAGAGAAGAAAATACGCATTTATGATACTCCGAGAGTACACAATAATTTCCCGTTGTGTCCCATGAATGTTGATTGTTGAGTGCCACCGTACCTATTCTCCGTTGTTAAGTGCAGGCCAATGATGTTTTCAAATGATCAGTTTTAGTTATCAACAAGTTAAATATTCTTACATAAAAAAAAAAAAAATTAAAAAAACAAGTAAAATATTTTGTTGGGATTTAGATATAAAATGTCATATTTTATTATTTTCATTAAAAAAAATCATGTCAGGATATTCTTTGTTTAAGGAGGCCATGGTGTTTTCAAATTGATTTTAGTTTTTGAAAATACTAAATATTTTTAACACATACACGTGAAAATGAGAGAAAGTCTTAAAAATACTTACAGTGGTGTATTTTGAAAATGGCCTATAAGAAAATCTTTTATTGTCAAAAATAAAGGATGTAGAAGAAGAAACAAGATTTGAATCTTGCCCAAACAGTAAAAAATATCGAGTCTTGGCCGGATAATAAAAAGCACTTATGATAAACTAAATACTATATAAGTTTCAAATCTCATTATATTTAAGAAAAAAAAATTTCAAGATATTCATCAATATAAACTGTGATAATTAAGATGATGAAACGTTTATGTTGTTGGCCGCCGTGTCTAACAATGGCCATGAAAACCGTAGACTAGTAGCCTCTAATGTTGCAGCTTCTTATGTAATAATCAAAGGTTTAAGTATGGGTTGGATTCATATCATCATTTGACTCATCAAAAAAGATTTTACAAAGAGGGCACATAACCACAATGGTTATGTTTAATAGAACTGTTAATTGCATCAATGTTGTGATCCTTCAAAATTAGTTACTCGGAAACAGAAACTTCTTGATTATTGCAAACACTTAAAAAAAATTAAGATCCCATTCACCCTTAAAAGCAGTTAATTAAGTTAATCCATTCACCATTAAAAAAAGTTAAGATTCCTCACAAAGCACCATGCAACTGCATTTTGGATAAGCTCGTTTTAATTAATATAATAACAAATTCCCTTTACAGTGGATAAGAGAGACAACTCACCATATTTATGAAATAAAATTAAAGAGAGAGAGAGAGAGAACCACCCCCAAAATTAACCCGCAAAACAACTCTAAGTTTATGTAGCCCTCTCTCTAAGCCCAATGGGGGAATGCTATTTGTCCTCATTTTAGCATTATTGACATATTTAGCATGTATTTGGGGAGGAAGATTCAAACCCAAATTCTCTTCCATGAAAGAACTTATAGCACTACCGAACTAAAAAATTCTTTAAGCAAATTTTACATGTAACACCGAAAATGTCTTCCACTAAATATTTTTTTTACAGGGCTATGCAAAATTTCCGAGTAAATTACACCTCATTGCCACATGGACTAATTGTCACCTACATGCATGTTTGAGAATGCAGTGTGAACTTTGTAAATGAAAATTTCTAATATGACTTCAAGTAATCTCACACAAATAATACACCTTCAATATATGCCTTCAACTTCAACTTTTTATATGAGAACTTCTAATATGTTTGTTGGAGCATTTTAATATTAAATAATTAAAATGAATAAATTTTATAACATAAATGTAAAGATGTGGGAGTGAATGTGGAAGATGAGGAGTTAATGAAAATGTTTAATCCCACATTGAAAAGGAGAGAGACTATTTCATTCTTTTTAATTGTGGTGATTAATGGGCTAACATGAATTGTCTCAAATATTGGACCAGATACGTGTGCAAGGGGGAGGTAAAGGGTGGAGATGTCAAATTTGGAAATGAATCAGCACCATTGTTCTAGCCATACAACACTTGTTGGGCTGTTGTATCTTGGGGGAGACAAGTCAGAGACGGTCTGCCGGTTTGAATCTCCTTAAAGAGAGCGAGTGTCGCGCCTCAGTCCAAATAGTGTTGTGTAATCTCTTTCTTTAAACTAATAAGAATTCAGAAGTATTATTCAGTTTCTCTTCGTGTTATTTCTATTATCATTGTGTTTGTACCAACAATGTTTAAGACAAAGTTTCTCTCTTCAAACTCCTATTAAAAAATTAACATGACTATATATTTTGAAAATCTAATAGTCAAATACTAATATTTTTTGATCCATAAACATACTTTTTATGCAAAATTTAACACTACAAAAAATTAAAATTGATTTAATTACTTGATTGATGACATTATTATTGATCTTTGATCTTTTTGAAATTTATAAGTGTTGAGAATATAATAAGAAAATACAATATAATAGTGGATTTGTCAAGATTTACATCCAATAAAAAAAAAATGTATAAAGGGAGTTTAAAAAGGTTTTTTCTTTTTCCCCAAACTTTGTCCACATATTTATATGCATTCAAGATTTTCTTGAAAGATAATTTTTCACAAATTTTTCTTTTAACCTAAATGGTTTGAACTTTGAAGTAGATGCAATGATAGGTATATTATATATGGTAAATTATGTTGGTAATGGCCTCTTAATCTTTCAACTGAAAATAAAAAATATTAAGGACAAAACTTAAATACAATTTCTTAGATCTAATGGATCAAAGTACCTTTATTCAAAATATGAGAGAGAGAGATCTTGATGCATTTCTCAAACAACTTCAGCAATGGAGTACTACTATTAAGTATATAATTTGTTATTTACATTCAGGGTTTCAAAAAGTAGCTTCTAATACATGATATTATCTTTGATTGGAAAATGGAGGCAAATTAGGAGTCAACCAAAGGGAGCATATAAATAGAAACTTAAGCTTCAATCTGTTTCCCTTGTGGGAATCTGATTCTGAATACATGCTCTTCACCTGTGAATTTATCTACCTTAACAACCCACTGACTCTTCCCAATTTCACATCTGCTGGCAATTTTAGTCACTAGCAACCCTTCTCCTATAGGTAACAATTGAGTTCTTGATCCACCAGACCACCAAGATCCTTTACAAAATGCATTATACCCCACAATAACCACACCACTTTGCCTCCTTACCTTTTGCACAGCTTTAAAAATTCCTTCATGGTTCTCAAGATTACAATCAATAAGCACAAAATCTGCTTCCCTATATTGGGTTTGTACTAGCTTTTGAGCTTCACCTATAACAAATTCAACATGACATGCATCAAGGCCTAGGACTTCCTTTGATAGCTGCACTTCTTCAATCCCACCAAGGATGCAAACTACGCGGCCACCGGTTTGGTGAGCGGCAGCCACCAATGCTTGGGTGTTGGAGTCACCAGCACCAGCACATGCCACAACCATCAATTGTGCATTGTTGCCTGCTGCTAGTGCTGAAATAAACTCAGCTACATTTGGCTCTTTAGCTCTTTGTCCCTACATTAAGATCACAAAAATCAGTAAGTTAAAATTGAAAAAGGATATGAAATAATTGAATCTATGACACCAATGGGTTTCTTTGAAGTCCTTTATTGAAGGGTAAGAAACTTTACTACCATTTGAGCTAACTATAATTGTTGATAAATATGTTGAAAAATAAAGGGTTTGAACACTCACCATTTTCAAAGTATCGAGGTAGGCTTTTGTGGCATTCTCAGCAGACCAGCAAGCCATATTTTGCTTATGATATCTTTTTCTTCTTTGATCTTCAGCTTTCAATGGTTTGGTATAGGTTTTGGATCGAAGTAGAAGAGGCCCTTCAAGCTTAGAATGATTGATGCCTTAGCCTTATGCGCTGGACTATATATAGAGGAGCAACTGATTGGTCAACGAAGTAGCTTTAGACCAAGTTAACTTAAGGATGCTATTATTTCGAAAATTACACTGTCATTCCAATTTTCCAAAATTACAGGGTTAGGTATATATTTGATAATTTTAGATTAGGTGGTTAGAGGAAACTACCACAGTTCATTAGAAAATTTCAGACTTCGGTTTTTCTTTTTTCATCTCTGTTGTATAAAGGTTAATTTGGCGACACACAACGAGAACAAACTAACCCCTCCAACCTCCGTGAAGATAAGACTGATCCTATATCTTTAGTACAATGCCTGGAGATTTGATCATTTAAGTTGGATGGCATATATTCATAATAATATAGTTAACAGATGTCTTAAGGGTATTGATTTAAGAAATATTTTTAGAAATTTTTTATGAAAATAGAAAAAAAAAAAAGTCTTATTTATTAAATAATTTTTTGGTATATTATTTATAAAAATGATATTAAAACTTTCAAAAAAAATGTCCATTAACAAGGGTCGTGAGGGCATCTGTCAAATTCATGTTCAATATAGATGAAAAAAGTTATCTCCTCAATTTATAACCCATATGCTCAACAAATCAATATTGACAAAACACCATTTCATTTACTAATTTATTTATTCAATACCGGTTTACTCATGTAGCTGAATTGAGTCAATGACACCTTGGTAAAAAGATTTGAAATGCAGACTTAACAACATATTGTAATTATTTGTTAAAAAAAAAGATATTTCTTTTTTCCGGCAACAACTCATCTAAACACCATTACATTTACCTCATTTACAAAATACAAAAAAATTAAATTAAAGTAACAAACTTTCTTGTCATATCTTCAAGAAATCAAAATCTCAATGTTTTAGAGGATACTTACCTCATTGAAAATTTTCAGCTTGAATAAAATAAATGCAAATAAAGATAAAAACAAAACACATTAGATTAGTCCTATAATCATATTGTTGACCCAGAAAGATCTTAGGTGAGTTTCCTGGACACTAACTAAATAATTATTAATTTTTATAAATTATACTTGCTTTATAAAGCCAAGCTATACCTCGTGCCCCATATATTCTTCAATTAGCTGTCATGTTCTAAATCGATTGGACAACATTAATTTTTTAATTTTAAACGATATTGAAAAATAAAAAAGACAGAAATTAAGTAAAATTTTGTTTTTGTTTCTTTTAGCGACAAACCAAATAAATTTCACGCTAACTGAGACAGCAGCCCAACAAAGGTACGTATTATTAAAATCTTAAGTTTAAGGATTTAACATTAGATTGGTGCAAAACCATGTGCGAGTTGCGACATGTACGAAGTCCTCTTAAGTACGGATTGTCTAACTTGTCTTGCAACTTGTATAATAAGAATATCCAGAAAAAAAAAATTATATATATAACAGCAAAGAAACTAGACTAAAATGAAAAAAAAAAAAAAAGTAAATGAAAATGGAATCATAATTATATGAGGGTCTGTTGGCGTTCAACGTGATAGTGGCTCAATTTTCTTTTCATTTATTTGGTAGCAAAATCTTAAAAATTAAAATGTTACTTATTGAAAAAATAAAGTCCTGACTTTTTTTTTTTTTTTTTTAAATTAGAGTGGGAGATTTGAATTCTAAACATTTCGTTAGAAATTAATACTAAGAAATGCCAATTGAAGTGTTGTACAACAAGACTATTAACAAGTCCAACATATTTAAATGCCACACAAGGGCATCTGTTAATTCTCTTTTGATCCTTAATTTTCAGTCTAATTACTCTCATTAAACAACTTTTGGCAAATGACACATCTCAAATTGATGTAAAACAGATAGTATAGGAGAGTAGCTAGCTAGTAAGGGCACCAGAAGTCACGGCGCAAGATCAATGGAGTTGCCAATAGAGGCAATCAGGGCGATAATGTCAAAATTGTATAAAATTTGGCAAGCTAAAAGGAGACGACATTATGATCTAGACTCGAGATAGTTGTCTTGAGGGTCGCCCAAATTTAGGTGAATATCTTCCTTAAGGCCCCAAAACAATGTTTTGCTATTTTAAGTAATTTCTTTTTTCCTTAATAACTTTTAGTTTAAAAGTCAGAATAAGGTCCTGTTTGTTTTGGAACGTCTCTTAAATTAAGATAGTATTTTCAATTTCTGCAATTATCTAAATTTTGCTATTTTTGGCAAAAATTACTATTTTGCCACCTAATTATGTGATTAGCATGAATTAGGGTTTCTAGGCATTTTTCTAACCACCCCAGGGTTTCTTTTTTACTATTTAAACATATTGTAGCCTCTAGAGCAGTTCAATTTTTAAATTTGCAAAAATACAGATTTTGTCTATTTCTCTTTAATGGATTTCAAAACCTTATCACCTCATAGATTTAAGGGATCCTTCATGGATTTGAGATTTTCATTCAAAAGCTAATGTGTTTAGTTTCTTTTTCCATTCAGAAAGTAATGTGTTTTATTTTTCCTTGTAGCTTCTGTGACATCACAAATATTATACATACTTAATTTCATGTTAAAAGAGAATTTTATATGTCAAAGAATTTTGTAGCTCATACACTAATCGGTCTTTTCCATAAGTCACGTGGATCCAAATCTCCAGCCTTTCCCTCACTAAAAAAAAAAAAAAAAAATTGATAAGGGTTACATATTGGAAATTTGTTGGGCCTCTGCCCACCTCCCTAGCTATGATGTGTCTTTGCTTGCAATGTAATCTAATTTTCCAACTTCCAACCCAATTAGGTTGACAAAGTTTTCACCACAAGTACACAATTTAGAGTATCTGTATCTCACTCTACTAGCTAGCTAGCTAGCTACTTCATTATTTATTTTTGTAGTTTTCATTTCTCGTTTTTGCAATATTTGTAGTTAATTATTTTCTTTGTCAACACATCTAATTTAGCGTCTACTTGTAGTTGTATGACACAAAAACAACATGACTGAAGTTGGATTACTGCAAAGGTTGTATGTACATTCACCCATATTCCTACACAACAGTCTTCTTCTTGATAATTTGGGAGTTTTGATCCGAAGTAAGAATGCCTAACTACGTAAACTAGCTTTATGAATTCAGGCCAAAAGCTATTGGCTATATCGGTCCAGGCACACCCATTATATGTAAACAGATAAATAAATCGAAAATTTTTTCATGACCTTATTGACCCCACCAGGAACATTTTTTTATGAAAAGTTTTTAATTGAATTAAATCCTAAAGAATGTGAATTGATGTAGGTACAGCTATTGGACTAATATAATTATAATATCATTTTTTATCTTAAAGGGTAGTTTTAGACTAGATATTTCTATTTTGAAATAATTCGAGATAGAGTCATAGATTTTCAATCCAAATTGAAGCACGAACCAACCCCTCAATAGTTTTTTTTTAATTAGTGACTAAACAAAATAAACGAAAGAAACCGCATTCCTTTCGAGCTCGTATAGTACTAGTATTTCACTATTTATCATAATTGAGTGGTGTATGATTTTGTTTTTGGGGGGAGCTAAAATTATAAACAAAAAATTCATTTCACAAATAGAAACCCTCTATAAAAATAATTTACGGTAGTATAGCATATCCAATTCCATCTTACCTTGTTTATTTTAGCACTAATATAGTTGGGCCTAAAAAATTTGGGATTAAGATTTGGTTGTTGTTGTTGATGATAATGATGATGATTGCTTGGGCGATCTAAGTATCTAACTACACGAACGCCTTACTTGTCAGCTAAACTAAGCCAAAATGCCATGTCAACAACACCATGCTTATCATCATTATGCTTTTTGTTATTAGAAATGCCTAAGATAGAAGAAAACTATAATCTTTTTCCACATTCAATGATCCCCTCTAAAAAATACAGAATTTTATCAGAGACTTAGCTGGCTCAATGTCTTATTACAAGTCTGGTCTAGTTCCTGCCCCCCAACAAGGCAAACAGAGATCTAGATCGGATCAAGCTGCTTCCCTTACAAAGACATTGATAACAAAGAAACCCGATGTATAAATAGTCTGTCTTGTGGTCTCAAATCAATTGCATCATATAAGGTGCCCCATTTGTCTGATTTTGCTGCAGAGATTATGCAATTCTGGTGCTAGTGACCAACTTGGATATTTCTTGATCTTTCTCTAAAGTTTTTCATGAATTTACTTTCCTTTTCCTTGGTTGCGATTGGATTCCAAGAATCTATAAGAAAATGCAGGGAATGTGAGGAAATTATGAGAAATGGGGGTTGTATAGACTATAGAATAAACAAAGTAGTGGGTGTGGGTCAAAAGATTCTGGCTTAATAATAATAACTTATGCATCCTGGGAGGGAAACATGTCTGCATGGGTCTACATGCAAAAATGCCTCGTAGTGTGGTACCTTCTATTGTACAAGAACCTTGCTATATATATAAACTACTCAATAATGTTTCTATAAAAACTATTACTTAATCTTTTGGGGGATTTGTTTATCACATACCTTGCACATATATATGCTTATTGGGCATGCATTTGCACGTGTGGAGATGTATATGCGTTGGCTATAGAGGTGTTATTGGCTTATTGCACATGTTTATGAACTTCTTTTGTGATGGACTGCATTATGAAATAAGCAAATCTAGGTGTCTTAACTCGTTTGCCATCCAAATTCGTTTTAAAGAAAGTCAGCATGAGAGAACAAGTTGCAATTTATCTTGTTTGTAATTGGTTATGTTAGAGAAGAGTTAGATTTCTTTTTTTTAAAGGGAGAGCAATGCTACATATGCATAAATGTATTGTAAGTTTTTTTAATATTGAGGGGGCAGGGAGACATTAGTAAAATGATGTATATATTATAAAAATTATAAAAGGGATACCCTCGTTAGTGCATGTCCTTGTAGAGCAAGTTGACAAACCCTAACATTTTTCTTTTTATTATTACAAACTATATAGATATTGAAATTTGTGACTGTGCTAGCTCTCTATATAATTGATGATTTATTATCATTAGTTCAACACCAATTAATTTCTTTTTTGATGATTTATTATCATTTGTTCAACACCAATTAATTTCTTTTTTGATGTAGGCAGGATTCCTAATAAGTTTAGTGGACTCATTTTTAGAAGTCCAGTACATTCAAACTAAACTAAACATCATTAACTAGTCTATTAGTAAACAAATGTACTAGCTAGAAAGCTCATTAACAAACTGTATGTCTATTTTGCCGAGTGTGCTGTTTGTATAATTATTAGAATGTTTCTTCTACCATCAGAATGTCAACGAGCGTACAAAGGCACGTATCGTTAACAATATTTTTGTGTTAAATGCATTATCTATATTATCAAAGTCTCAAAAAAGTGATATTGAGTGTATAAAATTCTCACCTTTACAAGATTTGAGAAAAGTAGAAAAGTATTAATAGCCAGTCTTATCTCCAAAAATTTTTTAAAGAGGTTTAGCCTAAATTACAACTTTAATATATATATATGTGTGTGTATATATGTGCGCACGCACGTGCGCTTCTATATGTTTATCAATGATAATGGCATTCCAAATTATGTACTACTCCATGAGAGGCTATTGAAAGTAACCCATTAAACCATCCAGGCCTAAGTTTAAGCCCTCATTCGTTTAAGACCAAAAAAAATTCAGGCAGGACTCGTGAGACAAGAAGACTAAAAAGCCCAACACATAATTATCAATCAAATTAATACCAGTACAGGTCCAACATCCATGATGGATCCTGAACCTGAAGCCATTCCTGTAAGATACCTGGCCTCAGAAATTGAGCCAATCTGCTTGGGAGGAAAAAGGCCCATAAATTCGATTGTTCATAGCAAAAATGTCCACGAGCCACCTATCTACATTGGAATATTAGTGCATCACACATTTACACTCACTTAGAGCCAGAGGCTTTCTTTCTTTTTTTGGATGAAATTACAGGCTACAGCCCAGAGGTTTCATTTACTCTAAACTCTAAAAGCAATAACTTGGGCCTGGAGCTTTCATGTCACAATTCAGTTCGAATAGATGGGCATTATAAACTCTCCCATCAATGTGGTCCAGTCTAAAACGATTTAGAGTTAAAGCTCAACAAATAAGTTTGGTTTGAGAAGCAGGCCATCTTAATCCTGAGGTACATTCTTATGTATCTATGCGTGGCCATATGAGGTCCAAATACTGAGATATCGAATGTCAATTTCTGATACTTTAGATATTTCTTTTTAAGTAAAAATGGAAAATCATTTTGTCCTGTTTTGAATTTCTTTTTCGTAAGTGTCTCTTTCCAAATATATGGCAAGAGACACAGTCAACCTTGCTACATTCAGCTCACTAATCTATCAAGCAATTACCAGTATACATGTCGTTCAAAGTTATTTGATTTAGAA
Organism: Castanea sativa; assembly: GCF_040712315.1. Lineage (NCBI taxonomy): Eukaryota > Viridiplantae > Streptophyta > Magnoliopsida > Fagales > Fagaceae > Castanea > Castanea sativa. The sequence goes on along the minus strand of NC_134024.1, from coordinate 17,405,761 downwards.
CTGCATGCATTTTCCAAAAGTTTTGTAACTCATTGTCATTATCTCATCCCCTTCTATGAAAATGATTATGGTTTGAATCCCCCACTTTCATTGTTGTAAGTTGTAACTATTGAATTATTTGGAAAAAAAAAATTGCATGCTTACAATAAATCTAGGTTTCATCATGAAAACCAAACACCATTCATTTTCTTCTTGAATTTCATTGGATGAAAAGCCAAAATCAACCTTTTTAAAACAAGCTTTAGGAAGATTAGATACACAAAGTGTCTGTTTGATAATAACTTATCTAGTTTTTTGCTTGTTAAAAGTGTGCTAAAGTATATTTGTATTTTGAAAAATTTTGAAAAAGTAAGGTTTTTTTTTTAAAAAAAATGTACATAAAAACTAAAAAATGAAACTAAGGCCAAACAAGTTCCAAATATATATATATATATATAGAGAGAGAGGGTTGGGATCAAGTTTCACCTGGTGTGACTCTAAACAATGTTACACCACCCAATAACTTGTTATAAAATTTATATTTTGAAAATCCTACTGTTGGATTATATGTTCTATGTGTTCTAAATAAGAATGTCAATTTTCATACCAATTGGATGTTATTTACCATTCAATTCATAGACTCATCTTTTATACATTATTTTAAAATACATAAATTTGAATTTAAACAATTGATTGATGACATGACTTTTAATCTTTGATCACCTTGAAATTTTGCAAGTATGAAAAATATACGAAAATAATATAATCTAATGTTGAATTTATCAAAATTCGCATCTAATTAAAAAATATTAAATGTTGTAACATTGCTTCAAGTGGTGTGTGTGTATATATGTGTATGTGTATATATATATATATATATATATATATATATATATATATATATATATATATATATATACACACACACACAAACGTATACCATTCTTGGATATTCTTCCCGCATCTCACACACATCACGGGATCTATAAAGTCATTAGTTGGGAATCTTTAGTCAACATCTCAAGGCCACTTCAATAATATTTATCTATGTTGCAAACAAAATAAATAAATAAATAAATAAATATCCCATTATTCATAAGATTGTCAATACATAAATTTAAATAAAATTTTAAAATTAAATTAAATAAAAAATCTTTAAAAAAAAAAAATCTCACCTTGTTCAATGGTTTTACAAATCAAAAGTTAGTAAACCAAGCCTATATATGACCATATTTTATAAGGCAGGTTTGCAGGCCAATGCTGCTCTGCTTCCGATTGGTCAAAAAACGGTTAAAATACAAAACAACGTAACGGACCCGATATCCGTACTTTAACCCACAGTGCAACCGCCCTTACCCTATCACCACAATCACACACACTTCCAACAGAAATATCCAAAACCACACGGACGACAAACCCCAGGGAAAAAAAAAAAAAAAACGCGCTCTCTCTCTCTCTCTCTCTCTCTATCAATACCCTCTCTAAAAATACCATATTTATCATTCACTAGCCTCATCACACGCGCTTCGCGCGTGTAATGAGACTTTTCTTTTTTAGTGGTCTTATTTTGTAAAAAAAATGTATTTAATTATTTTATATATATATGATTTTTATTTTAAAAATCTAATTTATAAGTGAATAAATCAATTTAAAAATTAATAGGAGAGTGATCCTATTTTTTAGGCAATATTTTAGTGGGAGTTGGAGTTGCATTTTTACCGAATTGTCCTTTAATTTTGTCTCTACTTAAACATAAAACTGTAGGGGCATCTTTAAACTAAAAAAATGAGTTTTACCGGATTGTCCTTTAATTTTATCTATACTACTATTTAAGGGGCTTTCCCTGTTTGGATTCCTATTTTTTTAGTTCAAAAATGCCTCTACAGTCCTATGTTTAAATAGAGACAAAATTAAAGGACAATACGGTAAAAACTCATTTTTTTAGTTCAAAGATGCCCCTACAGTCTTATGTTTAAGTAGAGACAAAACTAAAGGACAATCTGGTAACAATTCAACTCCAACTCCCACTAAAATATTTATTCACTTATAAATTAGATTTTTAAAATAAAAATCATATATATAAATATAAAATAATTAAATACAGTTTTTTTCTACAAAATAGGACCACTAAAAAAGAAAAGTCTCATCACACGCGCGAAGCGCGTGTGATGAGACTAGTCTCTATTTAAACATAAGACTGTAGAGGTATTTTTGAACTAAAAAAATAAGAACCCAAACAGGAGAAGCTCCTTAAATAGTAGTATAGATTATTCGTTAACGAAACAGAGACTCGGGTTGAGAAAGTCGGTTAGTCGGTCTCAGTTTCAGAAAGAATTTAAACAGCACAGAGAGAGAGAGAGAGAGAGAGAGAGAGAGAGAAAAGATGGGAAACGTATCGTGTGTGTTTTGTGGGTGCGTAGAGCAAGCGAGCGTAGGAGTGGTGGAGAGGTGGGGCCGGTTCGAGAAATTGGCCGAGCCTGGCCTTCACTTCTTCAACCCTCTCGCCGGTCAATGCTTCGCCGGTTATCTCTCCACCAGAATTTCCTCTCTCGATGTCAAAATCGAGACCAAAACCAAGGTCTCTCACACAAATTTCGATTTTTTTTTTTTTTTAAAGTTTTGGAATTAGATTCTGAATCTTTGTTTATTGTGTGTGTTCAACGCTGAAAATGACGTCGTTTTCGGTTGTTGAGAAAAATTTGGAGAATTCGGATATTGTTTTGAAATTAGGTCAGGTTTTGAATTTGTGGAGTCACAACTTGTGATTGGAAATGAAAACAGAGTTTGTTTGTTTGTTTGTAGTGACTTACTGTAATTGGAAATGAAAATTTGTGTGCTTAAAACTTACTGTACTTGGAACCATGAAATGGATTTTGTTTGGTGGTTCCTTTGTGGAAATTATGTAGCGGTTGAGAATTTCCGGTTTTTTTTTTTTTTTTTTTTTTTGTAGGGGAAAACAGAGTTTGCAGCGTGCCTTTTCGATTAGAGGGTCATAACTCATAAATTTAATGTAAAGTTTGTTTGTTTGTTTGTTTGTTTCCTTTAGTGCACAAGGAACTAATAGATTAATGGGAGGATTGTGAGTATGAGGAGGTGAGAGCTCATGTGCATAATACATTAATGAAATGCAGACACTTCATCTGAGGTGGCGTGCCTATATTGTATTGGTGTCATATCCGCCATGTCATGTTATAATTTTTTAGAAATTGCTCGTGTCATTGAGTTGTACCCGTACCTATACCTGCGTATTGTGTCTGTGCTTCCTAGGTTTGTAGTGTCATTGATGCTCTTCTTAGTGGAATTCTGAATAGGGGGGAACATTTTACATAAGTGTTGAAAACATTGAGTGACACTTTTTTTTTTTTGTGCACGTTTGAGGATGCTTTTCTAAGAAGGGTGAATGTAGATATGGCTTAGGACAATGCTACTCCTTCAAGTCAAATTTGAACTTGGAGAAGCATTCTCTTTCTATTTGCTTGTTTGGGACCACATATTTTCATTGGTTTATTGGGCTTAAAAAATAGGGATAATTACATTTTACCCACTTGTGGTTTGCCTCTAATTTGACTTACTTACCCGTGATTTCATTTTTAACACTTAACCCACCTGTGATTCCTTTCGTTACTCCTATATTACCCACCTCCAGTGCAGACGTTACTCTAACACATAAACTCATTAAAAACAAAACCTAAAACAGATCAAACACACTCTCACTCCAAAAACACACTCTCATCCAACTAAGATCACAATGCAGTGTGCTTGAGATAATGGACTGAGAACCACCTGGGTTTTGATCATGCAAGCAAACCGAGGAAGAAGGAGACACAGTGTTCATCTGTTCAGTTGTTACAGGAGCACGTTGCAAAGAGCCCTTTGCCCTTGCTAGAGATCGTTCTGCCCAAATCTACACTTTAAATGGAACGCTGTCATTGGAACAAAGGGATGGAGGTAGGTGGTTACAGAGTGAGAGCCTGAAATAAATTGGAGAACTTTTTTAAGGTTCTAAATGTGGGTCAGTACTTAGTTCAGGGTTCCATTAATGGTAATTAGAAATTGGGTTTAGAGCTGTAAAATGGGAGTGCTGCGAATTTGATTGAGGGAAGGGGAGCATTAGATTGTGTTAGGACATGCAGATTTGATTGTGGATTTCATAGGGATTCATTGTCTTGAGGTGACATATGCGGGTTCGGTTGTGGGTTAAAGATAAGATTTTGGCTTAGGGGAAACTTGTGTTCCAGGGAGAGGGAGCAAAGGTGTGGCCCAGGTGATGCAGTGTAGAGCAGGTGAAGGGGTAGAAGCAAGGGAGAACAGGAAAGAGGTACATATTTTTTCACTTATGTTCATCTCCAAATCAACCCCATCAGGCCCCTAGGCCCCCTCCAACGCAAAATATGAATGGCTAAACCCAAAAAATAAAAATAAAAAAACACCCACGCACACAACATAAACAAACATATAACAATGGCAGCAGTATAAAATCAACAACTAATTCTTGAGCTATTAAGTGCATCAATCAAAAATCAAATTGTGCCGAGGAAGAAGGAGCACGTTGGATGAGAGTGTGTTTTTGGAGTGAGAGTGTGTTTGATCTGTTTTACGTTATGTTTTTGATGAGTTTATGTGTTAGTAACGTCTACAATGGAGGTGGGTAACAGAGTAGTAACGGAGGAAATCACAGGTGGGTAAAGTGTCAAAAATAAAACCACGGGTAAGTAAGTCAAATTAGAGACAAACCACAAGTGGGTAAAGTGTAATTACTCCTAAAAAATAAGGTGGATAACTTGGTCTAAATATTATTACATTAACACGGAGCTTTACCTTTTGTAAGGTATATTAAAATTTTGAGTTGTCAGTATGATATAGCAGCTTTATTTACTTTATTTGTAGTTATATTTCACAATATCTATTGTGAGGTGAGAATATTGTTGTTCTATCAAAGTAATTAGTTATAACAACTGATTCTACAGGACAATGTTTTTGTGCAATTGATTTGCTCAATTCAATACCGAGTTATTAAAGAAAGTGCTGATGATGCATTTTATGAGTTGCAAAATCCCAAAGAGCAGATCCAGGCTTATGTATTCGATGGTAAATTTCTTAGTTTTAGCTTCTTTCCTGAATAAACTCTCCCTTTCTTTCTTGATTTTTGCCCTTTCTCATTGATGCTTTTCATTTGCATTTTTTAAGTGGTTCGAGCTCTAGTTCCAAGAATGAATTTGGATGATCTCTTTGAACAAAAGGGCGAGGTTGCTAAATCTGTCTTGGAGGAACTTGAGAAGGTATCTGGATGATTTTTTTTAGATTCTGCAATTACTTTTTAATGTCACACGTTTTTTATGGTAATTGTATGTCTTATTGCATCTGGGCCCTTCTTTCTTGCTCGTTTATTGTCTCCTGGTAGTCTATGATTTCTTGTTTTGCTTCACTTAGTTTCCATAACTGTATGCTTTCTTCTTAATTGTGCACTACACATTTTTTCCTGCTTTAGCATATGAAATTTTATGATGCGGAATCTTTCAATTTTCATTATAAATGGTGTTAAACAAGTTTTGACAATATAATGTTGATGAGATAGTCAATTGAAGGGTAACTGGTGCTCTATGTGTCTGTATTCTTGGGTGACAGCACATTGGCATCTTTTTTGTGGAACTTTTTACTGATCAAAAAGGAATTAAAGAGAAAAAAGAAGAAAAGACAAAGACTTCTCTCTCAGGCTCTTGTGCACTGGCCTCTATGTGTTTCCATAACTTACAAGTGAATTGTTCACCAACTCATCTGGTCTGGACTTGGACTGCTATTTCTGTAGGCTAATATCAACTTATTGTGCCATTGCCTAAATTGCTTGAGTTTATTTGACGTGGTGACTATGATTAGCTTTGTATCTATCAAAAGATATTAAAAAAAAAAATTTCCATCTGTTCCTACGCTTTCTTTTCTCTTTACTGAAATATGTTGCTACTTTGTGTAAATGCATAAGGATTTATACATCATAAGTTGAAATCATTGCTCAGGTGATGGGAGCATATGGATATAGCATAGAGCACATGCTAATGGTTGACATAATACCTGATCCCTCTGTCCGCAGGGCAATGAATGAGATAAATGCAGGTAACCTTTTACATTTTCCTGCTCTTTTTTACCCCTTTTTTTTTTATGAATAGCATGTCTGGACTTGATTTCTTATTTTAACATATTGTTGAAACATATATTTTGAGACTCAATTGAGTGTTGCTCCTGTTGTAAGTGGGGAGGGATGGTTGGTTGACTTAGGTCTTAGGTTTTAGGTTCATGTATTTTTTCTTTTAATAATAAAATAAAAAAATAAAAAAATTAAGGAATAAAAAGAAAAAAAGTTAGGTCTTAGGTTCAAGTGTTTCTGTACAAAGTATTTGAAGATCGACCATGTCTAACTGATTAGTGGTACATGACAAGCTACTTGCATGAATAAAATCTTAATTTAGCCCCTGGTCCTGAGGGCCAAATTTAAAGAAATCTCCTATAGAAAGATTTTGGACTATCTATCATAAACCAAAAAAGAAAAAAGAAAAGATTGTTATGTAATTCCTCCCAACCATGTTAATGGGGAAACGGGTTTGGTATCTCTCTCTCTCCCTCTCAATTGGGAGCAATCTACAAAAGGCTGGGCCCCTTCATCAATTTGTAGATTCAAAGTATTTGCTCAATTATGAAAGCAAAATTAGGTTTCTCGTGGTTTCCTGTTAGTTTCTTTAACTCAATGTCATTTCTCTTTTTTTTTTTTTGGTGTCCTATAAGAAGTATATCATAAATCCTGGGCCAGTGAAAGCCATATAATCTCCAATTATTCTGACAAAATACTTTTCAAATACTTGTATATGATTTGTTAATATTGCAATTTTATAATTAAAAGTTTGTTACATCATCTTCATGAGTTCTAGAATGGGAATATATACCCTCTTCAGCCCCCTTCAGACATTGTTTGCCACTTTATGCACTCCTTTTTAAACGTTTTCTCAGTATTTTTTTGGTTCCAACTTTCAATGTATCTGTAGCGGTCAATAATTACCATTGTTTACCCTAAGTTTGGATGGAAGGAGATGAGGGAAGAGTAGAGGAGAGGAGAATGGAAGGTGACTAATGTAAATTTTAGTATATTCCAGCCACCTTTCCCTCTACTCTCCTCTCCTCTCCCTCTGTTCCAAACATACTATTATTCTTTTTCTTTTTTTTTACTCTATATGCGTCTATAGTTTGGGGATGGAGGGATATGAACCATGGATGTCTCCTTAAGATACACCAGGACAGGAGGTGTCAAACGTGCCATTATTCTTGTTACTGATGGAAGTTGAAGCAAGTCTGGTCCATTTGCCTGAGTTTATATGTGGCTAAACAGTCAAATATTGTTTCGCTTTTACAGCTCAGAGACTTCAGTTAGCTAGTGTATACAAGGGAGAATCAGAGAAGGTGCTCATAGTCAAAAAAGCAGAAGCTGAAGCTGAAGCCAAATACCTAGGTGGGGTTGGTGTGGCCAGGCAGAGGCAGGCAATCACAGATGGCTTGAGAGAGAACATTGTGAACTTCTCTCACAAGGTGGAGGGCACCTCGGCAAAGGAAGTGATGGATCTGATCATGGTCACTCAATACTTTGATACAATTAAAGACCTCGGCAACTCTTCAAAGAACACTACTGTGTTTATTCCTCATGGCCCTGGTCATGTTAGGGATATTGGTGATCAGATACGTAATGGTGTGATGGAGGCAGCCAGTGGTCAGGTAAGTGTTGAGTAATATATGCACAGTTAACCTCCGAACATATATCGCTCTATATGATATATTGCGAAGGAAAAATATCCTTTTTTTCCTGTTGAATTTTGAACAAAAGGATGGTATTTATATTGGTATAGTAATGTAGTGCTGATATATTGTCAATGAGATTTCAGCTGGTTTTTCTTCTACTGTACAAGGATGCTAATTATAAAGGATTTTGCTTTTGGTACGTTGAATAGTACTGAGCTTGCATATATACTGTTTTTTTGGTAATTGGCACTGGTGTAAATTTCAAATAGAACAAGTTTTGGTTCACCATTAATTTAGTACCTTTGTTTGGTTAAGATCTACGATGAACTGCCTTTATTACAAGGAACTGGAATCAGAAAATACAGAGCTAGATAATGTGTTGTGCTTGGTTACACAAACTTCTTACACACCCTTTATTAATTAACTTAGAAGGAGAAGACTGAATGTATTCCTTTATAGTGTAACCCTGAAGTTTTTCCCAAAAAGAGTATTTTGATTCATAGCTTTCAGCTCAGATACTTAGAAAGTGAGTCATCATCGAAGTTTCCTACTTAAAAATCCAGTGGCTGTTCACTTTGCTAGCTTATTCTTTCATCCATCCTCTACCCTTGTCTTCGTTCCACAGGTAGTCTTACCAACTATAATCCAGGCATCCAGCCCAAACTCAAGGGGCTCAAAATGTTTATTCGCATGGGAATCACTATAAAATTTAGATTAAATTACTAATTTGGTTCACAAGGAAATTACTGTAATTTTAAGGTTAAATTACTAATTTGGTCCACAAAGAATTAGGCAAAGTTTAATTTGATCCCTTAATTATTAATCGTATCAATTTGGTCATATAACTTTTAAAATGAAGGCAATGTTATTCTTTGTTTGATAAACTATTTCTCACTCAAGGATATGTTACCTTTGATTTTGGAAGTGGACAAACTAAATTAACACCATTAATAAATTAGAGCCAAAATGAATTTTTCCAATATTAAGAATCAAATTATTGATTCCTATGACACTGTTTTGAAATTCATGGACCTATTAAAAACTTCAAAAAATATAGAGATGAAACCCAAACACATGGATCAAGTTCATGTGTAACTCCTGTATCTTTGCAAAGAAAAGATACACATGAACCTTTTTATTTTTATGAAACAAAAAAAGGGGTAGGAGGGGGGCATTAGGGAAGGTCATGTGTAACTCCTATATCTTTGCAAAGAAAAGATACACATGAACCTTTTTTTTTTTTTTAATGAAACAAAAAAAGTAGTAGGAGGGGACATTAGGGAAGTCACTGTATTCATGTGCATCCTTTCTTCGAAAAGATATAGGATTTGTGATATAGAGGGCATAAAAGGCATTTTAGTAACTTACTCTAGGCTCCATAAATTACCTTGCAAATAGGCTTGTAATGCTTACAAGTCCATGAGAGGTACGCAATGCATAAGCTGAGTTACACAAAGGATCTCACTAGTTTGTTCTTTGAAAGATCAACAAACTAGGTAGACTCATATAAAGCTCACACTTATTGGGCAACCAACTACATTCATTATTTTATATCTACTAGATCATCATAATTGAGGACAAAGTTTTACTTTAAACTAGTTTTGAGGAATCTCATCTAACTTATTATGTGGCAATTCATAAGACTAATCATACGATTCATTAAATCATATTTTTTTTTTAAAGTTCAATTGACTATTAAGTAGATCATGTGACTAAAAATATATGCGGATATTGACATATGGTAAGTTTGAGGAATTTTCCTCCGAATCAGTTTCAAGAAAAATTATATCCCGTAACTAATGCTTTATTTTTTTGAAGTATCAAATTTAGTAGATCTAATCATTCAGAACCATCATTTTCTTTATAGAAACAAATCAAATCGAATTAGATGGACCAGATTACTTAGGTGGGTGCAAAATTGTACAAGCCCAATCTACCATGAAATCTAAAAGCCATATGCAAAAGGCGTCAAAATTCACTACCTAAACCTAAAGGCCCAAACCAAGCTACCAAGCACTGCCCAACACTGGAGTAGCGGTGGAATCTATTCTTACTACAAGCCATTTACTTACTACTCTCGCAAATAATAGACTAAAATAGTACAAATGAGATTGACCCTTTTCTTTTTTGGGATAAAAAACAAAAGATCACAAAGAAAGAAGTAACTGGCATGAAGGGGAGCAAGGGACAAAGAGGAGCACAAGTCACAACAGACAGTAACTCCTCATAGCAATAATAAATAAATAAATTTAGTTGTAACTTTATCATGAAGATTTCAAATTCCAATTCATCCATTTTGAAAATTTAATATTGGTGAATTGAATTTAACAGTCATTAACATTTAAACAAATATTGATCATTACTATTTTTTTTTATCTATTTAAATTATTGATGTGTCAAATTCAAATCAACACCTTCAAAAAAAAGGTGAAAAATATTTTAAAATTACATGATAAAATTACCCTAAAAACTTTGAAGTATCTTAATGGAACGTAAACTATAATTCTTTGAAGTCAATGGGGAATGTTTTTGATGAATGTTAACTTGTCTTGCTACTAACATGCACCCGAGCCTCTGCCAGCCACCATTGCGAGCATTGCTCTGAGATGAGCCTCCTTAAGGAGCTACGCGCTGCCTATCTTGAGGATCTCTTAGTTAAATTCTTTTCATAGGTCTCTTACTGTGTACTAATTAATCTGGAGTTTGCCATTGTGGGTCTCTTGCTACTCCATTCCATTTGGACATGTCCCTTCCTAGCTACCTAGACGTTTTGGCTCGAAAAGCAACAATTTTTGCATTTTACTTGGCTCTTAAGCAACAAGTTTGTGTGAAAATCTTCTATTCTTTATTCTCTATGATTAGCTTTTGCCTCTTTACGTTTTATGTTTTTGTAACTATATATCCAAATTGCACTATTGTTGAGAATATTTTGTTCGTAGTTTTCTTTTTTGAGAGCCTATGTTTCCTCCCATCATGTACTTTTAAATAATACTATTTCTGCCGACTTATTTTAAATATACAAAAAAAAAGAGAGGAGGAAATGCCTTCAAAAATTCTTTGCGGGTCCTCCTTTTTCAAAATTTTACTTTTCTGTTAATTCTTATCTTTTAGTACTATACACTATACAGTATACTATACAACGTGCATGGCATGGAATTAGCTTGTGAATGGGTTTGCGGTAGGGACAAACAAACAATGATTAAGACTACTGGGCATGTCCTAGCCGACCTTAGTTAACTCAATCTTTGGATTGACAAATATTCTATTAAATGCCAAATTTTCATGTTAGAATTGGTTGATCAATGAATCTGTCACAAATTGTCACCTCTAAATGACACAATCATTTCATCAAAGAAACTAAAAATGTCTGTATATTTCTTTTTTCTTTGGTTTTGGGTCTGAAAAGAAATCTTGATTAGTTCCCCTACAAGAAGAGATTGCACCCACTAAGCTAGAGAAAAGCAACCCTTAATGAGTCCAAATCAAACTATTAAGTATTATAAGTATTACCCATAGCACAAGTCAACTTGGAATCACACTATTGGACCGTTAAAATGGACCCCAGAATATTTGTCTGCTTCAAAATCAAGTACAATTATATGTTTAGGTGAGAAGGGGCATCTTTGTGCCATACAAAATGCAATTATGGAATCGGAGGAATACTAGAAGAGTATAATTGCATTGGTAATGATCATAAATGATGGTTAATGGATGAGATAATTGGGGATTTGATGGGAGCACTAATTCCTTTTCCTTGATTTTCAGGGTTAATTTTCAACTATAAGATGTAATTATAACGAGTGAATTTCTGGTGAAATGGAATAATGTTATTCCTGCCATTGAGGTTAAATGAGTACCTCTCGTGTTTTTACTTTTTAGTAGAGGAATAATTCATTTCAGTAAGATAAAAGCAAGCACCAGTAATTCATACTATTATTTTGAAATGATAATCTATGCTTAAGAGATTTCATTTAAATTATGTTTTTTTTTATATTATTTACACTTCATTTGTTTCAATGAAAAAACCTTGTGTATAGATATTGTAGGAATGTTGAGCCCAGGAGTACATATCTATGTATCTGTTGGGCCAGAGGTCCAATCCGAGGGCACTAAGAAGTCCAAGGACAGGAAAATATCTTCCCAAGAATTCGGGTTGGAAAATAAAAAGATAAAGTCTAACCAAGATCATCTAAGAAGGTGGTCTGAGGAGAAATATTTCCTCAGCGGAGTAAAACCGAGGTTGGTAAGGGAGGTATGTCACCCGAAAGCAACTTTCTAGGAGATCCTGTTTGTAAGGATGTACATGGTAAGAGTATAGGACAAGGCTGTGAAATATCTAAAGGGAAAGCTGCTACCACCGCATTGAATACTCTGTAACCAACTCTCTGGCCGCATTAATGAGGAAATGATGCTTGAGTAGGAGTGTTTAGCCTTACAGCTATCTTCAAAAGGTTTTAGGAAGGTGCTGATAGGACAAGTATCCTGCCCAGTAATCTAATCCATACGTGGAGGGTAGAGAGAGGTGGAAGGGAAGTATAAAAGTAGGAGGAAAACCCTTAAAAAAAGGGAGTTGAAGGGAAAAGAGAGAAAACACTATAGACTAAATATCCGTAATTTGTCTTTAAGAAAGAAGAAATATTAAGAATCAGCTCATTGGCTTGAGTTTGAGGACAATTTTCATCATACAAACTAATTCATCCTTATCATTTTGTGATATTGGGCAACTATCATTATTATCTAAGGTCATAAAAAACTAGATTTCTAACCCATTCTCTACAAATTTATTGTATTGGGCTCTTTGGGCCTGTACCCTTCCTATTATTGGGCTTAGGTACAAATTGCAACCTTGCAGATAGTTTTTAATGTTTTCTAGTATTTGGCAACGTCATAAAAAATAAATCAAAGGAAAATTATTTTTGATCAACAAAAAAAGTATGGCTTATTTTTAGAGTTTTTTTTTTTTTTTTTTTTGCAAAAAAATTTTATCTCACAATAAGCTAAATAAAGTAAGTCAATAGATTTTTTTTTAACTCATTTAAGATTGTTACCAAACATAGGAAAATGATATAGTTTTATAGAAAATAATTTTTAATAAACACCTCTTGGAGGAGTCCAAATCTTCTATATATGTGTATTTACTTCTACTCTATATAAATATATTGGTGAATACACAATGGTCAAGATCCTTAAAAATAACAAAAGAAAAAAAAAAACTTATTTTATTAAAATCTTGGAGAGAGAGAGAGAGAGAGAGAGAGAGAGAGAGAGAGAGAGAGAGAGAGAGAGAGAGAGAGAGAGTATGATTATTAAACTTTCATGCTAAAAGTTACTGACCATGGTTTTTTTTTTTTTTTTTTAATTTTCAATCATATGTTGCAAGGGCATGCCTAACATATTAAAATATTTTGGCTAAGTTTGATTTTGGTTGTTCTTTTATACTATTATTTAAGGGGCTTTTCCTGTTTGGATTCCTCATTTTTTTAGTTTAAAAATGCCCCTACAGCCTTTTGTTTAAGTAGAAACAAAACTAAATGACAATCTAGTATAAATGCAACTTTAACTCCCACTAAAATATTGCCAAAAAAATAGGACCACTCTCCTGTTAATTTTTAAATTTCTTTATCTAATTATAAATTATATTTTCAAAATAAAAATTATACATATGTATAAAATAAAAAACCCCCTTCAAAAAAAATCTACATAATAGGACCACTAACCAAAAAAAAAAAAACCTCATCGCACGCACAAAGTGTGTGTGATGAAGTTAGTTTTTTTTTATTTTTAGAGAGAGAGTTTCAACCTATAGCGTCCACTCCTAATGATAGCGTCCACTCCTAATGATAGCTCTTTATCATTAGACCAAAACACCAATCAGTTTTTGGTGTAGACGGGAATTGAATCTCAGATCTCTTATTCAACCATCATAGACTTGATCTTTGAGGTTTGGACTTGATCTTTGAACCTTAAAAAACAAAACAATTTATGTCCATGAAATGTGGGGTAATTTCAATTTTGGTGACTTTAATATGAGATTGGTCGATTTGGGTTCCTTAAATATGTAATTAGTTTAATTTGTTGCCTAAAAAAGAGTGTCGGCATTTCTTTAGTCAGAAAAATAATTGAATTGACCAAATTAGGAATTCTTTGAAATTTCAAAGACTAAATCCAACTTTTTAAATTTGAGAAACCAAAATTAAATCATACATCAAAAGTTAGGGACCACAATTACCTAAAATATAAAGAGACAGGCAACAACATCACTATTGCTAATTAGAAAAATTTTACATCTACCATAATGCTAACTCTTAATTTTGACATCAAATTTGGGTCAAGTTTCTTTTAAAAGTTATCTAATGTGGGAAGACCACTTTATGTTTTTATTAAACAAACTCAATCCCGTGAAAGATAAGGCAACGAGTAAAACATTTTCCAGGCATATAAATCCATTAAAAATTAAAATCTTTTGGTAAGTCGAGAATTATTAATTTGTTTAATCACATTGTAAGTGCATTATTTACAGAAGTTAGATAGTATGATAAACTTTTTTAGATTCAAATCTTTTTTTTTCCTCATAGATTAGGGGCCACAAAAATACGCTTACCAATTATATAATGGGTTAGTGGGAAGAAATTGAGAGAGGGAGGACTTTTCTTTGACGTTGTATGTCGGAAATGGGCCAAGGTGAACAGCAAAAGTAGTCTACCATGTGATGGAACTTGTATTTTATTCCCAGCTACCTAACCAGCTCACTTACTTTTGACGGTAAAATCTTCAACTCCTGTTTCAAATTTTGGGATGGTATCCGTACAGGAGGGAAAAATAATGAGTCGATTTAAGTCAAGTGAAAGAAAATATATAATAATATAAAATAAAATAAAAATTTTGAAAGAACATTAATCGAAGTTATAAACATGTACATGTCAATTAAAAAGATAATAGAGAGTATAACATTTGATAGAATAAAATGATAGAAAAGAATATATGTGACTGACTTTGATTAATTTGCCAACAATCTTTAAATGGTCTCAATATCTTGAGATTAGAGCTCGGTTTATATTTGTTATGGTTGTATTCCACCCTTGAGGTATTGTGTTTGTAGGGCAGAGAAATGTGCAACTTACTTTACTTGCAGTTGTATATATTTAAGTGGGTTTAGAGAATTCTAGCCAGGCAATATTGAAAAGGCCCTTAGAGAACTTAATGCTGTAACTCCTAATTATTCTCTCTTATGCTCTTCTTCATTGTGCAGCACTTGGAAGGACATGAAAGTAAGAATCCTCACCCTTATTGTAAATTGTTAAAAAAAGATAGTTCGATGATAAAAATCATATAATTTACTTCTGTTTAGGTAGTTAGATTTTAGTAATGCATTCAAAGTCGTTTAACTATGTGTTGATCTATAGCCTAAGTGACCATACCAAAACCATATATATATATATATATCTCAATATGAGACTCCAACCCATCTTGTTAATGTTGACACTCGAAGGACCACACATGTTTGGTGCGGGGCTCAAAATATAAGACCACAGCTGTGAAAGGGTTTTTTTAAAGTGTAGTCACTATCATCATAACCCATCACATTCTTGAATTTGTCACAGTGTAGTTGAAATTAAGGTTACAAAGAAATTGACATTGTACAAAACGATGGCGAAAGATCAAAATGGAACCATGTGAGTTTGGATAGGCTTATTTGAAATCAGCTTATTTAGTTTATTGTGTAAAAATAATTGTACGTTAAAAAAAGAAAAAAGAAAAAACTTTAGAAAGTCGCACATTAATAAAATCATCAAAACTAATTAGAATCAACTACATTATATGTGTAAATCGAATCAAGATTGCTAATAATATTCCTTCTTTGCCTTTTTGTTGTTAAAAAGGCAAGGCCTCTACTCCATACCTCTACCAGAATATGCATGCATCACATACTTCTAATATAATATAAATAGGTTTTCTTATTAAGTAATTTAGGAAATCTTGAAAATTTTACAAGCATATTAAAAATAATAAACAAATAAACCCAACACATATTCGACAAATCAACCCCAAAAGACTGCTTAAACTAAAATACTATGTAATTTTAAAGTCACAATTATTTATCCTCATTGCAACTATTTCTGTATTAAATTGACTATAAACTATTTTCATATAATGTCTTGTCTTATTTCACCATGATCAAATTTTTGGTAAAATAATCTACAAATACATGATGGACACAATGTGACATAAAGGAAAAAGAAGGATGTTTTTTTGTTCACAATAGTGAGCCATTAAAAATACAGCACATAGAGAAGGCAAAGAAGGGTCACAAGCAATGAATACTACCAATCAATTTCAATATCATCTACTTTACACGGATGGGCTTCAAATTCAAAAACAATCAAGAGTGGTATAAGTGGAAAGGAAAAGAGAGAGATGATAAAAAAGAAAGTTAATTATGAGGGAACATTGAAAGGGTAAAGATTCTTGTAGAAAGAGAGTCTTGTCCTATGCTAATCATTATATCTCCTTCCCTTTTTAACTAGAACATGAGTGGGCTGAACAATGAAGCCATACCATACAAGTGAAAAAAGCTTTTCTTTCTAGTTGGTGAGCAGTCAGCATTGCTATATGTTGCCGACAGGATCCGGTGTCTGTTCACCAAATTTGAGTAGCAAATGCAAATACACTCATTGTACTGCTTCAACCAACCAAAAATTTAAAAAGAAAAATTTGAGAGAGAGAGAGAGAGAGAGAAAGATCATCATTTCACTTTTTGTTCACATACCCAAATGGTATTTTCCTCAAACTTTTACTGCTCAAGGTGGGTGGATAAATTCAAAGCACATAACATGTGAGAGAGAGAGAGTGTGTGTCAAACTGCTTTCCTATTGTAATAGGGTGTGATGGGGTAGTTTTTATTGAAAACTCTAATGAGATTACCATCCAAAGGTCTGAAATAGAGTGTAATAGTATTCCCAAAACAAGTTTATTGCTTCACTGCTATAGGAAATCAGAATAATGATTAATGACCAACCAAATACCTCATGCTATTTCAGCCTGCATTGTGTATTTTTCATTTGTCAGAATATAACTACATGTTTTTTCTTCATGGTTAGTAATAGCACAGGTGACCTGTCAGATCCAAAACCAGATTGAATGATTCCAGTTTCCAGATTTCTGCATGTAAAAAATAATTTGTAACAATAGCCAATCTTATAAATGTATTTAAAATAAAAGTCAATCTTTTAACAGAGTTTTCTTTACTTACTTTCTTCTTTTGTTAATTACTTTCAGTTGACAAAGGGGAGGGGGTAGGGGCACAAAACCTTGGATGAATAGGCTAGATTAGGCTATTAATTATGGAATAAACAGACACTACTTACCCACCATGTTTAGTGATATTCTGGACCTTATCTGTTCTACCAACCAGTTCCAAGCCTGGACAAAAAAGGATACTTGATAAGTTGAAAGCCAGTATAAATACTCTAGCAAACTCATCTATATATATATATATATAGATTGTGATCCTCATCAAACTAGTCAAGGTCCCGTTATTTTCTTATATTCTGTAAAAAGTTATACTTTCTGTTACTTCCTTGATTGACATGCCATTTTGTTACTATTTCTATTAAAAAATAAGAGGAAGACCATATTTAAGATTTCTAAAATAAATAGTTTCATGGTAGGCTTTTGGGTCCTAATGTGTCGTGTTGACAATGGCTTTAGGACTGTACAAATGTATATGCAAACTGAAAGATCATGTAGAGCAAATAACATCAACACCACTAGAACCACCAACCTGCTCTTTCTAGTCAACAATGTTTGCTAAAATGTACATGCAAATTTCAAGTTCGTTGCAATATCCCTTTCAGCCATCTTATGTGCCTCCTCAGACCGACAGTTTCCCTTGCTTCCACTTTGCTCAAGACTTTTTTTAGTAATCATGACAAGCCTTATCAGATTACTCTGCAAAACTACAATTTTCAACGTTGAGATCAAAAGTTTACAAAAGGGCGCAAATCAAGAGTAAAATGTCATGAAATTTGGAATGTTTAAAAGGTAAGTTACCTGAGATGATGTAATAGAACTTAAATAAAAATAAAAAACAAACAAACAAACAAAAAATCAGAGAAAGGGAATTGATGGGAAAGAAGTCCCCTTGTTTCTCACTTTTCTTTGGCTATGACGAAAGCACTGGGATTGACCTCCACTCCACTTGTGGGGCTCTCCAATTTTTTTTTAAAAAGACACTCCAGGAGATATGGTTGAGTTAAATCAATAGGAAGTGCTTCTTTTGGCTAGAACAATTCACTCTCAAATCCTTCTGAGGTTGACCAATGTGGTGACTCTAGTCTGCTTTGCCATTCACCCAACCAGTTCAATCAAACCCAGCCCTGCAGCAAAAAGATACTTTGAAAAATTCTAAACATGTGCAACTTTTTGTGTCCTTTTGCAACTCCAATTTATAAGCTAACTCAAAAAATTCTGTATTCAACCAAACATCTATATTCTATAATGGCCATTGCAGTTCAGTTCATACATATCTCTTTGTCACGTTTTTCTATAATTAAAAAGTCAAAAGGTTTCTCAATAGATCAATCCAAAAGATTATGATAATCCAGACAAAAATTCCCCCTAACATTCAAAAGTTTTTAGTTCCATTTTTTGTATAGTTATAGCACAAACACATGGTCATTTATTTTGTTTACTATCATAATTTTGAAAAAATTTGTAGGCCCTATATAGGTTAAATATACATTTCCTTTTCCTCGATTTAAAAAATAAAATACAGAAAGAATAGTTTTCAAACTGTTAAGAGAGAGATAAAAGGAGACTAAAAACAAATTGGATTACAATTGAGAACATAAATGACACTATATGGATTTGCCAATTTTCTAAGGGGAAAGCCAATCACAACAACAGCAGCATTCTATATCTAGATAGTGAAGCCATGCAAGAACAAATTTTAGTCACGTTTTAGACCATGAGCTTGGAAGTTAATGCCTGTTCGCAATGGTGTGATTGTAATTAGTGCATGAGTAGGTGTGAGATTCTAATCCTCAAATCTACAACACAACAAAAATGGCTGAGCGGACTAAATGTCAACTCTCTCCGGAATATAGAGCATCAAACATGGGTACAGGGAAAATTACGTATTTGTTCACTCCTCACACTGTTGGCATGCATTCAACTGCATGTCAAGAGCATACACCAAATCCTTAGCCTCTTACCCATATCATGTCCATCAAATATTTTGCATTTTGAAGTGTCTGTTTAACATGGAAAAAGAAATTAAAATAAATACCACCTTTCTGCCAACTGAGGAGAAAATTGAAGTTTTATTATGGGCGGTGGAGACTACATTTTGTACCCCTACGACTTAAGCCCCTATTCCTGAATGACGACAATGCAAGAGGTCCAATACCAAGAGTATGGTCAAACGGAACACAAAAACCCAAAAGATTTTCAAAAATAACCAAACCATGTGTACACAGGGATTAATTCAATTCCTGCATACGCAGTATCAAGACTGCTTACAAAAGGTTTTCTTGTGCGTACGCAATGTAATTGGTAGAGCTGCTTATGGAAGCTTTTCCTGGAATTTGATGTACAACCCAAGATATCCACCTATAATAGGCTGTACTGACCCCCTTTATGGATTAACAAGCAGCACTCATAAAAATCACTACAAAAGTGAAGACTGAAGAATGAAGGGAGCTTCTTTATTTGAGAGTTTATTTTGATTGAAATCTCCCATGGGTTGTTGGTCCACCAGTCAATGATTTTTATTTTATTTTTACTAATTCTCTTTTGTGTTTCGTGTGGTAGTCTGGTAGATTCCACTGCCCAATCGATCAAGAGGAATGGTAAAACTCCAAGAATTTGAATCTCGCAAGTCTTTCTTTCTTTCTCTTTTCATTTTTTTTTTTTCCATTTTTTAAAAAAGATTTCTGCCTTCAATTGTAGTTTTAATTTAGTTGTTTATTCTTACGGTAGAATGTAGTTAGAATAGAGTTTTCTGCCGTAGGGTGCATACGCAATCCTCGTGCGCAGATAGGTTCTTCTAGAAACCTAAAGCTTGTTTGTTTATCATCTCAAATGTTGAAAGACTATGTTTCCTTCTTCGAATATGTGTAGTAACATGCCTAGGAGATAAAACATATGTTAAAAACATGCTCTTAGGACCAGCCCTAGAAGCAGGATACCCACCCTCTTGTATGTATACATGTGCCCAATGTGTGTAATTCAAATACCTTTTTTGAAGTTTGTGTGAAAGAAAGTGACCCGCTTAAGTGAGTCCTTACCAAAATATAGCTAGTAGGTACATTAGTGGAGGTCAATCCCTATGACCGGGAAAATTTGGGTACCTACTACCTTACGAAGTCCGTACCCTACTCCGAACCAAAAGTCTAGTTCATTAGACCTTAATTTGGGTACCTACTACCTTACGAAGTCCGTACCCTACTCTGAACCAAAAGTCTAGTTCATTAGACCTTTGCATAAGGGTCCAAATCAGTTTCTTGACCTAAACCAGGTGGTAACTCCCATTCTATGCCCAAACATCAAGTTAGTGGGGCATAGTTTCAGATCCATGTGTAGGAAGGATCCATACGAGGCTCCAACCAAGCCAAGCTAGTCACATGGTGAGCATCAGTGGAGCACATGGATATTTCGCGCAAAATTGTATGACTTTTATCCATGGCCAATAAACATTTTCCGATAGTTCTATTCAGTTTAGCAGCACTTCAGTTAAGCAGCACTTAGATGGTTTAAATAACAAAAAATCAAATTAAATTAAAAACAAACACACATGCACACTTAGAGTTGAGGATCAAAGATGATCGGATGTGATAGGCAGCCCACATGGCCAAGCAATTGATTGACTCATTAACAAAAGTGATATAAGAAGCATAATTCAGATGATTTATTGTACTTAATACAATCAGTAGAGGAGAAATATAAAGGGACATTAGCATTAGAAGGATGGTTATTATATTGGGACTCATGTAAATACAAATAACATTCAGAACCTTCTTAGTTAGGATGGATCTACCCTGCCTTATATCTGCACAATCTACTAATATACAAGGGTGCTCAGTGCTCCTATTCTAGGTGTTTCTTTTCCAGTTTCATTCATTTGATTTTTGGTATCAAGCTGACATATAGCAGATTTGGTTATGTTAGGTAACCTCAAACCCACATTTACTGCTGACATAGGATATGTTGATAATCATGGAGAATTGAAGGAATAACTGTCAATCAAGTGTCTTAAATTACACGGTGCTCTACATCACAACTCCTAAAATTATAGTCATGGGGTACTTGGTCATATGTCTTAAGCAGATCTATTCACATCTGCATTTGTGTTTGTTTGCATGCAACAGAACCGAACTACTTTCTGGATATACAATTGACAAGGTTTGAAGCCAAGGCATAACCTTGTATATTTTTATCTTGAAAAAATGCATAGCACCCTCACCAGGCTGTATGAATGACACTCACATAATTGTTTCCTATAATGAAGGTTAATTACTGCTGGACATGAGGGTGGCGCCTTCAAGTATTCTATAGACAATGTTAGTTTGGATGTGTCCTACAAATTATATATTAAATAAGAGAACTGATTCACATGTACAATCATCACAATGAAGACAAATTCTTCATACAATATTTTATGTTGACGAGATTAGTAATCATTTGTCTATTGCCATTTCTTACAATTCAGAAGGGGGAAAAACCTAGTGACACAGTTTTTGAATTTGACAAACCAAACTGTAAACAAAAATAATATCTACTATTCATCTCACATTACACTAGAAATTGTTAAAGCATTGTTCCTGTTATGAAACCTGATCATCTTTATGTTTATAAACAATAAAGGGTTTTTTCTTTACAAATCCAAGATCCCCAAATCAAGCCTGGACAGGAAATTTATGATTCTTTTGAATCACACAACCATGTGAGTTCAAGTAATACATTTTTCAATTTCTTCCTGTTATCCTTCTCTCCCAATGATACCTCTCCAAAAATCTTCTACTAGAAGTAAAGGACAAACATAAAGAGTTCTGCAAAGAATCCAAATAAATCCTAAAGTTTCTATATTCTACAGGAGTTGAAAAGAAAAAACATTACACTGAGGAGGGTGCATCGGCAAAGACCTCATTGAGCATCTCATCATCACTGCCAGTCATGGCAAATAGCTCTGCGTCCTTTTCTTCCTCATTAGAAAACTCCCGTCTTTCAAGCTTGGCATGAGCTGCAATAAATATCATTTTCTGAGCCCTTTCCAGGCCCAGCCTTGAGTGTCTATGAACACAAACCCATTTCATGGAAGACCAATTACACTTAAATGAACAAGCGGTTGCATGAAGGAATATGAGCCTCACTGCAACCTTACCCAGACACTTAAACTCGCTTAGGCAAGTTTCCCATACAAGCCTGCTGCTCTGTGGGTTTGCGATTTTCATCTTTCCAGTAACCGGGTCTCGCTTTTTTACCTGAACAGCTTGAGCATAAAGAGGCTCTAGCCCTTCTGACCTCCACTTCATGAGCTCCATTAATGCAACATGAGCTTCTTCCAGGGAAACCAACCTGGTAATGAGCTTATCAACATCCTTCTCTTGCTCATGTGTCAAGCATTTGAATGGTGGAAGATATTTTCCGCTTGTGTCTCTCAACAAGTAAAGAGGGTCCAGTATGAATGCAGCCGACCATGCTGGGTGGTAGTTCTTTCTGAATCGCTTCTCAACAATCTTTTCAACAGGTCCCTCAGCAATGCTGAACTTGGCACACCAGTCCTTCACTTTCCCCCTCAAATCCTCCCAAAGGGGTAGGCATTGGGCAATTAAAGGCCTCTCAACCTCAATCTCCTGAGCCATCTCTTTGATCAGCTTCACAAGCGAATAAACAGCATCCAACTCATTCCAAAACCCTTCATTTTGAATCAGCCCCGCAACTTCCCTTGCAATTGGATCCTCCACACATGTCGCTTTATACGTATCGTCCATCACAACCATTTGAAGTATCCGGGCACAGCTTAATACCTCTTCCAACATTACATAAACAGGTCCAAAGTTCTTGGAAGTATCACATTTCGGAGAAGGAACACGGAGCAGCCCAGCATACTCAAGCTCTTGCACCTTGCACCTGAGGAAAGCATTCCTAACTTGAGAATTAGTATTTACAAAATTCGCAATCTTTATGCAAGCCTCAGTAACAGTCCTGAAAAGTGGGAGCTCTTTATTAAAATCCTTTATCAAACTAACAAACCCTTGAAGCTGACAAGAGAGATTTACCATCCAATGATTCTGAACCTCCAAATTCCTCAATGCCTTGGCCTTATACTTATCTGCAACTATCCCTACACATCTCTGCTGCACAGAATTCCCACACACACCCTTCACCGCCTCGCACAAAACCTCCTCTGCATACTTCGACGACACCATCCCTCCTGTGAACACTGCCTTATGAAAAACACTCATCCCATTTGGAAGATTCACTGTAAACTTAACCAAATTCTCTCCCTCACAAGCAAATCCACAGCAACTAGTCCCTTTCCACCCATCACTAGCAACCTGGAAAAACATTGCATCTCTAATCCTAGCATCAGACTCGCTCTTAATCTCATCAAACTTAGCATCAAGCCGAGCACCCGAGAGCTCGCGACGCAAGCTCAAGGGAGGCAATCCCACTTGGTTAAGAAAATTTTTGAACTTTGGGTGCTCTAAACTCGAAAATGACACGGACCCACATGACTCATAGAACCATTCTGCTAGTAACTCAAGCCCAGAATCAATTTGGTCCTTGTTTAAAACTGGTGGTGGACCAGCTGAACCTTTAGGACTCTTAAGCTTTTTCACACTATCTTCCAACAATGCTAAAGCACCCAAATCATCTTTCCCACCAGATAACACCAAAGGGTGTTGGTTTTGGGCCTGTTGATTGTGGTGGTGGTGCTGCTGCTGACTCAGCCCCCCCGAATTACTCGGCGAGTAATTCAAAAACTCGTTTTGGTTGTGAAAAAAACGCGACGAAGGCGTTTCAACCAAAGCTAGAGAAGAAGAGCATGAATGTGAAAAATGATGAGAACCCATTTGAGAGCTCCGTTTTCTATGGTTGTTACTGTTATTGTTGTTGTGTAAAGAGGGAATTGAAGAAATGGGTATTGGAGAGAGCGAAGAAGAGGAACTGGGTTTTGTGGAAGAGACAGTAACAGAGTTGAAATTGGGACAAGTACCACGTTTCAAGTGCTCAGAGGCGGTTCTGGAAGGATTAGAGGCTGAGAAAACGGCGTCGCATAGAGAGCACTTGAGCTTCACAGCTTTTGGAAGGTTGGTATCTGGGTTTTTGACAAGAATGGGTTCCAAGTGAGTCCAATACCAAGCTCCTTTGCCTTTGATGGCTTTGGTTCGAACAGTGACTAAACCTTCGTAGCGTTTGTTCAAGGCTTTCGCAGCTATGTTTTCATCGCTTTGTAAAGGGAGAGCTGGAGGGTCGGTGTGGGGTGAGCACGTGGAAGCCATGGAAGAAATTGAGTGTTAGAGAGTGAGGGAGTGAGTTGGGTTTTTGGTTTGTTGATATGGGTTTTGAAAGTGTGGGAGTTGTTTACATGGTGATGGGGGGGTTTGAGAGTGAAGAGAGAGAGAGTGTATGAGGTGTTTGTGGAATTGTCTAGCTGAAGTGCATGATTATGGCTGACGAGAGAGTGAGAGAAGAAAACTGTGACTGTGTGAGTTTTTGGAGTTGTGAGAGAGACAGAAACGGGAGTCCAAAACCACTACTATATCTGGGTGTCTTCTCTCTGCTCTCTCTCTCTCTCTCTCTCTCTCTCTTTCTCTTTTTTTTTTGAAAGAAACTTTTTCTTTTTATCTTTTTGTTGAAAGCAAGTCTTCTCTAGGGGCCTGAATTGAGCAAGTCTACAGCATGTTAAAAAACACGATTGGAACTGTTTGAGATTGTTTGTTACTGGGTTTAAATAACAGTTTTTATTTTTTTTTTAAATATGTGAGTAAAAAGGTGGGTAAAAATGTATGTAATATTATTTAAAAACTAAAAATATGTGTTTAAAATTATGTACCAAATAGCTCCTTCTAGTTAGTATTTTATAGATATTTCCAAATGAGTAACTGTGTACATGTTACATCCATACAAGAGGAAAAGCATCTATGGGGGAAAAGCCTCCATCTCTCTCATATAGAGAGAGAGAGCATTTTTTTTTTATACAAGATAGAATTTCTACTCTAACCTAATCTAAGTGTATATATGTGTGAAACTCCCTCTTGGAGACTTGAACCAGGTCTTTGCCCTCTACACTCCACAAGCACTTATACATGTAGAGTGATCATCACACCAAAGATGTGCGGTGGTGAGAGAGAGAACTCTTATGAAGGATGATCCTTTCCATTTATTTTTGAAATAAATAAAGGTGTAGACATAAACATGCAAGAAATGTGAGTAATTATTCAGCATTTTAGGAGTAATGCAATGTACTATTAATTTCTTTTATATTTTATATAATAGTAAGTTTCATTAATTAAACTCAATGTGAAGTTCAACCTTTTCACAGAAGAAATGAGTAACACGTAATTGTTATCCAATAATACCTATTAATTTTTCAAGAAAGGTGTTGCATGTATTCAAATGTATATGATATTTATATGCCTTATGATTCAAATTTCTAGTTTTCTCTTTTTTCTTTTATTGGGTATTCTATTCACTTATAAGCAGGACAAAATGCATGGAAAAAGAAAATCAATTTTATGTCTTTTACTCTTTAAAAAAGAAAAGAAAAAGAAGCTAACCATAGAGTGCAAAATGCCATTCAGACAAATTGACTATTGGCTAGTCATGCATCAGTTTCTATTGAACCATAAATGTAAATATTATGACAAATGCAAATACATGAGCTCCCAAGCTTAGGTAGCAATCATTTCTTATTATGGGTTTTAAAAGACATCGACCCCCAATCAAACCATTAAAGCATTAAATGCAACTTAGGATAGGCTTAGATAATAATAAAAATTCGCAACTTAGAATAGGTTTAAATTTCCACCCAAAAAGGCTATAAGGTTTGAGCTAGGCAAAGTTTAATTCATAGTAGGTTTGGCTTTAAATACGAGGGAGTGGCTACTAGCTAACTATTTTAGATATGATCAGTTCATTTAGGAAAAACATGACCATTAACTATTTTGGATAACTTTGTCTAATTGTACGGTGTCTTATTACTCCGACCAATAAGGAATGATTTTTATTGAAAGTACGTAAGTTGACAGTCTAGCTAAGATATAAATTTAAAATTAAAAAAAAAAAAAAAAAAACCATACTTGGATGGTTGGAAAACGATTTTAAGAGGATCTTGTACCAATCTAGAACTCATGCATTATTATTAGTCTTTCAAGTTCCCAATATGTAAGGAAAAGGTTTGGTTTTGAATGTGCTTTTAGAATTTGAATTGACATTTCTTTCTTATTTATTTATAGGTCATGTTAACGGTATTTTTAGAATAATTGTTAATAAACTATTTTAAATAAAATTTATAACATTTTTATGGAAAATCAAAAAAAATTATCAAAATATTAATTTTTTTTTCTCATAAAAACTTTCTTAAAATGGTTCACTAACAAATGTTTTCAGGAAATTAGTTAACTTTTCCTTTTGTTTATTTATAAAAAATAAATATAGATATTATTATATTGAGAAAATAAGACTTTAAAAAATTATATATAAATTATAAAGTTAAATAAAGTCTAAATAATAATAATAAGCTAAGCCAAAGGCACCAAGATGTCTTGAAAACCTTAGTTCCTACTTCCTAATCAAACTTACCAAACTTTGTAATATTTTTTCAAAGAGCATTCTTCATATATTTTATACAGAAGCTTTTACATCATTGCTCAGTTGTTAGACAGACAAAGAGTGTCAAGTTAATTATAACATTAGATATCTAATGAGCTCCAAAGCTTGTTTTGATTTTCCAATAATTAACTTAATCCTTGAGCATAACCAAGTATGGCTATAATAATGTGAAGTTAGATTGTCTATCATATGCATTTAATGTGGCTAGGTATGTTCACAACTAAACTTTCAAACATTCTTCAATGTATACTTTTAGTATATGTTAATCGATTAGTTATGGAGGGATATGATGGACTTTTTGGCAAATAAGTGGAGCAAGTAATTAGCTAGTATTTGATAGTGATAGCCTGATAGGTGCTTAATGATCATTACAAGTGTAAACCATAACTATTTTATGATTAATTAATATTATACTCGAGTTCCGTTGATGTAAATGGCTTTTTTTAAAAAAATATTTAGGATGTCATAAATTTGATTCATTAATTGACAAACTACCTTTCTATTAAGTACTTACTTTATGCATATCAAACTTACCAAATCCTTATGAATTTGGGGATTAATGAAGCACATAAGCATAGGAAAACAGTAACTTATTGATACCACTCATTATATTTGGTATCATCACAAACAAACAAAAAATCATCTTAGTTTGTAACTTTTTTTTTTGTTTGAGATAATTTCAATTCATAGCGTCAGCTTTTAATAATAACTCTTTATCATCAGACTAATATATCAATCGGTTTTTGGTATAAGCGTAGATTGAACCCTAAATCTCTTATTTAGCTATAAAAAAACTTTACTAGTTGAGCTAGCTAGAACTAACATTTTAATTTGTAACTTAAAAGTGGGTTTGAATTAGTTTTTATAAATTTTTATTTATCTAAATAAAAATATATATTTCTATCAATCTTTAGCAAATATGCTTCTAATAAAAGTTATTCCAAACACCCACTAATAAAATTTACTATTCCCTTAAACATTAGTTTTTTTTTCTTAATTTGAAAGAAAAGCTATTTTAAAAAAATAAAACAAAAGAAGATGTGATATACAGCAGTAGGTATATAATCCTATATGTGGATGGGAAAAAAGTCAAAATTAAAGTATCTTTATTCAGGTGGGAGGTGATTGCAAATTTACTTAAAGTATATGGTGCTGTCTAACACTAATAAGTTACACTAAATAGGGTCCTAAGGTCTTACTAACTTTTCAAAAAGAGACCGTTAGGAGGAATGAATGAAATTCACAAAAGCCTTTGAATTTGAAGTTTGGGCAGTGTGGACCCTATTTTACCATGTAGCGGCAAAGATTTCTAGTTTGTCCATTGAAATGTCTTCTCTGTAATTATGTAAGTTTACTGTGTTTAGCCTTTGCATAGAGACAACACAAAGAGAAGGAGACAAAAACAATACTATTAACTTCATGGTTTGCAAATTATCATCATCAAGTGCAAATGGGTTATATTTTTTGTGGTACTTTTCATATGGCCTAGGATTTATTTAAATCAGTCGTAGTTGTTGAAAATTGAATACAATTTCATTTGGGTAGAACAATATATAGAAATGTCTCAAGATAGAAATAATGATATCCAATGATGCTGAGTGCAGATATTGGTGACAATAATTTTCATTCTTTGATATTGTGATCATTGCAAAAGAGGGAAAGTAGTTTAAAAAAAAGTATTAATACGATAAGATTTAAACCTATGGTATCATTTTATGATAATTTTTTTTAATCATTAGACTAAAACACTAATTGATTTCTTTAAGTATAAACACCTGTGATCCGTTTGGATTTAGGAGGAAGGAGAATAGAGTAGATTTGACCGGAAATTAACTTATTTTCAACCAATTTTACTCTACTCCCTTCTATTCTCCCTCTTTCTCCCCTTAAACCAAATAGGCCCTTAACTAGAATTTGATATCCAAGTCCATTATTCAACAATTAGATACTTTATCAAATGAGCTAATTGAAACTCACAATAAATTGATGGTTAATAGTGGCAAGAGAGGGATGAGGGTCATGGGTGTTGAATATTTATCATGGTGGCCGATACCGTACCGGTACCGGCCGTACCGGCCGGTACATACCGTACCGGCCAGTGCACCGGTACCGGTACACTTTTATATTGTACCGGAAAAAATACCGGTTGTACCGGCCGCGTACCGGCCGTACCGGCCAATTTCGGGCAATACCGGCCGGTACAGAAAAAAGCTTTTTTTTTTTTTTTTTAGTTTTGTAATTTTTGAATTTTTGTAAGGGCATAATAGTAACTTATTTACATTAACTTATTAGTATTATTTATTTTCTTAGTATGCAATGAACAACTAAGCTTTCTAATTTTTATATTGTGTTTTTTTTTTTCTTTTAATTGATACTAAAGTCTAAAACTATGAATAATTTGTTCTGAATTGAGGTAATGTTTTATAATAAATTTTATATTTACTATAGTATAAGTGAAATATTATATGTTTATAAACATGGTTCTAGAGATTTTGGTGTGTATGTGTGTGTATATATATATATTTTATATATATATATATATATATATATAATAGTGTAAACCCGAAACGGTAAACCGGTATTGACCGGTATCCGAAATATATCATACCGGTGGCCAAACCGGTATAGCCTCCGGTACGGTATTGACTTCCTTGATATTTATCCTTCTATTTTTCTTTTGATTCTTATAATTGGGAACTTTTTTGTGTTTGGGACAACTACGGAGAGTTTTTTTTTAACCAACAATGTAGAGCTATGTAGTGACATTATACTCCTCTAAAAAAAAGTAGTGAACATTATACTCATTAGGCAACTTTCCTTTTTTAGGTTCCCAAATACATGAGCTTATTGTAATGGACCACTTGGAGGAATGATGAAGAACATGATTTTAAGCATTCATGGTCTTTCCCATTTGCCAAGTACTCCTTAGCAAATGAAGAAGTAAAATAATAATAAGTAAAAAAAAAAAACTATATTTTTCTAATGTAAGATGGGGCTAGGATAATTAGCAATTATGTAATTCATTGTATCTTACATATTTCAGCACCCATTTTAATAGTAGTCTAATAATTTCTATGTGGGTGTGGTGGAATATAACCACTAAATGTACTGTACGATTTAATATAATTTAACCTAACTTTCTTTAGCTCTACGCTATTAACTAAATCTTTGACACATTATTATAAAAATGAAAAGCTTGGTTTAAAATTGATCAATATATAAAAGAAAGAGTGGTTACTTATTGGTCCCTCCTTAACATATGGACCAACCATTAATGTGGCAGATCCACCATCCAAACTACTAGTTATTAAAACAACAAAAAAGCAGCTTTGAAAGTGTTCTTAGTTGCTCAACTTCCACCTCTCTGTGATTAGTTTTTTTCTTTCCTTCCTTCTTCGTTGAAAGTGTGTATAAAAGCTAACAAAGTTACAACAAAAACAACCTAAGTGGTCCTATTTTTTTCTTTTCTTTTTTCCTTTAACAAAATATGAGATGAATGGGTTATTCATGGGGGAAAAAATGGTTTCCTTTGAGTGTGACAATGTAGAATTGAAAAGCTGGTGTCTGTTGACATTGTTAGGATGTTTCAATTTCAAGTTTTCCTATCATTATATGGACCTTGGCATTGACATAACCAATTCTTCTTTTTCCTTTTTGATTAAATGACATAAAAAATTCATGTCCACAATTAGGTAAGTCAAAAGAGTATAACATGAATGAAATTCACAAAACGCCTTTATTACTATTTTTTAGGCTAATGTGGGTATCCAAGTGAATATAGTCTTTCCATCACACATATACTGGATAGTTATAGAAGAATTTATTTTGAATTTGGATTTTGGCAATTGACCCACTTGAGCGTGGTCTTCATTTTTTAAGAAGTGGCAAAGATTTCAAATAAGATTATCTAAATTGATTTGTGTAAGTTATATTTTTATGTTACTTTTCTTTAGGGCCTAGGGAAAACTTAAATTTGGTAGTAAACGATGGCAAGAAGTTGGAAATTATTATTGGTTTTTCTTGGATAGAACAATTATAAAAATTGTGTTACGATGAATATAATAAATAAATAACATACTATCAAAAGGTAAAGCTTTTGTCCAATGTTTCTATGTATTGGATCTGATATGCATCAATATACATCATTTTAGGACATATTGTCATGTCTAGTGCAAAAAAAAAACACTAGCTACGAACCAAATCCTACATTGAAAAGGGACTAATGTTAGATGATTAGTCGCTGCAGGCTATTAGGTTTGGGACCTGTGGTAAGCTTGAGCTGCAAAAGTAGGAAATTGGTATTTGTCGTGCGAAGGGTTGGAGAGAATGGACCCAAGATTCATGGCAAAAGATTAAAGATAGAGAACGAGAGATATGGGAGGTTTTTTTTGTTGTTTTTTTTCCTCTATTTTTGAGTGCCAATATTTATGAACTCATCATTTCATTTGGGATGGACCAAGAGGTCCAAGACCACTATATGTCCATTGAAGGATTATAGTTTTTTTTTTTTTTTTTTGAAGGATTATAGTTAACACTTAACATCATAGGCATTTATACTTTCTTCTTTCGGGGATAGGGGAGAGGAGTTGTTAATAATTGACCACTTAATTGAATTATGAAAAATACGATTACGAATAAATAACCATAGGTCATCCACAACATTCTCCCCTCTCTCGTTTTCTTTTTTAATTAAAGTTTCATTTGGTACTCAACGTAAATATATTAAAAATAGTTATTTTTATGAAATAGCTATTTGACCCATTGGTAAAGTTTCGGATAGTTGAATAAAAGATCTGAGTTCAATTTTCCCGCCTACACTAAAAACTGATTGATGTCTTGGTCTGATAATGATAAAGAGTTACTATCAAGAGCAAACGTCATAGGTTGAAAACTCTCTTATAAAAAACTATTTGACCATTGTAATTAACAAAAAAAATAAACATTTGTTACATTGAATTTTGGAATAACTATTATTCATATATAGGAGTAGCTCATGTTGGTAAAATGAAAATTTTAATTTATAAATATAATTAAAAGGAAATGCTAACGAATGCCCTAAAGACATTGGTTAATAATTCATTTAAAGAAAATTTTTATGGGAAAATGAAATAAAGCAATTAATATTTTGACAGCTTTTTTCATTTCCCATAAAAGTGATATTAAAACTTTACTAAAATGAATTGTTAACCAATGCCCTAAAGACATTCATTAGCATGACTCATAATTAAATATTGATTCTTTGTAATGCTTACTCATAATGTATTCTATGTTGATTCCGCATATATACTAAATATATTATAAAGTTTTATGGGGTTAATACAAGTATCAATTATTACTCTTTTGTTTTCTTTTAGAGAGTATAATTATTACAAATCAATGAATCATTATATTTCACGTATTCCCTCACATGTTATAATTGTGAGCTTCATTATATATCTTCGTGGGTCTGGTGGAATCCAACCACTGAATCTACTTTATAGATTTAAATAATACAATTGACTATCTTTAGCTCTACGTTATATTTAACCAAATCAAATCTTCAGCATGTTATTAAAAGGAAAAGGTGTACACTGATCATAGCAAAAAAGAGAAGTGCTCATTCTTTACTACATGGATGGACCAACCATTGAGTCCATCCTGGTGGATGTTTTTACCCGTGACCTTCTATTATAATAAAGTTATAAAAATCTTTTATCTATTTTATAACAACTTCTTTTGAGAGCAAAAAAAAAAAAAAAAGTAATCTATTTGTTTTGAAACGAGTGGATTTAATTATGTCATATCATTAAAATAAAATTTAATTTATTCATTTTTGAAATTGATAAATAAGATTTTATTAACTAGTATATGATAGAGTTACCTCTATAACTATAAAGAATCCTAATCCTTTTCAATGCTATAGCAACCCTCGAAAGGTATTTTGGTAGCTATTTCTAACTTACTTTTTAAATGCATGCTGTTCTTAATTGTGATTTTTGAGTTCACAAATGAAGATAAGTGTAAATTTTGGTTGGCTTTGGCTTTAAATAGTAACATCAATAATTTTTCTAAACGAAGGAGACCATTTTTTGAAGAGGTGACAAAGTGGAAACAAGTTTTCCTGTTCTCATTTTGCTCCACCATAAATGTGTATTAATATATATTTAGCTATTTCTTTACGTATCTTTTTTTTTTGGACATATTTTATTACCAATCCGCAAAACTCTCTCTCTCTCTCTCTCTCTCTCTCTCATTTCTACATCTTTAATGGTGAAACTACCTCATTGTGGATGGAAAAATTCTTCCAACATGTTTTATTCCGACTTGCCCTACAAGAGTTTTCTTCATCCTGAAAAGATGACAAGGTAGGGACAAGATACCCTTGATCCAACTCCACCCCACACCGTCACCATCTCTAATTTTTAGACTCCACCCCACACCGTTACTATCTGTAATTTTTAGTGGCTTGATTGAGTAAATAAATAAGAAACGTTTGAAAAAAAGAAATTCTAATTATTACACACTTTCTCTACCATAGCCACTCATATATATAATGACAAATTACATTATGAGATTCTAGGAAAAAAAAAATGCTTGGCAAATGAACATAGTTTTTTTTTTCCTGTCTTTGGGTTTGGTGAATGATGTACCAATTAGGTATACAGCACATGATAACAATTACCTAGCTACCAGCTCTTGAACTTCATTGGAGTGGTGGCTTAAAGGGGGCTTACTTAAAAGGCCTGTAAGGTTGGGCCAGCTTGGCCCAAATAGTTGATGTTTATATGAGTCGTAATCCTTCCATAGACCTATTTCTATATATGAAGATTTACTAGCAAAATGTGGCCCATGTATTATTTTTACTGACTCAGTCCAGAACAAATTATATGGCACAAAAGAGGACTGATTGATATGAGTGTGGTAGCCTCAAAGTGTTTGTCAATTTAAGAAGTGACCTACAAACTTTATGTTACAAAAAAGGGCTGGTTCACATGTACAATCATCACAACAGAGACGGGTTCTTCATACACAATGAAGAGACTAAAAGGGCTACTAATTTATGTCTGTAATCATTAGACTATGTGACTATGGTCGGTTTTTTAAGATTCTCGAGGAAAAGAAAAATCTAACAACACACAGATAATGAATTTAGTATAAATCTCAAATTACTCGGTTAACAATTTTTACTACACTTCTCTTGTTAATTTGTTATGATACTTAGACAGTTATACCATCTTTATATACATCTATAAACTAGAATGGGTTCTTTTCTTTACAAATCCAAGAACCCCAAAATGCATTGGCACTAAATTTATGATTCTTATGAATCAAATGTCCAATTCCTTTTTTCTCTCTCTTTTTTTTTTTTTTTTTTGGATAATAGGAAATATTATAAGAACAGAAGCAGTAAACTACATAGACAGGGGGCAGATTAAGTGCATAATATATTACATCCGAGACCAATAAGATCATGTAGTAAAAGTAAAGGCATCTCCACAGGAAGAATGTCTAAAATTACAAAAATTTGTTGGTGGTGGACTGTCATTCTCGCAAGCTAATCTGCATAAAACATTTGCTTTCCCATAACAGTGGTTCAGCTTCCACCTGAGAATTTGAGTTAGTAAGTTCCTGCAATCATTAACCATTGGTGCATAATCAACAAGAGAGTCAACATTGCTATTTAGTGAATCAAAAACTGATTTCGCATCTAGTTCTAGATTTGGAGTTGTATGCAATGTCCTATATATTACTTACTAGAACTCATATAACGATGATTCTTATGGCACATTTATCTCTCGCTAATGAAGAGATTACTGGTTCAATCAATCGGGAATGTGCTCCCGTTTAACCTTTACACACACCCAAAAAATAAATAAATAAATAAATAACCTGAAAAATTCCTCCTTTGAGGCTTGGCATTAGATGCAAGGAGTGTTTTTTTTTTTTTATGGACACCTAATTCATAAATGAACAATCACATAAAAAGTTCAAAAGTACAACTGTACGTTATACAAGCAGTTGCATGGAGCAAGATAAGCCTGACTGCAATCTCACCCATAGACTTAAAACTTATTTTCTAAAATAACGGTGTAAATGCATTCAAAAGTTTAAGCTCCAAATTACTTACTAGTAATTTTTGAATAAGTCTTGTGCCACATAAAGTGGCACAAGAAATGCTACAACTCGCCCATGTGGCGAGTTGTGGTTGGTGGAGGGGTGGTGGTGGGTCTATGTGGGAACACCCTTCCACCAACCACAACTCGCGACATGGGTAAGTTGTGCATTTCTTGTGCCACTTTATGTGGCACAAGACTTGTTCAAAAATTACTAATAAGTGATTTGGAGCTTGAACTTTTGAATACATTTACACCGTTATTTTAGAAAATAAGTTTTAAGTCTATGGGTGAGATTGCAGTCAGGCTTATCTTGCTCCATGCAACTGCTTGTACAATGTGCAGTTGTACTTTATATGGCACTAGAAGGACTCGTAATTTTTTAGTGGATGATTACACCATTCGAGACAATTTTATTACAATTCACTTCGAATGAAGCGGCACTAGAGTGTACAATTTGTCCATCCAAATGTTTTTTTCTCAGATTATGCAAGTTTACTCCTTTACTTGGCATTTTAACAAACACAAGAGAATGTTCCAATGAGCAAAATGTTATTGAGAGCAAGTATATTTTCTTTCCTTCCATATGATTGTGGTAGTTACAAAAGTAGCACATTAATAATTAGAATGGCAAGAGTAAGATAGATACCTAAGGCCCGTTTTTGGCAGATTCCTCCTCTTATTTGAGGGGGACCATTATGTGAAACTAACATATGAGATTCATCTTTATATGAAAGCGGCACTAGAGTGTACAATTTGTCCATCCAAATGTTTTTTTCTCAGATTATGCAAGTTTACTCCTTTACTTGGCATTTTAACAAACACAAGAGAATGTTCCAACGAGCAAAATGTTATCAAGAGCAAGCATATTTTCTTTCCTTCCATATGATTGTGGTAGTTACAAAAGTAGCACATTAATAATTAGTATGGCAAGAGTAAGATAGATACCTAAGGCCCGTTTTTGGCGGATTCCTCCTCTTATTTGAGGGGGACCATTATGTGAAACTAACATGTGAGATTCATCTTTATTTGAAAATAAAAGAAGTTGTAGTTAGGGTGTGCATAAGTATGATCTAAGGGTTTTTTTACTTTTTTCAACCCAACCCAACCTACATGAGCTAGGTAGGATCTCTGGGTTGCGTATACATGTTTACTGCCTTGTAAAATATTAGACTTTCATCAATTATTTAAGTACTTGTTTTCAATAAATTGTTACATTTTATAAAATGTGTCTAAATTATATTCCAAAATAATCAAAACTAATTCTCAAATTACTGAAATCAATCAAACAAAAAATAAATAAAATAAGGATAATGATATATATATTGAAGAAATTATCAACTTGAATCCAATCCAACCTAAGATTTACATAAAATTTTAACTCAACCCAACCCACCAACACATGAAAAACAACTAGAGGCATCGAGTTGGGTTTTGTCAGTTTCATTGGATTGGCGGGTTGAATGCACACCTAAATTTGCAAAACAAACATAATAATTTTCTTTTAAAAGAAGAGAGATAGTAGTGTCAATAATAGAGGGAGGACAGAGCAATTGGGTTCCATAAAAGAGTAATTTAGTACTCTAAAGTACGACAACTTGGTACTCTCTTCTCTTACATAATAGTAGTTCCACTAATTGAATTTATGGTAGAATTTACCATTATATAAGAGAAAAGAGTACCACGTGACTATATTCCAAGAATATATAGTATTTTTCTTTAGAAAAGAGGTTGAGGTTGGGAATTGATGGTACTTTTTTTGAGTGAACTTGTAATTTGCTTATGGTCCAATGTTTAGAATTATAGTATATGACGTTAATACATTATGGACAACTCTCTCTTTTTGGTGGTTCCAAAATAATAGTAGCTCATATGGCAATGGACCACTTGAGTGAATGATGAAGAACATGATTTACATCATAGTCAAGCAACCATGGTCCTGCCCATCTTCCATCTCCTTAGGGAAGGTGATGAGGACAAATGAAGAGTATCCTTTCTCTAAATTAGGATTTGGCTATGATTCTATTGAAGTATTATAAATCATTATATATCTTACATATTCTCGCACGTGTTTTGATAGTGAGAGTATTATAAATCTTTTGTGGCCTTGTGGGTATGGTGGAGGGGAATCCAACCACTGATTCTACTTTATAATATATAACATAATAATAAAAATTTGATTGTCTTTAGCTCTACGTTATCAACTAAATCTAAATTTATGTGGCTATGCCTTCTTTTACCAAAAAAAGAAAAGAAAGAGAGGGATAGATCATAGATGTAAACAAATCATACCTAAATAGAGTGGTTATGGGCCATTCCCTAGCCCTTGGTCAACTATTCTATCTCCCATTGTAACCGCATGCTAGATTTGTTAGTTCTCAGCTACAAATATAGTCTTTTTTTTCTTTCTTTCTTTCTTTCTTTTAGATATAGTCAGTACTTTGTAGTAACATTTTGAAAGCATTCACATGGAAAAGGATGAAAAGAAAAAATGGTTTGAGTTAGTGATAAATCTTTTCTCATTGAAATAAAGAGATTGGATTTAAATCCTACATTAAAAAAAAAAAAAAAACTATTTGCGTTTTTGTATTAGGCTGCAATTAGAATGGAATTGTAGGCCAAATCAAATTTGAGACAAGAATTCAGAAAATATTTCTCTTTTGATTAAAAAAAAAAACTAAATAAACAAGTTCAAACTCTTCGAACAAGAAGAAATATTTATATTGTACATTTAAAAATTCTTATGCTTATTTCTGGCGACATTTGTAGCTAATCAAATGGGTGCTTTGAGCCAAGCAGATTATAAGATTTCTTGGTTCGTTTAACACCATTAAAAGGCCCTCCAATTTGTTTTTGAGGATACAAATGTTTGGTACTCACTCTTTTTCTAAATTATCCCACATGGATGATAATAGTTTCATTGCAAGTCATACATGTTCCATGACCAAAAAATTTTCTTTAGGCTTAAATTGATGTCTTGATGAGATCCAACAAGCATTCAGGAATTCATTGCATATTCCAGTTGGGCCTATTACAAGAGCAAGATCCAAGAAAATCAAAGAAGCACTTAATGGGCTGATTCAAGAGATTTGGGCTGATTCTAATGTAGGACATTCCAAGTTTGGCCCAAAGGAAGATGAAAGCGTAATAAATTTAATCCAAGCTATTGAGGGCTGATCTGGCTTAATTAGGAGTGATTTATGGCATAAATTAATGGCTGATTGACTTTCCAACTCTATATCAGTTAATGAAGATTTTTTCCTACTCTGGAGCTACTATTTCAGACCAAATTTACCTAAATTTAGGGCTTTTAGTATTTAGAACGTTTTTTTAGCTATTTTCCTTGTTTTTAGGTGCATTTAATGCTTTTTAGGTCAAATTTGATTCTTGATATGGTTAGGTATCAATTAGGAGTTATTTTAGAATATATTTTCTTGTTTATCAAGTATTATGGAGCCCTTAAATAGGCTCTTAAGTCTGTAAACTTTTTTCATATATTATTAAATAAAAATCAGAAAATATAAGGCTTTGTTCTTCTTTTCGTTCTTCAAAAATTGTGAACTTATCAGGGGTTCTTCCTTGTGACGTTCAAACTTTATACCTTGGTTCATGATTCAATTATAATCATTGGGTCAAGATCTGTTACTTATACCTTTGGTTCGCATTTCACTTATAAACGTTGGGTCAGGGTTCTATCAAAAATCTGAATTTTAGTTTTCCTGGGCAAATATTCCAATATTGTTTGTTGGGTCTCAAAGCATGTCGATTGAGGTTCGCATCATGTCTGTACATAGAAGTTAAAGAATCTCCTATGGTTGTGGTTCAGGCTTAATTAGATTTTACACGCACATGCAAACTCAGTAGTCCAACACAAAGATAATATTTCTTATTGCCATTTTTTCTGAAAACCCTATGGGACAAAGAAAGCATTCCCATACCATAAATTTTAATTAAACAATAATGCACCAGTTTTCAATTGAAATAAAAGAAAAGGTCTTGTGGTTTACAAAATGTGATCAAAAGGACACAACTCAAATTATTCAACCTCCAATAAAAGAAAAATGTCAAATTACAGCAAATTTTACTATAAAAAATTTACAAACTTTAATGACAATGAAATTTATTATATTTTCAACAATATAATAAATGAATTTTTGAATTATTATTGTTATTATAATTTATGACACATTAGTTTGTAAACTTTAGATGACACACGTATATATTATATAAAATGTGAAGTATCTTTTAAAAAAACACATTATAATACATTTCATAAAATTCATAATCTAGATACGTGTCATCATTGTAAGTCAACATGAATATAGAATTCCAATTTCGTACCCTAGTTCATGCCAACGTTGATGTATTCCTTCTATATTTTTGGTTCAATTGCCTTGGTTCAATTGCTTTGAATATAGAGCAATGCAAATTGGTATAGGCCCAAATTAGAGCAAAAAACCTTAGGCTCATTTCATGTACTCGGGCTACCGGGTTTACAATGAGGTGAGTCCAAAGTGTCTTAGGAGTGTGTTTAAGACATCGAAACGCACCGTATCGGAGGCGGACTAAGAGTTTCCCAAACGGCATGTCGTTGCAAAGATTCAAACATTAATGGCAATAGTTTTATACAGAGTGGGCAAAGTGGACTTCGATGTGGAGAAAGCTTAATGCAAAATTGAGCAGTCCTGTCTATGTGTTGGGCCTATTGGCGGTGGGCTTGAACATGGTGCTTCTTTAGCTTTGCTTATTAATTAGGCAATCAAGCTTGAATTTAAGCTTCACAACTTATGCATCTTCTCTCACTCTAACACAATTTGAGATCATATATGCCCTTAGAGACCAAGGTCACCAAAAGGGCCTGTGAAAAATTAGCATAGCTTTAGTTGGTGAGCTAAAGTTATTCAGCTCTATTCAATTAAGGGGAATTTTTTTTTAAATAACATTAAATATTAAAAAATTTAGTTAGTTGCCACGTTTCAAAACAATGTTGAAAACTAGCATCTCGAGTGTCTAAAACTCGAGTTTCAAGATAAAACTCGAGTTTTTAAGTCTCGATTTGTAAGTGGTGGTAGCTGATGTGGAAGAAAAATCCACGTGGAATCACGTTGAAATCGAGTTTCTGAAACTCGATTTGCTTTAGGTTGAAATCGAGTTTCAAAAACTCGATTTGTCATCATTTTCACTTTGCCCTCCCATCTCCAGAACACTTTCACACCTAAACATACAAACCCCAACCTGAGACAAGCGCAGAAATCAAAAACCAGATCGGCAAACCCATCGGCGGAGACAAGCACAGACATTAGAAACCCGATCGGCAAACCCATCAGCAGAGACAAGCGCAGACATCAGAAAACCCATCGGCAAACCCACATCGGCAAACTCATCGGCAAACCCATCGGCGGAGACAACGCATCTTAGATTTGTTCTTCGTTGTCTGTCTCCTCTATTCTTCGTTGTCTGTCTCCTCTGTTCTTTGTCGCCTGTTCTTCCTCTTCGTCGTCAGATCGTTGGTTCTTCTTCAGGCCTGTTCTTCGTCGTCTTCAGTTCTATTGTTGCTCAAGTGCAGAATGGTTTTGCTTCTTAGAACTCGAGTCTCAGAGACTCGAGATCTATGTGGCATTTTCTGTCCATCTCCTCCAGCACAAACTCGCAAAGCGAGTCTTGGAGACTCGAGTTTTAGTGTGGATCTCGAGTTTCAAAAACTCGAGTTGTTAGTTTCCTTTATACTTTCAAACGTTGCCTAACTTACTACATTGATGCCATCTACACCGTTAATACGCACATTCCCCCCAATTAAGGGCCTATAACAAAAAATGAATTAGATTTTTTTTAATATCTCAAGTTTGTTTGAAAATCACAAGTATTTGATGATATATTTCTCAAACTAATAATAAAATAATTCTAACTCATAATTTTTTAACAGCTTAAACTTTTTAAGACTAGTGATAATTTTTCAAAATATCAAAGCAATTATTCTAAATTCGAAGATTATAAAAATCTCACATGTCCCCTTCAAAAAGAAAAAGAAAAAGAAAATCTCACATGTCTAGCATTGTACATGAGGAGAGAGTGTTAGAATATGTCAATATGGTAATGTTAAATAATTACCATAAATGACTTTGATACTATGTTAAAATTGACAGAAGATGATAAGATGATATTGAAAGAGAAAGTAAAAGTAAGAGAATTAATATAGTTCGATCTAATTACATATGTTCATAGCTAAAAGTCTTTAGCGGATTACGTCTTTACAATCTTGAATTGTGTATTATATAATGAACTCAATGTATGGCTTATATATAACCCATCATATTACACAGCCACATTAGTTCATGGTTTTCAACTTTAATGATAAGGGGTTTATCACTTGCTTCGCGACACTAACTATCACATGCAGTTTTAGTATTGGCGTGCAAGTATACTCCCTTATCTCATCCTCTTTTCCTATATATATGTGTGTGTGTTTCTCAAATAAAAAAATATAAGCCATACCATAGGCCCTAAGATCAGGTACTTTGGATTTACCAAATTAAGTATGTCTCACACAATTCATGATTTAACATACACGAGTTTTTTTTGTACATACCAACTTCTGCACGTCTGTGACATCATTGGCGATCGACAAAGCAAAGAAACCGAGGAAAAAGTTGAAAGTAGGAATCTTCCGTAGTCTCTAGTTCAAGGCTCAAGGCTTTAAGCAAGCCATGCCTTACACTCTTTTAAGCCGTAAAACTTTCATGATCCTTGTCATGTCCCAACAAGAAATGGACAGACAAGATTTTCTATCATTGGCAAAAGATAGAGTTTAATACTATCATTATTAGTATTTATATATCTTTGAGGAACTCAATTATTCCTCATAAGCCAAATACAAAATTTTCGTGCTGCAAAAAAAGCAAGAAGGGCCTCACCATGTCTCAAGGGGTACTATTGCATATTGAGGACAGTCATGTAAGTTGTTCTCTTTTATGTAATACATAACATGATTAAGAGTAGGTCTTGATCTAAATACAGTTTAAACCATTTTATGCACAAGAAATTTTTGAATTTGGGTCCTATCTTTCATTAACTTGCTTGTTTTAAAATTGCTTATTAAGAAATACATTTTAATTTAGATGAGACATATGTGTGTGCAGGTTGTGATGGATAATGGCCTACTACAAGTAAAATTATCAAATCCAGATGGAATTGTTACTGAGATAAAATATAATGGCATCGACAATTTGCTTGATGGTCTTGATGAGGAGGTTAATAGAGGGTAAGTGGCCCTAGAATTGCTCTGTTTTTGGGTCAAAATGTTGATTTTTCAATGAGAACCTGTAATTTAGGTAGTTATGTAATTAGCTATTAACCATTTTGAATGAAATATATATATATATGTAGGTACTGGGACCTTGTCTGGAGTGAAGCAGGTAGCACAGGAACAACGGGTACATTTGATGTGTATGTTAAATGCCTCTATAGTCTTCCATTAGATCTTACAAAAATTTATATTTATTTTAGCATAAGAATTTATCTTTAAAAAAAAAAATTACATACTCACTTTTCAAAACCACTCATATCAGATTATCTATTTTATACTACTTTTCATTAAAATATCAAATTTTTTTTTAAATTGCTTTTCTTTCTTCATATACAATAACCACCATTCACTTTTTTCTTTCGGGATATGTAAAAAAAGAATAAAAAATTAAATGCAAAATAAATAGTGTCAATATAAATTTACACAATTACTGTAGCAAATTTGTAAATTTATACAATTATATACTTATTAATGTGAGTCATTTTTGGGAAAAACTGTATGAATTTTACACATCTCTCTCTCTCTCTCTCTCTCTCTCTCTCTCTCTCTCTCTCTCTCCAACCCTGATCAACCATTCGGTTATTATTTTCATCATAATTGCTAGATAAAGGTTGAGTTCGTTCCATATATTTTTTAGATCATATATTTATACAATTTAGTGAAATGTAGCATGCGTTTGGATACCACTTATTTTGCTAAAAATTGAAAACTTATTGCTGAAACATTGTAACAAAATATTTTCTATTGCTGCAAATTACTATTTATGTGTTTTTCTCAATTGACTGGTCCTTGAACAGTGCCATGGACTAGCCAAAAAAAACGCAACCTCTGTAAACGCAAACACAGCTGCTGTCCCAAACGCACCTATAATCAGAAAAAATGGAGAGAAAACATCACACAAAGAGTTTATATAATTTGATAGTGTCAACAGAAAAGTGAAATAGTGAAAAAGCGATTAACTTTTTTGACAATTTTTTTTAATTTTTGATAAAACATTTTTAAAAATAAATAATTAATATATGTATACCCAAAGGTATTCATTAACCGAATCCTATATTTTTAATCATAAAGTAACAAAAAGAATAAGTTTTAGTGCGTATATACTATATATTGCCCCTAGCCATAAAACACCTCTATACTTTATAGTAGATTACGCTCACGCTCTATCCATAAAACACCTCTATAGTTGAGACCAACATTTCTTTTTCATTTTGAATATGAGTCACCATCTCTAACTGTATACATCAAATATTGTCAACTAACTTGGTGAGTTCTTTCTATGACTACTTTCATGTTTTGGTTTACTACATCTCTGTTATCAAAAAAGGCAATAAATATCATGCAGGATTAAAGGAACAAGTTTTAGGGTTATTGTGGAAACTGAGGAACAGTTAGAGATCTCATTCACAAGGTTGTGGGATCCCTCTCTTCAAGGCAAGCAAGTCTCCTTAAATATAGACAAAAGGTAATCAATCAACTTAATTCTAGAGTATTAGTTTTGTGCTTCACGCTGATAATGATAAAGTAATTTTATTGATACAAGTTTTTCCTTAATTTTTTCTTCTTTTTTAAATTTATTAAGATGATAAGTTGTGATTGCAACAATATTATTGACGCCATCTTTTTAATCTATCAGTCCAGAAGGTTGTGATAGTATAAATTTGTGAAAATTTTTATATTACTCGATTTATGCATAATGATGATGACAAAAATTCATGACATTTTAGGTTTATAATGCTACGTAATTCTTCGGGCTTCTACACCTATGCCATTTATGAGCACCTAAAGGAATGGCCTCCTTTCAACTTCCCACAAACCAGGATTGTGTTCAAACTCAGAAAAGACAAGTACACAATATTATTGCTTTAAGCAATTTCATACCCCCTTTTTCCTTCTTCTTTTTTTAATGAATAACCATAATTTATACTTTTTTTTTTTTTTAATATGGTATCCTCAAGAATTTTCTAGAATCAGGTTCTTTTTCACTAGATAATAATTTTAAGTTTGTATTTTTAGTAATTCCTTATTTTGGGTATATAACATACGTATAGGTTTCACTATATGGCAGTAGCGGATAACAGACAAAGATACATGCCACTTCCTGATGATCGGTTACCAGGAAGAGGTGAACCTCTAGCTACCCCAGAAGCAGTCTTGCTTGTTAATCCTGTGGAGCCAGAGTTCAAAGGAGAGGTACTCTATCTTCTTCTTCTTCTTCTTCTTCTTTTTCACTCATTTTCTCTTCTTCTTTTTTAATTCTTGTATAGTATGAAGTAGACTAACTTATTCTCCAAAAAAGAAAATAATTTAAGATAAGTTTAAGCACAAAGTTTGTAAGAGATATTATTGAAACTAATTTATCA
This sequence comes from Castanea sativa, assembly GCF_040712315.1. NCBI lineage: Eukaryota > Viridiplantae > Streptophyta > Magnoliopsida > Fagales > Fagaceae > Castanea > Castanea sativa. The sequence continues at coordinate 17,361,410 of NC_134024.1, read as the reverse complement.
TATATAGGACTAATTTCCTTGCATGTGCAGGTGGATGACAAGTACCAATACTCGTGTGAAAACAAAGATCTTCGAGTCCACGGATGGATATGCATGGACCCGCCCGTGGGGTTTTGGCAAATCACACCAAGCAATGAGTTTCGATCAGGTGGACTCAGTAAACAGAACTTGACTTCCCATGTGGGGCCTTTCAATCTCGCAGTAAGTGACTTCCCACACAAAATTTCACCTTTTTCAAACTTTTTTACTTTTTTTACCTCTTAGAGCAATTGCATCAGTTGGTGTATAAGTGTGTATAATAAAAAAAATGCTTAAATTTACACATTTTTGATCAAAAACACCCCACATCAGTCCTTTCATAACTGTCTATATTTTACATTTCGTTCAAAATCGCTACAGTACCGTGTAAATATACACGGTTACTGTAGCGGTGTAAAATATTATTTTATATTTTTTTCTCTCACCTCTCTTCTTTCTCCATCTGTTCTCTCTCTCTCTGCCTCTCTCTCTCTCCCTCTCCCTCTTCCTCTGAACGGACCCGCTTTGCCTCAACCCAAAATAATAAAAAAAAACAACAAAAAAACAGAAACAGAGGACGGAGCTTTGCCTCAACAAAAAAACTAAAATCAACAAAAAATTCAACCCAAAATAAACAAAAACAGAAACCAAATTCAAAGAAACCCAGAAAACCCGCTTTGCCTCAACCCAGAAACAGAGGACGGAGCTCGGATCGGATCGGAGCGGAGCTGGATCGGATCGAGAAACAGAGGATGGAGATGGATCGGAGCTGGATCGGGTCGAGAAATAGAGGACGGAGCTGGATCGGGTCGCGAAACAGAGGACGGAGCTGGATCAGAGTTGGATCGGGTTGCGAAACAGAGGACGGAGCTGGATCGGGTCGAGAAATAGAGGATCGGAGCTCGGTCAGATTGAGAAATGGAGGACAGCGCTCGTGGATCGGAGAGTTGATCGAGATGGACGGTTGATCTGAAATGGGTAGAGAGAGAGAGAGAGAGAGAGAGAGAGAGAGAAAGATGAATCAGAAATGAACAGAAGGAGCAATAGTGCGCGGGTATAAGATTAGGCCGTTGAGATAAATAATAAAAAATGTGAAAAAATTGATTATTTAATTAATAGGTGGAGTAGAATAAATGAACTGATGTGGATGATTTGTAAAAATGAATGTGTAAAATTTTAGAAGGAGGTTTTTTGTGTAAAATAGACGGAATTTTTAACCGAACTGATGTGGTTGCTCTTAAATGTTTTTACTTTTTCAATCTCATGGTTGAGATTAATTTTTTTTTTTTTTTTAATTTTTGATCTGAAGCATTCAAGAGGTATCACTCAGTGCAATAGCCCTAGCTAGTTGGATCTCAATCCAACTAAAATTATCCTACTTTACAATTCATTTTTCATAATCTTTTTTTCACAATTTATTAAGGTGTTAATTAGTGTCTAAAGTAATGTGTTTCAATTAGTTTAATTGGTAAAGTTTATAATTATTAAATAAGAGATTTTGGGGGTTTGAACCCTGTCTACCCCAAAATAAATAAATTAAATCTAGATAAGTAATAATTAAACAATTAAATTAAAATATATGTGGGCCACATTAAGCCTCCAAATTGAGATAATTTTACAAAAAATTGTGCAAAATTTTATGAAAATTTTTGTGTCATTAGACTTATTGCTACAATTAAGTTCCAAGTATTGTATACATCTCTCAAGAGTTTTGTAACTCGATGGTTAGGGCGTCCACAGGTCGGTTTGGGTCAGGTTTGTGCTCAACCCGCAACCAACCCGATCAGATTGGGTGGAGAAATTCCAAACCTGCCGTCAATCGTGAAAAGCCACCGATTGAGTCGAATCGGGCTTGGGTGGACGGTGGTCTACTTTGATTTCGACCGAAAATACAAACATTAAACACAAACCCAAAGAATAAAACCAACTATTCAAAAGATCTACAACTACAAACCCAAAGATCAGAACCAATGATTCAAAAGATCTACAACTACAAACCCAAAGATCAGAACCAATGATTCAAAAGATCTACAACTACAAACCCAAAGATCAGCTCAACAAACCCAAATAACAAATTGACAAACCCAATAATAGGGAATATGGAGATTAAACTTGAGAGCTTGAACTTGAGAGAGAGATAATCCTAGATTTGAACTGGTGACGACCTGGCGACTGAGAGTAGAGAGATCGAGTGACTAAGAGTAGAGAGATCAAACCTGAGAGATGGAGGCGATGGATGCGAAGACTAGCTAGTGATGTTACGAATGAAGGGCAAAGATCGAGGACGACGAGCAAAGATCGGCGACGAGCAGAGACCAGTGAAGAGTAGAGATCGGTGAAGAGCAAAGAGATCATTAGAGGAGAGAGTGAGAGTAGAAGAACTGAGTTTGAGACTTTGAGGTCTGGGTGAGTTCTAAAAATCTTTTTTACCCATTTATAGTCTGGTCAGGTCGGGTGGCTCGGGTTTTGGAAGAAAAGACCCGCTGCCAACCCACTGGAATCGATTTTGGAAAGCAAGGACACGCCGCCGACCGCCGAAATAGTCAGATCGAGTAGTGGATGATTCGGATCCGGTCGATTTGGCAAGGTGGGTCGGTTCAGCAGGTTGTTTGGACAGCCCTATCTATGGTAATGTATGACTTTTATAAAGAGAACTTGGGTTTAAATCTCACTTCCCGACGTGTTACAAGTGAAAAAAGTGATGTGCCCGTAGGGTTACATACACAAGATATAATCACCATGATTGTTTTTTAGTGAATTACACTCACCATGAATTAGTATTCAGTTCCAATAATTGTTTTCATTTACCATTTCCGTTCATGTTAACCTGATCTATATGTTTCAAATAGATGTTTCTTAGTGCTCACTATGGAGGAGAGGATCTTGTGCTTAAACTCAAACCTGACGAGCCTTGGAAGAAAGTTTTTGGCCCCATCTTTATGTACCTTAATTCTGTCTCAAATGAAAATGACCCAATTCATCTCTGGGAGGATGCTAAAAATCAAGTTAGTAATTTACAATAGAGAGTTACAAAAAACAACCTTTTGTTGAGAATTTTTTTTGAAGTATTTGATTGAGAAGTACTAATTTAACATTGAATCGATATCCAGATGATGATTGAAGTTGAAAGTTGGCCATACAATTTTCCAGCTTCTGAGGATTTTCCACCTGCTAATCAAAGGGGCAGTGTTAATGGTAGATTACAAATCAAAGATAGGTACTTAAATCACTTCGGTTTTGTGTTTTTACTTAAAACTCTTATTATTATGTACCTTCAAAAGGGGTAATATCTGTACTTTTAATTACATGACACACTTAGGGTTTGTTTGTTATCCACTTATTTTACTGAAACTGAAAACGTTTTTGCTGAAAGTACTGTAGATAAATGGAAAAGTTAATTGAAATAGTATAATGAGACCCATGAATAGTACCAAAAAGTGCAATGGTGCCCATAAATAGTACTTCGGTTTTGTGTTTTTACTTAAAACTCTTATTATTATGTACCAAAATGGGCAATAAGTTGAATAGTAAAATAAACTGATTTTTTAATTTGGAACCAAATGCACACTTAATAATCATATTTCTTGATTAAATGATTTATTTAATCATGTAATTTAATATATGTGAATGGTTTTCAAATGGCCACATACCCCGATTTGGAAGAAAACTTGATTTGTTCATAATTTAATTTTTAATTTTAAAAAAAAAGATTGATAGGAATATTTCTTGAAGACACTCATGAAATTTCGTAGAACACTAGTCACATTTGTTATATACGGACTAGTAAAATTATAATAGCAACTACTTATAAATTTAATAAAAACTTGATGTGAGACGTAAAGCACACCTGCGCAACACACCCATCCATTCTAATTTACACAATTTGAGGTATCGATCACCACATCAATTGATTGTCTTTACTCTATATATTTGCTCCTGAGCTAAAATTTTCATCTCTAATAATCTGGCTATAGTGGGTCAAAATATTTTACAATTGCCCTTACTAGGTATTTAAGTGATCAGTACATTTCTGCAAGCTATGCTTATGTGGGACTGGCACCACCTGGAGACGTTGGATCCTGGCAAACAGAATGCAAGGTGATATTAATTCATCATATTTCTAAGCATGGTTTTTTACATATAACATGAATATCAGTATGTTCTATTATTTTATTAAAAAAGAAAATGCTAATAGCACCACGAATGTTATTATAAAATACTTACAAAATTGGCATGCTAATTAATTTGATTGATATCACATCGACAATATAATGAATAATTTTCTTAACTACTATTATCCGTATTTTGTTTTGGGTATCAAAGTTGCTCCCCTTGTGACTATAAAACCAGTAAATCTTGAAGAATAAGTTCATTTTTTTTGTCTTGACAATAATTACATTTTTAATTATAACAAAGTAATCTTGAACAATAATATTTTTGATTCAATATCATCAGGGTTACCAATTTTGGGCCACAGCAGATGCAGATGGCTACTTCTCTATCAATAATATAAGATGTGACAGCTATAATCTTTATGCATGGGTTCCTGGTTTCATTGGTGATTATCTACATGATGTTTTCATTACCATAACCCCAGGTCCTATTCTTTACCTCTAATGAACCTTTTTTAAGTTCTCATTTTGTTCATACATGGTATGAATAATAACGTGCAAAAACAGGTTGTGATATTGATTTGGGTGGTCTTGTATTTGAGCCACCAAGAGATGGCCCAACACTGTGGGAAATAGGCATCCCAGATCGCTCTGCTGCCGAATTTTACATTCCTGATCCTGACCCAAAGTATATTAACAAACTTTATGTCAATCATCCTGACAGGTTAGCAATTCCAACTGTAAATTTAGAGAGTACACACTAATCATAGACTTAGAACATAGAATTAGTATTGCATTTGTTAGCTTTTTATGATGAATGTATAATAATTCTTCAGCCTCATATGATTCAAGAGATTTTGTAGTCAAGTCTTTTACCTACTATCTTGGGACCATTCTCAAAGGGATTTCTACTTGTAACTATCAGATATATGGAAGACAGGGAAGACTATACAACATGGAGAGATTAATTAGTTCTAATTGTCCTTGACGCTATTAGCAAAAACAAAAAACATAAAGCACATTTAGGGAGTAAGGAATTGTAAATCTTTGTTTTATACTGGCAGGTTTAGGCAATATGGACTTTGGGAAAAATATGCAGATTTATATCCTGACAAGGATTTAGTTTACACAGTGGGTGTTAGTGACTATCGGAAAGATTGGTTCTTTGCTCAGGTTACTAGGTAAACTCCTTTCCAAACATCAACTTATCTTTTATATAATGATTGCAATAATAATCAAATAACAATTCAAATTGGAATTATTAATATTTCTCGTAAATCATAAAATTGAATTAATGATATCTAGACATTATTTTGTGGCAGAAAATTAAGTGATGACACATATCAAGGAACTACATGGCAAATCAAGTTCGAACTTGACCTGGTGGATACAAACGGATCCTATACACTGCGATTGGCACTTGCAACCGCCCATATGTCTGAATTACAGGTATGGACCTTCAAGATTATTATTGTTCATTAAATATTAGCACTGAGTGATTGATTTTATAGGTTGTTAATGCACTGTCATGATGGATGATCTTCCTTCCCTTTGGTTGGGATATTATGTTTAAGGGAAGTTTCAAATTAAGTAATAGTGTTAATTAAGCACAGGATTAATAAACACAAATTGGACACATCTTAAGCTACAGTTTTTGAGTTTAAAGAATGGTGTTTCAAACATCACATTCAAATACCTCACACCTACTTCAACAGCCAATGATCTTTAGATCAAATGATTTTTCTTGATGATTCTATTGGAGATGTTTAGAGTTCGACTCTTCCACTCCATTTAAAAGTATCAAAAACCTGCATCAAACATATAACCATGTAATACATGTATCAAATGCATGTAATACCACCTCCTAGTATTTTGGGAGGTCCCGGTCAAAGGATATTTTTTCTTCTTCTCCAATTTGTACCTAACTTAATTTTTATGCAAGCCATTATTACCAAATCTAACATATATTTCCCATACTTGTGGATCACATAAGATGTGAAAACCATATTATATATGCCAGAAGCATGAAATAATTGTTACATCTAAAAGACTTTCCAAAAGTGTTCTTTGGGCACATTTCCTATAACTCCATAAACGCGTGTTAATATTGATTTTGTTTGTTTGCTTTCTGAAAGGTTCGAGTAAACGATCCAAAAACAAGTCCCCCTTTGTTCTCAACTGGAGTAATTGGTCATGACAACACAATTGCTAGACATGGAATTCATGGACTCTACCGGCTGTACAACGTAGATGTACCATTCACTCAGCTTGTGGATGGGGACAATACCATTTTCTTGACACAAACAATGGCCTCCGGTGATGCTCCGGCTTTGCAAGGGATTATGTATGACTATATTCGTTTTGAAGGCCCATCGTCCTCTAATTCCAAGAAACAAACTGGGTTTGTATAGGTGGATATATATAAATCTACATTCTTGCATATTGTATAGAAGGAATGTCTTTTATTTCCAATAATTAATTAATTAGCATATAGAACAAATTGCATTCCAACAATGGGCGAAACGATATTTTCCATAATAAATTAATTTTTGAATAATTATTGTTATGGTAATTTATGATAAATTTGTTTGTAAATTTTATATATTGTAATGTATAGTATCATTTTAAAAAAAAACACAAAATGTATTAGATTTCGTTAATCCATAATTTGGATGCATATCATCACTGCAACTAAAGTCAACACGAACGTAATATTCGAATTTTGTACCCTAGTGCATATAAACATAGATGAATTCCTTTTATATTACTGGTTTAATTGCCATGAAATCAGCTTAAATTGTAAAGAACAACACATAAGAAGTTAAGAATAAGAAATTTTTTTTTTTTATTTGGAAAAGTGCATGGAGTTCATAATAAAATAAAGTTTTCTTCTTTTAGATAAAAGATAGCATAATAATATAAAGTCGGATCAATGCAAATTGGTATAGCCCCAAATTAGAGAAAAAAAACCTTGGGCCCATTTCACGTTCTTGGGCAGCTGGGTTCACAAATTACAATGAAGTGAAGTCCAAATGTCTCTAGGAGTACACATGTGTTTAAGATAAATTTTTAACTTTAAAAGCTACAACGTGTCACCCATCCAACTCTAGCGTGAGAAGAAATAGGAAACCTTGTCGGCTTGTCCATTTCGAACATGATTTTGAATTATAATAGGAATAGTTAACGTAAATAATGGCTTTGTGTTGTGTGTAAGCAATAGTATATAAAATATAAACAAAAGGGAAGCCATAGATTTTGAGTACTTTGTAACATCGTTCTAGTGGGTTCGACGAGAATGAGTAGTGAGATGGATAAGAAGAAGTTGCCACTGTTGGAAGATGAAATTATGAAGTATCATATATAGTGGTGTTGAAGATTTGTGTCTGCTTGATATTTTGTTTATGGCTGCACGCACTACGAAGATGAAGCATGACATTGACGAGCTCAAACATCCAGAGAATAATAGTGTTGTGCCAAAAGAAGAACCAAAAGTTGTGCCAGAAAAGTTCATGAACGATGCTATCCTAGCACAAAGAAAAATGCCTTACTCAGTGTGCAAAGTTCTTACTTTCATGAGATCTGAGAGAAGTCATGAAGCAGTCTTACTCCCCAAACTCGAATCCACGACTTTTGACCACTTTTGAGGAAAAGTACGCAATTGCATCAAGTCTTGACTAATATCCAAGCACAAAGAAAGAATGAACAAAAGCTAAGAAGTTGTGAAGAAGAGGAGAATAAAGATTGGGGTTCAAAAGCCAAGATAAAGAGGTCTGGTTGTAGAGGAAACTTAATGAATTAGAAGCCAACACCAAAATTGCCTAAAGAGTTTATTGATAAGATTGAAGCAATACGTGGGACTGATATAATGTTGGTGATACAAAAAAAGCTATTTCCGAGTGACTCTTAGACAAAGGTTTAGCCCCGTTGTCGATGCCTTTGAAGCAATTAAGGTCGGATTTCTTAACTGAGGAATAGAAATCAATGCTTAATGCACAAGAAGAAATCCCAACAATGTTGATTGATCCTAGACGTGAGAAGTTTAAGATTGTTTTGAGGTAGTGGGACATGCCAAAGAATACGGGCAAAGTGAGTTCGATGTATGCTCTAAGGATTGATTGGAATGAGGTTTAGTTGTCAAATGAACTCGAGGAACATGATGTAGGGCAAGTTTGGTCATTCCGGCTTGCCCAACAATCTAGTGACAATGCTTCTTCTAATAGTCAAGAGAGAGGATCACTCCATTTTGCTCTTGTGTTGGTTGAGAAAGCAAAAGACAGTAAAAAAGATGCATAATCAAGGGATCAAAATCAAGCACCGCATGCGGTGGAATTACTCTCTTTTTTTCACGAAAACTTTTTACTTCCTCACTTTTAAACTTTATTTTCTTTCTTATTTTAATTCATTCAAGGATTGAGATTGAAAGTTGTTTTCTTAATTCCAAATTTCAGCCATTGAAAGCAATTGTATGGTAGTAATTAGTATTGCGTCCAATATGAACCTAGTGTATTTTTTTTTTAAATTATGTTCATAATTTGTTGGAGCATATGTATGTGGTACTTAATTAGTACATTGATTGTTTCTTATGGGATATTGTGTATATATTTTTAACTTTATTTTTGAAGTTTCTTGATGTTAGTATGGGCTTAAATGCTTAATATTTGTGAGCAAACATATATATCTAGATTGAAGTTGACTTCCAGAACATTTAAAAAAAAATTCAGGTAAGAGCATATTGGTGATATGTTTTAACATATGCATGATATGTTTTAACTTATGCATATTTATAAAAAAAAAAAAGGAGCATATTGGTGTGTTGTGTTGTATTTGGAGAATTTCTTATTCACAACTTGAAAATTAGTAACATGGTTTGGCTTAGTTGAAGTGTTGTGATGCAGTGTGTAACGCACAATTACTATAACTCTTCCATAAATGTTAAGTTCTACAAGAACACTATACTAGTAGGCAAAAGAAATAGATAAAATTTCTTAAAAGAAACTTTTTAATAACAACTTAATAATCACCACCTCCTTAGAAAGAGTATTTATAGGAAGAGCTTCTAATTATCTCCTAATCCTTTCAAAAAAAGAAATAACAAAGTTCTACTTCTACTAGAGAAAATAACTCAACTTATTATTATTATTTTTTTGGAGAAAGAAAAAAGAACTCAACTTAATTAGAAAAGAAAAACCAATCAAATCTTAATTCAACAAGGAAAATGAAAAGGGAAAGAACATAAAATAAAATCCTAATTCAACTACACAAGGGGAAAAAAAACCCTAATTAAAATTTTGTCTGCCAAGCTTGCTACTAGAACTATTGATTTCTGCAATTTGTGTCTAAACCAGTTAATTTAGATAAGATGGGGGATGTTGTGTGTTTAGGAATAAACATTACACAAACCCCTACCTCTACTTAACAAAACTTCTTGGGGTATATACGTGGGAACGAATTCTCAAATTGATAAGAGTGAGAGTGGTTAATATAACATTACACTTTTATACATTTGTTGGTTTATCAACTACTAATGGACTTGATCCCATTAAAGTTACATTAACTCTCAAATGCAAAGATTCAAACATTAATACCAATAGATATATACAGAAGTCTCATTATGCTTCAAATTAAATTTAAGAGAAAGGAATGCAATTGCTTTATAGTTCTTCAAAAAGAGGACAATTTGTAGTGTTTGCCTTTGAATGCAAATTTAAATTAGGGTCCAATTACGGTGATTATGGGCTTTTTATAACCACAAGCTTGGGCAAAGTGAGTTTCGATATTGTGCTACTTTAGCGCATAAGTGAGCAATCCTGTTAATGTATTTGGGCCTATTGGCGGTGAGCTTGAACATGTTGCTTCTTTAGCTTAGCTTATTAGGCAATCAAGCCTGAATTTAAGCTTCACAACATAGAATCTTCTCTCCCTCTACCAATCCTTGACATAATTTGAGATCATACATGCCCTTAGAAGACCAAGTTCACCAAAAGGACCTGTGAACAATTCGCATAGCTTCAATTGGTGAGCTAAAGTTCTCCAACTCTATTCAACTTAAGGGGGCCTACAACAAAAATGAATTAGATTTTTTTAATATCTTAAGTTTTTACCAAGCATCACAAATATTTGATCATATATTTGTTAGTTAAATTCATAATTTCTTAATAGTTTAAACTTTTAAGACAAGTGATAATTTGTCACAATATCACCCTTCATAAAAAAGTCTCACATGTCTAGTAGACCCATATGTGAGAGAATGAGTGTTAGAATCTGGCAACGTTAGATGATACATGGCTTTGATACCATGTTAATATTGACAGACAGGGGCGTAGCCAGGAATTTTACATGGGGGGGCCAATTTGAAGTATTGATATAAAAAATATAAATCATAAGTGTATTGAATATAAAATTTCAATTTTGATATATCTTAAACATAAATGAACATACAAAAATTATCTAGTTCACTATAGACATATACAAAAATATCCACACAAAAAAAAACATTTCACATCAAAATCGTGCATGTCAACAATGAGTATCATCGTTGTATGGATAGTCTATATTTTTAGGTTGATATGGACCTTCTTTGAGATAAGCTCGACAGATTTCATCTTATTTGTTGATAAGAAATTCACATATTTGTTTACGTGATTCTCGATCATGATCTATCTCTTCAAATTGAATTCTTGAACATTTGGAGGGGTGTTCATTAGGCATTGAAGTATCAACATTTGTTTCTACAACCACAGCCACAGCCACATGTGTCCTAATTTTTGAATTGCTAACATCTTTTTTCTTAAAGAATGCATCAATTATTTTTTGTTTGCTCATAATTATTTTAGCTTTAAGAATATGACTCAAAAATTAACTTGAAAAGAACTTTAAAAATAAAATTTTAATTAGAAATTTTTACTTAGTTATATAGATGTTATTCATACTCAAGAAAAAAAAAATTTTCATTATAATTTAAACAGTCAACCCATCAATCATCATCATTCCTATTATTAAAATTTTCCTATATTTTAATTTTTTTTAATACGACTTTAATTAATAATAACCCCTCAAACAAAAACAAAAATTAAGCATGCAAGTATTGTTACACAATATAAACCAAACAATTTAACAACATCCACAACCACATGATATCCAACTAGTCAAAAATAGGTAATAAATCAAAACAATTTTACCTTAGAAACTTTGTCTTCACAGAATCACAAAGTGCAAAAATGGGTGTGGGCCATATGGTGTGGCAATGCCTATTGCCTACAACTGTTGATATTCTTCCCTTCAAGACTCATCACAAACAATCTCCCTCCACATGCCTTCAATCATATATTTCTCTAAAAATCTATGAAAATATAAAGAGCATGTGAATATTTAGGTGTAGATAGTTGAGAAAATCAAAAAAAGACATTGAAAAGAGATGAAGGTCTAGTTCTTAAATAAGAGAAGAAAACTCACTAGGCAGTCACCAAGTTCCAATTCTGAAATTTGACAATGAAATATGCTGAGTGATTTGTTTTAGAAAGCAAGAAGAAAGAAAAAATTGGTCAGGATTTTTTTTTTTTTCGGACTGGAGGACTTATGAGTTTGGGGCTGGTAGGCGATTCCAGTGGGAAGTCTATCAACAAAAAAAAAAGTAACAGGACTAAGGGATTCTGTGGGTGGGTTTTTGAGATGGAAGAAGTGAATTTTTGTTGTTAAATGTAAGTGGAGTGGGCCAGCTTGCTTTTTGTTTTATTTGGAGTATGAGAGGCCTAAAACTAAAGGTGGAAGCCTGGGAGAATAAAGGCCTAAAACTAAAGCTGGGAGAAATAGTGGGGATATGGGGGGGCCGGATGTCCAATATTGGGGGGGCCCAATCAATTTTCTTTCATACTCTGATGGATTTTTTTTTTTTTTTTGCAGGAACCACGGCCCCCCCAAGGGACAACGTGGCTTCGTCCCTGTTGACAGAAATGCATAAGCTGATATTAAAAGAGAAAGTGGAAAAAAGAAGTTCAACATGCTTTGATACCATAGCTTGTGTTAAAACTCATTTCCCTCTTCTTTGTGTGTGTGTGTTTGTTTCTTTAAAAAAAAAATATATATATATATATATATAGAGAGAGAGAGAGAGAGAGAGAGAGAGAGAGAGAGAGAGAGGTCTTTAGCTGACTATATATTTGCTATCTTGAATTGTGTTCACAAAACCATGATATACACATTTATTGTAATATCTTAATGGGGAAAACTCATTTTCGTTCTTACATTTTTACACAATTCTCCGTTTGGTCCCTAACTTCTTCTTTTTTCACCGCTTTTAGTTTCTATCCTAAAAAATGCATCTTGTTTTTGTCTCTACCGTTACATTAGAGATGAAAATTGCACAAGTAGCAAACAGAGTGCACCGTTGGCACGCTAAAAGCTGACGTGGTCATTAAAATAATAATAAAAACTGTTATTTGGCATTTAAAAATGCCACGTCAGAATCTAAATTAAAAAAATTAATTTTAACTAAATAAAAAAATAAAAACAAAAATCAAAATCAAAATTCACATCATTTAGATCTAAAATTATTTTGAACAAAATCATCAACATAGATTTAAGAGCTCAAAACTAAAAAATGTTATCTATAGTATCAACATCTAGTTCTGTCACCACCTTAGACACAGCTTCGGGTTTTCTTTTCCTTTTAGATGGTCCAGAGGGGACCTTGGATTTTCATATTTCCTTTTCTTTTTTGATGATCCGCTACAACTCTCATTGTGCCTTGGGCTAGCAGGAGCAAGGTGCCCATACGCTTCACCTTTCAACCCAAGCCGTGTCATATCTCCAATTTCAGACGGGTATGGACAGCTACTGACTCGGTTAGAAGAACTTGCAACATTCTGTGATCGCAAGTTAGCATCTTCAATCCTTTCGTCTTCTGAACTAAAATCTTCATCATCAATATTTTCGCCTCCATCCCCAAGCTTTGAATTCGTAAGCAAAGTTCCTCCTTGCTGGCAACGGAACGCTTCTCAGCAACAAAATCCAAAAACTCTTCAATGGATCTGGGTTTTTAAGTTTGATATAATTTTATATTGTTGTGGATCTGTGGGATTGTTTTTGGATTATGGGTTTTGTTCGGATCTTCTTTATTTTATTTTCTTTGGTAATGAATTTATGGGTTTCTCATTGAATGGGGTTTAATGGATTTCTGGAATTTGATTTTGATGAGGGTTGAATTCGTGTGAAGAATTCGAGTGGGTTGGAAAAATTGTGCAATTTGTGGAGTTTGGCAGAAGTTTTGGTGGATGTTTGGCAGAGATTTTGTGGCAATGGCGGTGGTTTTTGTGTGATACGTGGTTTTTGGTTTTCAATTTTGAGATCTTAAGTCTGGATGGTGTTATTGGTGTTTTTGTTTAAGATACTTTTATATCTTAATTCATGTGAATATTTATTTTTGTTTTGATTTTTTTTTATTTAGTTAAAATTAATAAATTTTTTTTTAATTTAAATTATGACGTGGCATTTTTTAATAACAAATAACATTTTTATTATTATTTTAATAGCCACGTCAGCTTTTAGTGTGCCAACTATGCACTTTATTTGCCACTTATGTAATTTCTGTCTCTGATGTAATGGCAAGGACAAAAATGAGACTCATTTTCCAGAATAAGGACTAAAAGCGGTGGAAAAAAAAGTTAGGGACCAAAGTGAAAATCGCATGAAAATGTAGAAACGAAAATGGGTTTTTCGCCTATCTTAATACATTCTTACAGCTTTCATATATACTAGCCTCTGAGCACAAGCTCATGCGCATGCTCAGAGGCTTTTTTATTTTTTTGGAAAAAAGTTAATAATTTTCAACCATTATAATTTGGGATTATTACATTTTTCAATCACAAAAAAAAAAACCTAAGGGTGTGATGAAAAATTATTTCACCTGCAAACGCATAATACTCATCACACCCCTAAGTTTTTTTGTAATTGAAAAATGTAATAATCCCAAATTATAATGGATGCAAATTATTAACTTTTTTTCAAAAAATAGGAAAGCCTCTGAGCATGCGTGTGAGTGTGTGCTCAGAGGCTAGTACTAATAAATAAATTACAAAGAGGTTGGAAATAAGTACATAAAATACATAAGAATTGAGTTATCTGTATTCTTTCACATATCTAAAACTGACTATATAAAATTTTCAAAAAAAAAAAAAACTAACTATATAAAAACTTCAATGTACCAAACCAAATAATTAAATCTAAGCAAGACCCATTATAGCAAAAGTATAAATAAAACTGCTTGGGAGATCAAAATGATAATGTAAAACTCACAAATAGCATTTACGGGTTGTAAAAATTAAGAAACCCAAAAAATAAGGCAAAATAATAGACCTAATGAATCCTATAAAAGTTTGAAGAGACTTAAAAAATAATAATAATAATAATAGGTACCTTTTCTCTTTCTCAATTTTTGGCCAAGCAGTTCATGTGATCTCTGGCCCGATACTCACAAATGTCCAAAAGACAAAATAATGAACCTTCCCTTGAACCAAAAATAGGATCTAAAGGTATTCATAAATGTTAAAAGAATACCCTAGCAAACGTACCTGTATCGAACAAAGTAGCAAAAGAGCTACTACATCAAACAAAAACAAAACAAAGTGTAGAGCCATATATGAGAATGACATGTCTCAACTAAACAATAATTGCTCAAATAGAAGGTTGATAATTAATACAAAACCCAACATGGCAATAAACGCAATTTAACAAAGGGTCATGCTAACGAATGCCCTTAGGACATTGGTTAACAATCCAATTTAGGAAAGTTTTGACACAATTTTTATAAGAAATGAAAAAAAACTGTCAAAATATTAATTGTTTTATTTTCTTTTCTCATAAAAACTTTCTTTAAATGGGTTATTAACCAATGCCCTAAGGGTATTCATTAGCATTTTCCTTTAACAAAACCTATTTCCATTTGGCCGAGAAGTTTTGGCACACATATAACAAAAATTGTTTCCATTTATTATAGAAATTTTGGCACACGTATGTAAACACCAACCCAATCGGTGGAATGGGCCAATGAACAATGGTAAAAATAAATCAATTTTTTGCATAAAAATCAAAACCCAAACGAATATCAGTATTAAAAAAAAATCATATTTAAATTAGTGCAAACACCACAAATCAAAATCAGTGTACGTTTGGATGGGGCTGAAACGCCTAGCGTCTGCGTTTCAGCCCCAAATTTTTTTTTTTTTTTTTTGCTGGATGCGCTACTTTCACTGTTCATTGGCCATGAGATTTTAGGCCAATGAACAGTGATTTTAAGAGTGAACAGTGCTTTTTACATATTAAAAATTTATTTTGCTAAAGTGTTTTTCAGTTTTAGTTTTTAGTTTTCAGCTATTTTCAATTTCAGTATTTTGCTACAGCTAATCCACTTCACATCAAATCGCAAATGGCAGAGCTTTCATCAAAGCGGTTTCACTATTCTTAAACTCCCAATAGCGGTTTATGTAAATTTTGCCTTGGCCATGATTTTGTCTATTCAATATAAAGAAGTTTTGTATTAAGAATTTATCTGTAGTTTTGTACTGAATTTAAGTTTGGTGAAAAGGTCTAGAGATATTTTCTGTTTGCTGCTAATTTTTAGGAAAAAGATACGTGTGTGAAAGAATGAGAGAATTGGAAAACTAAAAAAAGAAGCCGTATGAGTTTAAAAATCAACGTGAGTGTACTGGGAGTATGGTTCTATTTTGTAAATAGTATTTTACCTGGAAGTTAAAGAAGCATTTTTACCAACTTTGTTATTTTATTTTACTAGCCTCACGTGCGTGCTCAGAGGGTCTTCTATTTTTTAGGATAAAGATTAATAATTTGCATCAATTATAATTTGGGATTGCTAAAATTTTCAATCAGAAAAAAATCTAGGGGTGTGATAAGTATTATGTATTTGTAAGTAAAATAATTTTTTTACCACACCTCTAGGTTTTTTTGTGATTGAAAATTTTAGTAATCTCAAATAATAATAGATGCGAAGGCTCTTGATTAGGTGCTTATTATTTTCTATTTTGTTAAAAAAAACAAAAAATTTCATTTATTATAATTTAGGGTTTGTTATATTTTCAACTAACAAAAATTTCTAAATATCTTGAATCCAATACTAAAATATTTGTAATTTTTTTTATTACTTTAAAGCCTACAAAGCATTTACTATTCAAGCAATAAAACTTTGTATGAGTGTCTTGATTAATATGATACAAAATCAAGACTCAACTTCAACTAAAATATTCTTAAAAAAGCATTATAAAAAAAAAGTTTTAGAAAGCAATAATTCAACTCTTGTTCTTGAGTTTGGTCCAATGGAGATTCTTACATTCTATTTGAAAAACAAAGTTTAGCAGTTATTTCATTATTATATAATTTGGACAGAACAGAGAAATAGAGCAATAATATTATTACATTGTGTAACTCATCCAAAAAATGAAAAAGCTAGAATACAAAATACACAAAACCACTTCATGTAAGATATAAATTGGGTAACTATTAATATGATACATCAAATATATAAGAAATTGCTAATAGAATTATATAAGAACTTGTAAAAATCTAAAAAGAAAAAAAAAATTGGCCGCAATAAGGCAGTAAACAATAAATGAAAATTTAAAAAGAATATATGAGAGAGAGAGAGAGAGAGAGAGATGCCTAGCATATAAATGAGATACACCAACAATTGTATCAAATTTTTGCCAATAAATTCCCACCTACACACCACCAATTGAAACAAATAAATAAATCACAACCTATGAAAATCACAACACATAAAAACTAAATGTCAATAATAGAATACATAAGGAAAGATACCAATCTTTTATTTTGGTTTGATACCAGACCTATAGGGCTCTTAACGTATCAAAGACTGTTTTTATTATTTTTTTTTTTGAATTTGAATTTGCTTAAAAGATGGGACGTGAGGATAATTAAGAATGGACAAAGTCAAATAAAATTGTAACTGCTAAACTCCTAACTGTTTGATGATAATGGGGAGTTCAATTATATATATATGTGGGGGGTAAAAGCTATTGAGTAAAAAATTGGGCTTTGGGCCTGATCGGTTGGTATCGGTTTGTTTTTGTCAATGGGCCTCTAAGCCCACGAGTCAGCTTACACTGCAGAGGTCCGAGGAGTTATCCGAGGATGAATGTCTCCTCGGACGGGCTCGGTAAAGATCCTTAGATTTGCTAAAGGGGTTAGAGGCAAGCTCCTGGAAAAACTGATGGGTAAAAGGGCAATCCAAGCACCCTTTTGAAGAAAAGATGTGTGGGAAATATCTAAGGAAAAAGCTGCTACCACCACATTAAAGACCCTGCATCTGCCTGCCTGGCTGCATTAATAGGGAAGTGACCTATGAACAGTAAGATTCAACCTCCCTGCTATTATTTGAAGACTTCAAGAAGGTGATGGATGGGACAAGTATCCAAGGGGAAGGTTTGTATGACACGTAGATGAACCAGTGAAGGGGAAGTATATAAGGAAACTAGAGAGGAAAAAGAAAGGGGGACACTTTCTGCTAGGAGAAAAAAGGAACCAAGTTGTAAACTTTGGCATATAAAGAGAATATATATATATATATACACACAAATCGTCCTAGGCATACGTCCGAGGAGGTTTCTTTGTTGTATTTGTTCACCATTTGCATAGATTGGGGTACTCTAGCCTGCTAATTAAACTTCCAATATCCCGAACCTAGATTTCAAATCCATACTCTACAAATTTTATTGCATAAGGCTCATTCCAACACTTGTTTCTGGGTTCGGGTACAATTGTGCACTTACAATTGGCGCCGTCTGTGGGGAATCTAGTGTTTAAGGAATTGGAACATCATGGCAGGTGTAGGATCGCATCATGCAAAATCTTAGGGATCACAGCCCGAAGATCTTTTTTAGCGTCTCGAGCGCCGGAGGGATCGAGAGGGAAGTGTTCATACCGCTTATCTTGGCGCGAGTCATACGCGCGGTGGAGGCAGTGCCACCCATGAGGAAGATGCCAGGACCATGCAGAGGGAGATTGACCACCTCAACAAAAAGCTACGCCGTGTCAGACGAAGGCAGACCTCACCCCCATCCAGTCCTTCTTCAGGGGAATCCCGGGAAAGCAGTTACAGCCCAAGGTCTAGGACTCCCTCCAGCCAAATCTTCTCTTGTGAAGGGGAGGACCTATTAGGTCGTAAGCATAGGAAACGTCCCTCCAGGGGCTTGGGAAACGATGCTATGAGTCGAGCGTTACACCAATTCTCCAAATCGCCCTTCTCACGCAGGATTGAGAATGGAAGGCTCCCTAGACGATTCATCCAGCCCACCTTCACCATTTATAATGGCCGGACGAACCCGGTGGAGCCTGTCAACCACTTTAACCAGAGGATGGCGGTGCACTCTCATAACGAAACCTTGATGTGCAAAGTCTTCCCTTCTAGCCTGAGACCTGTTGCTATGAGATGGTTCAATAGACTAAAGTCGGTGTCTGTCGGTTCATTCAGGGAACTTATTCAGGCGTTCGCATCCCAGTTCATTACGTGCAGCAGAGTCCTTCGACCGTTGGACTCGCTATTATCTATGGCCATGAGGGAGGGTGAGACGTTGAAAGCATACTCCGACAGGTATTGGGAGATGTTCAACGAGATAGATGGAGATTTTGACAAGGTGGCGATCAATACTTTTAAAGTGGGCCTTCCCACCAATCATAACTTGAGGAAATCCTTGACCAAAAAGCTCGTACGTAGTGTACGTCGCCTCATGGACCGTATAGACAAGTACAAAAGGGTTGAAGAAGATCAACAGCAAGGTAAGGGTAAGGCGAAGGTTATCCCGCAGGAGAGAAGGGATTTCAGGTCGGACATGTATCACAACAATAAGCCGAGGAGAGATTACTCTGGGCAATCTGGCTCAGCCACTCCTCAAGCAGTTAATACTGTATTCTGAGAACCAGTGCACCAATTACTAGAGAAAGTCCGTAAGAAACCCTACTTCAGATGGCCCAGTAAAATGGCAGGGGACCCTACGAAGTAGAATCAGAATCTTTTTTGCCAGTATCATTAGGATGTGGGTCATACTACCGAGAATTGTCGGACCCTCTAGAACCATCTGGAACAGCTTGTTAACGAGGTGAAATTAAAGCAGCACCTGTACCAACTTAACGGGCAAGGCAGTCAGTCCGACTCAAATAATCGAAAGAACAACTCATCTCGGACGCTCTTGAAAACGATTAACGTTATCTTCGCTGCACTTGGCAGGACCGATTCTTGTCTTACCAGGGTGATGGCAGTCTCACACTCTCAGGCCGAGGAGTCAGGCTCGAAGCCGAAGAGGATTAAAGGGAATGTGCCGGTCTTGGGATTCTTGGAGGAGGATAAGGTTAGGACCATCCAGCCCCATGATGACGCCCTGGTGGTCACTTTAAGGATAGGGAATTACGACGTCAAAAGGGTGATGATCGATCAAGGCAGCGGTGTGGATATCATGTACCTTGACTTATTTAAGGGGCTAAGGTTGAAACTGGAGGATCTCACTCCTTACGACTCGCCACTGATAAGCTTTGAAGGGAAAGCCGTCATACCAAAGGGACAGATGCGATTGCTAGTACAGTCTGGCTCGAAAATGGTTGAGGTGGATTTTATCGTGGTTAACGCGTATTCCCCATACATGGCCATCCTTGCTAGGCCTTGGTTGCACGCTTTGGGTGCTGTCTCATCGACTTTGCATGTTAAAGTAAAATTCCCTTCGGAAGGACTCATCAAAGAAATTCTTGGCAGCCAATTAATGGCAAGGCAATGCATATCTGTTGTGGTACTGCATCAAGTCTCGGCTGGGAATGATTTATAGCAATTAACAACTCTGGATGCGCCGGATGCGACGACAACAGAGGAGGCCATGTGTGAAGATCTGGAAAGGTTTCTCGTAGCCGATGACCCCGAAAAGTTCTTTCAAGTCGGAATACAGTTACCACACCAAGAGAAGGCGGAACTTTTGGAGTTTTTGAAAGATAATATCAACGTCTTTGCTTAGGATCCCTATAAGGCTCCGGGGGTTGACCCAAGCTTCATTTGCCATCATTTGAACGTCAACCCTGCCGTTGTTCCTAGGAGGCAGCCACCTCGGCGTTCCTCCAAAGAGCATTTCGAGGCTGTTAAAGAAGAGGTGCTCAAGCTCAAAAGGGCTGGGGCTATTAAAGAAGTTTTCTACCCGAAGTGGTTGGCGCATACAGTTGTGGTGAAAAAGAATAATGAAAAATGGTGAGTATGTGTAGACTTTATAGACCTGAACAAAGTCTGCCCAAAGGACTCGTTCCCGATGCCACTCATCGATCAGCTCATGGATGCCAGGGTCGGGCATCCTCGGATGAGCTTTTTAGATGCCTTCCAGGATTATCACCAAATTCCATTGGCGATGGATGATCAGGAGAAGACTGCTTTCATTACTCCAACAAGAAACTATCACTATAAGGTGATGCTGTTCGGATTGAAGAATGCCGGGGTTACTTACCATAGGATGATGACCAGAATGTTTGAGTCGCAATTTGGAAAGACCATTGAGGTATACGTGGATGATATGGTAGTGAAGAGTAAGACAATATCTACGCATGTGAAAGATTTGGACGACACCTTTCAAATACTTAGAAAGTACAAGTTGCGCCTTAACGCCTTAAAGTGTTCTTTTAGGGTGGGTTCTGGAAAGTTCCTAGGTTACATGGTGACTCATAAAGGAATAAAGGTGAATCCGGCACAGGTCAGAGCTATTCAGAGCTTGCAACCACCTCGGAATCCAAAGGAAGTTCAGAAGTTGACCGGGATGATCGCTGCTCTAAGCAGATTTATCTCTCGGTCAGCTGACAGGTGCAGGCCTTTTTTCCAACTGTTAAATAAATGGAAAGGATTCCAATGGTCCGAGGAGTGTACTTTAGCTTTCTAGCGACTTAAGGAATATCTTTCCCAGCCACCCATTATGTCTCGACCGGAGGTTGATGAAATCCTGTTTGCGTACCTAGTTGTGGCCATCCATGTAGTCAACCTGGTCCTTATAAGGGACGACGGCGGGGTGCAAAGACCGGTCTATTACATCAGCAAATCCTTGAATGAAGCTGAGGTGCATTACCTGCCCTTAGAGAAGGCACTTCTGGCCGTAGTTCATGCCACCCGGAAGTTTCCTCATTATTTCCAGTCCCACACTGTTGTGGTTTTGACCAAACTGCCTCTTAAGTCAGTGTTACGCAGTGCTGGCTATTCGGGAAGGGTAGCTAAGTGGGAAACTATTTTGGGAGCTTTTGATATCAAATACATGCCGCGCACCTCGGTAAAGGGCCAGGTTCTCGCGGATTTGGTGGCAGAGTTCGCTGAATCATTGTTGGAAGAAACTGCGAAGGAAACACGCATGGATGAAAAATCAGTTGGCATGATCATGGATAAAGGACCTCTGATTTGGAAAGTGTTCATTGATGGGGTAGCCAACCAGAGGGGGTCTGGTGTCGGACTTGTTTTGGTATCCCTTGAAGGAATTGTCTTTGAAAAATCATTGAGATTAGCGTTCTCGGCAACTAATAACGAGGCCGAGTACGAAGCGGTCTTGGTCGGTATGAACATGGTACGTAGAATGGGGGTAAAGGAAGTTCATATGTTCTCGGATTCTTAGTTAGTGGTTGGCCAAGTGATAGGGACCATGGAGGCTAGGGATCCAAGAATGCAAGAGTACCTGACCCAGGTCAAATGTTTATAATCCGAGTTTGATTCCTTTATCCTTTCTCATGTTTCTAGAAGTGGAAACACACATGCGGACTCGTTAGCCACTTTGGTGACATCCTCGGCTCAGCTTTTGCCTAGGATTATCCTCGTTGAAGACTTGCTAGAACCAACTCTAACCACTGCAGGTGCCGTCTATATCCATCTGATAAGGCCCGGACTTAGTTGGATTGACCCTATGGTATCTTTTCTAAAAAGCAACATTCTTCCCGAGGACAAGTCTGAAGCAGATAAGATTCGTCGAAAGACACCTCGTTTCTAGCTATCCGAAGATCAGAAATTGTATAAACACTCCTTCTCCGAACCATACTTGTTATGTGTACACCCCGAGTCAATAGAGGCACTTTTGGAAGAATTGCATGAAGGAATTTGCGGAAGCCATACTGGGGAAGGTCCTTAGCCCATAGGGCTCTAACTCAGGGATATTAGTGGCCCAATATGCAGAGAGAAGCTCAAGACTACGCGAGAAAATGTGACCAATGCCAAAGGTTCGCTCCCAACATTCATCAGCCGAGGGGAGTCCTTAATCCTTTGTCCAGTCCTTGGCCTTTCGCTCAATGGGGATTGGATATAGTAGGGCCTTTTTCTGAGGGCTGTGGGAAACGAAAGGTGGCTACACGTGGGAACCGATTACTTCACTAAATGGGTTGAAGCTGAGCCCTTAGCAAATATCAGGGATATCGACTCCAAGAAGTTTATATGGAAGAATATTATCACTAGATTTGGGGTTCCTTGCACACTCATTTCAGACAATGGCGTTCAATTTGATAGTAGAGCTTTCAGGAAGTATTGCAGTGACATGGGCATCACAAACAGATACTCCACCTCAGCTTATCCTCAGAGAAATGGGCAGGCCGAGGCCGTTAACAAGGTCATAGTCATTGGACTCAAGAAGAGGCTGGATGACGCAAAGGGCAGATGGGTAGAGGAGCTACCACATGTTTTATGGACGTATCGGACTACGCCACGCAGATCCACCGAAGAAACACTATTCCCTATGACCTATGGGGCCGAGGCGGTGATACCTTTAGAATTTGCTTTTCCCACGCTAAGGACGAGCTCTTTTAGCCTAGAAAATAACGATGGTCTCCTGAAGAAAGGACTGGATCTGGTTGAGGAGTGGCGAGAAGCCGCTATGGTTCAAATGGCTTATTATCAGCAGAAAGTGAAATAATGGTATGACGCCCACATGAAGTTAAGGCCCCTAGCACCGGGGGCTTTGGTGTTGAGAAAGGTTGTGGGTATTGCCAAAAACTCAGCATGAGAAAAGCTAGGACCAAATTGGGAAAGACCCTATCGGATCATCTCTGTAACCGGCATAGAATTATATCGACTAGCTGATCTAGATGAAAAAATTGTACAATGCCCCTGGGATGTAAACAACCTTCGAATGTATTATTATTAATAAAAAAATACTTTTGTCGTTCGTGGTTCAAATTATGAATATGTATTTGGGTTTATCTCTTACTATTACCAAGTATCAAACAGAAACTTGGTCATGGATGGTCCTTGGACTACATACCTTGTGAAAATTGATATCTTACTAAGTATCAAACAGAAACTTGGTCATGGATGGTCCTCGAACCACATACCTTGTGAAAATTGATATCTTATCATTTGTTAAACAGAACCTTAGTTATGTCGGGTCCATAGACCTTCTACTTTGAGAAAATTAACATCTTAAGTTACTATTACCAAGTATTAAACAGAAACTTGGTCATGGATGGTCCTCAGGCCACATACCTTGTGAAAATTGATATCTTATCATTTGTTAAACAGAACCTTAGTTATGTCGGGCCCATAGACCTTCTATTTTGGGCAAATTAACATCTTAAGTTACTATTATCAAGTATCAAACAGAAACTTGGTCATGGATGGTCCTTGGACCACATACCTTGTGAAAATTGATATCTTATCAAGTATTAAACAAAAACTTGGTCATGGATGGTCCTCGGACCACATACCTTGTAGAAATTGATATCTTATTATTTGTTAAACAGAACCTTAGTTATGTCGGGTCCACAGATCTTCTACTTTGGGGAAATTAACATCTTAAGTTACTATTCCAAAGTGTCAAACAGAAACTGGGACATGCATCGTCCTCAGACCACATGCCTTGTAAAAATTGGCATCCTACTTATTATAGAAAGGAAATTTGGTTATATCGGGTCTTTGAATCCTTCACTTTGAGAACATTAACAAAAAAAAAAACATTTGACACTAGTTCTGAGGAGTTGGTGAAACACTTGGATTGCTTTATGTCCCAAGTTAAATTCTAAGTTAAGTTTTTGATTGTATATTGTTGTTTCACATATGTTTTGTTCGTGGGTCCTGGCTTGCAAAATATAAGCTAAGTATATTTGCTTTTATTTAAAGTCGTGACAAATTTAAATATTGCAAGTGGTGTTAATTGTTCCATTCATTCATTTTTTGTGCTGATGAGTATTAATATACTAAAAAATTGCAAGGTAAGTGAAAATCCAACCAAATAGTTTGTCATTAGTTTCTGTCAATACACATTCAAAGTAAAAATTTAAAAGTTGGTTACATGACAAAAAGAGAAGTCCTAAACTAGCCTAAGAAGGGGGGTTCTGCTCGGAAGTGCTGCCAGCTTCTGTGCTTTTTAGCTCCGTTTCGAAAGAGGACTGAACATGTTTACCTTATCGGTGGCCACTGGTGGAGGGACATTAGGCTCGGTGCCTTGGCTCGTGGCCTTCTCGGTACCTTCGCCATGTTCCTTCTCTTTATTGAAACTCGTAGGTTCTATAGGAGCAGGAAGGGGCTCTGGGATCACAGGAGGAGGCATGGAAGGTGTTGTCTCAGGGGCAGGGGTGACAGGAGGAAGTTCTTCTATCTCCTAGACGTCTAGGGGAAGCCAAATGTTCTCGGGCTTCCTCAGCTCAGAAGTTGAAGGAGTCCCTGCTACATTTAAGGCTTCTTCCCAAACTTGCTGGCAATATTCTCGGCACAGCGCGGCGAACTCCTCTGTCAGCTGGTTTTCTGTCGTCGCTACCCCTTCCTTGTAAGCAGCCTTCTTCGCGGCCTCTAGGGAGTCCTTGAAGGTACGAGCTTCGTCCTTCATCTTGGCAAGCTCCTTCTTCAAGTCAGAGTGTTCCTATTGAGCCTTGGATAACTCTTCATCCCTTTGACGAAGAAACTTGCATTGTCCCTCCACCTGGGTCCTCGTTGTCTTCAGACTGGCCTCAGCACCGTCCCTTTCTCTCTTCAGCTCTGCCAACTGAGTGGTTAGCTTCTCGTTCTGTGCAACAGCTTGACCTAAGGACTTCTCAGTTTCCAGCCTTAGCTCCAGTTCGAGTCCAACTTTCTTCCAAGAATCTTCCACCCACTTCTCGGCTGCAAATACCTCCTGGATGGCCTATAGTGAAATGTCAAAATAAATATGTCATTAGAGGCACGACTCTGAAGTATATGAAGAGCATTTTTCATCATCAAGGTATAAGGAAAGTCATGGAGTGAAAGTACTCACCAGTGTCAAGTCCCTTTTTAGTGAAAGGAACAGATGTGGCTGGCTCATTTTTTCCAGGGCCTCCATGTCCTTGGGTAGCAGCAGGGGACGTTCCAAGGCGTCAGATAGGTGATGGGCATGGCCTTGTTGGAATGCCCTAATGCTGGATTGGCTAGAGATTGGTGCCCTATCCAGCTTGAGCTCGGGAGACCAGTTAGCCGGTGCATGGCGCACTTCGGCAAGGTCCCTGTTCTCCCCGCTTTCTACTGAAGAGGCACATCCCTTGCCTTTTTTGGTTTTTGGTTGTTGTTGTTGTGGTTGTTGCTGCTTTAGTTTCTTCTACCTCTCCCCATCGGCCTCCTTAGCCTCGCCCTTCCTCTTCTTTTTAGGCTCCGTAACGGGAGGCTTAGGATCGAAGGGAGGAGGGGGTGGGGGCAGGGATGGAGGGACTTGCGACCCACCTGCGCCCCTTTGAGAGACCCTTGCGTCCTTTTTGTGCATCAACTGCTTTAAGGCGTCCATCTCTTCCTCTTTGAAGCTAGAGTTAGGCTGGGCAATTACCAAACCTTGTATCCTCGAAGTCTCGCCGGGCTCGTGTTCCTCGTTGGAGAGAATGACAAACGGGTTTCCCCGAGGCCTTTCGACGTCCTCAAGTTGAAACCGATCTATCTCCTGGTCCAATGAGTGCAGCGAGGACGCTTGCTCTTTTCGAACGATGGTTGTCTGGGAGTGCGCCAAGAGGGGAATTGCTGCGATAGGGTGTGTGTACAGAATGGTGGTAGGGTCGTCGAGAAGATCGCGGTCGGAAAGGAAGCCTGGTCTTGCCACGTCTATCCTTCTACTTCGCTTATCTCCTGCGATGATTGCGTTTTCAATCTCCTAGAAGTCCACTGATATAGGATCGTATCCTAATATCAAGTGTGCAGCTCTCACTTGTAAATCTTCACTCACGAAGACTTAAGAGTGAAGGACACGATTCAAGTTGGCAACGTTGCAGAGGCTCAGACGTGGGCGTACATGTTGCTTATCTGCGAGAAAAGGCATCCGAGAAGACAAACATGGTCAGATTAGTGATAAACATAAAGACCAAAAATAATAGTGTGCAATAAGAATTAAGGCAGTAAAGGCAGCTGAATTGAATCACGGGTTAAGGAATTTAACTCCTAAGGAGTCACACCTGGATCTCCCCATACGACTGGGCAGTGAGGGCCGTCGTGCCAATTTCCTAAGGTGATGAGGTAGTCGTCCTTCATGCCTTTGTTAGATTTAGGTAGACAGGAAATCAGCCTAACTATGCTGGACCGTGACTTAATGTAATATCCTACGTTTTTGAGTTTGTGGCAGTCGTACATAAAGGCAATGTCGTGCCATGTGAGGTTTAGGCCCATTTGCTCGTTCAGAGCGTCGACACTACCTACGACCCTAAACACGTTTGATGCGCATTGGTCTGGGCATAACCTATGGTTACGAAGGTATTCACTGGTCACATTTCTCATTAGGAGAGTCATCCCACCTTTAATGAAGGCAATCATGGGGATGATGACTTCTCCCTCTCTCCTAGCGTTGCCTACGGCTTCTACTGGGCGATACCTTAGACCTACATCATTAGGAATATGATGCTTAGCCCTAAAACATTCCGTACTAGCATTGGTATCAACCAGGCACTGAAACCTACCCATCTGGAGGAAGCGAAAATGAGAGTTCGAAGAAGAAAGGGAGTTTAAATGGGAGCCGAGGACAGAAACCGAGAAGGAATGAGTAAAGAAAAGCAAGAACTTACTGGAGTTGGTTTTGCAATTCTTTATGAGTTTCTGGAGAGAAAAGGTGATGATTGATACTTTGATACGATTGATTTCTGAAGAAATGAATGAAGGCGCGGGTTTCCAAGCGTTTTGACGTGCGGGAGGCGGCCCCGAAATTAAATTTGTCCCGCTCAAATTTTTAGGGGCCCACCTGGACCGTTGGATGTGCATCTCACCGTTGAACGTGGGGAACAGGATGTAACTTGCATTCATAAATGCGCGTGTTCTGGGTTTCGAAGCGTCAGAAGGCATTTTCAGGGAACAAAAGGACTCCCACACGTGTGGCGGTCTATAGATTGTGTGGAATATGTACTGTTTGGTTCAAAACTCTATCTTTCTCCTCGGATGGGAGGGAAAAATAAATTTTTGAGGGTCTATTGTGGGGGGTAAAAGCTATTGAGTAAACAATTGGGTTTTAGGCCTGATCGGTTGGTACCAGTTTGTTTTTGTCAGGGGTCTCTAAGCCCACGAGTTAGCTTACACTGCAGAGGTCTGAGGAGTTGTCCGAGGATGAATGTCTCCTCGGACGGGCTCGGCAAAGATCCTGAGATTTGCTAAAGGGGTTAGAGGCAAGCTCCTGGAAAAATCGATGGGTAAAAGGGCAATCCAAGCACCCTTTTGAAGCAAAGACGTGTGGAAAATATCTGAGGAAAAAGCTGATACCACCACATTAAAGACCCTGCATCTACTTGTCTGGTTGCATTAATGGAGAAGTGACCTATGAACAGTAAGATTCAGCCTTCCTGCTATTATTTGAAGACTTCAAGAAGGTGATGGATGGGACAAGTATCCAAGGGGAAGGTTTGTATGACACGTAGATGAACCAGTGAAGGAGAAGTATATAAGGAAACTAGAGAGGAAAAAGAAAGGGGGACACTTTCTACTGGGAGAAAAAAGGAACCAAGAGTTGTAAACTTTGGCATATAAAGAGAATATATATATATATACACAAATCGTCCTCGGCATACGTCTGAGGAGGTTTTTTTGTTGTATTTGTTCACCATTTGCATAGATTGGGGTACTCTAACCTGCTAATTAAACTTCCAACATCCCAAACCTAGATTTCAAATCCATACTCTACAAATTTTATTGCATAAGGCTTATTCCAACACTTGTTTTTGGGTCCGGGTACAATTGTAGACTTACAATATATATATGAGGGGAGTTTAAACTTGTACGTGGGTGAAAGAATGGGTGAATTTTCTCTTTCTTTTTCTTTTTTTTTTGAAAAGAGTGGATGAATTTTCAGTAGAGTGTTTTTTTATTGTTCAAAAGATAATTGTTTTGATAATTGAATGGATTGAGATAAGAATTGTGGTAACATTTACTTTTTTGTAATAAAAATAATTGAAGTATTTGAATTTTAATAGATAACAAATACATATAAGAATCAATCATTAGAATTTAGCTCTATCATGGACTCTTTAAAATCTAATCACCACACCATCAATTATTTAAATAAATAACTAAATAAAAAATTAAAATTTAACGCCAAAACATATACAATGATGGTAAAAAAAAATCTTAAAAAGAAAAAAAGAAGAAGAAGTGAAGAAATAGAAGATAAATATTTTTTAGAATTTAACTCTATCATGGACTCTTTAAAATCTAATCACCACATCATCAACTATTTAATTAAATAACTAAATAAAAAAAATTTAACTCCAAAAACAGATACAATGATGGTAAAAAAAAAATATATATATATATATATATATATATATATATATATATATATATATATATATATTGTGGGGAGTAAAAAGACCCTGATGGGTATATGGGCCTTTGGGCCATGCTAAGGAAGGCCGACCTGCTCCTGGGTTTAGAACTTGTTAGTACTGTGGGTCGGCCTATACGCCGAGGATCCGAGAGTACAGCCGAGGATGATTTTTCCCCTCGGACAGACATCGGAGATTCCGGGACGTCATTGTAAAGGTTAGGGAATGACACGGTGAAGACCAATGGTAAAAGGGGGTGAACCCTTGAATGTCCTAGAAGCATCGATGCTAGAGAAATACCAAGGATAAAGGCTGCCACATCCGCATTAAAGACCCTGCACCTACCACCCTGGCCGCATTAATGGGGACGTGACACTTGAACAGTGGAAGTGAAACTTCTGGTTACTATTCAAAGGCACTGAGAAAAGAAATATCTAGGCTAAGGGGGAGTTGGGGCAACACGTGTACAAAGTATCAAAAAGAAGAGTATTTAAGGAGCAACCTAGAACTGAAAATGAGGACGGACGACTTTGTAATCTAAAAGGAAAAGAAAAAAAGAGGAAGAGATAATATAAGAACAACTCTTGGCTTACGTCCGAGGAGGTTGATTTACAATATTCCCCGTTGTTTTTGAGTGTTTGCAATCTTTGGCTTGTCATTTAATCCTCACACACTTCTAACCTGGGTTTCAAGCCCACACTCTACAAATTCATATTGTTTAAGGCTCCTTGGGCACAGGCCATCGTTCTTGGGGCGATGTGTAATTGTGCCCTTACATATATATATATATATATATATATATATATATATATATATATATATATATATATACGAAGAAAGAAAAAAGAAGAAGAAGTGAGGAAATAGAAGGAAATAGTAATTGATCATTTATATTTTGATCATCAATCAAGGAGTATTGTAGTAACTATTTATATTTCAATTCAAATTTTCAAATTACATTTTAAAAAAAAAAAAGAAAAAAAAAAAGAGAGAGTTAACGTGATACATATAAAAAAAAAAAAAAAGTAGCACTCAAAGAAAGTCAATCATAAACCAAAGAAAAGAAAACAAAGAGGAACTTGCAAAAGATAGAACCTGAAAATTTGTTGGTTGAATGCTTCTTTTGTAGCATAAGGCAGCCCTGTCTTTAGATCATAATGCCTACAACATGAAATGACAATTCATTAAGAAGTACAGTGGCAGAGTATATGAAGGAACCATTAATTTCAAAATTACATTTAAAAAAATAAGAGAATTAATGTGACACATATAAATAAATAAATAAAAAGTTGAGCTCAAAGAAAGTCAATCATAAACCAAAGAAAAGAAAAGAAAGAGGAACTTGAAAAAGATAGAACTTGAAAATTTGTTGGAGCCTCTGACAATAAACATCTTTAATTTGAAGAAAAAGAAAGGAGAATGTAGAGCTAAACTAAATGTCTTCAATCTCAAGAAGAATGAGAGATAGAATGAGATAGAAACTACAAAGCATATGTGAGTTTGTGAGTTTTAAAGTGTAGGAGTCTTGATTTACATATTTATCATCGTTAGTTGAAAACTTGTAAGTGGATATGATGAGAGTACTTTAGGCATCCAAAATGTAAAATCCAAATAAGGGAAGCCTCTTAAATAGTAATATAGAAGATATATATAATTTTTATTTTGAGAATCTAATTTATAAGTGGATAAAGAAATTTGAAAATCAACTGATGAGTAACCCTATTTTTTAGGCAATGTTTTAGTAGGAGTTAGTGTTTTACATGAAAATTAAAGAAGTATTTTACCAAGTTTTGTCCCTACTTAAACATAGGTTGTAAGGGTATTTTAGAACCCAAAAAAAAAATCCGGTTCAAACAAAGGCAGCCACTTAAATAGTAGTATAGATATGACGAGAAGTCTTTAGCGGACCATATCTTTGCTATCTTGAATTGTGTATTATAATGAACTCAATATACCATTATATTATAAAACCACAGGAATTCATGGTATTCTACAAAACCATGGTCTACACATTTATTGTACTATCTTAATATATTCTTACAGCTTTCAATGATTACATTCACAATTTCCTTCAATCACAGAACCATATCAGCAACCTAAGATGAGGTTCTTTGGTAATAATTACCAAAGTATGTCACACATAATTCATGATTAACGTGCATGTGCTTGTGCTTGTGCTTCATACCACTTCTGCACGTCTATGACATCATTGGCGATCGACAAAGCAAAGAAACCAAGAAAAAGTTAAAAAAGTAAGAATCTTCCTCTCTAGTTCAAGCAATCGCAAACCAAGTCTAACACTCTAGCTTTAAGCCGTAAAAACTTTTACGACCCATGTCATTTTCTCAAACACATATAATTATCAGAATCTAACATTTAATATTAGTACATTTATCTTTTGAGGAACTCCATTCTTCCTCATTGGCCAAATCGATTTTTTTCTTTTTTGTGCTGCAAAAAAAAAAAAACCAAGAAGGGCCTCATCACCATGTCTCCAGGGGTACAATTGCATATTGAGAAGAGTCATGTAAGTTGTTCTCTTTTATGTAATACATAACATGATTAAGTGTAGGTCTTGATCTAAATAGAATTATTGAACCATTTTATCCACAAGAATTTGTTAAATTTGGGTCCTATCTTTCATTAACTTCCTAATTTTATAATTTCTTATTATGAAATACTTTTTAATTTTATATGAGACATATGTTTGTGCAGGTGGTGATGGATAATGGCATACTAAAAGTAAAATTATCAAAGCCAGATGGAATCGTTACAGGGATAAAATATAATGGCATAGACAATTTACTTGAAGTTCTTAATGAGGAGGTCAATAGAGGGTACAGTATGGCTCTACAATTGTTCTCTTTGTTTTCTAAGTGGGGTCTTAAATATTGTTGATTTTCTTTTAAGGGTCTATGAAAGCAAGCAATTTAAGGTAGTTATGCACTATATAGTTATTAATGAAATATATATGTAGGTACTGGGACCTTGTATGGAGTGAAGCAGGAAGTACAGGAACAACGGGTACATCTGATGTGTATGTTAAATACCTCTACAGTTTTACATATGCTCAGCAATGAAGAAAAATGACCTCTATTGCTTCTTCTCATTCTAACTTTGCTTTATAATCCAATTGATCTTTTGTTCTTCTTCATCCTCTTTGTTTCCCCCTCCAACCTTGGTTAGCAGTTTGGTTTTTTTCGTCATAATTTCTAAACAAAGGTTATATCCCAAATGTTTTTCTTTTTTCCTTTTTTGGGTGTGTTAAGGATCATCGATCTATGCAATTTAGAGAAAAGTAGAGGGAAAAAAAGGCTTAGAAAACATTGCAATGATATTTTATGTGATTTGACCATGTGTCTACATCAACGAAACCTAAAACTAATATATTTTTCACTATAAAAAAGAATAGGCTTAACAACACACATACATACCTATATTGTCCCTAGTTATATATAACCCTAATTTGGTACAATAAAATTGCCAGTACTTAACTTGGTTTTTTTTCCTTTTCTTTTTTTCAAATTCAATTGTTACAATGGAGGAATGAAGATTTGAATCTTAAATGTTTTTATCAAAAACACCACAATGAAGGAATGAAAATTTGAATTTTAAACGTTTTTATCAAAAACACCAGAAAATAATAGTTGAATTATAAAATCTTATTTTATTGACAAATTTTCAATATCTTTTTTTTTTTTTTTTTTGGTTGAGAATTTTCAATATCCTTAATGTTACTGAACGATGGAGACGATACCTATTATTCGACCCTAACATGGCAAACTTAAATCAAAGTGCAGTACCAGTGGGCCTCATGGGCTCCACTCCGTTGCATTAAGCTCATGCTTTGTCCATAACAGCTCTAATATAGAGATCACATTAATCAACATTACTTTTTCATTATTAATATATGAGTCACCGTTTTTAACGTTATTGCATCAAATATTGTTAACAAAGTTGGTGAGTTCTTTCTATGACTTTTTTTTTTCTTTTTTGAGAAGCAACTACTTTCATATTTTGGTTTCTTCATCTCTGTTATTAAGAAAAGCAATAAATATCATGCAGGATTAAAGGAACAAGTTTTAGGGTTATAAAGGAAAGTAAGAAGCAAGTAGAGATCTCATTCACAAGGTTGTGGGATCCCTCGCTACAAGGCAAGTCCGTCCCCTTAAATATAGACAAAAGGTACTCAATCAACTCTTTTTTTTTTTTTGGTGAAAGGTATGAATTCATTAAAACTAAGAAAACAAAACAGGACCAGGACACAACCTGTTAAAGAACAGACCATTGTTGTGGGACACAGGCTATTATACTATTATCTATCCAAATATATATATATATTAAAAACGAACTCTTTACATTATTAGTTTGTGCTTCATGATGGAGTAATTTTATTGAAGCAACTTTTTTATTATAATTATTAAGGCGATAAGTTATATTTATTAATTACAGCAATATTACTTCTTCTTCTCTTTTTGAGAAACACACATATATAAGGGAAGAGGATGAGATAAGGGAATACACTTACACGCCAACACTAAAACTACATGTAGCAATATTACTTTTATATAGATTTATTATTGGCATCACTTTTATTATTATGTATCAATCCAATATGTCATGATAGTATTTGTGAAAAAAATTTAAATTAATGATGGTGACATGACATATATACATGATGTTTCAGGTTTATAATGCTACGTAATTCCCCAGGCTTCTACACCTATGCCATCTATGAGCACTTAAAGGAATGGCCTCCTTTCAACCTCCCACAAACCAGGATTGTATTCAAACTCAGAAAAGACAAGTACACAATAATATTGCATTTCTACTTTAGTCAAATGAATTATTTCTTACCTTTTTTTTTTATGAACAGCTATATCTTTTCTATTAATGGAAACCAAACTTAATCCAAACATATCTAGAATAAGGGGGCTTTTTAAATAATAATAATAATAATAATTTGATAAATGAGAGAGAGTGATTTAAATCCTGAATATCTCAATTAGAAGTACTAAGAAGTACCAATTGAACTATAAGACTCTTGGTTAAGATTATTTTTACTTAATGATAATTGTAAGTTTGTATTCACATTAGTTCCTTATCTTGGTGAATGACATATAGGTTTCAATATATGGCAATGGCCGATAACAGGCAAAGATACATGCCTCTTCCAGATGATCGCTTACCAGGAAGAGGCAAGCCTCTAGCTACCCCAGAAGCAGTCTTACTTGTTAATCCTATAGAGCCAGAGTTCAAAGGGGAGGTACCTTTTTTGTACACATTTTCTCTATGACTTTGAATCCTTGTATGGTAAGAATTATTGTAAGAAAATTAGTTGAAACCAATTTATCATAGATGAATTTCCTTGCATGTATAGGTGGATGACAAGTACCAATATTCGTGTGAGAACAAAGATCTTCGGGTCCATGGATGGATTTGCATGGACCCACTCGTTGGGTTCTGGCAAATCACACCTAGCAGTGAGTTTCGATCGGGTGGACCCATCAAACAAAACCTGACTTCCCATGTGGGGCCTGTCAACCTTGCTGTAAGTGATAAAAATTAGAGTAATATTAGGTATACAATTTTTTCATGATTTTTTTTTTAATAAGATGGTCATTGTGATTAAAAGAATATTATTTTCATATGGATACAATGCAGTCATTAATATCACTTTATTATACACTAATTATAACATGCCATTTTAATAGTTATGACAAGAAATTGTTATTTTTATG
Organism: Castanea sativa; assembly: GCF_040712315.1. NCBI lineage: Eukaryota > Viridiplantae > Streptophyta > Magnoliopsida > Fagales > Fagaceae > Castanea > Castanea sativa. Next base: position 17,326,801 of record NC_134024.1, on the reverse strand, counting down.
TTACTACTTACTAGACTTATTGCTAAAATTGTTTGAGTTTATTTCTCCTCATAAAGAGAATTTAGGTTCAAATTTGCTCAGCAAGTGAAAAAAAATACGGTGCATGCACATGATAGGCTCACCATGAATTAGTATTTAGTAATTAGTACCAATTTATATGATTAATAATCATCTCTAATCATATTAACCCGATCTAAATTATGTTTCAACCAGATGTTTCTCAGTGCTCACTATGCAGGAGAGGATCTTGTGCTGAAACTCAATCCCGATGAGCCATGGAAGAAAGTATTCGGCCCTATCTTTATGTATCTTAATTCTGTCACAGATGGAAATGACCCACTTTATCTTTGGGAGGATGCTAAAAATCAAGTAAGTAATTTAAAATAGAGCTAGAGTTACCAAAATACAACCTTTGTAATTGAGAAGTATTAATTTAAACTTAAATTGATCTTCAGATGATGATTGAAGTTGAAAGTTGGCCATACAATTTCCCAGCTTCTGATGATTTTCCAACTGCTGATCAAAGGGGTAGTGTTAGTGGCAGATTACAAATCCAAGATTGGTAATTAAATCACTTTGGTTTTGTGTTTTTTTACTTAAAACTCTTATTTTGTACCTTCGAAAGGAATGAGGTCTATTCTTTTCATCTGGCATATTTAATAATCGTATCATTTATTTAATTACGTATACGTAATTTAATACATATAGATGGTCTCTACATTGTCACATAATGGGTTGGAGGATATTCATCCAACCCAATTTAGAAGAAAATATTGTTTGATCATAATTTAATTTTAAATTTAAGAAAATGAGATTGATAGAAATACATCTTGAAGACACTCAAGAAATATAGTAATTAAACACCTGATGTTACAAGATTGCACAACTAATTTACTTCATTTGAGATATCACACATCTATTGATTGTCTTTACTCTTTATATTTGATCCTAAACTAAAATTTTCATCTCTTATCTGGCTATAGGGGATTAATTTTTTTATTTTATATATATATATGGTTTATTTCATCTCTTATGGCCCTTGCCCAGGTTTTTAAGTGATGAGTGCATTTCTGCAAACTGTGCTTATGTGGGACTGGCACCACCTGGAGATGTTGGATCCTGGCAAAGAGAATGCAAGGTGATATTAGTTCATCATATGGTTTATTACTTATAACAAGAATATCAACATATTATATTCTATTATTAAAAAAGAAAATGCTAATAGTACTAAAAAATTGGCATGCTAATTACACTACACAAAACGCTAGCTATAGCTACGTTTAAAAGTTAATTCCCTTCATTTCTACCATGCCATCTGTTTAATAGTTAGTCCTGGTGTGTAGATGAATAGCAATCTTTCCCTTACCCTTTTTTCTTTGTTGATTTGATTCACTTAGAAAAAATTAAAATAAATATTGTACACATCTTGAACAATAACTTCATTTTTTTAATTTATTTTTGTCTTGACAATAATTACATTTCAAATTTTCGAAGTAATCTTGAAGTATAATAATATTATTGATTCAACATCACCAGGGTTATCAATTTTGGACCACAGCAGATGCAGATGGCTACTTCTCCATCAATAACATAAGATGTGGCAGCTATAATCTTTATGCATGGGTTCCTGGTGTCATTGGTGATTATCAATATGATGATTTCATTACCATTAACGCAGGTCCTATTCTTTACCTCTGAACCTTCCGAACCTTTATAAGGGCCAAAATAGCCAAATATCACTATTTGGTAAAATATGTATGGATCTACCACTGTTTGCGAAATAATTAGAGATCTACAACTTTTTTAAAACTCGAGTTTGCCATGTAACTCGAGTTTCACAAACTCGAGTTCCACAAAAAATAGCCACCATTTTTTTATGTAACTCGAATTCCATAAAAAATAGCATGGCAAACTTAAAGGTTATTTTTTAAAAGAAATTGAGTTATACGGCAAATTCGAGTTTCAAAAATGTGGTAGACTGCTAAATATTTCACAAACAGTGATATCTTGCTAAATATTTTGCTAAATAGTGGTATATGGCCATCTTGCCCTTTATAAGTTCTCATTTTGTTCATACATTGTCTTATATGAATAACTTGTGCAAAAACAGGTTGTGATATTGATTTGGGTTATCTTGTATTTGAGCCACCAAGAGATGGCCCAACACTGTGGGAAATAGGCACCCCAGATCGCACTGCTGCTGAGTTTTACATTCCTGATCCTGATCCAAAGTATATTAACAAACTTTATATCAATCATCCTGACAGGTCAGCAATTCCCATTGTAAATTTAAAGAGTATAAATTTTTTTTTTTTTTTTGACATTTTGTATATTTTTGCTTTAGTTGTTCGAACTTCTAAGAGATATTGACCCAACAAGCAAAAACTAAAAAAACATAAAGCACATTTAGGAAATAGGGAGTTGTAAATCATTGTTTGATATTGGCAGGTATAGGCAGTATGGACTTTGGGAAAGATATGCAGATTTATATCCTGATGAAGATTTGGTTTACACAGTGGGTGTTAGTGACTATAAAAAAGATTGGTTTTTTGCTCAAGTTACCAGGTGCATTTCTTTCCAATCATCAACTTATCTTTTATATCATGATTGCATTAATCAAATAATAATTCAAATTGAAGTTATTATTTCTTGTAAATGATAAAATAGAATTCATGATATCTAGACATTATTGTGTGGCAGAAAATTAAGCGATGACACATATCAAGGAACTACATGGCAAATTAAGTTCAAACTTGACCTAGTGGATACAAATGGATCCTATACACTGCGATTGGCACTTGCAACAGCCCATATATCTGAATTACAGGTATGGAACTTCAAGATTACTTTTCATTAAATATTAGCACTTAATAACTAATTATAGCATGTTAATGAATTTTTTTTGAGAAACCACCCCAGGAAGAGGGGACATGTTAATGAATTATCAAGATGGTTGATTTTTTTTTTTTTTTGGGAGAAGGATTATGATGGTTGATCTTTCTTTCATTTGTTGGGATATTATGTTTAAGGGAAGTTTCAAATTAAATAGTGGTATTAAGTAAATGATTAATAAACACAAATTGGACACATCTTAACATTTTTTTTTAGTAAATAGTAATACTTACTAGAACACACACAAAAATAGTAATATTAGTGTTTTAAACCGAGTTTATTATACATTATATAATATTTTTTCAGTTTTAAACCAGGACACATCTTAACTTAAGCTTTAGTTTTGAGTTGAAAAAAATAGTGTTTCAAACATAATATTCAAATACCCCATCCGCCACCAATGACCTTTAGATCAAAATGACATGTTTTGATGATTCTAGCGAAGACATCTAGAATACAATTCTCACTCTCCACTTAAAACTTAAAAGTATCAAAATTTGTATCAGTCATATAACCCATAGTTTTGTGTCCAACTTATATCTAATTTAATTTTAATGCAAACTATTATTACCAAATTCGACATGTACCTTATACTTATATATGCCAAAAGCATGAAATAATTATTTCACTTAAAAGAAACTTTCCAAAACTGTTATGCTAACACATTTCCCATATTTCTAGCTATGCATGTGGATTTACACCCTATTGATTTTGTTTGATTGATTTCTGAAAGGTTCGAGTTAACGATCCAAAAACAAGTCCTCCCCTATTCTCAACTGGAGTAATTGGTCATGACAACACAATTGCTAGACATGGAATTCATGGACTCTATCGGCTGTACAACATAGAAGTACCATTCACTCAGCTTGTGGATGGGCATAATACCATTTTCTTGACACAAACAATGGCCTCCGGCGATTTTCCAGCTTTGCAAGGGATTATGTATGACTATATTCGTTTTGAAGGCCCATCATCCTCTTATTCCAAGAAAAAAACAAACTAGGTTTGTATAGGTATATATATATATAAATCTACATTGTTGAACACTTTATAGAAGAAATATCTTTTATCTCCAATAATTAATTAATTAGCATACAGAACAAATTGCCTTCCAACAATGGGCATAACGATGTTTGTATTTTATTTTGAAGATTTTATAATTAATAGCTTTAATAATTGCAAAATGAAAAATATTTTTTGTATGCTATTTCATCAAAATTAGAAATGGGCTATTGGGAAACTTCTGGCCCAAAGCGACATCAAAAATTAAAAAGCTGTAATTCCTACAACATATTTGTTATTAGATTGGCCTCAAACTAACATGACAGAGCATCTCATATATGATGTATCACATCGGATCATGCATATATTAAAGTCCCCCTAGCTACACACTAGTGTTTAGGAACACTGTATTGTTGTAACTCGAAAACGTGAGTTAAAGTTTTCAGTTATAAAAAAACACACCTGCGTATAAGCACAATTGTACAAATACAAATACAAACTTTACCTCGAACTAGACCACAACTACCCAATTTGAACCAGTTTTGCACGTGTTAGAATGCACTTGCCAATAACGTACTTAAAAAAAAAAAAAAAAACTGTAACTTTCTTTTTTAGCTTTTTAGTTTATTTATATATTGTAAAGACACAAATTGATTTCTAAGCCCAAAAGATAAAAGGATTTAGGCTTAAAGAGCCCCAATAAAATGAACTCGTAGAGAATAGGGGCGAAAATATGAAATTAATCATAATTTCCCAACTATATAATTAGTAGTCACTGTTACAAAACTATATTTTTTATTAATATCTTGAGTCTAAAAGAGTCGATTTTGGGTCTAAAAATCAAGTCTTTGGGGGTCGATTTTCATGGTCTGATCATGTCTGATGTGACATTTTTTCCATGTGGCGACCACTTGGAAATCGAGTCTCTAAGACTCGATTTATAAGCCAAAAAAAATTTAAATCCAAATCTCTCATGTACAAGCCCAGAAATACCCAAAAAAATATTGAACGTGAGCAAAACCATCCTGTGCATCCAAGCCATCCCAAAAATGGCGAACCACCCGAACCATCCAAATCCACGGCGAGCAAAACCCAAATCCACGGCGGCAAATCTACGGCGAGCAAAACATAGGCCCATGGTGGCAAATCCAAAACTCCACAGCCACAACGATACACCCGCCGCCGATCTACTACTCACCTCCCCCCCCCCCCCCACGGCAACCGTCCAACCCAAATTCAACTCACCATGGCAAACCTCCACAACAGCAAATCCACCACGCCGATCTACTGCACCAAGACCACCGCGACCCACCACGCCCCAGACCCACTACAACCCAGATTCACAAACCACCAACCCGCCGCCACCAGATCCGACTCACCCCTCAACCAGTAGATCGGTGAGGAACCGGACCGAAACCCACAGTTTAGCTTCTTACAGCCTTGATCTTTGCTTCAGAGAGAGAATTAATGTGGATTGAGAACTTTGAGATTGAATTTGAGAATCAACCACAAAAAAAAAAAAAAAAAAACTCTTCTACTATTGGTGTTAGAGGGTTTCCTGTTTGTATGAAAAAAAGATTAACCAAGAAATGAATATATAGGAAGGGATATTTCTGATGTGGTAGTGAGAATCGATATCAAGCTTCAGAGAGAGGGAGAATGGTGAAAAGGAAAGAAAAGAGAGAGCAGGGAGAGAGGACCTAATTTGTAAAATTTAAATAAAAGGACCTGGCTTATAAATCGAGTCTTAGAGACTCGATTTCCAAGTGGTCACCACATAGAAAAAATGCCACATCAGACATGATCATACCATGAAAATCGACCCTCAAAGACTCGATTTTTAGACCCAAAATCGACTCTTTTAGACGCGAGATGTTAGTAAAATATATACTTTCCAAACAGTACCTACTAACTATGTTGTTGAGGAATTATGGTTAATTGCCCATTTTTGCCGAGAATAGGTTAGCAAACTAGGCTCTAATGAGTTGAATAACAATTATAGTAAATCCAGATGACAAGAAAACAAAGATAAACTAGTTTTATTCAAAGTAAATCTTCCTCAGCACAATTCGAGGAGAATAGTTCTTGTATAAAGTTCTTTTGAATTTGATTACAAGTCCAGTTCTTATTGCTACAGTATCTTTCTCTCTGGATTCTCTGATACCCCATTATCAAGAAGCCCTTTCCTTTTTATATTCTGTTGTCTTTCTTCATCTTCACCCTCCACGTGTAGGTCAAATTGCTAGCCCTAATCCTCCTCCCATTAGCACCGTCCTGAAATCTTTCGGAACAGCTGTAAGGCTGAACACCACTGTTCAAGTATCACCTCCACATTAATGTGGCCAGAGGGTTAGCTGCAGAGTTTTTAATGCGGTGATAGCAATTTTCTCTTAGATATTTCTTATCTTCCCTTTGTCCTATTCTCTCCTAAAGTTTATCCTTATCAGTATAATCCTCCGAAATGTTGCTCTTAATAGCATATCAAACCTTCTGACCTCTGCTTTGCTTAGCTGATGAGTCATTCCTCCTCGAATTATCTTCCCAAACCTTCATGGTCATAATTTGTCTGTGACACTCTGACTCATACTTCTTCCCTATCATTTACTTGTCTTCGAACTACTAAACGTCATCGGACAAGGTTCACGGCCCAATATACATCTCTGGGCCTCTCATCCCTACACACACACACATATATATGTTTATTTATAGTTTTTAAACCTATTTTTAGTTTATTTGTTTATATATAGTTTTTAAAACCTCTTTTTATTTTTGGTAGAATTATCCTTTAACTAATTTTTAATACTAAATAAAATTATTATTTTTCAACTAGCCACATTTGAAGAGTTAAGTCCCCTATAATCATCGGCCTGATTCACCATATCATCCTAAATAAATTAAGATTTGCAACACCATATCATCCTTAATGAACCTCCATATTTCCCCTTTTTTTATGAAAACCAATAACATACTTTCATTAATTTGTCATTTCTAATATTACGAGTGTTGTGTACAACAATTAGTCAATTACATAGATTTGTCAAGTCTCTTCTTGGTTTCCACGGCAGCATCAGTAGCTTCAACCTGCATCTTGGCAGCCTTTAGATCAGCTTCAGTCGCTTCCCTCTCGTTCTTTGCTGTCATTTTTTTCGCCTACTTCCAATTTTTCCATATCAACAAAAGGAATTTTTCCATATCAACAAAAGGAATCGATCATTCGGTCCCCAGAAAGTGTGTAAAAGTGTATATATTTAAATAGGGAATTAAGTTGAAAATAGGTGCATAACTACTTAAGGTCCGTTTGAGAACAGCTCATTTGAAATTGAAATTTTTTTGCTGAAAATGCCGTAAATAAAGTTAAAAAGTAGCTGAAATAGTACCATGAAATTCATAAATAGTACCAAAAAGTGTAATGGAACCCATGAATGTAGTCAAAATAAGCTAAATAGTAAAAAAAAAAAAAAACTAGATTTTTAAGCTAATATCAAACGCACACTTAATCTTATCCAATCTTATCCATGCTACAATCCTTAATTCTTTATTGAATGTGTCATTTGAATAAATCTATAACATTAATAAAGTATACCTCCATTTTGTGGGGGTAAGGTATCTAATTAGTGAAATTATGATCAGATAAGACACTAAAATATAAATGTAGGGAAGTTGTCAGTACACAATTCTTGCTACGCACACAGTACACAAGTTATTTTTTGAATTGAAATCCTGACTTGAAGTGTGTGTAATGGCATAGATATATACTCCATATTATACCAACATCTAACATTTGTTTTTTCTATGAAATATTTAAACTTTAATAGAAAGTTAAGGAACATTTTCTTTTTATGGGGTAAGTAGTAAGTACATAATAGTAATAGTAAACATGGTAAGAGAGAAGAATCTAATAAAAGAAGAGAGCTAGTGAAATACGTACCAGGCCAAAGAAGAAGGCTTTGGCATAGCTAAAACCCTCTTGCACCGAAACTGCGAACCAAATACAATCCTTCTTCAACCGTGAAATCGCTGACATTTCTTGTTCTCTCTTCGTGGTACTTGCGGCTGTTGGCGGTGGCGACGACCTGATCTCTTCCATTACTCTCTCTCTCTCTCTCTCTCTCTCTCTCTCTCTAACAAAGCTGTGATGGTATGGGAGAAGAGAAGAGAATGGTGCTGAATTTTCCTCCTTAAGGCCACGAAGCTTACACGTTTGTGTGCAGCTTGCTCTACGTGGCAGCTTTAGAGCTCACCCACAACTACATTCTCACGCCAGCGAAACAGAAGACTGTATGACTCATGTGCTTGAAATATTATCTTTTGACTTGTGAGACTTTATCGGATACTCTCCATGTGACTTTAATCATGCTTCAATGGAAAATTCTTATATAAAAAAAAATTCAATCGAAATTTATTGAATACTTCTGAGAGTATTATAAATGCTTAATTTCTCTTCTCATTTAAATTATGGATCCTATCATGAATTTAATTAATAAAATTTACAATTATGTGAGAACATAAAAAAAAGTATTTTATAATTACCCAGCTTCAATGAACAATGATATTTTTTATCTGTCGTTAGGCTTATGCCCAGTTAGCAATAAAGGATGGAATGGAAACATATTCGAAGGTCCTGAATTGAAACAACACGCTTGTGTTGTCGTGATGTAAATGAATGTACTAGACTCTTAGTACTTAGAGATAATCTTCTTGCATCCTTAGGAATAGGCACATTTGAATGAATAGGTATATCCACTCAAGAGTTACTAGCTTATCCAAATATCATTTATTCACTATAAAAACAAATATTGCTTCCGTGAAACAATATTGTCCATAAAGCAGGATTATTGTATGTGTGAAAGTGCATCATATTATGCTATAATCGCTCATCACAACCGCACACTAACAAAAAACATGAATTTCATTCCATTTCATCTAAAATTGCCAAAATTTTATATTCTAATTTGTTAACTTGTATGAATCATATATCTATTATCTATCATTCTAAATTTCAGCCCATTCTAATTCATTCCATCCATTTCAATTCATCCCACTAAATTTTATCTGATATAATGATTTCGGCTGATAATCCTAAGACAATACGCTAAAAGAGACTAGTATCAAAATATTCTGTTTTATAGCACAAACTGAAATAGTATGTCAAAAAATACTAATAAAGCACATGGAAAATTATCTTAATTGTTTGGTTAAACATTCCTCTTCCAACATATGGGACCAACAAATGTGTATGCTTAGAAATGATGATTTATGCTATGGCTCCATGAGATTAAAAAAAAAAAAAATTGTGTATCTATTATATGCAGCACATCTCTCGTATTGTGCAAGTCCCACCCATCTACGAGAGAGATAGAGAGTACCATCGGATAACTTTGGGCCTTTCCAACCCAGTCTTGGGCCCAATATGTCATGACTCCTATCTGCCACAAATGAAAAGAATAACGATAATATTTTTTTTACACAAAAAGATAAAGCGGAAGGGCAAATAAGTCATTTCGCATACTTCCAGATCTGTCGCGTCTATATATACCCCTAAGCTACAAAAATTAGGGTATAAAAAGCCCCAAATCTCTCCGCCCAAAGTTTCTTCGAAGACCAAACGTACAAACGAGACGAAGAAGAAGAAGAATCACAAGCTCAACGCCAAAACCCAAAACCATCTGTAACCTCTCAAATCTCTTTCAGTTTCTTCTCTCTTCCTTCAAATCATTCACATCTTTTACTCATTTTCTGTTTTCATTTTTCAATTTTTCAATTTCCAATTCCAATCTTTTTTCATTGTTCATGATGAGTGTGTGTGTGTAATTGGTTCAGATCGTGTGCGGTGACGGAGAATGGCGACGTTTGAACTGTACCGTAGATCGACGATCGGGATGTGCTTGACGGAGACTTTGGATGAGATGGTGAATAGCGGTACGCTCAGTCCTGAGCTCGCCATTCAGGTTCTCGTTCAGTTCGATAAGGTACAGTTTTAGGTCATTCGTGGTTTTGCGCTTTGCTGGTTGTGTATGAGTCACTGTTTTTTTGCACTTTGGAATCTTTTGTTTTAATATTATTTTTTTAATTTTTTTTAAATATTATTTTTAGTCTATGACTGAAGCTTTGGAAAGTCAGGTGAAAAGCAAGGTCACCATTAAGGTAAATTTTTTTTTTTTTTTCCTTTTTCAAATTGAGTTTATGTTATTGTTGAATGTTGATTATGGATCAGGTAGTGTAGTGTTTTTTTTTTTTATGAGATAAATTTAATGCAATATTCACCTATTTATAGTAATATTTTTGATGTTATTGATGAGAATATAGAAAACTATAATTATTTGAGATTCTGAGAATAATTAGTCTTTTGTTTTTTGTTTTTTTTTTTAAAAAGGGTAATGCTAAAACCACAATCGGTTGATGTGACCAACCTCTTATTGGTTTTTATCTAAGCCCACTATTAATATCACTTTTCATTTACTAATAATCAATCACCACATCAGCAGTTTGTAAAATAGTTTGTATCTCTAGCATTATTCTTAAAAAACATCTTGTTTGGGTTGCGGAGCATGCTGGTTGTTTCTGTTTTCGAGTTGAAAATGACAATGTTGAACTTTTGTTGGGGGAATATGCCATATGTAGAGGGGAGCAATTAATGCACCAACGAGGAAGAGTGAGCTGATTTTGATGAATAAGAAAATTTTATTAGGAAAGAAGCTCAGTATACAAGAAATATGCTAGAGGAAGAGTGAGCTAATTTAAGACAAGAATGAAAAAAGATAGAGGAAGACATAAAAAGTCCATTTGGTTAAATGATTTGGGAGTTTAAAAGCATGTTTTCAAAACCCAAAATGCTGTTTCGCAACAACAATTCCTCATAGCTTTTTGACAAATGCTCATTTTAAACCCAAAATGTCATTTTGCAACAGCTTATAGAAACGCACCCAAAAGAATATCAATAGTGGTTAAAAAGGACTTCTTATAGAAGGAGGTGACATATATTATGATTTTGGATATGATAGAACTCATAGAAGGGCTATTAAGAAAACATTAATATATATATACATGTGGCCAACTCAGATTATTGTGGATCTCTAGCTCACCCCCAAAGTTTTGGGATTTAGACATGGTTATTTTTTATTGTTGTAGTATATTATACTTTGATTATTTATTTTTCCCTAATTTCCCAAGGGAAAAAGGAAATTATATTTATTTTGGAGATGGATTTTCAAGTGCTATCAATTTCCTATACTCTATTATAAGACATGGGTTCCTTATTATTATTGAATTCTTGAGTAATATTTTCTTCTTGGAAAAACACTAAATCAGTAGATGATAATGACAAAATCATGAATGGGTAATATTATTAAGCCTTTTTATTTTCTGCTGAAGAAGTATAATTGGGAACAGAAAATTGATTAAAGCAGATGGTATTGTCCTACCTTGCTATTAGTCTGTCACATTTAGGGTGGACCTATTTTAGTGGGTGCTCTCCATATTTCTCTTGCAAGTTACAGGTACTACTAAAGTTGCTTGCAGATGTTCCTAGGTTCCTGGCTTAAAGAAGCAATAAAATAAAAAATAAAATAAAATAACTGATAAAAAAAAAAAATTTAACTCTACCTGTTGATTACATTTTGGTGTAGCACTTGCTGACTTGAATGACTCAGATTTTTCATAGCATCAGAATGAATTACACTTATTATTCTTAAATTTTGGATTAATTGTCTGCCGGTAATGTTAGTGGTGACAAAAATGTGCTTGCAAGGAGTAATTTCTTGGCTTATAATTGTCTCCACTTTACAACAAAGGTGCTTATTAACTGTTAATCTATAACTTGCCTTCATTTATATACGTTCAAAAATACCTATCAAATTTTTTTTATACATGTTCAGAAATTATTGTATTGCGATATCTAGAGTTGACTTCTACAAGCTCTTTTGATAGAGATTTAAACAAAATGATATTAGAATGAGTGTATGGCTATCAGATGCAGATATAGATAAATTAAAATAAAATCAATCAAAGTCAATTAACAAAAAAATGTAGCCAATTGTCAAGCCCTCTAAAAGAAAAGCATACATTGGAACACCTCAAAGTCCTTATCCACTACCAACTTGTAAGGGGAGGACAAGTGGTAATGGCGGATGCTTTCATGAGACCAAAAAAATTGTTCTTTCCTCTTCAAAGTGCCAAAAATAGCACACAAATGTAATGATTGATTCAGGAAACACCCACTTCATCACCTATTGAACAAAGGAAAAGCTTTAAAGAGCCAAAGTGAAGTAACATAGAGTGGAGGTATTTGATGTCTGCCAATAAGCTCTAGTTCAAATGGCAACTTCTCCCTTGTACGAGTAAGGTGTTGAGTAAGGCTGTGGGTTCAATAGTCATTGGGTGTGTATAACTTGCCAATAATAAGTGAAATATATGAGTGATATGCTGTTGAAGTTCTCTGCAGTAAGCTGAGCATGGTGAATTACCTCCAAATCCAATACTGTTTCATACAGGAGTAATGTAGATGAGCGAACGTTCCAGTTTTCTGTCAATGGTTCTCATTTAAATGGCTTTGCTTATTTGATCCTTTGTATTCCTTTAACGCTTTAACTATAGGAATTTTGGCTATCATTTTTGTTAGATAGATATATGGATATAAGTCATGAAAGTGACATTGTACAGTTATGGCAGAGATAATTTTAAATTATCTAGGACTATAAAAAAAATATAATAAAAATAAAAATAAAAAAAGATTTGTTAAATTTTCTATGGTCATAAATTGAAACAATTTGACCATCCAAGCATACCTAAACAATAATGTTACGCTATAAAATCTTGTTATGCATTTTAATAGAGTTATGTACATATTTCAGGATTTGATGGTAGTAGTCTAACACTTGAGTGTACCCCATGGTACGGTTTAATAAGTGTCTATTACTTTTTTGGAATTATAAGTTTTTATTTTTAATTTGCATGCATTTAATGACTATTGTATATATCAATATATGTATATATGTATATCTAGTTAGGAGTATCTTAGAAGTATTGTGTTTGCTTATGCTTTGCTATAACCCCTTCTAGAAGTTTCCATGCTACTTATTCTTTAAAAGGAAAGTTGAAGCATTTCGACTCTTTAACCTATGCACTGTTAAAATTTCATATAGGTGTCATAAATTTCTATAAATCTCTTCTCTACTAAGTTGCTTCTTTTTGTGTGTTTCCTTTAACGTTCCTATTACATGGCTGCTGAAGTGGAAAACTCTTTTAAGAGCTGTTTATGAGCAAAAGAGTAAAGAAATTCCATTTGTAGTCTGTTATGCTTAATATGGAAGAGATATCCACACGTTATCAAAGTAGAATGTTGGAGCAGAACACACTGATTGCCTTAATTGCTACAATTGCTATCTTTTTGCCCTTCATGTAGTCATGGTTTTGGGTCAAAGTAGAAAAATAATGAATAAAGTCTTGCATCTCACTTGACTCAACATTAACGTGGTGGTTGGTTCTTACCCGCTGCTTTGATTAGGAAGACTAGTATTTGAAATGTTAGGTATGCCAGTTTATGAAATGCATCCTGTGATATGGGTATCTGAAATTTTGTAAATTCCTGCTGTTATTGGCTATTTATTCTAGAGTTTTGAATACATTGATCTTTTCATTACACTTGATTATATTTCTGCTTAAGTTTACGTCTTAACAAGAAACATAGGGTTGAGTTTCTCAGAGATTCAGGTACCATATATTTCGTTCTTTAGCTGACAAATCACTACTAATGTCAGTCTGGCAATATTCCCTTTCAAATTTTTTTCTAGTTAATATATTGTTATGATGGACTGTGCTAGCATTGCAATGTGATATCGGAGTCATTTCTGATACTTTATTCCTTATTTATCTTACAGGGACATCTGCACACTTACAGATTTTGCGACAATGTATGGACCTTCATCTTACAGAAAGCTACATTTAAGAGTGACGAGAACAGTGAGACTGTTGACAGGGTGAAAATAGTGGCATGTGATTCAAAGTTGCTCACGCAATGAAATGTCTGAGGGCAGTGGTCTGTTTAATAATGAAGAGTTTATTGCCCCCGTATTGGTAGTTGATGGGGATATGGTGGCAAGGAAGAAAAGTTGGAGTTTGTATTATTACCTGCAGGAACTGGTAACAGTGGGAGATTGAATATAAATTGTAAAGCCATCACCCTTGAGATTTATAGTTATTTGATGTTACATGGATTATGTTGCAAATTTATTGAATGAATCTTTGTATTATTATTTTTCTGTGGTAAATTAAATTAGTTTATTACTTGGAAAACAAAACAAAAAAACATGAAGGCTACAGCAAACTTGGGAGTCGGGAGATACTATGGCACTCAAGACAGCACAAACCAAGTGGCTGACTCTTGAGTATGCTCATATTCATCTTATTAAAATTAAATTCTTGGGGGAACTGCATTTTGGGTTTTTATAAGTTCTTCTAATGGGATATAGAATTGTTGTCGTTTCATCAGAGAATTGTGGGATACACAAACTGTGGCTTTTAATATCCTCTTTCTAATTGGAGCATAATCAACAAACAAAAAAAAGCTTCCCGAATTTTGGATAATTTTCTGCAAAGAATAAGGAAATTTGGTCTTTTATGAAAATCGAACACTCACGATTGACTGTTGAGACTTGAGATTGGTTCCCGAAATCTGTTAATTTATGACGCATGGCCAGTGCTTGGCAGATTTAAAAGTCCAAATTTGCGGGTGGAGCCAAATCAAGCCATAGACCCGTCAAATGGTTCTGTTTAGGATTCGTTTATTTTATTAAAATTAAAAAAAATTTGTTGAAAGTATTGTAGATAAAGATAAAAGTAAACTGAAATAGTATAGTGAGACTCATAAATAGTACCAAAAAATGCAATGGAACCCATAAATAATAATAAAATAAATTGGCAAAAATAATTTTTGCTAAATACAAACTAATTTGAAAATTAACAAACTATGAAATAAGATTGTGTTTAGTGTTTTTTTAAGTGAATCTTGAAGCAGCCTCTTAACTGTTAATCTTCGAGCAATTCAAATAATATTTACACGAGGGAAAGAAAAATTTTAAATAGAGTAGCATTTTGCTTATATTAACTCGAAAATTGAAACAGTTACAAATCTCAAAAATAAAAAATTGACTTAGCTATCCATTTTGAGGAACCCATCTTTTCTGAAAGTTGGTTCATATTCAACATATTATGAGAGAAATTGGTTCTCAATTATGGAGATGCTTTTTTTTTTTCCTAAAATAAACCTATCATATCTTTTGTTAATTGCCGTCATGCTATCACAATTTAAACCACATGAAATATGCTGCTTAATTTAGTCAAACCAATGTAAGGCTAACTGAAGTATTATTGAGTCCCAATAGGAGCTAGTAATCAACGATATGCTCATATTGGTAACGTTATTGTTGCTACAATTGAGGAAGCAATACCAAATACACCTCTAGAAAAATTCATAGTGATTAGAGTTGTGATTGTACGTATTTGTAATTAGAGATGCAAGAGACTACAAGAAAGTCAAAATTTTATTAATGGAATAATTTTTTACGTAAGCAACATGAATTATTCTTGAAAGTAGTAGCATTCTTCATGTTAATTGCACTCGCAGTACATCTTGCCTCCTGCCACATTCAAGAAAAGCAAAAGGTTCAGTTTAAGAAAGAATAAAAAATAAAACCAAAATATAAGTAGAATTAGAATGAACATTTCTACTAGATGAATTCAAAATTATTCTTGTAAACAACTAACATTGAAAACATGAATGGTTACCTGTTGCTTAGAAGAGATCCAAGTTAGAAAGAAAACTCTTGATGCTCTAACAAGAACAACGACCTTCTTTTTGGCTTTTGATCAACTTTGATACACAACTTTTTATAACCAAAAATGCTCCCAATAAGTTGAGCATTCATCATGAAGAAGAAAATTTTCAAAACAGAAAGGTACTCCATCATCTACACTCTCTAATTAACTCTTTTTCTATAACTCACTAGACCAATGATTAGAATAGGTGCTGCACTTGGATTTATATAGGCCAAAAGGTATATTTTCATATGCTTCCTACGTGACATTTAAGTTGTAAAATGTTATCCATCAAGATATGGTATACTCAAAATTTCAAGACTAACAACTAATAAATTTATTGTTCCTATTAACTCTCCATATTTGCTAAAATATTATAAGACTGCCTGCTAAAATTAGCTAGAACTTATAATCCTGCATGATTTATTTTTCAATTGCACACCAAGGTTTCCGTCTTAAACTTACGCAAGAGACAAGTAATTACACATATAATTTGTGAGATAAGGAAGAAACTTTATTGTGCATGTATCATTAAAAACTAAAAAAGACATGAGGTTCATTGGATTGAAACTCGAAAGCAGATTTTGCACCACATTCATATAGCACCATCATCAACGAGTTCTCTAAACAATGGGTCTTGTCCACACAAAAAAAAAAAAGCGAAATTATAGATAACATAATATTAGACATATGGTATATTTTGATAGCATTTTTTTATTATAGAAAATTGATAGCAAGTCTTTATTTCAAATTTTATGCCCCCAAAGTAAAAACATATTTCAAAATATTATATCATTATAAAGTAGAATTTGGATCACTTGAATCCATTTCTACGTATTGGGCATGGCATTTTTGGCCTTATCTATCTCTACTATCTCTAAAAAGACTCCCTTTTATGAACTGGACTTTTATATAATTTAAAAATACTACTAAACCTTATCTAAGGAAAAAAAAACTTGAGAATAACTAGGTAAAATTATATCTCTAACTCCACTTAAAATAACCTATAAAATAGGACACTCTCTTACTAATATATATTTTCAAGAAATTATGCAATTCTCTGATGGACCACGTCACTTGTCTACC
This sequence comes from Castanea sativa, assembly GCF_040712315.1. NCBI lineage: Eukaryota > Viridiplantae > Streptophyta > Magnoliopsida > Fagales > Fagaceae > Castanea > Castanea sativa. The sequence goes on along the minus strand of NC_134024.1, from coordinate 17,310,010 downwards.
ATTCCACTAAAAGACTCTCACTTGTTTAAAATTGTTAAGTCAATTTTTTTTTTTATAAAAGGAAAATTATGACACTAAAAAAAATGAATCCCTGCACAACGCGTAAAATGAGGCTAGTAGCAAAATCTAGATGGTACATCATTAATGTTTTTTTTTTTTTTTGAGAAAGTCAATAATGTTTTGTTGAAAGTTGAAAAGTGTTATGGGAGGAAAATGTAGAAAATAATGCATAGTTTAACTCAAAATGGAGTCATTTGGTGAAAAAAAATCATTGAAATACGTTTCAAAACTCAAAAGTGGTTGAAAATGTAGCTTTAAGATGAGTATTTTTTTTAAAACAATATTTTTTCGGAGAACATATGTAAATATTTGAAATTATTTGTGTTCATTTTTTTAAAAGGTCTCTAAAAAATAAATGTCAATATTTATAAGTTCCATGCCAATCTAATTCTATTTCATGTCTTCCATGTTTTAACAAAAGTTTTACACCATGTTAATTTGACTAAATAGTGTATTACTTTCTTTTTTTTTAATTTGGATATATTCGGTGATATTACTTATTAAGTTTCACATTCCCCTCTCTTATTGTTGTAATCATCAAATTATAAATAAAAATAAATTTGATCGTTTAAATTTCATTTAATGTTTAAAATTTTAGATTGATCAACCTATTATATATATTTCATCATTCCATCCATAATTGATTTGATATTAAAAATTAGTGGACAAAATTGAGACAATTAAATATATAATACCAAACTAAAAGTCTTATAACTCAGTTGATACTTTTTAATATTTCAAATTAAGATATTTACGATTAAAAACCCCCAACGTGAACTATTGAATTATCAAACAGACATGTACACAAGAAGAAAATTGGAATGACAAAGTTTGGTTATAACCTTGGTTGTAGTCTACGATTACAACTTCACTCAATAAATGTTTATTTGATGTGAATTTTAAAAATCTATCATTAAATTACATTTTCTTTTTATATCCTCAATACTTGCAAAATTTTTTGAAAATTAAAAATCAATAGCTATGTCATCAATCAATTTTTTAAATTACAAGCTTTTTTAGTCTAAAACTACGCATAAAAAAGGTTTAAGAATCATATCTGAATGATACAAAATTTGACATATGTGTTAAAAGTGTAAAGAACATGCAATCCAACGGTTAAATTTTAAAAATATGTAGCAATTATATATATATATATATATATATATATATATATATATATATATATATATATATATATATATATATATAAAGTTGAACTACAATGAAGTTTGTAGTCAAATTTTGTTCAAATTGAAATACCATCATTCATCATTGGAGGACCAAAAATGTAATTTAGCCTAAAAAAAATGTATTGTTTGGCATTAACTTATAAACTTAGTTTTTAGTTTTTAGCTTTTTGTACAGTTTTTTAAAGCCTCATATTCTCCCGCATTTTCTCAATTTTTCAAAAATTTTCAAGATAAGCTAAATAAGTTGTCCCCAAATAAACATATATAGCAGTTTAGCCTTGAAAAACGGCACACTGTCTTGTCTCACTCTCCCATCAAAATGCGCTAATACCTTGAAGAAACGACCATAGCTCGGTTTCAATTCTAAAATCTAAAATCTAAGGAGTCATGTGGTGAAAAAAAAAACACCATTGAAATACGATTCAAAACTCAAAAGTGGTTGAAAATGTAGCTTTAAGATGAGTATTTTTTAAAAACAATATTTTTCAGAGAACATATGTACATATTTAAAATTATTTGCATTCATTTTTTTAAAAGTATCTGAAAATTAATGTCAATATTTATAAGTTCCATGCCAATCTAATTCCATTTCATGTCTTCCATGTTTTAACAAAACTTTTACACCATGTTGATTAGACTAAATTGTAAAGGGTTTGGCTCACCTCCGGTATTTTTTTAACTAGAAAATCTCCTTCTTTTAATAAGAAATTGCCACATTACCCACTAACTACATAAAAAGTGGATATATTTAGTGATATTACCTATTAAGATTCACATTTCCCTCCCTTATTGTTGTAATTATCAAATTATTAATAAAAATAAATTTGATCATTTAAATTTTATTCTACAATGTTTAAAATTTTAGATTGATCAACATATTATATTTCATCATTCCCTCCATAATTGATTTGATATTAAAAATTGATGGACAAAATGAAGACAATTAAATATATAATAACAAACTAAGGGTCCATTTGGGATCTGCTTATTTTGCTAAGACTGAAAATTTCTTGCTGAAAGACTATAGATAAAGGTAAAAGCTATCTAAAATAGTACAATGGAATCCATAAATAGTATCAAAAAGTGCAGTAAGACCCATGAATAGTAAAATAAGTTGACAATATTAATCTTTGCCAAACAGACACTAAAAGTCTTATAGCTCAATTGACTCTTTTAATATTTCCAATTAAGACATTTACGATTCAAAACTCCCAACTTAAACTATTGAATTATCAAATAGACATATACACAAGAAGAAAATTGAAATGACAAAGTTTGGTTACATGCTTGGTTGTAGTTTAAGGTCACAACTTCATTCAATATATTTTTATTTGATGTGAATTTTGAAAATCCACCATTAAATTTACATTTTCATCTTATATCCTCAATACTTGCAAAATTTTCCGAAAATCAAATATTAATAGCTATGTCATCAATCAATTGTTTAAATTGAAAGTTTTTGTAGTCTAAAATTACACATAAAAAAGGTTTATGGATTATATAGTAAATAATATCTAAATGATATAAAATTTAACATATGTGTTAAAAACATACAAACCAACAGTTAAAATTTTAAAAGATGTAGCAATCTTTTCTTTCTTTTTTTTTAAAGAAAGTTGAACTACAACAAAGTTTGCAGTCAAATTTTGTTCAAATTGAAATACCATCATTCATTGTTGGAGGATCAAAAATGTAATTTAGCCTTAAAACAAATGTAATTGTTTGACATTAGTTTATAAACTCAGTTTTTAGCTTTTTGTTTAGCTTTTTAAAGCCTCACTTTTTTCAGAATTTTCTCTTTTTTTTTCTTCTTTTTCAAGATATAAGTACATTTTAGCACATTTCAACAAAAAGCTAAAAAAGTTGTTTCCAAATAGTTTAGCCTTAAAAAACGTCATGTCATTTATACAGACTGGCTTAACTTTTTCATAAAACGACACACCGTCCTATCTCACTCTCCCTTTAAAATGCGCTGATATCTTGAAGAAATGACTATTGCTCGGTTTTCAATTCTAAAATCTAAACTCTCTCTCTCTCTCTCTCTGATTATTTGAGTATCGGTGGTGATTCCTGTAACCACAATGGGAATTGATTCTCACTTTGGGATATGGAAACGTGGAACTCTTTATAAAGCTCTCAAAGCATCGGAATCGGAATCAGATTCTTTCCTATCTTTTCCACAACTAATCGTAATTTGAATTTCCTTCCATATCTATTTTTCTGTGAGAGAAAGAAAAAAAAAACCCCCCTAGTTTTTATATTTTATAACTTCCACTGATGACAAAAACAAAAGAAAATCCCCTTTCATATAATCATCGTCTTTTCTAGGCTTTATGCCTAGAGATTCTTAATCACATCACAGTCACAATCATATGAATTTGCTTTTGCTAAATGGAGAGTTGATTAAATATAAAACAATCTTATTTCATATGTTATATAATATTTATATCAATTTGATTTTATGGCATATGTTAGTATGCGATTCCAATTGTTCTTTTGCAAAAATAATTGGTAAATTTGACTTCTTTGTAATGTAACCTTATAGCTTATGTGTGTGTTAATTGGTAAAGTAACACATGAAGATTCACTACCAATAAGTCTAGTGACCACAATTTTTGAGTGATGTTTTGTTTATTACAATTTTACAAACTGATGTGTCACTGATCGCAAAAAAAGTCACTCAGTGATTCATTTATTATGTTGCTAAAGTGGTAACAATCAGCTAATTGCCTTGAAACTCAAGTGGCACCTATTGGTGTTTCCAACTGAGACGTTCAAGGTTCAAATCTTCCATCAACTATTGAATTATAAAAATAATAAAATAAAATAAAAATGGAAACAATCACATTTATTGTGATATCAGTTTATAAGTATTTTTTGCAGTAACTTTAGCATTTTCCAAAAAAATTTAAAAATTAAAAAAAAAAAATTGTTGAGGCGTGGTGCAAGTGGTGGGCCAAAGTATTTAAATATATTTTTTGGTGTGTCTACTAGCATTGCTTGATCACTATTGATTGTAAAGTAAAAATAAATCATGATGAACATGAACTTTCAGATACTGCATTTCAAGAATCTGCTACAGCTCAATGGTTTGGACCCTCGATGCTTATAAATAGAGAGGCTTTTCTTCTATTCCGTGTGGTGCTTGAAACGCGGTTTGCTGGTGTTACATGAAAAGCTGCTGTTATGGCATCTTCAAAGGCTACCAGCTCTACCCAGGTTCCTCGGACTCATCATTTTGAGCTTGTGGAAGGGATGCAACTTCAGGTAGTGATTTTCTGTTTGTGCAGATGAGTTGTGGACGTATCTTGTTTTATGTACGCTTTGGAAAAGTTAATTAAACTTGTGTTGCTTGAATTACGCCAGATTAATGTGACTGGATCTTCAAGTGGAGAATTGAGCTTCAACTTAAGAAATGTACTACAACTTGGATACTCCATAAGGGTTATCTTTACTGTTGAAATATGTAAAGGAGAACCAAAGACTCTATATATACACAAATGGACACACACGTATGCACGCACACATACATGTTGTATATAGAAGCAATACTGATATATGTGTTTTTTTCCCGCATAGAAACTGGTCCTTTCCCGTGGATCATCCTTCAGACATGCAAGGCACAATGCAGGCACCATTTAGGAAGGTTTATCCTTATTTCTCTCTCTTCTCTGTTGTTAATTTGTTTATAATTGGTTTGAATTGAGTTAGGAGCTTATTATTAACCTGTAGTTAATTTTAAGTTGCAGAATGGAGAAGTATATTTATTAATCATTGAGTTGTCATACATGCTATTGAATTTATTTGGAAAGATGGCAGTCGGGATAGATGTTTGGTTCTCTTCTCTGGGTTTTCATCTTTGCCAATTTAGGCTCCTGAGGCATGCTTGAATCTTGATGATTTCTATCTCATGCATTCTAGGTTGAAATTAAACCATGGGAATTTTCGGATAGAGATACCTGAGAATGATGCTACTCCATCTATCTTGACTAATATTTTCTTCTTGGAAAGACACTAAATCAGGAGATGTGTTATGTCCCATCAAGTTTCAAATGAAAAAATCATGAATGGATAATATTATTAAGCCTTTTTATTTTCTGCTGAAGAACTATAATTGGAAACAGAAAATTGATTAAAGCAGATGGTATGAGTTGTCCTGCCTTGCTATTATTCTGTCACATTTAGGGTGCTCTCCATATTTCTCCTGCAAGTCATAGGTACTACTAAAGTTTCTTGCAGACGTTCCTAGGTTCCTGGCTTAAAGAAGCAATAAAAAAAAATAAAAAACCGATTAAAAAATTACACTCTACCTGTGGATTACATTTTGGTGTAGCGCTTGTTGACTTGAATGACTCAGATTTTTCATAGCATCAGAATGAATTACAATTATTTTTCTTAAATTTTGGATTAATTGTCTGCTGGTAATGTTAGTGGTGACAAAATGTGCTTGCAAGGAGTACTTGCATATAGCTTATATTCGTCTCCACTTTACAAAGAAGGTACTTATTATTTGTTAATCTATAACTTGCCTTCATTTTTATATGTTCAGAAATACCTATACAAAAAATTTAAATATGTTCAGAAATAATTGTATTGTGATATCTAGAGTTGACTTCTACAAGCTCTTTTGAGAGAGATTTGAACAAAATGATATAAGAATGGGTGTATGGCTATCAGATGCAGATATAGATAAAATAAAAGTAACAAAGCCGATTAACAAAAATGTACACAACTGGCAAGCCCTCTAAAAGAAAAGCATACATTGGAACACCTCAAAGTCCTTATCCACTACCAGCTTGTAAGGGAAGGACAAGTGGTAAAGGCAGATGCTTTCATAAGACCAAAAAAAAAAATCCTCTTCAAGAGCCAAAAATAGCACAGAAATGTAATGATTGAACACACACTGCATCACCAATTGAACAAAGAAAAAGCTTTAAAGAGCCAAAGTGAACTAGCATAGAGTGAAGGGGTATTTGATGTCTGCCAAATAGCTCTAGTTCAAATGGCACCTCCTCCTTTGTAAGAGTAAGGTGTCGAGTGATGTTGTGAATTCAATAGCCATTGGGTGTGTATAACTTGCCAATAATAAATGAAATAAATGAGTAATATGCTGTTGAAGTTCTTTGCAGTGAGCTGAACATGGTGAACTACCTCCAATACTGTTTTCATACAGGAGTATTGTAGACAAGAGAACGTTCCAGTTCTGTCAATGGTTTTCATGTAAATGGCTTTGCTTATTTGATCCTTTGTATTCCTTTAAGGCTTTAACCATAGGATTAGTTGCTATCACTTTTGTTAGATAGATATATGGATAGAAGTCATGAAAGTGATATAGAGATGATTGTTAAATTTCCTAGGACTTATTAAAATAAAATAAAAATAAAAATATTTGTTAAATTTTCTATGGTGATAAATTGAAATAATTTGACCTTCCAAGCATCCCTAAACAATACTGATATGCATTTTAATAGAGTTGTGTGCATATTTCATGCTTAGGTGGTAGTAGTCTACCCCCTCAAAAAAAAAAAAAAAAGGTGGTAGTAGTCTAACACTAGAGTGTACCATATGGTACTGTTTAATAAGTGTCTATTACTTTTTTGGAATTTGAAGTTTCTATTTTTAATTGGCATGCATTTAATGACTATTGTATACATGTACATCTAGTTAGGATTATCTTAGAATTATTGTATTTGCTTAGGCATTGCTATAACCCCTTCACTACAAAAAAAACGTTCTATAGCCGCGTTTTAAAAACGTGGCTATAGCTCAAAAAAAGGTGGCTATAGCCTGATTTGGCCTACAACTGCGTTTTTTTAGGTTGCGGCATTAGGTCGCGTTTTCATCCGTGGCCTCAAATCCGTAACTATAGGCCTGAGGGGTCTATGGCCACATTTTTTCAAACTTGGCTATAGGACCAGCCCAATGGCCGCGCTTTTATAAACGTGGCAATAGGACATACTCTAGCCACATTTTTTAAACGTGGCTATAAATCCTCAGCCTACAGCCGCATTTAAAAAACGCGGCTATAGACCCTTATATTTTTTTTTTTTTTAATTTTGATTACCAAAAATTAATTTTCGGTAATCAAAATTTTAAAAAAAATTTTTAATTTTAATTTTTAAAATTAATGCGTTCAAACTTTAAAATTTTAATTTTAATTAAATTAAGAAATTCAAAACAACAATACAAACCCGGCAAATTCAAATTCAGACAAAAACCCAGAAAATTTCAAAATTAATCAAACACAACATGCTCTAAAATACCAGAAAACAGTGCAAGAACACAAACTGAACATCTCCTTCAACAAAAGTACAAGCTCAAAAATACAAAAAGAGTCCATATGCTCAAAGCCAAAATTAATCAAAACATAATCAAACAAAAGAAAATAATTTTTGGCTATGGGTTAGAGAAAAATAAAGCAAACAGAGATAATTTTTTGAGGCACTTTAGCTTCATTGATTTAAAATCTTCAAGTCTATAGCAAAGAGAGACTCAATCTTCAGATCTACTGCAAAGAGAGACAAAGTTAAAGGGAACAAAAATGAACAAAACTCAAAGAACAATGAACAAAACCTCATATTTTCATAAACCCATTCGTACAGCATCAGTGGGAAAAAGGGATTAACAGTGTGGGTCAGCACTTTTTGGATCTCCAGCAACATAGATTGATGATAGCATGCACATATGAGAAAGAGATTGAGAGAGTTGTAAGATTAATATGAGAGAGCTTTTTCATCTTTGTTTTTTGAATGATTGAGAGAACTGCTATTTTTTTGTTTTGACAAGAGGGAGTGTCTGAGATTTCGTTTTGAAATCTTCAGTTTTTTTTTTTTTTTTTGGGAATATTTTGGAATATGCCATAGAATATTCTAGGAATATTCTATGGCATATTCCATTTTTTGTTTACATGGAAGTCGACCCATTTAGAACTCCTTTCTTTTTTTTCTTTTTCTTTTTTGGGAACATTTTGGAATATGCCATAGAATATTCTATGGCATATTCTATTTTTGTTTACACTGAAGTGAACCTGTATGGGTTTTTTTTCCCTATAGCCACGTGGCTATAGGTCCTTTAAAAATATATATATATTTGGTTGGACCTATAGCCACGTTTAAAAAACGTGGCTATAGGTCCTCCTTTAAAATATATGTATATATATATTTGGGTGGACCTATAGCCATGTTTTTAACCGTGGCAATAGACTTAACCTAAAGCCGCGTTTTAAAAACGTGGCTAAAACTACTTACAAACGTGGCTATAGGCTTAACTCATAGCCGCGTTTTAAAAACGTGGCTATAGGTTAAGTCTATAGCCGCATTTCTTAAAAATGTGGCTATAGGACAGCTATAGCCGCGGTTTTGAAAACGCGGCTAAAAAAAACGTGGCTATAGACCTGCGTGTTTTGTAGTGCTTCTAGAAGCTTCCATGCTACTTATTCTTTAAAACAAACGTTGAAGCATTTCAACTCTTTAATATCGGTATCATAAACGTCTATAAATATCTTCTCTACTAAATTGCTGAAGTGGAAAACTCTTTTGAAAGTTGTTTATGAGCAAAAGAATAAAGAAATTCCATCTGTTGTCTGTTATGCTTAATATGGAAGAGATATCCACACGTTATCAAAGTAGAATGTTGGAGCATAACACATTGGTTGCCTTAATTGCTACAATTGCTATCTTTTTGCCCTTCATGTAGTTGTGGTTTTGGTTGGAAGTAGAATATAATGAATAAAATCTTGCATCTCACTTGAGTCAATATAAATGTGGCGGTTGGTTCTTACCCGCCACTTTGATTTGGAAGACTAGTATTTGAAATTTTAGGCATGCCAGTTTATGAAATGCATCATGTGATATGGGTATCTGAAATTTTGTAAATTCCTGCTGTTATTAGCTATTTATTCTAGAGTTTTGAATACATTAATCTTTTCATAACACTTGATTATAGTTCTGCTTAAGTTTACGTCTTAACAAGAAAAATAGGGTTGAGTTTCTCAGAGATTCAGGTACCATATATTTCATTCTTTAGCTGACAAATCACCACTAATGTCAGTCTGGCAATTTCCCTTTCAAATTTTTTTCTAGTTAATATATTGTTATGATGAACTGTGCTATCTTTGCAATGTGATATCGGAGTCGTTTCTGATACTTTATTCCTTTATTTATCTTACAGGGACATCTGCACACTTACAGATTTTGCGACAATGTATGGACCTTCATCTTACAGGATGCTTTATTTAAGAGCGACGATAGCCAAGAGAATGTTGGCAGGGTGAAAATAGTGGCATGTGATTCAAAGTTGCTCACGCAATGAAATGTCTGAGGACAGTGGTCTGTTTAATAATGAAAATTTTATTGCCCCCCTATTGGTAGTAGATGGGCATATGGTGGCAAGAAAAGTTGGAGTTTGTATTATTACCTGCAGGAACTGGTAACAGTGGAAGATTGAATATAAATTGTAAAGCCATCACCCGTGAGATTTATAGTTATTTGATGTTACATGGATTATGTTGCAAATTTATTGAATGAATCTTTGTATTTTTTTTTTTTTTGGGTGTTAATGTAAATTAGTTTATTACTTGGAAAACAAAACAAAAAACATGAAGGCTACGGCAAACTTGGGAATTGGGATATACTATGGCACACAGATAGCACAAACCAAGTAGCTGACTCTTGAGTCTTGACAGTCCAACCAAAAGAAGATACTATTAAAACTTCTTGTAATTGTTTTTTCCTCACACTTATATTCATTTAATTAAAATTAAGGGATAATTACAGTAAACCCACCTGTGGTATGGCCCGTTTTCACTTTGCCTACCCGTTGTTCAATTATTTACACTTTACCCACCTGAACTTCAATCTGTTACCCATCCGTTACCCACCTCTAATAAAATCAGGGTAAAAAAGTATTTTATCTTCAATTTTATGTCTCTCTCCTCTACAAACAAAAAATAACAAAAAAAAAACTCAAACAAACAAGATCAAAGAAGTGGGTTTTGTAGAGAAACAAGATGTGTATCAATGAAATGAGAGAGGTTGCATCCCACAATATAAAGCCTTGAAGCTACTCGGAATCACAATCTCAATTATTTGATCCCTAAAATACCCACTGCATTCATCAATGCTGCTGCTTTGGCTGTGGCTATGGCTATAGTTGTGGTACCACGATGAAGGCCTGGAGGGTACACCCATCCATCCACTAAGTCAATAAACATGAAATCGTTACTCAGCTTGTAACTCGTCCCCAGGCTCGGCAACTCTACTACCTCGCTCAACTCTTCTTGTTGATGACATGGATGATGACGATGGCAATGACGATGACGATGATGACGATTTCATTTTGGGTATGTCGAAGTCGACCATAGAAGCCGCTTTGGAAGCAGCAGCCTAGACATCTCAGGGGAGTTGGAAGCGGATCGGGGCAGTGACCCTACTAGGTCAGGGAAGTTAAGGATGGCCGAGTTTCCCTTGATGCTCAGCGCTACTACATCGTGGGCCCGGGCTTCCATTTCTGGGGTCGAGAATGTTCCAAGCCAGATCCGATTTTTCTTCCTGGTGGTGGTGGGATCTGGGTTTGATTGTGTTGATCTGGGTTTGATTGTGTTTTTCTGGGTTTGTTGTGATTGATTTCTTGATCTGGGTTTGATTGTGTTTTTCTGGGTTTGTTGTGATTGGTTTCTTGATTTGGGTTAGTTTGTTTATTAGGTTTATGGGTTTGATATGTTGAGAATATGGTGTTGATTGTGTTAGAATTTGGAGAAGAACATGAAGAATTTGAAGAACCAATTGTAAAATGAAGAACATTAAGAAATGGTTTTTAATTATAAAATTTTAATTAAATTAGATTTAATGCTCTTCAACTTGTGTTAGATTAGATCATTTCCTATTGTAAAGAAAACAAAACACCAGTGATGTTCATAACTTTCTAATGTTCATACCTTTTTTTTGTGTAAAAATTGGAAACCTTAGTTTTTTGATTTGTTTTATGTTTGTTTTCGTCTAAAAATGTGTTTGTTTAACGGCAAATGGAGAGGTAGGTAACGGATTCTTAACAGAGCAAATTATAAGTGGGTAAAGTGTAAATGATTAAACCATAGATAGGCAAAGTGAAAACAGACCTAACCACAGATGGGTTTAATGTAATTATCCCTAAAATTAAATTCTTGGGGGAATTGCATTTCAGGTTTTTAAGTCCTTCTAATGGGATATAGAATTGTTGTCGTTTCATCAGAGAATTGTGGTTTACACAGACTGTGGCTTGTAATATCCTCTTTCTAATTAGAGCATAATCAACAAACAAACAAAAAGCTTCCCGAATTTTGGATAATTTTCCGCAAAGAAGTAAGGAAATTTGGTCTTTTAAGAAAATTGAACACTCACGATTGACTGTTGAGACTTGAGATTGGTTCCCGAAATCTGTTAATTTGTGACGCATGGCCAGTGCTTGGCAGATTTATAAGTCCAAATTTATACCCTATATGCGAGTGGAGCCAAAGCAAGCCACAGGCTCATCAAACCTAGTTTGAAAATTAACGAGCTATGGAATAAGAGTTTAGTGTTTTTTTAAGTGAATCTTGAAGCAGTCTCTTCACTGTTAATCTTCGAGCAATTCAAATAATATTTACACGAGGGAAAGAAAAATTTTAAATAGAGTAGCATTTTGCTTATATTGGCTCGAAAATTGAAACAGTTACGAATCTCAAAAATAAAAAATTGACTCATCTATCCATTTTGAGGAAACCCATGTTTTCTGAAAGTTGATTCATATTCACCATATAAGAGAAATTAGTTCTCAATTATGGACATTGGTTTTTTTTTTTTTTTTTTTCTAAAATACACCTATCATATCTTTTGTCAATTGCCATCATGTTATCACAATTTAAACCAAAATATGCTACTTAATTTAGTCAAACCAATGTAAGGTTAATGAATGATTATTGAGTCCCAATAGGAGTTAGTAATCGACGATATGCTCATATTGGGGACATTATTGTTGCTAAAATCAAGGAAGTAATACCAAACACACCTCTAGAAAAATCTGAAGTGATTAGAGCTGTAATTGTACATACTTATAATAAGAGATGCAAGAGACTATAGGAAATCAAAATTTTATTAATTGAATAGTTATTTTTGAAAGTAACAGGAATTATTCTTGAAAGTAGTAGCATTCTTCATGTTGATTGCACTCAGAGTACATCTTGCCTCCTGGCACATTCAAGAAAAGCAAAAGGTTCAGTTTATGAAAGAATAAAAAATAAAACCAAAATATAAGTAGAATTAGAATGAACATTTCTACTAGATGAATTCAAAATTATTCTTGTAAACAACTAACATTGAAAACATGAATGGTTACCTGTTGCTTAGAAGAGATCCAAGTTAGAGAGAAAACTCTTGATACTCTAACAAGAACAACGATCTACGTTTTGGCTTTTGATCGGCTTTGACACAGAACTCTTTATAACCAAAAATGTTCCCAATAAGTTGAGCATTCATCATTAAGAAGAAAATTTGCAAAACAGAAAGGTACTCCATCAGCTACACTCTCTAATTGAATCTTTTTCTATAACTCACTAGACCAATGATTAGAATAGGTGCTGCACTTCGATTTATATAGGCCTAAAGGTATATTTTCATATGCTTCCTATGCAACATTTTTAGTTGTAAAATGTTATCCATCAAGACGTGGTATACTCAAAATTTCAAGACTAACAACTAACAAATTTATTGTTCCTATTAACTCTTCATATTTGCAAAAATATTCTAAGATTGCCTACCAAAATTGGCTAGAACTCATAATCTTGCATGATTTATTTTTCAATTATACACCAAGGTTTCCATCTTAAGCTTACACAAGAGACAAGTAATTACAATTGTAACTTGTAAGATAATGAAGAAATTTTATCGTGCATGTATTCACTAAAAACTTAAAAATGGTGTGAGGTTCATTGGATAAAAACTCGAAAGCAGATTTTGCACCTCATTCATATAGCATCATCATCCAAGAGAAAACTCGAAAGTAGATTTTGCACCTTATTCATATAGCAGCATCATCCAATGGATAACATAATATTGGACATATGATATATTTTGATAGCTTTTTTTTTTAATTGTTAGTAAATATTTATTTCAAATATTTTGCCTCCAAAGTAAAAACATATTTCAAAATAGGGTCATATTAACAAGTTCTCTTAGGACAATTTTTAATAAACTATATTAAGAAAATTTTAACCCCACTTTCATGAGAAATATAAAAAAACTAGCAAAAAAATTTACTGTTTTTTCCTCCCTTATTTTCTATTTCTAAAAACAGTTTTCAATTTTTGAGACTAAAAAACTTGTTTGGCAACTCAAAATGGACAGAAAACAAAAATTGTTCTCAAAACTCAATTTGTGATGGAAACTGAAAACATGCAAAATGCTATTTTCAGTTTTTTATTTTCAAAAGTCAATGAAAACACGAATTTAATTTTATGAATTTGTCTCATTTAGTGAGTTAACATTAGTGTTCAAATCCTAGTAATAACATATTTTAATATTTTCAATTTTATTCTTCAAAAAACTTTTTTTTTTTTAATTTCAACTAACCACACATGTTTTTTATTTCAAAAATACAAGAAAATTGTTTTTTCTTTATATTTTCAATAACAAGTTTTTGAAAATAGAAAATAAAATTGGTTACCAAACATAATCTAACTTTTTTTATCATTTTTCCATAAAATATTTCAAAAAATAATTCCTAAATTAATGCCCTTCAAAATATTATATACTTATATAATAGAATTTGAATCACATTGCATCCATTTCTACATATTATTGGGCATTGCATTTTTGGCCTTATAGTTTATAGAAAATTTCCATCGTTCTTGGTCAAGAAAAAAATAGATGGTACATCGTTAACATCTTGTTGAAAGTTGAAACGGTGTCATAGGCATAGTTTTAAAAATCGGACTGGACCCGCTAGTCCGAACGGTTCAACTGGGAACCAACCTTCAATCCGATCCAGTTATGGCATAAAACCAAAAATGGCCTAAAAATCGATAAATATAAAAATCGGCCAGTTCAACATGAGAACCGAAAATCGGCGCGGTCGAACCAGTTACTGACCGGTTTGTCCTTTCCCACCTAAGTGTTTAACCCTAAAAACTAACCCTAACATTCTCACACTCTCATCTGATCTTAGTTCTTCTCACTTCTCACTCTCAGTGTTCTCTCACGCCTCTCTAATCCAATCCGATCTCTCTGACTCACTCTAATCCAATCTCTCTTACTCACTCCGATCCATTAACTCCCAAACGATCCAGCTCTCCAACCTCCACTCCACCTCTCACCTTCTCGGCCACTCTCTCTGCGCTTTCTGCCTCTCCAAGAAGCCCCGCGACCTCGCCTCCGTCGATGACACCGAAAAACTCGATCTCGCCAAGGCTGCACAGTTCCACTCTGAGATCCTTGCGCTTTACATAGAGAGAGAGAGAGAGAGAGAGAGAGAGAGAGAGAGAGAGAGAGAGAGAGAGTTACAATGCTACGACGTCGTTCAGCACCGACGGCAAAGACAAAAGCGAAAAGGTGGAGAGAGATGATGATGGCTAAGATCGACACTGAGACAACCATTTCCGCTATTATGCTTCTTCTCTCTCAACTCACTCAATCACTCAATTTTTTGGTATTGTTTGTGTTTCTCTCTCTCTCTCTCTCTCTCTCTCTCTCTCTCTCTCTCTCTCTCTCTCTCTCTCTCTCTCTCTCTCTCTGCTTTTGATTCTTTTTTCTTTTATTTTTGGGTGACAAATTTTCGGCTTTTGATGATAATAAGCAATTATTGCTTATTTTAGCTTTGGGGCTGCTTTTTTGGATTCTTGTGAACAAATGGAAATAAGTTAAAGATTTAGAAGACTATAATTTTTGCTACAATTTGTTCACATATTCTAATTGTGAAAGATAAAGTAAAAATGATGGGTTCTCAATGACACCGCTCACAATTTCTTTGTTATTTTCCATTTGGATGTAAATGTAATGAATAATGAACTTATTTATTTGGTTTTGTTGAAAGTTTATTATGTTAAGAATGATTGTTTTGTAATGTTATTATGTTAAATTCTTTAAAAAGATGTTATATACTTATATACTTGTATTTTTTTTAAAGGAAACATATTTATTACTATTGGTTTGTTAGTTTTAGTATATTAAAAAATTATTAATTATTTATACAATTTAAATAAATAATAATTAAATTATTTATGACGTTAATGGTTCGACCATCGGTTGGATTCCGGTCCGACCTTAAAACCGGTAATTAGCTCCTTTTCTAGTTCTTTCACCGTATCAATTTTTGAAACCATAGTTATGGAAGGAAAATATAGAGAACGAGGCAAAGTTTAGCTCAAAAATTGGGGTCATTTGGTGAAAAAAATAAGCTGTTGAAACACATCAAAACTTAAAAGTGGTTGAAAATGTTGTTTTAAGATGTGTATTTAAAAATAAAAAAAAAACAATGAGAACATATGTAAATATTTTAAATTATTTATGTTTATTTAAAAAAACCAGTAAGAATAAATGTCAATATTTATAAGTTCTATGCTAATCTAATTCTCTTTCATGTCTTCCACATTTTAACAAAAAATACAAAAATACTATTTTCGTCCTTACATTTTCACCTCATTCCCACTATGGTCTCTATTTTTTATTTTTACCGTTTTTAGTCCTCAAAATCAAAAACTATTCCACTTGGTCTCTATTGTCATTTCACTAAGGAAAAATAGCTTACGTGGCAAATGGAATACAGCTCAGCATTTTTAATATTAAAAAAAGTCACATTATTATTTTTCCTTTTCTTTAATTATTTCAAAATAAAATAAAATTTTAGTTATTATTTAATTATTTAAATAATAATTGTTCTTCCCCCAAGAACATGGTTGCCCAGAAAATTAAAAATTCAAGATTTTCTTCTCTTTTCTTGCATTTTCTTAGCAACCAAACTGACAAAAACACAATCAAAACCATGATCAAACTCGAATATTCTAACACAATCAACTAACAAAACCCAAAACACTTAATCAAAAAAAAAAAAAACTCAAAACACGGTCAAATCAAAAACACAAAAGCAAAAATACCAAAACCCAAAGTCAATCCTCATCAATAAAATACATCAAACATGAGCCAATCATGAGCTGGTCAAATCAAACCACAATGACCATCATGGGCATTAGGCTCCACTAACATGCATAAAGAAGTTCTTCTGATTTCCTCTAAACGATCCTAACCAAAGACAGGACCTTAGAGAGAGAGATGATGAGATTTCGGTCAACCACTACCGATCTGGGTTTAGAGAGAGAGAAGATGAGATTTCGATCAGCCGCTACCCATCTGGGTTTAAAGAGAGAGCAGATGAGATTTTGGTGAAGGTGGGTTTTGTCATGGGTCTTTAACCATGGATTTAGAGAAGATGATAGGCCATAGGTTTTTGGTAATGAGATAGATCAGCCAAGAAAGAAGAGAGAGAGAGCTCGGGTTTGAGATGAGAGAAGTGAGAAAGGGATTGGGTCTCTGTGATTGGAATTTCAGCCATAAGAGAGAGAGAGAGAGCTTTTGGGTCTCCAGGTTTGAGTAATGTTTTTGTGTTTGATTTCTCAAAAAGTTTTTGGCTCATGGAAGAAAAGTTCAGTTTTCTTCAAAAATATAATTAAAAAAAGAAAAAGAAAGTGTGTGGCTATGTGGTTTGAATGTGAATCTATACTCAAATTTGATGTTTTGGTGGTGTGGGGGGTTGATTCTTTGGATTTGTTTAGGTTTAATTTTGTGTTGATGTGGATCTTATGTTAATGTTTTGTGTTTTAAATTTTTTGGATTTGTGTTGTTAAATTTTTTTTGGTTTTTAGTTTTGTTTTTAATTTTTTTATTGAGTTAAAATTGATAAATTATTCTATTCCGTTAAGTATTCAGTCTAGGTTTTCCCTTCTCCTATTCCAAATACAAAAAAAATGGGTTTAAAGTCAAGTTTAGTCCCACATCGCTTAGGTCTGTGTTAGGAGAGGGACTTATAACTCGCTTCGCGACTCTAACTGCTACATGCAATTTTGGAGTTGGCGTGTGAGTTTAAGTCCTTATTCCATTCCGTTAAGTATTCAGTTTAGGTTTCCCCTTCCCCTATTTCAAATCAAAAAAAAGAATCGGTTTAAAGTTGAGTCTAGTTCCACATCGCTTAGGTCTGTGTTAGGAGAGGGATTTATAACCATGGTTTTAAAACCCGGACCGTTTAATGAACCGGAAGAGGGAGAGGTTTAAGGTTTTTGAGGTCGAACCGAGGTTAAACCGTGATGACGTCATAGTTAATGTAATAATTATTTAAAATATAAATTAATATTTTTAAATTAATATAAATAGAAAAATGAACTAAAATAGTCCAAATAAATATAGAAATCTAATTTTCAAATGTATTTTTTATATCATAACTTTCATAAGGCAAATAAGAAATATTAAATCTTAAACAAAAATATTTTTTTTTTTTATAAAACTCAATATTGTACTCTTTTAATCTTTTTATGAGAACTTATGTCGAAATTATCTCAAGTCATGCTCAAGCCTATATGACTATCCAATAAATTGTTTTATGCCAAAGCCCATTCGAATATTCAACTCTTTATGAAAATTTTTAAAATAAATAATAAACAAAAGCTAAACTGCTAAAGGAGTGGCCGGATAAATCATTAAAAAATTAATTAAATAAAGAACAAAGCCCAATAAAATTTTGAAAAGAGTAGTTGACAGATGACTTGATAGCATGTATTTAGTTAAATTTTAAAAATAAAAAATAAACAAAGCTAAAAGAGTGGTCAACCAAACCATTAAAAAATTGATTAATCTTATAAAATTTAAAGAAGAGTGTTTGACAGCTTGCATTTAGTGGGTGACAAAAAAGTTGTCAGTCACCTTCAAAGAGTCCAAAAGACTCTAGGGGTCCATTTGGTTAGAGGAATGGAAAAATGGGAGGATGAAAAATATTTAGTTTTTCCTCTTGTATGTTCAGTTGGAGGGGTGGAAAAGTGAGAGGGTGGAAAACTCTTTTGTTTGGTTGGAGAGAAAAAGAGAAGGATGAAAAATGTAATGTATATAAATTGACTGTTATACCCTTATTACATAGGTGGAAGGGTAGTAGGCGGTCATGAATGAGTTGGTGGGAAGGGGGCATTTTTGTAAAAGTGCTACTCTAGCACTTTTCTCTCCACATTTTCTTCCCAATTTGGGAGGAAAAAAAATGTGGGCCTAGAGAGAAAACTTTCTCTCAAGTTTTCCATCCTCCCTATTTTCCTTCCCCAACCGAACAGTGAAAAACAGCATTTTTCACCCTATTTTCCTCTCTCTATTTTCCATCCTTCCTATTTTCACCCCAAACAAACACACCTTAGAGTTCGTTCAAAGGAAAAACACAGAAGGGAGAAAACGGCAAAAACAACAAACGAAGAAAATGCAGAGAAAGAAAAAAATGCAGAAACAGCGGTCGGCAAAAACGCAAAGAAAGAGGGTGAGCGAGACTGAAAAGAAGAATAAAAACAAATAGTGGTGCAATTTCAATGTCCGAGGTTGAAGCTTCATCAATGGCTAAGCTGTAAGTACCCAAAAAAAACTCTAAATCACTGAACCTACAAGAACCGTGACAACCGTCCAAGGTTTTCAAACCCGTGAGGTTGAACCGTGGTTCGCACAGTTGACTGAGTTTTTCATATATGCCGATTTTTGAGGTTAAAAGAGTCGTTTTGGTGAACGGTTTCCAGTTAACCCAGTCCGACCATACGGTCCGGTCTAGGTTTCACAACCTTACTTATAACTCGCTCTGTGACTCTAACTGCAGCATGCAGTTTTAGAGTTGGCGTGTGAATTTGAGTCTAATCCCACATCGCTTAGATCTGTGTTAGGAGAGGGACTTATAACTCGCTCCGCGACTCTAACTGCCGCATGCAGTTTTGGAGTTGGCATGTAAGTTTAAGTCCTTATTCCATTCTAAGTATTCATTCTAAGTTTCCCCTTCCCCTATTCCAAATCAAAAAAAGAATTAGTTTAAAGTCGAGTCTAGTCCCACATTGCTTAGGTTTGTGTTAGGAGAGAGACTTATAACTCGCTCCGTGACTCTAACTACCGCATGCAGTTTTGGAGTTGGCATGTGAGTTTAAGTCCTTATTCCATTCCGCTAAGTATTCAGTCTAGGTTTCCCCTTCCCCTATTCTAAATCAAAAAAAGAATTTGTTTAAAGTCGAGTCTAGTCCCACATCGCTTAAGTCTGTGTTAGGAGAGATACTTATAACTCGCTTGGCGACTCTAACTGCCATATGCAATTTTGGAATTAGCGCGTGAGTTTAAGTCCTTATTCCATTCCGCTAAGTATTCAGTCTAGTTTTCTCCTTCCCCTATTCCAAATCATAAAAAGAATCAGTTTAAAGTTGAGTCTAGTACTTTGTCGCTAGGTCTGTGTTAGGAAAGGGACTTGTAACTCGCTCCGCGACTCTAACTGCCACATGTTTTTTTGGAGTTGGCGTGTGAGTTTAAGTGCTTATTCCATTTTGCTAAGTATTCAGTGTAGGTTTCCCCGTCCCCTATTCCAAATATATAAAAAATAAAAAATAAAAAATAATAAAAAATTTGATAAATTATTTTTAAAGAAATTAGGCGAAAACCACATTTTCGTCCTTACATTTTCATGCAATTCCCACTTTGGTCCCTAACTTTTATTTCCACCGCTTTTAGTCTCTATTCAGGAAAACGCGTCTCGTTTTTGTCCCTGCCGTTACATCAAAAACGAAAAATGCACATGTAACAAACAAAGTGCACTGTTGAGCTGACGTGACCATTAAAATAATAATAATAAATATCACATCAGCATCTAAAATTTAAAAAATTTAATTTATTAATTTTAACTAAATTAAAAAAATTAAAAACATAATCAGAAACCAAAAATCACTTGAATTGAGATCTAAGTGTGTCTTGAACAAGAACACAAACCCAGATACAAGATCACAAACCCAAAAATTTTTATAAAAAAATCAAAATCAAAATCAAAATAAACCAAAACCAAAACTCTAGATCCTCAGATCTTCCTCCACTCCAAAACTCAAATCCTAGATCCTCAATCCTCAAATGGTTCTTATCTCTCACTATCCACCAGCGCCAAGCTCACATCACTGTCGTCGATTCCAAGTTCGTCCGAGTCCTCGTCGACATGCTCGGCAAAGTCCGAACCCACGGCCATGGCTGCTTCATAGTCCTCCCTGATATTCCTTCCAGCGATGACCTCCCTAGCTTCTGCTTCAAGAAGTCAAGCGGCCTTCTCTCTCACGTCGCCGAGTCAAACTGCTCCGAGAGACTCGTCTCCGAGCTGGGTTTTGATTTACTTGTTTTTTTAAAAAAAATTTGGGTTTGTGATCTCTCTCTCTCTCTCCCCTTCAATAGAATCGCCATGGCCATAATTCCCAACTCATCCGTTGTTTACTACCACTGCCACCTTGCCACACTACCACTGCCAATTGTCTTTGGATTTGGGTTTTATGTTCTAATGAGTCATGGTGATGAGGGAGAGGATGGGTTTGTTGGGATTTTTATTGAGTTGGTTTGTTGTTTGGCTTGGGTTATCTATCATATGGGGTTAATATTTGGTGAGGGGAAGGTGCTCATGAAGGATGGATTTTTGTTAAGTGAGTGTTCCAGTAGATGGGTTTGATTCAACGAGTTTGCTTTGATGGTTTGGTTGAGATTGATGAGATTACTGGAACTGATGATTCAAACCGAGTTTCTTTGATAATTCAATTTGCTTTGTTTCGATAATTTTCTATTCAAAATTGATTTGCTAGGGAAATTGATTTGTTGTTAGTGGATGGGTTTGATTCAACAAGTTTGATTTGATGGTTTGATTGAGTTTGATGGATTTTTTATAAAAAAATTTCTAGGTTTGTGATCTTGTATCTGGGTTTGTGTTCTTGTTGTTTTTTTTCAAGACACACTTAGATCGTTCTTGTTCAAGACACACTTAGATCTCAATTCATGTGGTTTTTGGATTTTAATTCTATTTTTAATTTTTTTTATTTAGTTAAAATTAATAAATTTTTTTAATTTAGATGCTGACGTGGCATTTTTATTATGATTTTAATGGCCACGTCAACTCAACAGTGCACTTCGGTTGCCACGTGTACATTTTCCGTCTCTGATGTAATGGCAGAGACAAAAACGAGACGTGTTTTCCAAAATAGGGACTAAAAGTGGTGGAAATAAAAGTTATGGACCAAAGTGAGAATCACGTGAAAATGTAGGGACCAAAATGTGGTTTTCACTAAAAAATTATATGCTAATGTGGCAATTTTAAATGTCAAATAATTTTTAAAAAAATTTTAATAGCCATGCCATCATTCTATGTGCCAATAGTGCACTCCGTTTGCCACGTAGGCTATTTTCCGTTAGTGAGATGATGGTAGGGACTAAAATGAAACGGTTTTTAATTTTAAGGACTAAAAACGATAAAAATAAAAAATAGGGACTAAAATGGGAATGAAGTAAAAATGTAGAGACGAAAACAGTGCTTCCGCCTAACAAAAATTTAAACCACGTTAGATTAAATAGTAAATTACACCTTTTAAATTTGGATGAGTTAGGTGATATTGCCTATTAGGATTACATCCCCCTTAATTGTAGTAATTATTAGAATATGTTTTAATTTTATTCTGTAATGTTTAAACTTTTAGACTGATCGACATGTTAAATTTCATCATTCCATCCATCATTGATTTGAAACTAAATTTCATCATTCCATCCATAATTGATTTGATATTAAAAAATTGATACTACCACGCACCATCGAGGGTCGGGGTTCAAGTCCCTAGAAGGAAACTTTACACATATATACAATTAGATTAGGTTAAAGTAGAAATTTTATCTTGTATAAAATGAATAAATAAATAATTGATGGACAAAATTGAGACAATTAAATATATAAGAACACACCAAAAATCATCATGTAGCTCAATTGACACTTTTTGATATTTCAAATAAATATACACACAAGAAGAAAATCAAATAGATAAACACACAAGAAGAAAATCAAAAGGGCAAAGTTTAGCTAAAAACTTAGTTGCAACCTAAGGTTACAACTTTATTCAATATCTTTTTATTTAATGTGAACTTTATTAAATCCACCATTAGATTATATTTTCTTCTTATATCCTCTATACATGCAAAATTTCTCAAAGATCAATGATTAATAGATATGTTATCAACCAATTGTTTAAATTGCAATTTTTTGTAATCTAAAATTATGCATAAAAAAGGTTTATGGATCATATAGTAAATAATATTCGATTGGCACATAATTTGACATGTGCATTAAAATCATAAAGAACATGCAATCCAAAAATTAAAATTTCAAAATATGTAGCAATCTTTTTTTAAAAAAAAAGAAAAAAGAAAGTTGAGCTACAACCAAGTTTTAGTCAAATTGTGTCCAAATTGAAATACCATCATTCATCATTGGAGGATCAGAAATATAATTTAGCCTTAATAAATGTAATTTTATAGCATTAGCTTATAAGCTCAACTTTGAGTTTTTTAGCTTTTTTGTATATCTTTTTAAAACCTCACTTTTTTCCCGCATTTTCCTATTTTTTCAAGGTACACACTTAAGCAAAAAACTAAATAAGTTATCCCCAAATAGACATATATAGGAAAAATTTGCTAAATAACATAATTTGTAGGAAATTTTCTCTAAATAGTACTTGACCAAACTTATTTAGTTATATAGCATTTTTTTGGAACTCGAGTTTGTCAACTTAAGTTCCAAAAAACTCAAATTTACCAAACTCGAATTCCAAGTATTATGTTTGATCAAATTGCCATAATATTTAACTCGAGTTTGAGAAACTCGAGTTCCAAAAAAAACTGTTACGTAACTAAATAAGTTTGAGCCAGTGTTTTTTTCCTCAATATTTCCAAAAATTATGCTATTCTACAAAAAAGGTCGACATACATAGCAGTTAAGCCTTGAAAAATGTCATGTTGTTTATACACATTGGCTTAATGCTTTCATAAAATGACACACCGTCCTATCTCACTCGGCCATCAAATTGTGCTGATATATTGAAGAAACGATCGTTGCTTGGTTTTCAATTCTAGATTCTAAAATATCTCTCTCTCTCTCTCTCTCTCTCTCTCTTATTATTCGACTATCGATGGTGATTTATGTAGCCACAATGGAAATCGATTCTCACTTTGAGATATGGAAATATGGAACTCTTTATAAAGCTCTCAAAGCATCGGAATCGGAATCGGATTCTTTCCTATCTTTTCCACAAGTAATCGTAATTTGAATTTCCTTCCATATCTTTTTCTATGAGGAAAAAAAAAACCCTAATTTTTTTTTTTTTTTTTTACTTCCACTGATGACAAAAACAAAAGAAAATTCTCTTTCATATAATCATCTTCTTTTCTAGGCTTTTTATGCCTAGAGATTCTCAATCACATCACAATCACAATCATATGAATGTGCTTTTGCTAAGTGGAGATTTGATTAAATATAAAACAATCTTATGGCATATATTATATTTATATCAATTTGATTTTATGGCATATGTTAGTATGTGATTCCAATTGTTCTTTTGCAAAAATAATTGTTAAGTTCGACTTCTTTGAAATGTAATCTTATAGCTTCTGTGTGTGTTAATTGGTAAAGTAACACGTGAAGATTCACTACCAATAAGTCTAGTGACCACAATTTTTGAGTGATGTTTTGTTTACAAAAATCTTACAAACTGATATGTCACTAATCGTAAAAAAATAATAATAATAATAATAACTCAGAGATTCATTTATTATGTTGTTAAAGTGGCAACAATAAGCTAATTGCCTTGAACCTCAACTGGCACCTATTGGTGTTTCCAATTAAGACGTTTAGGTTTCAAATCCTCCATCAACTATTAAATTATAAAAATAATCAAATAAATAAAAATGGCAACAATCACATTTATTGCGGTATCATTTTGTAAGCTTTTTGTAGTAATTTTAGCATTTTCCAAAAAAAATATATAACAATTTTTAAAAAAATTGTTGATGCGTGCTGCAAGTGGTGGGCCAATATGAAAATGATGTTTGCACCAATCACAATTGCCAGTTCAGAAAGTTTTTAAATTTTTTTGGTGCGTCTCTAGCATTGCTCAATCACTGCTGATTGTAAAGTAAAAGAAAATCATGATGAACATGAAATTTCAGATTCTACCTTTCAAGAATCTGCTACAGCTCAATGATTTGGACCCTCGATGCTTATAAATAGAGAGGCTTTTCTTCTATTCCTTGTGGTGGTTGAAACGCGGTTTGCTGGTGTTACGTGAAAAGCTGCTGCTATGGCATATTCAAAGGCTACCAGCTCTACCCAGGTTCCTCGGGCTCATCATTTTGAGCTTGTGGAAGGGATGCAACTTCAGGTAGTGATTTTCTGTTCGTGCAGATGAGTTGTGGATATATCTAATTTTATGTACGCTTTGGAAAAGTTAATTAAACTTGTGTTGCTTGGTTTACGCCAGATTAATGTAACTGGAACTTCAAGTGGACGAAATTCTAGAATTGAACTTCAACTTAAGAACTGTACAACGACTTAGATACTCCATTGGGGTTATCTTTTACCGTGGAAATGTGTAAAGGAGAACCAAAGAATCTTTATGCACAAATAGGCACACACGTATGCACGCACACATACATGCTGTATGTAGAAGTAATACTGAAATATGTGTTTATTTTCCCCCATAGAAGCTGGTTCATTCCTGTGGATCATCCTTCAGGGACAATGCCTTACATGCAAGGCGCAATGCAGACACCATTTAGGAAGGTTTATCCTTATTTCTCTTTATCTTCTCTGTGGTTAATTTGCTTATAATTGGTTTGACTTGAGTTAGGAGCTTATTATTAACCTGTAGTTGATTTTAAGTTGCAGAATGGAGAAGTATATTTATTAACATACATGCTATTGAATTTTTTTTGAAAGATGGCAGTCGGGATAGATGGTTGGTTCTCTTCTCTGGGTTTTCATCTTTGCCAATTTACTAATTTAGGCTCCTGAGGTATGCTTGAATCTTGATGATTTCTATCTCATGCATTCTAGGTTGAAATTAAACCATGGGAATTTTCGGATAGAGATACCTGAGAATGATGCTACTCCTTCCATCTTGAGTAATATTTTCTTCTTGGAAAAACACTAAATCAGGATATGTGTTATGTCCCATTTCAAATGAAAAAGTCATGAATGGGTAATATTATTAAGCCTTTTTATTTGCTGCTGAAGAACTATAATTGGAAACAGAAAATTGATTAAAGCAGATGGTATGAGTTTGTCCTGCTTTGCTATTATTCTGTCACATTGAGGGTGCTCTCCATATTTCTCCTGCAAGTCACATGTACTACTAAAGTTTCTTGCAGACGTTCCTAGGTTCCTGGCTTAAAGAAGCAATAAAATAAAATAAAACCGATAAAAAAATTACGCTCTACCTGTGGATTACATTTTGGTGTAGCGCTTGTTGACTTGAATGACTCAGATTTTTCCATAGCATCAGAATGAATTACAATTATTTTTCTTAAATTTTGGATTAATTGTCTGCTGGTAATGTTAGTGGTGACAGAATGTGCTTGCAAGGAGTAATTGCTTATAGCTTATAATCGTCTCCACTTTACATCGAAGGTGCTTATTAATTGTTAATCTATAACTTGCCTTCATTTTTATATGTTCAGAAATACCTATCCAAAAAAATTTATATATGTTCAGAAATAATTGTATTGTGATATCTAGAGATGACTTCTACAAGCTCTTTTGAGAGAGATTTAAACAAAATGATATTAGAATGGGTGTATGGCTACCAGATGCAGATATAGATAAAATAAAAGTAACAAAGTTAACTAACAAAAATGTACACAATTGGCAAGCCCTCTTAAAGAAAAGCTACATTGGAACACCCCAAAGTCCTTATCCACTACCAACTTATTGGGGAGGACAAGTGGTAAAGGCAGATGCTTTCATAAGACCAAAAAAAAAAAATCTTCTTCGAGAGCCAAAAATAACACAGAAATGTAATGATTGATTCAGGCAGCACCCACTGCATCACCAATTGAACAAAGAAAAAGCTTTAAAGAGCCAAAGTGAAGTAACATAGAGTGAAGAGGTGTTTGATGTCTGCCAATAAGCTGTAGTTCAAAATGGCACCTCCTTCCTTGTAAGAGTAAGGTGTTGAGTGAGGTTGTGGGTTCAGTAGCCATTGGGTGTGTATAACTTGCCAATAATAAATGAAATAAATGAGTGATATGCTGTTGAAATTCTTTGCAGTGAGCCGAACATGGTGAACTTCCTCCAATACTGTTTTCATACAGGAGTAATGTAGACAAAAAAATGTTTCAGTTCTGTCTATGGTTCTCATGTAAATAGCTTCGTTTATTTGATCCTTTGTATTCCTTTAAGGCTTTAACTATAGCATTAGTAGCTATCATTTGTGTTAGATAGATATATGGATATAAGTCATGAAAGTGACATTTTACAGTTATGGCAGAGATGATTGTTAAATTTTCTAGGACTTATTTAAATAAATAAATAAATAATTGTTAGATTTTCTATGGTTATAAATTGAACCAATTTGACCATCCAAGCATCCCCAAACAATAGTGTTATGCTATAAAACCTTGTTATGCATTTTAATAGAGTTATGTGCATATTTCATGTTTAGATGGTAGTAGTCTAACACTCGAGTGTACCCCATGGTATGGTTTACTAAGTGTCTATTGCTTTTTTGAAATTTGAAGTTTCGATTTTAATTTTCATGCATTTAATGACTATTGTATATGTGTATGTATGTATATCTAGTTAGTATTATCTTAGAAGTATTGTATATGCTTAGGCTTAGAAGTTTCCATGCTGCTTATTCTTTAAAAGGAAAGTTAAAGCATTTCAACGCACGCTTTAACCTATACATTTCATATAGGTGTCATAAACGTCTATAATTCTCCTCTACCAAATTTCTTCTTTGTGTGTTTCCTTTAAGGTTCAAATGTTATCAAAGTAGAATGTTGGAACAGAAGTGGAAAACGCTTTTAAGAGTTGTTTATGAGCAAAAGAGTAAAGAAATTCCATTTGTTGTCTGTTATGATTAATATGGAAGAGATGTCCACATGTTATCAGAACACATTGATTGCCTTAATTGTTACAATTGCTATCTTACAATTTTTCAGAGATTCAGGTACCATATATTTCGTTCGTTAGCTGACAAATTGCTACTAATGTCAGTCTGGCAATTTCCCCTTTCAAATTTTTTTCTAGTTAATATATTGTTATGATGGACTGTGCTAGCATTGCAATGTGATATCGGAGTCGTTACTGATACTTTATTCCTTTATTTATCTTACAAGGACATCTGCACACTTACAGATTTTGCGACAATGTATGGACCTTCATCTTACAGGATGCTTTATTTAAGAGTGACGATAACCAAGGGACTGTTGGCAGGGTGAAAATAGTGGCATGTGATTCAAAGTTGCTCACGCAATGAAATATCTGAGGACAGTGGTCTGTTTAATAATGAAAAAATTATTGCCCCCCTATTGGTAGTAGATGGGCATCTGGTGGCAAGGAAGAAAAGTTGGTGTTTGTATTATTACCCGCAGGAACTGGTAACAGTGGGAGATTGAAAAGTTTTGATGCTCTAACAAGAACAACGACCTTTTTTTTTTTTTTACTTTTGATCAGCTTTGATACAAAACTCTTTATAACCAAAAATGCTCCCAATAAGTTGAGCATTCATCATGAAGAAGAAAATTTTCAAAACAGAAAGGTACTCCATCAGCTAGACTCTCTAATTAACTCTTTTTCTGTAACTCACTAGACCAATGGTCACAATAGGTGCCGCACGTATATTTTCATATACTTCCTACGCGACATTTAAGTTGTAAAATGTTATCCATCAAGACATGGTATACTCAAAATTTCAAGACTAACAACTAATAAATTTATTGTTCCTATTAATTCTCCATATTTGCTAAAATATTCTAAGATTGCTTGCTAAAATTAGCTAGAACTCATAATCCTGCATGATTTATTTTTCAATTGCACACCAAGGTTTCCATCTTACGCTTACGCAAGAGACAAGTAATACACATGTTACTTGTGAGATAAGGAAGAAATTTTATCGTGCATGTATCATTAAAAACTAAAAAAGGCATGAGGTTCATTGGATCGAAACTTGAAAGCAGATTTTGCACCGTATTCATATAGCACCGTCATCAACGAGTTCTCTAATAATAAAATGGGTCATGTCCCCCAAAAAAAAAAAAAAGCGAAATTATAGATAACATAATATTGGACATATGGTATATTTTGATAGCATTTTTTTTATTATAGAAAATCAATAGCAAGTATTTTATTTCAAATTTTATGCCCCCAAAGTAAAAACATATTTCAAAATATTATATATCATATAATAGAATTTGAATCACTTGAATCCATTTCAACATATTGGGCATGGCTTTTTTGGCCTTATCTATACTATCTCTAAGAGGATTTTCCTCTTTGAATTGAACTTTTATGTAGTTCAGAAATGCTCCTAAACCTTACGTACGAAAAAACTTAAAGACAACCCAGTAAAAATATATCTCAAACGTCACTTAAAATGCCTACAAAATAGGACACTCTCCTACTAATATATATTTTCAAAACAAAATTATCCAAAAAAAATTTAAAAGGAAAAGGGTGTGGCTTGTGTCTAGTGGAAATTTCCACTGGACACAAGCCTTACCCAAAGGAAAATTATGACACTAGACAAAAAAAAAAAAAAAAAGTTTCATCGCACGCACAAAGCACATGTAATGAGGCTAGTAGTTTATAAAGAATTGTTGTCCTTCTTGGTCAAGCAAAATCTAGATGGTATGCCGTTAATGTTATGTTTTTGTTTTTTTTTTTTTTTATAAAGAAAGACGTTAATGTTTTGTTTAAAGTTGAAAAGTGTCATGGGAGGAAAATGTAGAAAATAATGCATAGTTTAACTCAAAATGGAGTCATTTGGTGAAAAAAAAAACATTATTGAAATTAAGAGTGTGCAGCCAATCCACCAAAACCGGCCTAACCCAACCCAACCCACCGGGTTAGATTGGTTTTTAGGGCTTGGTGAGTTAGGTTGGGTTACAAAAAAAATTTTGATAGCAAGTCGGGTTGGGTTCGAGTCATAAAACAATAACAATAACAATAACAACAATAATAATATAACAATAATAATATATGTAAATTAATAACAGCAAACCCGACCCGACCGACCTATATATTTAATATATATTATATAATTAATAAATTTTTTTAAATAACCAACTCTTCCTATCCTATATAAAAGCCAATTAGTTCACACAAACCCTAATAAATAACTATTGTTGTTTAATTATTAGTGTTGTATGCTCTTAAGGAATTACATTAATATTAATCTTTGGATTTTTTAATATATTTATATTTATATTTTTTTTTTACTCAATTTAATAATAATAATAAATTGTTCAACCCATGGGTTCAACCCGACTCATACACACCCTAATTGAAATACGTCTCAAAACTCAAAAGTGATTGAAAATGTAGCTTTAAGATGAGTATTTTTTTAAACCAATATTTTTTCAGAGAACATATGTAAATATTTGAAATTATTTGTGTTCATTTTTTACATAGTCTCTAAAAATAAATGTCAATATTTATAAGCTCCATGCCAATCTAATTCAACTTAATGTCTTCCATGTTTTAACAAAAGCTTTAAACCACGTTGATTAGACTAAATAGTAAATTACATTTTTTTTAATTTGGATATATTTGGTGATATTACCTATTAAGATCCACATTTCCCTCTCTTATTGTTGTAATTATCAAATTATAAATAAAAATAAATTTGATTATTTAAATTTTATTCTGTAATGTTTAAAATTTTAGATTGATCAACATATTATATTTCATCATTCCATCCGTAATTGATTTGATATTAAAAACTGATGGACAAAATTGAGACAATTAAATATATAATAACAAACTAAAAGTTTTATAACTCAATTGACACTTTTTAATATTTTCAATTAAAACATTTAAGGTTCAAAACCCCCCAACTTGAACTACTAAATTATCAAATGGACATATACACAAGAAGAAATTTGAAATGACAAAATTGGTTACAACCTTGGTTGTAGCTTAATGAAACAACTTCACTCAATATATTTTTATTTGATGTGAATTTTGAAAATCCACTATTAAATTACTTTTTTTTTTCTTATATCCTCAACGCTTGTAAAATTTTTCGAAAATCGAAAATCAATAGCTATGTCATCAATCAATTTTTTAAATTGCAAGTTTTTTTAGTCTAGAATTACAAATAAAAAAGGTTTACAGATCATATATATGTGTGTGTGTGTGTGTGTGTGTGTGTATTAATAGGTAAAACTAAGAGAAAATCTAATTAGATTTCAAATTGGAATTCAATTAGAGTCTAATTTTGCGCCATGTGTCCTATTTAATCTAAGCTTTTAAATTTTTGTGCTAAGTGAATTAATTCAATGTAAAAACTAGATTTCAATTAGAGTTTAATTTTGTTCTACGTGTTTTATCTAATCTAAATTTTTTAATTTTTGTGCCAAATGAGTTAATTTAGTGTAAAAAATGAGAAGTCCAATATAAATAAACCACAAAAACATAATTTTTGAATGATTTTATATTTATGTGTGTGTGTGTTTCTCAACCAAAAAAAAAAAAAAAAACAGTTCAACTTTATAAGTCATTTATGTAATATACCATAATTATGTACGGTCCATTATTAACTAGATAATATATATATATATATATATATATATATATATATATATATATGTTGTTGCTTTTTTTAAAGTAAAATTTAGAGAAAATTCAATTAAAATCAAAATTAGATTTTGCTTTTGTTAGATTTTCATGCAAACTAAATTGTTTATAATTTTGCTATTATTTTTTCTCTAAACTAATGAGCATATTTTTTTTATAAGGTTTCTATTCAAATATTTTGTATGCGAAGATATTGAACGTAACAAACTATAATTGAGCTAAACGATCTCATGCACCTATTTTCATTCAATTTAAGAGATACTATTTGACTAATTTATTATTTTATTTTGTGTTATATTTAGTAGAATTTCATAGGCAATAATTGTGAACTGATATTGCATATGTAGTATTTAATAGTGATTTTCAAAATTATATATATAATAGCAATGTAATGAGAAATTTGGGATAATCAATATCATGAAAATTGTAGGAAAAAATTATTTTAGTACCCTCAAAATATCCTAATTGAACTGTGTCTTAATAACCTAAATTAATATCAATAACACCACTACAATTCATCATTCTCGTGCATAAGCACGGGTTAAATACTAGTAGTAAATAATATCTAAATAATACAAAATTTGACATATGTGTTAAAAGTGTAAAGAACAGGCAATTCAATGGTTAAATTTTCAAAATAGATAACAATCTTATTTTATTTATTTATTTTAAAGTTCAGCTACAACCAAGTTTGTACTTAAATTTTGTCCAATTTTTTTTTGCCAAAATACCCTCATTAATTGTTGAGGATTAAAAATGTAATTTAGCCTTAAGAAAACCGTTATGTACTATGTTGTAGTTTAGCCTTTAGAAACACCACGTCGTTTATACGCACTGGCTTAACGCTTTTATAAAACGACAGACCGTCCTGTCTCACTCTCCCTTTAAAATGCGCTGATATCTTGAAGAAACGACCGTTGCTCTGATTTCAATTCTAAAAAAATCTCTCTCTATGATTATTCGACTATCGATGGTGATTGCTGTAACCACAATGGGAATCGATTCTCACTTTGAGATATGGAAGCGTGAAACTCTTTATAAAGCTCTCAAAGCATCGGAATCGGATTCTTTCCTATCTTTTCCACAAGTAATCGTAATTTGAATTTCCTTCCATATCTTTTTCTGTGAGAAAAAAAAAAACCCTAGCTTTTTTTTTCTTTAACTTCCACTGATGACAAAAACAAAAGAAAATTCCCTTTCATATAATCATCTTCTTTTTTAGGCTTTATGCCTCGAGATTCTTAATCACATCACATCACAGTCACATTCATATGAATTTGCTTTTGCTAAGTGGAGATTTGATTATATATAAAACAATCTTATGGCATATGTTAGGATGTGAATCCAGTTGTTCTTTTGCAAAAATAATTGGTAAATTTGACTTCTCTGTAATGTAACCTTATAGCTTCTGTGTGTGTGTGTGTTAATTGGTAAAGTAACACATGAATATTCACTACCAATAAGTCTAGTGACCACAATTTTTGAGTGATGTTTTGTTTACTACAATCTTACAAACTAATATGTCACTGATCCCAAAAAAAAGTAACTTAGAGATTCATTTATTATGTTGTTAAAGTGGCAACAATCAGCTAATTGCCTTGTAACTCAACTGGCACCTATTGGTGTTTCCAATTGAAACGTTTAGGATTCAGATTTCCCATCAACTATTAAATTATAAAAATAAGAAAATAAAATAAAAATGGCAACAATCACATTTATTGCGATATCAATTTGTAAGCTTTTTGTAGTAATTTTAGCATTTTCCAAAAAAAATATAACAATTTTTAAAAAATTGTTGATGCGTGCTGCAAGTGGTGGGCCATTGTGAAACTGATGTTGCACCAATCACAATTTCCAGTTCAGAAAGTTTTTAAATTTTTTTGGTGTGCCTCTAGCATTGCTCAATCACTACTGATTGTAAAGTAAAAGAAAATCATGATGAACATGAAATTTCAGATTCTACCTTTCAAGAATCTGCTACAGCTCAATGATTTGGACCCTCGATGCTTATAAATAGAGAGGCTTTTCTTCTATTCCTTGTGGTGCTTGAAACGCGGTTTGCTGGTGTTATGTGAAAAGCTGCTGCTATGGCATCTTCAAAGGCTACCAGCTCTACCCAGGTTCCTCGAGCTCATCATTTTGAGCTTGTGGAAGGGATGCAACTTCAGGTAGTGATTTCCTGTTTGTGCAGATGAGTTGTGGATATATCTTATTTTATGTACGCTTTGGAAAAGTTAATTAAACTTGTGTTGCTTGGTTTACACCAGATTAATGTGACTGGATCTTCAAGTGGACGAAATGCTAGAATTGAACTTCAACTTAAGAACTGTACAACGACTTGGATGCTCCATTGGGGTTATCTTTACCGTGGAAATATGTAAAGGAGGACCAAAGAATCTTCATACACAAATAGACACACACATATGCACGCACGCATACATGTTGTTTGTAGAAGTAATACTGATATATGTGTTTTTTTCCCCCCATAGAAACTGGTTCATTCCTGTGGATCATCCTTCAGGGACAACGCCTTACATGCAAGGTGCAATGCAGACACCATTTAGGAAGGTTTATCTTTCTTCCACTTTCTCTTCTCTGTGGTTAATTTTCTACAATTGGTTTGACTTGAGTTAGGAACTTATTATTAACCTCTAGTTGATTATAAGTTGCAGAATGGAGAAGTATATTTATTAATCATTGAGTTGCGGGACCCTAACATACATGCTATTGAATTTGTTTTGAAAGATGGCAGTCGGGATAGATGGTTGGTTCTCTTCTCTGGGTTTTCATCTTTGCCAATTTAGGCTCCTGAGGCATGCTTGAATCTTGATGACTTCTATCTCATGCATTCTAGGTTGAAATTAAACCATGGGAATTTTCGGATAGAGATACCTGAGAATGATGCTACTCCTTCTCATCCCCCTATTCCAAAGGATCTTATAGATCGCAAGGCATATTTACTATGGGAAAGCAGGGGTAGGCCAATAAGCTCACCACAGCAACAAAAGGTAGTTCTATTGATTGCCATTTGCAATAAGCCCCTTTATTTGAGACTTGTTTTAAAACTGAATATGGGGCATGTTTCATTTGTCACATTGTCATGGAGCAGTGCACTCCTGTTCTGCTTCTTTATTAAGGTTTAAGACATCAGTATCTGTTGCATTATCTGTTCATTATCATGATATTCAGTTATACTTTCTTGCTTAAAGGTTTCTTATCCTCTGTCACTTTTATTAGCCATCTCCTTTTATGTAATCCCATTACCAAGGTAGGATGGCTGTGTTATAGATATGCATATTTGACAGTATTGCATTAGTTTGTGGAGTGTGAGAAGTGGGATATTCTCTCTCTTTTTTTGATGAAGTGGGATGCTGTTCGTGTTGTTTCTGTTGGAAATGATAAATTTATTTCCAAAGCATTTATCAATTATTATACATTGGAGAGAGTGATGATCATTGTTTCTGAAAAAGAATTTCTAGTTTCTTAAGATATTTCAGTCGTTTTAGGACTGGTTACATTGTACTTCTGATGCAGAAAGATTATGATGATGCTTTGAGAGAGCTCCAAAGTCAGCTGTCCAAGGGCTTATCCTTGAATGAGCTGCAGAGTAGTTATCTAACTGCCGGTGCCAGTACTAGATTTACGACAAATGATAGAGAAGAATTTAGGAGTTGTATTCCATACTCTTACCGAAGGAGACATAATGTTGAGCAATGGTTGCAAAAGCACTCTGAGGGACGCGTGAGGGTGCAGTCATCAGCTTTGTTGGATCTTATAGAGAAATCCATGGGAGGAGATATTGTGGTCTCACGGCAAAGTTATCATGTTGGAAACTATGAAATTGCGGTTAGTTTTCTCATGACACGAATTTATTTTATGTTAAAATGAACAAATGCTGTGATGGAAACTCCATGTCCTTATATCATGTCAAATGTTACCACATTTTTATAAGTGGACTTATGTTGTTATGTCATGATTTATATCCAATTCGTTCAATCAATTTTGTTGAGAAATATTTGCTTTGGCCAATATTGATTCTAGATTCTTTAGTCTAATAACCATTGGATTGGGTATTGATGGCTGTCGATTAGACTAAAAGATATTGCTAACATTATAAAAGAGCAATCTTTCTTAGTCAACATGTTGTTGAAAGGTCAGCCACTGAGCTTCTGAACTAACTTAGCAGAGAAATTAAACCATCATGAAGAATATCTGATATTATGGGATTGAAATGGTTAATTTCCTAATATACTAGATTGCAGTTTCACCTGTTTTGCTGGAATACAGTCCATTAAATATTTATATAAGCCAGTTCAACAATCGCTATGACTTTTGAGAAAGAAAATTTTCTTTGACTTGTCAATTCATGAGCATATACAGGTCCTTCTAAAAGTTGTTAGGGGTGACTATCACATTTTGGTTGCTACAAACATGAAAGGTTCTGCAGTGCTTCACTGGGGTGTATCAAAGTTGTCCCCTGAGGAATGGTTGGTGAGTTTGTCTCCCAAGTTAGTAGTATTTGAATAATGAGTCAATAAAATTGCAAGGACGTGAAAACTATTCAACACAATCTATGTATGAAGGTTACTTCATCTCACAGTGTGCTTCTCTTACTGATTGCAGGCCCCCCCACCAGATATGTTACCTGAAAAATCAAAGATGGTTTCTGGAGCATGTCAAACTTATTTTACAGAGACATCAACTGGAAAAGGATTCTTTCAGGTCATCTATGCCAACGAATTTTGCATGAATTTACTTTGCGTAGTTTCTGTCACTTGTGTTTAAATTAACTAACACTAGTAGAACTAGTTAAATAGAACATGTTAATTAAGGATGTAACGTGTATAATTTTTGGATAGGATAGAATGGCAGAGAATGATACATGCGACCAACCTCAAAATTTTGGGACAAAGGCTTGTCTGTGTTGTTGTTCTTTTAGTTAATGCATTGTACTGACCAACTCTTTTGTCCTCCCCCCCCCCCCCCCCTTTCCCTTTATAAAAAAAAAAAAAAAGGTCGTGGATGTTAATTTGCAGAAAAGGACTTTTGTGGGTATCCAATTTGTGATATGGACTGGTGGATCTTGGATCAAAAATAATGGGAAAAATTTCTTTGTCAGCCTGAAACCAATGAAACCTAGTAAGAAGGTAATTCTCTTTTTCTCTAGGGATTACTTATTCTTTTCTCTCACTATTATTATTATATGCCATGGGGGAATGGATTTATACATAGATGCTTGTCTACGGAATCAGTACAACTTAGGAAACTAAAATTTTGAAAATCATGCCTAGTAAATATAGGACTATCATGTACTGAATGAATACTGATAATATCAAAAGCTTGTCTTCATTTGAGGTCTCTGTTATGGTCAAATTTCTTGCACTTGTTTAGACCAGATCTCACAGTTTGTTTTATGACCCACCACCCCTCCCCCCTTTAAAAAAAAAAAAAAGCATGGTATTCACATGCTAGTAGTGAGAAACATAAATTTATCTTCACTGGTGCCCTTGGCTTTAGGAGTATATCTCTAGCCAATTTGCTGAGCAATGAAGCTATATTTTGTAATTATCAATTGAGGAGGATTTAAGGATTGGTATATATATAAGATCTTTTCTTTTGACATATGAATAAACAAATATTTTCCTCAGTAATTGGTCTGTTTCTTTCCCTTTTGGATATTCTAGAGGTGGCATGGCATTTAAAAAAATCTAGCTGTGGCTGGAGATGCTCATTATTTGTCATGCTGATCTAATTTCATATGTTAAGGATCCTTTGTTTTATTGTTAGATACTATTTTGTCTGCCAAACATTGTTGTAGAACTCTAAATTTTGCAGTCTTTTACTGTAGAATAGTTTTTGTTTGTTTTAGAGTTTGTCTTTGAGACTAAATTGCCTTAAATGCAGATTGATGGGGATGGGGAAGGAATTGTCAGATGGTTACTTGATGAAATATCTAGAAGAGAAAAAGAGGCTGAGAGGTCATTGATGCACAGGTTAAGATATGAACCTAAGGGTTTACAATGAATATGAATATATTTATTTGCACATGTATACTGATGGTTATTATTAGAATTATGGTTAAGTGATTAAATTTATCATTTTCTAACAGCACAAGTTTTTAGAACAATCAGTTTTTTATCATGGTATTAGAGCTAAAGATTCTAAGTTCATTCCCTACCTCCACTCTACCTCCTATTTAAAATGTTAAAAATCCTACGTGTTAGACCCCACTTATTAAGGGGGAGTTTGGACCCACATGTGAGGGGGGATGTTAGAATTATGACTAAGTGATTAAATTCATTATTTCATAATAACTTAAACTTTTGGAACAATTGGTAATTTATTTGTTATTTTATTGAACTATTTCTTAGCTTCCCCTTTGTTCTTCCATCTATGTGGCATGGAATGTGTAATATGAAAATTGATATGACAGTGCAATAAAGCAAACAGAACTTCTATCTTGCCCCATATTCAATAATTTCGTCCAAAAATATGCGAGCTTATAAACTTACCTGACGCAGGTTCAACATTGCAACAGAGTTGATGGAGCTTTGTAAAGCTGAAGGAGAACTTGGGCTTATTGGTATATTAGTCTGGTTTAGATTCATGGAATGCAGGCATCTCACATGGAACAAGAATTATAATGTTAAGCCTCGGTAATAGTTATATGCTTCCTAGCTTTTGTTTGTTATTGTTTTTTCATCGTTTTGATTATTTTGTATTGTAAAGCACGCTTTTCCCTTGATTAAGGATTACCTATTTGTAGTTATAATTCTTTTTTTCATCACTTTGTACAAACAACCTATTACTTGAACACTAGAAATTCGATATTTGGAATTTTAGTTGGGTGGAATCTATAATTTAAAAGCACTATTAGGTGAGCACTTTCTTCTGGTGGCCCATAGCTAGGATTCATTTATTCATCACATCATGTAGCGTATACAAGTGTCAATTTCTATCCATACCATCATATATTTTGAGGTTGGTGTCATTAGAACTTGATCATATTATATCAAGGAATGAGTTAAAAATGGTTGTACCCAATGACCAAAGCTCCCTTTTTGTGGGGTTTGGGAGAGGAGAAGGTACGCAACCTTACCCCCATTTTTATTTTTTTGGAGAGGCTGATTTCTTGACTTGAACCTGCAACCTGTCACTTTTAGTAGAAGGCACTTGCCATTGGTCTGACCTCTATCAAGGAAGAATTACCATATTAACTATTTTTTCTTGAGTTTTCATTTCTTCTAAATAGTAAAAGGAAATTAACCTTTGCATGCAACTAAAATGATTAGTGGAAGATAACTAATTGCTAGATTTTTCAGTTATAGACTTTTTTCCCACTCCCATTTAGGTTGCCTCCTCGTCCCTTTCCTTGAAGGTAAATCTTGTACACATGGAAATTCTTGTCAGCATGCTTCGAGTTTAAAATGAACTTCATCTATGCAGCATGCATGTTTGGTCTTGTTGAGCACATTAAATCTGAGTATCTCTCAGGCTTGTTTTGGGGACAAACACATGTTGCAACTCAAAAAAAAAAAAAAAAAAATTGTTGTTTTTAACCTTGATGCCCATGTTACTGCCCTAAGTCTATGTAATTTCATAAGATGTTTTCCTGAAAAACGTTCTAAGTGATGTACATTTGGGAAGACAAGTTTAGATTGGGTTGTTCATCTATTAGCGTATGGTCCTGGTACAATGTGACTTTAACATGGGAATTATAAATCTTCATTCTAGCTATTGGTGGAGCCTAGATGGATCTCTAGATCCCCTAATCAAAAGGTGGATTTTCAGCCCCAACAAGCCCCTGCCCTCCCACTGTTGTTGTTTTTGAAGAGAGAGAGAGGGGGGGAGGGGGGTGGATTCCAACAGGTTATGGACCACCACGAGCCTCCTTGATTGCTTTTCTCAACTTTAAGGACTTGTTTTCTAGTTGAAGTGAATGTTTTTAATAAAAGAAATCTTATTTCTAAGGTCAGTTGAGTTAACACCATCAATTAATGAGATTTAATTGATTAAAGCACTTTAAATTTACCACGTCTAGATAAAGTTCCAAATTATGCCCACATCACAGCTAGGTATGTGTTACTTATTGTTGTATGTGGTATCTTTCATTAGGGCCCTTCTCTTTTCTTCATATCTTGTTTGTCTTTTACCCAACTTTTGAGTTTGGTGAGATAGAGGTGTTGACCTAATATTTCCGCTGCTTGACAACAAACTGATTTATACATCATTTTTATTCAATATATCCACAGTGAAATCAGTGAAGCTCAAGATAAGTTTACCAATTTACTACAGAGAATATATTTGAACCAGCCAAATGATCGGGAAATTGTGAGACTTGTAATGACATGTGTTGGTCGTGGAGGTCAGGGTGACGTTGGGCAGAGAATCCGTGATGAAATACTTCTGCTTCAGGTATATTCTGTTGTGATTGCTGCATAAATGGCTTATGTTGCATTGGCATTTGACTAATGTATCTGTGTTTTTTCATCAACAGAGGAATAATGACTGCAAGACTGGAATGATGGAGGAATGGCACCAAAAATTACACAATAATAGTAGCCCAGATGATGTGATCATTTGTGAGGTATATAATTCATAGATTTCTGTTATAGAAAGCCCATACCTGACCAGGCATTGATCCATCAAGAGACCAGGTAGTGGGTCTTGCATTTGATTGAAAAATATCAAATGTTCTTTAAATGTGTTATATAATTTATATCTTTTTTATATGTTCTGTCTAAATAAGTTAGGTAAACATACTGATTTATCAATATTCTGTACCAAGTGAAAATATCTGATAATAGATGACCATCATAGGCAACCAAAAGAGTCAAATGGATGACATAAGTTAGCACCAAGTACGCAATGAACATCCAAGCTAAGACCCAAACTTGTTGGTGTAGGTGTGATGATTAATTGCAAAGCGATCTTTGAATTCCTTTTTTTTTCCCATAACAGGCACTCTTAAATTATGTGAGAAGTGGTTTTAGAATTGATGTTTATTGGCAAACATTAAATGCAAATGGTCTCACCAAAGAAAAGTTTGCAAGCTATGACCGTCCAATTGTTTCAGAACCTCACTTCAGGACTGATGCTAAGGAGGGACTCATCCGTGATCTTACGGCGTACTTGAGGACATTAAAGGTATGCAACACAATTTGGACAAGGAACTAACATTTTCATGATATTGTTTGAGTTTAATTAGCAATTGTTTGTATTGATTTAAGAGGAAGTTCATGACCAAATTTTCAAATAGAGCAATAATAGCTATTTAAGGCATGTTCATAGAATGTTAAGTTGAGTTGTGATGATGACTTTAATATGCAAATAGCATCTAGCAAGCTTGCCTGTTGTCATGTGTTATATGGCAGACCAAGTTTTTCATATGGATGTGGTGTTATACAACCTGAGGGAGCCCATTATATTACAAATTCATG
Organism: Castanea sativa; assembly: GCF_040712315.1. Lineage (NCBI taxonomy): Eukaryota > Viridiplantae > Streptophyta > Magnoliopsida > Fagales > Fagaceae > Castanea > Castanea sativa. The sequence goes on along the minus strand of NC_134024.1, from coordinate 17,269,464 downwards.
ATGTCCTTCACTGCTGTCTATTAATTTTACGCTCTAGGGTTTAGGGTTTCTGTTCCCATGCTAGTTTCTTCTTAAAAAATTCAAAGAATTTAGTAAACAAATTTGGGAATTTATTCCACTTAAAAATTAGACAAATTGGAAATAAAATTTAGCAGTGAAGGGACATTTTAAATAAATCTTTCACATGAGAACTAGAGACTATTCAGTTATAAAAAAGAAAAAAAGAAAAAAAAAAGAGACTTAGCGATTCCTAAAGTTTAGAAGGAAAAAAAAAAGGAATTTGTAGAAAAAATAGGTAGCTAAATTGTTTTATCGTGTTCAATGACTAGAAGAATGGTCCAATGGAAGTCTTTTTTAGTAAATTCAATTTTGGAGCTTTGATTAAATTATTGAAAAGAATTTAACCATAACATGAACAATTTCATAATTGAGAGATATTGTTTTTTTTTTTTTTTTATCTTACCTAATTGATTTAACTTAACCCACTTTCAAGTCAAGCTATTCAATGACTCTAAGGTGGGAGGTTCCATGTTGTATGTGGGTCATGCTTAATTTGACATACATTGAGTCAATCGGATTACCGGAAATTTTCTATCGACTCTTTATTCTAGATTTCTTTCTATATATGTTAGTAAACTTCTTATTACTTGTTTTGCATGTTGCAGGCTGTTCATTCAGGTGTTGACCTTGAATCTGCAATTGAAACTTGTTTGGGTTCCTCTGTCAAGGTAATTACATTATGTGCTGTTTGATGAGTTTCATGGACAGTACATTAGCTTTATTTTTTTTAAATGGAAAGTTACACACCCATCAAGCGTTTAACCCACAACCTCATCCTCTGGTGTTTCAGGGTCCAGTAGATTCTGTTGGTGGTTTGTCACTAAAGTTGCAGGTGATTGTCTCTTTTTAAATTTCTAGTCAACTAATGTATAAAAGATTTTCCTTGTGTGACTGTTATTCTTGTGTGTACACATCTACATGTTGTTTGTACATGGTCTGCACGTGTGTGTGAATATTCTATTAAATCCAATGTGTAAATGAGGAGTAACTTTTATTCATCTTTGTTGTTTTAGGACTGCCTGTATTTTGTCAAAGCACATGTTGGTGATGAAAATATTGGACCACTTATGGAGGTCATCTTTTTTCTAAAGAACATTTTAAAGTTTATGTGTCTGAATTGTAAGGAAGATTTAAGGTCTGACATTATTTTTTCAGAAGTTACTGGAATCTCGCATTGAGCTTCGTTCCCTTCTGCTCACTTCTCATGGAAGATTAAAAGATTTACTTTTCCTTGATCTTGCTTTAGCTTCAGCTGTTAGAGCAAGTATGGAAAGGGGATTCAAGGATCTAAACTTTGCACACCCACCAGTATTAGCCTTTTCACAACCTCTACGTTTATTTTTGGATAAATTAATATTTGCCTTTTTTATGCAACAAAAATTTTATGCTTCACTTTGTTATGAATGAGCAGGAGCCAATGTTCTTCATGTCCTTAGTGCTCGAAAGTTTATGTCTGTCAACAGTCAACAATGAAGATTTTATCTACTGCACTAAGGTTTATCTTTCTGTAACATTCATTAACGTTTTCTGTTGACATCAGTACGGATTAAGGTGTAGCATATACTTTGCTTATTGAGATATAAAATCATTGGAAATCTTTTTTTGAGTTGCATTTTTTTTTTTTTTTGTGAGGGAAGATTTAATGCTTAATGGAACTCCTCTCTCAAATTATTTGGCGTTCTGTTTCTTTTAAAGGATTGGTACCGAGTGTGTGAACTATACACTAATGATGGTCAGTGGGCATTACAAACAAAGGCTGTCCTTGATCGACTGCAACTAGTTCTTTCTGAAAGGTCTCAGAATTATCAGAAAAAGATCCAGCCTAGTGCAGAATACCTTGGGAATATGCTAGGTGTTGAGAAATGGGCGGTATGTTATCCAACTTTGCCAACTATATTTTGAACTATAAAACTGATATGGAAGGTTTTTGTTTCATGCCTAAATTATCTTATTAGACCTTTTTCTTCTTCTCTTTGTGATCAGGACACTTTTGTTTACTTCTAACAATTTCTGTTGTCAGATAGATATTTTCACGGAGGAGTTAGTAAGGGCAGGATCAGCTGCTACTCTGTCTTCTCTCATCAAGCATTTTGACCCCATTGTTAGAAAATTTGCAAATGTGGGCTGGTAATGATTTGTTTTTAGTCATCCATTATATGCTCTGAATAAACCCTTGTACCCAGATCTCGCTGCAAAATGTTTATCTTCCAATCATAGTTTATTGGTTTCTTTTGTGTAACTTTATTGTTATAGGGTTTAAAATTAAACAATGTGCTAAAGTTTGTGTCTAACAGTTGGCAGGTTATCAGCCCTGTGGAAGTATGTGGTTTTATAGTTTCTGTTAATGAGTTAATTACTACTCAGAGCAAAGTTTATAGAAGACCAACCGTTATAATTGCGAGCAGAGTAACAGGGAATGAGGAGATTCCAGATGGGGTTGTTGCTGTGCTGACCCCTGATATGCCAGATGTTCTGTCTCATGTTGCTATTAGAGCAAGAAATTCCAAGGCATACAATCTTTTCATCACTTCTCACATTTTTTAATGTAAATTTCCATATAATCAAATTTTAAATGCTTTCATATAATATGAGATGCAAAGCTCATCTAAATGCTTCGCTAAGGACACCATTTTGTAACACCTTACCAGAGTTGCATGCTACAGGTATGTTTTGCCACATGCTTTGATCAGTATATTCTTAGAGATCTCAAATTGAAAGAAGGCAAAGCAGTATCAATACGTCTGAAGTCAACAAATTTAGTTATCAGGTAAGTCCTTTAAGCGGTTACTTGATTAATATATTATGCCTCCTTACCTGCCAAATCCATGGTTTCTTTTATACTTGCAGTGACATCAGTAGCTTCAATGTATCCCAAGATTCTTTTGTTTCTTTCTCCATTCCTCGAGGAATCTCCCTTAAAAAGAAGCCTTTCTGTGGTAAATATGCTGTTTCAGTTGAGGAGTTCACTAGCGAGATGGTATGCTCATGGCAACTTACAAACTGCTTTGTATTTTGAAAATAGGTTTTTTTTTTTTTTTATCTACTTTCTCTTTTCCTGTATGCTTGTATCAGATTTGTATGGCCTATCTAATTAGCTATGTGCTCATTTGATTGTAAGCTGATAAGAAGGCTTCACTTCAAGTTTGGTCAATGATTGATATTGCAGAAGCATCATAGGAAAGAATGCTCATACCTTTTGAATTATTATATGCCGTGATCAGTGTGTCATTTTATTATTTTTATTTTATAACTGAAAATGAAGCACTTTACTAGTCTCTCTTTACTCTAGCAACTTCTTATTTTATTGATTACATTTATTATCACTGAATGATTAGATAACTTTTGTATTCAATGGACTAACAAAGTATCTTGTGGTGCGCATTGATTATTGTGAGTTCTAATGGAAATATAGATGAGTAAAATAAGATTAATTTTTAATGGTTTTGAAAATCTTATATTTTGAAGGTTGGTGCAAAATCTTGCAATACTAAATTTTTGAGAGGAAGGGTGCCATCATGGATTAAAATTCCAATGTCAGTTGCCCTACCATTTGGAGCCTTTGAGACTGTTCTATCAGAAGATGTCAATAAGGTATAGCTCATTTTATCATATAAATTATAAAAACAATACAACACCAACACTTTTTTTCAATCTTCAAATTTTCCGTTGAGGTCCAGGAAGACTACTGCTGGTGTTTATGGCTTCTCAATCTTCTTATAAAAACTAGTTTTGATTGTGAATATTTATGGATCCAATTCTTTTAAAAGTTCTTTTTTCCAAGATGTATCTTTTTCTTTTGGTAGCCATAAAATATTCCTTTTGTGTTTGTTTACTTTCAGGATATCGCAAATAAGATTGCTCAGTTCATGAAATTTGTACATCACGGTGATCTTTCAAAACTTCAAGCAGTACGGGAATCTGTTCTACAAATGAATGCTCCTTTATCTTTGGTAATTATAATGTTTTTTCAATCTCTTTCCACTGTTTTATGGTTGCTTGTTGGCTATGGAACTCTTTGAATGATGCTGCTTTATGAATCTGTAATAGATACTTATTATAAAATTCAAGTTATTGATTAGATAAATCCATATCATATAGCTTAATCACTATGATTTAGATGAAGTACAACTTGGCTTTATTTTCTCTGTTGATCTTTTTCATGCATTACATGTTCTAATTGCCTTGGGAATATAGTCCTCATAACTAAGTGAAATGCAACACTGTCTCCTAGGCAACAGGCATCCATCTTAACCTGAGTCATATGAATGCATGGAGTTTATAATTATGATAAATTTGCTTCTGAAATAAACTTGTATATCAGCATTTTATCAAGAAAGCAGATTCGCTCATTTTCTAAACTTAATTGTATGTGCTCCACTCTTTTTGAAATTCTTGGAAGACCTATGAACTTAAGAGCAAAATGAGAAGTTCAAGAATGCCATGGCCTGGTGATGAAGGCGAGGAGAGGTGGCAAGAAGCTTGGCAAGCAATAAAGAAGGTATCAGTGTTCAGAATACTCTTACTATATAAAAACATAATGTAACAATCATGTGCTTTTTACTAATCTTTTGGCTCTATTGTATTTTTAGCAGACTTTCACAATATTTTGAGCATAATTTATCAATCATGTGTTTTCTATTTTCTTTTTCTTTTTTTGGCTAAAATATCAATCGTGTGTATTTACAAATCCAGTGGCTCTATTTTATTTTTAGCATTATGTATCAAATTATTAAAGAAGAATGATGACAGGCAATTTCTTCTTTGCAATTTCGTGTCTCTGACATTCTACTTCCCAGTTTCAGAAGTCAATGGCTTGTTTACTTAATGCTCCATACAAAAAATTTATTCACGCCCACAAATTTTACATATCATGTTTTTATGTGATCTCATCAGTGAACTATATTAGACAAATTCTTTCTGGTGAATTTTAAACATACTCCAGAATCAAAGGAGGATTGCTACTTTGTTAGCTGTGAAACCCGTGATAGCTATTGGAAAAGTAAATTCATTTAGCAACATAAAGTATAATGTTCTATTACAAAGATGTAACAACAGAAGTTTTCTAGACATAATGTGAAAAAAATACTGCTGCTTTGAAGTGAGTCATGACTTTTGAGAAATTTATATGAACCGGCAGTGACCAAACATGAATAGATATATCACAATGTGTTTTAGGATGTATAAGGTCTAAATCTTTAACATGATGCATTTGTCATGGTACATTACTTATTAAAAATATTGAAAATTTGAGGCTATTTAGAATCTAAGATTTTAGGTTAAAAGAGACATGGAATTCAAGAAAATTCTAGGTGTTCAAGCCCCCAAAGTAAAAGATTTGTTAGGTCACTAGAGGAGTTTCTCACAATCTTGAAAAATGCGGATAGTTGTCTCATGTCTGTCTTATTGACTGCAATGCAAAACTGAAGTGATTTTTTTTCCAATGGCAGATATAGAATCTTTTTTAAGCACCAAATAGAGTCTCTTTTAGTCAAAAACTTTCCCTTTAATGTTATCAATAATAGACTGTTACTTCTATAAAAACAGAAATTGCAAGCCCCTTTTGTCAAGTGATCAAATGTAAATGTGCAAATTCCTTGTTAGATAAGATTGTATTTCATGCGAGATTACCATTTGTTGCTAGTACTAGAAGTGTCTGTGACAGGAAACTCTTTCCACATAACACCTTTTTTCTCATGTACACTGTAGGTTTGGGCTTCAAAGTGGAATGAAAGAGCATATGTTAGTTGCAAGAAAGCTAAGTTGGATCATGGAAATCTTTGCATGGCTGTATTGGTTCAAGAAATTATATGTGCCGATTATGCTTTTGTGATACACACAAAGAACCCCTTATCAGGAGACACCTCAGAGATTTATACTGAGGTATGCCTTGCCTTTTAGATCTTAAACCAATCGATTGGCATGTATTTCATCATTCTTTGTTGCTGCAAAACAGATTGTCAAGGGCTTGGGAGAGACTTTGGTGGGTGCATATCCTGGACGTGCCATGAGCTTCATTACCAAGAAGACCAATCTAATGTCTCCTATTGTACGGTCAACCTTCCCCTATTCCCATCTCTATGCTCCATTTGCCTGCATAAACTCTTCATTTCTGAAATTGACTTTAGTCTCAATTACTGCAAGCCTATCAAATTTATTTATAAGATGGACATTATATGAATCTGACTTTCAGGTCATTGGCTACCCAAGCAAGTTAACAGGGTTATATAGTAAGCAGTCTGTTATATTCAGATCAGACTCAAGTGGTGAGGACCTGGAAGGATATGCAGGTGCTGGGCTTTATGACAGGTTAGTTGAACCTATCTTGAGGGTTGGACAACTCAAAATTGCTAAATGGAACAGGCTAAGTCATCCCCAATTTGGTATGATGAAGTGTTTCCACTATCCAATATGATGGTTAGGATCTCAATGCATTTGCATTAGCCTCCAAATTGGTATGGTGAAGTGGTTCTGCTATCCAATACTCCCTCCATCCCATATTGTTGGTCCTCTATTCTATTTTGGGATATTCCAAAATATGTTCCTCTTTTAAAAGTCAGTAAGCATAATATTGATAACTTTCCCAAATTACCCTTTATTTTAAAAAGTCAATATTCTCGCTAGAGTCTAAATTAAGGAAAGTAATTTTGGAAGCTTATACATCTTTATTTGAAACACAGTCCATTAAATGATGTTTCCTAACAATATTGGATTTCTAAATAGGATTAACAATATAGGATAGAGGGAGGATTATGGTTATGATCACATTGCATTTATATTAGCCTAGATGGCCCCCTAGTTGGATACCAATTTAGTAATTCAGATGTGCACCCCTAGGTATTTGAAGTTATCGCAACTAGTTTAACTACATGCAGAATTGCAGGTCCTTCACCATTAAATTCTTGGCAGTCTATTGTAAAATGTCACACCATATCACAACACGCAAAGGCCCAATTTTGTTATTTTAGATGTTGCATATATACAATAAATAAATGAAATAACAAGACAACTTTGTCCATGCAACAACATGATGGCATGTTAGGAGTTGTTACAAAACTGCAGACTTTCTCATAAATACAATCTGATTTGGGGTGTGAAAATATTGTGTCTTCGCTTTTCTTCCTTTAATGATGCAATCTAATGTGTATAAGAACTTGTTGCAGCATAGTCATGGATAAAGAGGAGGAAGTTGTGTTAGACTACTCCAAGGATCGGTTGGTAGTTGATAAAGCTTTCCAAGTCTCACTTTTCTCAAAAATTGCAGAGGCAGGAAAAATCATAGAAGGCCTTTATGGTCGTCCTCAGGACATTGAAGGGGTGGTAAAAGATGGAATAATATATGTGGTTCAGACAAGGCCACAAATCTAGGTTTAGTAAATGAACATGATGTTTCAATCTATTTGTCTTGAAATTTTTTAGATAAAATTTTCATCCCGCTGATATAATAAATATTTCAAGTTCCTTCAGTTGTTCAATATTTGGATGGATGTTTCTTAATTTTTTTTCATTAACCATGAAATGGGATATTACAGAGGTTTTTGCACTTTGCAATCATTTTGTTAGAACGTGTAGAAAAAAAAAAAAAAAAGACCCGAAATGGTTCCTTCCTGCATCTCCTATTTAATACATTAGAAAAATACATAATTCACTTAAGGTGCGTTTATTGTTGGTCCCATGACACTGTTTATGGACCAGCTAAGTGATAAAAATGCGTGAATAGTAATTTGGAGCAATAAAAAATATTTTGTTATAGTGTTTTCAGTAATAAATTTTTAGTTTTGAGCAAAATAAACGGTATCTAAATGCAAATTGTGAGAATTGTTTCATTTATAAAATGTTGAGAAAGTTTTAATGAAAACAATGACCTTTCTAGTTTTGTTCCTTTTCTTTTTTTTGAGGAAAACAATGACCTCTCTAAATTGTCAATGACACGAGTAAATTTGGCCCACCGAGGACAACTGCTCTTTCTTTTATTATTTTTTGGTTGCTTTTTGAACTGGAGGACTAACTTTTATTGTGAGGCCTCAAGTTTCTTTGAGGTCTCTTGGTCAAGTCCTCACTTGCCTGATATGCTTTGCAGTTTGTTGCGTCTGTTTAGGGGGTTTACTCAGACCCTTTCTTTGATGTTGAATTTTACTCAGACCCTTTCTTTGATGTTGAATTTTACTCAAACCCTTTCTTTGATGTTGAATTTTTTAAGAGAAGTGCTACGTTCACAACATTTTCACAATACTTTCACAGCAAATCTTATATGGTAAGTTGTTATTGGTTTTATTTTAACCAACCATTTAAAATACTTTTTTGCCAATTAGTAATATTCAATAACAATCTGCCTTGTAGAATTTATTACAAAAGAGTCATGGACTAGCATTTCTCAATTCTTAATAACCCATTATCAACAATTAGTTACTAGTGTTTTTTTTCCTTTTTGAGTAACAATTATTAGTTATTGAATAAATAATTAATAAGTTCTAACTCTCCCAAAAGTCCCTATACATGGTGAAACTCTACACCAGTCTATTTGAAACAGATAGAGGTAGAGCTTTCGTTACAATCTTTTTGATAGTTGGCATATATCTTTTGTTAATGTGGAAGTAAATGTTGATTATCATGCCATTTTGCTCATTGGGCTTGTTCTTGTAATAGGTTTGATCCCATATCCCTTTCCGACCTGTCTATTTCGCTAGGCCATAGGATAGACGAGGATCGCAAATGCCCAAATGGGCCAAATGGTCCAAATTTTCTCCCTTGTAGTTAATTAGTAATTAATAAACATAACCTTATTTCAAACTTACACATCCTGTATACCACCTAAATAGTGACAAAAAAAACCATAATAATGAATAAATTAATTATCACATCTCAAATCAGGTTTATCCATTACCAAGAGTTGTAACTTATAACTCTCCTTCAAACAAAAAAGATTTATAAAAAAAAATTGTCAATATTGATGTATCCATTAACAACATCTAATAGGTTCCGATTAGCTCAACTGATAAAATCTGTGATGGTTGAATAAGAAATTTGAAATTTAATTTTCATCTATACAAAAAATCGAATAGTGTTTTAGTCTGATGATAAAAAACTATCATTAAATGCGAACGTCATATATTGAAACGTTATAAAAAATATAAATAAAAATAATAAAAACATTTAAATTTAAATGCTATAGATCTCGCATGATAATTATCTTCTTCTTTTTTTAAAGAAAAAGCACAAATTATCCAATGGAAACGCCTCGTTAGTTGAGTGTGACGATTGAAATACAGAATTTAAAGTCTATACTTTATATTCATATTCTAGTGGACTTTTTACGTTATAGAAGTTATAACTTTTCTTTAACAAAAAATTAAAAAAAAAAAAAAAAGGTTAGACCTTTTCATTTGTGGGGCCTTGGGAACAAAACAATACACGCAAAATAATGAAATATTGCAAAAAGGAATTAAAAAAATAGATAAAGGCTCTCCAAAACCATGCTGGGCTGGTGGTGCCTTCTTAGAATATTCGGTAGTTTACCTTTCTTTTAAGCTTCTGAATCATACCCATCCCCCTAGATCCATGACATTGACTCTTCTCTGTTTTTTCCATTTCAAATTTTTAAACAGCTGCTATTGGCCTAGTAAAAAGTCGACATGGTAATTTTGATTTCTGTAACTGTAAATTTTAGAGCATTAGCATTTGGGGATGCAAAAAAAAACTTATTTTATATTTTCAAACACTAAATTATCAACTCAATTTATAACTTACTCTACATTTCAGTTTTTATTTTTACATGCAACTTATTAAAATAATATAAACTACCTAATAAAATAATATAAAATACTATTCTCTCTTTTTTCTCTCACTCACTTTTTCTCTTCACACACAACCACAAGATTAATTTTTTTTTTTTTACAACTTATGAATAGTAAGATTGCAGCAAATTTTTTTAAGTTTACAAACCCAGATGGAGTGGGTTTTGGGTGGCTTGGGTTGTAAAATTGCAAGTGGTAAATTGTGATTGATTATTTATCACTTTCATATGAACCATTTAGCTTTTCTCTACTATTCATAGTTAGTCATGAGATATATTATGTTAAAGTTTTTATATATGGTCTATACACAAGTGACAATATTTAGAGCATTCCCATCAACACTTTTAAAAGATTTAGCATTTATCATTTCAAAACTCAATTTTATAACATATAACACACCACTTTACAACATTCTTTACATCAAAATTTCTATTTTTTTAACACTTCATTTAAATATTCTTTCTTTATCATTTTTTTATTCTTCCTCTCTCTTTCTCTGTCTCTCTCTCCTTTGTGTTTTTTTTTCACAACCCAACGCTGCTGACCACCATATCCACCCACCCATATCATAACCACCACATCCACCCACCATCGCCGCAACCACAAAAAAAAAAAACCTCCACATCCAAAGCCATAAAATCAAAGAATCATCCAAATCAAAGAATTACAAAATCACAACAAAGACCCAAAACCACTTCGATCAACCTACACCCAGTACCCAAAGGCACCCCGATCAACCCATAAACCCAGCCACCGAAACCAAGAACCCGCCAAAATCAATCAAAACCACTGAAATTAAAACTCTCCGATATCAAATCTCAAAACTCACTTACCAAATCACCGCAGAGACCCACCACGAACCACCGTAGAGACCCACGATCCACCACCGTAGCCCAATCACACCCAGCATTGCATCCCGGCCACACCCAAGACCCACGAACTCGAGATGTAGAAAGAAAAGGAAACAGAGAGGCGGAGAGAAAATGAAAGAAATAGTAAGAAGGAGTGAACGGAGAGCACGAGAGAGACAATGAAAAGGAAATGAGTGGACGGAGAGCACGAGAATCGGCAGTGGCATGTGGGTATGGAGATAGCGCAGAGATCGGAGGGTAATCGGATGGTGGAGGAATCGTATTCGGATCGGACAGTGGGGATGGAGATAACGACGATGATGATGACAAGGAGAGAGCATGTGGGTATGGAGAATAACAGTAGTGGCATGTTTTGGCGAGCTATGGAGGGCTTGCCTAAGAGAGAGACACTAGAAGGAGAGAGGTACGAAGAGCACGAGAGAGAGTGAAAAGGAAGAAAGAAATAATAAAAAAATTGTAGTGGTGAAAGAGTTGGTTAAGATGGTGAGAGGGAGAGGAAGAAGCTTGGGTGAGATGGTGTGACAGAGGGGAAGTGAGAGAGGAGAGACTTGGGAAGGAGACAAACACGGAAGAGAGAGAGAAATAAATTAATAAAAAAATGATAGCATGGTGCTACAGTGCGGTCTCAGAAATGAGAGCACACTGTAGCAATATTGCAAATCTTTTAGCATATACAATCTTTGATAGAGTAGGCTTTTGGGTTATAAATGTTAAATAAAAGCATCTTTTAGCATATGCAATCCTTAATGGGAATGCTCTTAGCAAAGACCCCATGTAGGCTTCTTTGGGAGCTCTATGTTTTTCTAATAAAATTTGGATACAAAAAGAAAAACAAAAGAGGAAAAAAAGAATTTGAAATTGTATGTATTAGACTTTGGTTGATTAGATTGTTTTGTGAATTTAATGGGAACATTCAACCTTAAGATTGACACTAAATTGAGAAAATAGGTGAAACTAACAGATTTTATTGAGATTTTGATCATGAGTTTGTGTATGCATTTTATTTTTTGAAAAATAAAAAATTTCCACTTGAAAATATTATTTAAAATTTTATATTACGGTGTTTGATTACACATTTGGAAAACATTTTTCTAATTGGGTTGTGTGAATGGAAGAATCTACAACAGGGGAGGGTTGCAAGAGAGATTGGCTACCGAGAGCACGAGGTTGGGTCATGGAGGGATGTGGTGGTGGTGGGTGGGTGGGGTAGGGAGTATTTTGCGAATTGATGGGTTAATTTTTTATGCACTCGAGTGAGGGGTTATTTTACAATCGAACAAAACTTTTTGCCTTAAAAGAACCTGTAAATTACACTCTCCAAGTTTTATAATAATGTCAATATGGTCATTTTGTCATAGTTCATCACATTTTCACTGTTATTTTCAAAAAAAAAAAAATGTTGTCATTTATTTCAAGAAAAAAAAGACACTAAATAAAAATATTATTTTATTTATTTATTTTAATGTCAATACTCAACATTTTTGTTTGTTTATTTATTTTTGTTTCTGATATATCTTTCTTCTAACATTATATCAAATAGTAATGGAAAATTATATTAAAGGCCCTTAGTTTGAGTTTGATTTCAACTCAAATCCTAAATTCTTAATCCTTCTAATGTTAAGTTATTTATACTTAGTGTTTGTTTGGCACCTTTTAAATTTGGATGATTTTTAAAGTGAAGTTTTAATAAGATACATTTGAAGTAGGCTGCTATACCTTAAATCTCTCTCTCTCTCTCTCTCTCTCTCTTATTTATTTGATTTTGACAATTACAACGGAAAATAGGGGGTTTGAACCTTAGATTTTATCAATACCTTAGAAGATGCCAACCAGTTAAGCTACATGGCTCTTGACTTTAATTTTGTAGTTAACTCACTATGTTTCTTATCCTATGGTTTTTGACCAAATCTACTCACCATTCTTTCACATTATCGAGTTGTATGGATATATTTTTGGATATATACCTTTGAGGTCTTGGTAAATTTATTCACATTTATTTCAGAGAGATAAAGAGAGAGAGAGCGATTTGTTCATCATTAACTAAAATGATATTTTAAAAAACAAAAGTTAGAATAAATGATAACTTAAAAAAAAAAAAAAAAAGAACTAAACTAACTTTCTTAGGGTTTTAATCATGTGTTGCTTTGGTGTATGTGCTCTTAATGTTCGAAGCTGTCTCAAAAGTATTACCATCTTGGTCTTTAACATGTTTTTCCAATCTTCTTTCTATATGTTTGAAGAAATAAAACTTTAAATGAGGGAAAGTACCAAAAATGAGACATTGAAAGAATTGAGAATTTGTTATTTATGTAACATATATATATTACATATTTTCCATGTAAAAGAGAGCATCCCATTAAAAATAAAATAAAAAGGTAAAAGAAAATCATTCTTTTTGATATGATGGTGAAAATGTGATAGAATATTAAAATTGACTCTCTGACCAAAGGTTAGCATTGACACAAAAACTATACTTGTATTGGATCTCTTTACTCAATTTTCTCTCTCTCTCTCCCTCTCTCTCTCTCTCTCTAAAAAATTCTTTAAAAAAATGATCCTTTTTTTTTTAAATTTGTGTGCAATATTCTTGCACATAATTGATGAATTTGCTGCTCATAGTCACTTTTTCCCCGGAGAGATATTCAAATTTAATTGATCATACATTCAATTACATTTATTTGGGAGGTTTGTAAATATTCAATTTTATATATGGAAAGAGGAACTTTTAAGGTTTATATATTTTAAACATTAGTTTTGGGTTAGAATTAAAATCAAATCCTGGGTCTAAATTTCCCCCCTTTTTTTTGGGTATTTTTGATAAGTCCTATAATCTTAGATCTCAGAGAGGGGTTGGGGGGGGGGGAAACTATATATACTATAAATACAATAAGTTTCACAATTTTGTTTATAATTTATTTAGGTTATATATTGTGATCATTGCAACATCTCTTTTACAAGGAATGACATATTTATACAATCTTTACTCGAAAATCACTTTTATTATATATGAATATTGTTAGACTTGGGGTTTGTTTGGTAGGCTGTAAGATGTAAGTCCGCAAATGAGACAAGCTTTTGTTGAGTTGTGAATGTTCAAGCTCTACTCAACAACAAAAGGAGAATGTTCAAATTTGACTTGATGTAGAATGTTCAGGTTTGGCTTGAGTTTGAATTAAGCTTACAAATAATATTCAAGCTTGATCTCATTATAAAGTATAAAAGCTTGATCTCGTTATAAAATATAAAAGCTTGATCTCGTTATAAAATATAAAAGTTTGAGTTTGGCTTGGCTTAACTTGATTCACTAGTCAAGCCAAACTCAAGCTCAATATTATGCTTTTGATATTAAAATTCAGCACAACTTTATTATCAAGCCCATATCAAGCTTGTTCTATTCTATTTGGTTTGGATGAGTTTTTTCGACTCCTAATTAATTTAAGTCATAGAAAAACATGAGTTTCCTTGTCAAGCTCATATTAATATTTTTACCAAACCCATAAATAATCCTAGGCTCAACTTGTTTTGTATCGAGCCCTGATGTTCACAAACTTGTTCATAAACGAATTTTTTACTCAAGCTCGGCTTGTTTATTAAACAAGTCTACAACTACAGGTTAAGCTTGACTTGCTTACAAGCAAATAAACATGAACAAGTTTTTTTATTGAGCCAAACCCGAGTTATTTATGAACAATTTTGTTCATTTACAACCCTAGTAATATGCACTGTAATGTAATAGCTATTCCTATTGTGTTAACTATTCTGTAGTTTGATTAAGTTTTTGTTATAGGGAAAAAATTATTTATGAATAGTTAAAAACAAAATAACAATTCTCTCTAAAATGATTGCAATGGTTATTCCTTGATTAGTGTAATAATTTATAAACTTAATATATTCTCAAATAAATAAAATTTTCATATATACATAACAATTATGAAAATAAAAACGTCATAAAAAATCCATTTTCTCTCAAAACCTATTTTTAAAGTTAAAAAAAGAAGAAGTAAAAACCTAAAACAAAAAAATGGTAAATAGCTAAAAGTAAAGGTAACACCGAATGCAAAACCACATATCGGCATTTGTCAAGTCAGTCCCCCCTCCCGTAGTCGAAAGACTCGAAACGAAAGGACTGTTTGTTTGTGTTTGTGTGTCAGCTCTCACTATACCACGTATATATACACACACACTCTCTCTCACTTTTTTCTTCTTTTCCAAGGCCCCTTTCAAATTACTCTTTCTTTTTACCAAAACTAAACCAGCACAGCACAGCACAACACAAAAGCAAAAATTCAATTCTATACCAACAACAACAAAAACAACAACATTTTGTTTGGTTTATTATATACAAAAAAAATAAACACAAAATAAAAACTCTGCGAGCGAGACCCTCAAACCCCTCTCTCTCTCTCTCTTCCTTTGGGGTTCGCCTCTCTCTCTCTCTCTCTTCTTCTTCTTCTTCTTCTTCTTCTCGGATGTGAATTTATCCGTTGCTCTCTTCTCTCTCCTCTCTCAGGTACTCTCTCTCTGACTTCTATTTCTCTGTATAAATCCGATCTATGTGTATTCTATTTTGGAGAATCGAAACGCAGCGTTTTGTGTTTTGGTTAAATATAGGGTTTTGAGTGTTACTTCAATCTTTTGATTTTGTTTCTGTTTTCTGTTTTCTTTTTTTGTTTTTGATTTTGATTTTGTTTTTGTTTTTTTGTTTTTGAAAAACAGTAAAGTAGACCAGTCTGGAGAAGTGAGATGGCAACGATAAGATCGACCTTGCCGTCGCGGCTGCGGCAACTTTTGTCCGGCGAGGGCTCCTTCGTTCCCTCCGTTAAACTCGACTCCGAGACCGTGAGTTTTCGCTATTCAACCATATATATATATATATATTTCTATATATACAGAGAGAGAGAGAGAGAGAGAGAGAGAGAGAGAGAGAGAGAGAGTGACATATATACAGCAGCTGCTTGTGAATATAGGGTTTTGTCAGAATTGTTAGGGTTTTTGATTTTTGACTCGTATGTTTTGACTGCTTTAGATTTGATATATGTGATATATAGGGTTTTTTTTTTTGGTTTGTTTTTAATTGGGTAGGCTTTTTAATCAGTGTTTGGCTGTTGGTATTGGTGCCCGTTTTGTAAAGCTTATCTTTTTCAATGCTCTTGGGGCATGAGCATAAACTGCTTAACCCGTCAGGAGTGAATACCCTTGAATTACCTGGCAACGGGTTCTGGCGGGTGGGGTATAGTAGGTTTTACTGGCTAGAGACGAGTCCAAAGGGCTCTTCTTTTATATAAATAAATTAAGCTTTTTTTTAAAGGTCCGACTTTAAACTTCACTTTTTCATAGAGCCTGCGATTTGGGCATGTGGCGGGTTATTAGAAACTTTTTTTCTTCTTCTACTAGGCTGTAGTTTTATCTGACTGAGAGGTTTGCTTCATAATTTTGTTACTAAAATAGCTCAAATGGCACTTCCTCCTTTTGTTTTTAAGAGTATGGTGGAGGTTGAGGTCATGGGGTTCTAGACCTACTGGGTGTGTGTATAATTACCAATAATAAAATTTTAATTTTTGTGTGGCTAATCAATTTTATCTATTTTTTATGCCCTGTTAAGCATTATTTAGTGCAGTGTGAATTTCCTTTCTTGTATATGGTGCAAGTTGTTGCACAATTTGTAGCTTTTGTTTTTGTGTGGGTCAGTGCACAGCATGATTGTCATTGTAGCTCTTATTTTTATTCCCAAAGGGTATCTGTTTAGCTTTCAGGCCTGTATTCTTGTAGAATTGTGCATGTGGGGTGTAGTAGTAAAAAGTGTGCAGGAAATAGAAGTTCTTATTTTTATTTTTTTGGATATATCGATTGTTGGGGGAAGGGGGGGGGATTTGACCCCTAAACGTCTTTGTTAGAAACACTGAGAGGTGCTAGTTGAGCTACAAGGCTTTTGGCATAAGAAGTTGAGAAAAATCTATAAATTGTAACTTCATGTATTTGTACATGTATGCAATTGTAAGTCAAATTGTGAATTATGTAATACCAATAGTACGGGTAATAGGATCAATATGCTGAATTAGTTTAAACATATGATAGTTTGTGTTGAATTTCTTACTAATTGGAACCACCGAATGAAATTTTAATTTTTTATTTAATGAATATGTGGTCTGTGTTAGCATTTATTACATTTAGCAAGCGTTTTCTGCACATAATGCTTGTTTAGTGAAGTTGGGATTATGATCTATAAATAAATTTGTTTATGGAAGAAAAAGTGCAAATTGAAATTTAAACTAGGATGACATGGTGAGTAATTATTAAGGACAATGTGCTTACCAAAGGTAGCAATTTTGATGACATAGTTGCACTTCTGGACTGTTTACCTAATTGTTACGTATACATTAAAATTGTTCAAATATGTTTTTGTCTAATTCTACATGGTTTTAAATCATCAATGGGTGCTTATACTAGGCCTATTTGATACTTAAAAAACTATATGGGTGTGTTTATGCAGCTTCTCATGTATTGCAAACAGTGGGGTAGAAAAGGTCAGATCTCAGTGGTAACCTAGGTTCTAGTCACTTTATACCTAGATCATTCATCTGAGTGATGAGATGGTAGAAATGGAAGGTAATCTGCAACCAAAACACTAAAATATGTTTTTCTGTATTTAAAAGCGAGCTTACATTAGAATAAACTATTTGAGCTAAATGATCTTTGTAATTTTAGAGTTCTTGTGTAATTTTCAGCTAGAATACTCCCAGTGTGCTTGTTGAATTTTTTTTCTAATACAATTTATCTCTTTCAAACAAAAAAAGTGGTTACATTAGATTTTGGATTGTGATTTATCTACAGGTACATATATATAAATCCGGCTTCTTTAGATTAATTCTGCTTTTTGAATTTGGTTACTGTTTTAATGAGTCTGAATATTACTTCTTAAGTTTGAGATTTTAACAGCAATTTTCAGATGTTGTCACTGAATTTTCTTCCTATATTAAATTGAGTACTTAGTTTGTTGCCAAGTCCCTATGATAAATTGTTATTTGTTTATTTTATAGTCCTCCACGTGTTTTTACTTAATTTTTTTTTTCATGTTTGTGTGTTTTATAGGTCCACCTTAAACTTCTATTTTGAATAACTGTTTATTCTGCTGCTATTGATTTTTATGTTGTCAAAAAGTTGTGGGCTTCCAAAGTATTTAAAACTGACATTACCGCATGTGTTGAGTTTACCTATGTGGTGTCATTGCAGAAATGTATGCATTCTGTGTGTGTGTGTGTGCTTTTCTTGGCTGTGGAATGTAAACTGCATCCCCTGCGTGGTGTCAGGGGCTCAGGAATGTGGAGAAGATTTGACCCCTTTGCGCTAGCAACTACTGCTAACTTATCATAGGAAAATATTATACAAATTAATTAATTCCATGAAGGGGGGCTGAGTCAACATGAAGCTTCCCTTCAATTTTTATCTTGTTCTTGTTCAACTGGAGGTAGCAATTAGTTGTGTTACTAGTATTGCATGTGTAAGGGGGATGGGGAAACTATGAATCATCTTCTTCTCCATTGCACTGTTGCTAGAGGGTTGTTGAATGTGGTTTACTGGGTTATGCCGAGAGGTGCTGTGGAGCTCTTAGCTAGTTGGTCGGGCAAGGTTAGCAGGTGCAGTCCAATATGGAGCATGATCCCCTATTGTCTCATGTGGGGTATTTGGCGGGAGATGGATGCTCAGACTTTTAAGGGTTTCATTTTTTTGGCTTTTATTCATCAAGACTTTCTTTAAGTGGATGAATACTTCAGTCTAATATTATTTTTCTACTTTTCCTGATTTGTTTGATTGTTGTAGTTTTTTCATGTTCAATTTTTGTGTACATGCATATTTCTTGTGTACATGGGTGGGCACTCTATGTTTAATCAATGAAATTT
This sequence comes from Castanea sativa, assembly GCF_040712315.1. Lineage (NCBI taxonomy): Eukaryota > Viridiplantae > Streptophyta > Magnoliopsida > Fagales > Fagaceae > Castanea > Castanea sativa. Next base: position 17,250,843 of record NC_134024.1, on the reverse strand, counting down.
TACTTGTCCCCAAAAAAAATCTTATTATTATTCTACCTTTAACGTGCTAAAAACATTGACTCTTTATCATAACATGCAGCCGCCAAAAATCAAAGCCTTTATTGATAAGGTGATACAGTGTCCATTACAAGATATAGCAATACCTCTTTCTGGTTTTCGTTGGGAGTACAGTAAGGTAATAGCATGCTATTTCAGCTGTATGCAGTTCTGTTCTGTTTTGTTTTTATTTTCAAAATTTTAATTTTTAAATTCCTTTTTTAATTTTTTGCTTTTAATACAGGGGAACTTTCACCATTGGAGGCCGCTGTTTCTGCATTTTGATACATATTTCAAGACATACCTTTCTTCTAGGAATGACCTCCTCATGTCAGATAAAATTTTAGAAGATGATAGTCCTTTTCCTAAACATGCAGTTTTACAAATTTTACGAGTAATGCAAACAATTTTAGAGAATTGCCATAACAAGAGTTCATTTGATGGCTTAGAGGTATGTTGATTTTGTGTCACAAGTCATGTGTTTTACTGAGTAAAGTTGGACATGAAACTATGTACCTGGATCTTTTATCACGAGCCTTGTTAGCTTTAGGTGCTATTATATTATATGATCTCTTTTATTTCAACTGGTTCTTTTCTAATATATATCATACCGTTTCTCCCTCTTCAGAATTTCAAACTCCTACTTGCATCAACAGATCCAGAGATTCTTATAGCTACACTAGAAACTCTATCTGCACTCGTGAAAATTAATCCCTCCAAGCTGCATGGAGGTGGGAAGTTGATTGGTTGTGGCTCAGTGAACAGCTATCTACTGTCTCTAGCACAGGGGTGGGGAAGCAAGGAGGAGGGCTTAGGTTTGTATTCTTGCGTAATGGCAAATGAGAGAACCCAGGAGGAAGGGCTTTGCTTGTTCCCATCTGATGTAGAAAATGACTCTGACAAGTCTCATTGCCGGATAGGCTCTACCCTTTATTTTGAAATGCATGGGCTTAATGCTCAAAGCACAGAGGAAAATAGAGGCAATCAAAGTACTTCTAGTTTGAGAGTTATACAGATACCGGATCTGCATTTACGGAAAGAGGATGATCTGTTACTGTTGAAACAGTGCATTGAGCAGTACGATGTACCTCCTGAGCTCCGGTTTCCTTTGCTAACAAGAATTAGATATGCTCATGCTTTCCGTTCACCCAGAATATGCAGGCTGTACAGCCGGATTTGCCTTCTTGCATTTGTTGTGCTTGTTCAGTCTAATGATGCTCATGACGAACTTGTGTCATTTTTTGCTAATGAGCCAGAGTATACAAATGAGTTAATCAGGATTGTGCGGTCTGAAGAATCTGTTTCTGGAACCATTAGGACACTTGCAATGCTTGCCTTGGGAGCTCAGTTAGCCGCATACACATCATCTCATGAGCGGGCACGGATTTTGAGTGGATCTAGTATCAGTTTTGCTGGGGGGAATCGCATGATACTTTTGAATGTGCTCCAGAGGGCTGTTTTATCGCTGAAGACCTCCAATGATCCATCGTCACTTGCCTTTGTTGAAGCACTTCTTCACTTCTATTTGCTCCATGTTGTTTCATCCTCGAGTTCCGGGAGTAATATTAGGGGGTCAGGCATGGTTCCTACATTCTTACCTCTTTTGGAGGATTCTGATCCTACCCATATGCATCTTGTCTGTTATGCTGTTAAAACTCTACAAAAGCTCATGGATTACAGTAGTTCAGCTGTTTCCCTGTTTAAAGAGTTGGGTGGAGTTGAGCTTTTGGCTCAAAGACTGCAGATAGAAGTGCATAGGGTTATTGGTTTAGCTGGGGGTAGTGATAATTCAATGATCATTGGTGAGAGCTCAAGACACAGTGATGATCAGTTGTACTCCCAGAAAAGGCTTATTAAGGTTTCACTGAAGGCACTTGGATCTGCCACCTATGCCCCTGGCAACTCTACTAGATCCCAACATTCCCATGAAAGTTCTTTACCTGCTACACTGTCACTGATATTTGGCAATGTAGATAAATTTGGAGGTGACATTTATTATTCAGCTGTGACTGTTATGAGTGAGATAATCCACAAAGACCCAACATGTTTTCCTGCTCTGGATGATTTGGGTCTTCCAGCTGCCTTTTTATCATCGGTGGTAGCTGGTATACTGCCTTCGTCAAAGGCTCTTACATGTGTTCCTAATGGTCTTGGTGCCATTTGCCTTAATGCCAAAGGCTTAGAGGCAGTGAAGGAAGCTTCAGCATTACGGTTTCTTGTTGACATTTTCACCAGTAAGAAATATGTTACGGCAATGAATGATGCTATTGTTCCTTTGGCAAATGCTGTGGAAGAGCTTTTACGCCATGTATCTTCTCTGAGAAGCACTGGTGTTGATATTATCATAGAAATTGTTAATAAGATTGCTTCTTTTGGGGACAGTAACTGTACAGGGTCATTGGGGAAATTAGGTGGGGGCACTGAAATGGAAATGGATCCTGAAGACAAAGGCAGTGAAGGCCATTGCTGTTTGGTTGAAAAAGTTGACTCAGCTACAGAAGGGATCAATGATGAGCAGTTCATCCAGCTGTGCATCTTTCATTTGATGGTACTGGTTCACAGGACTATGGAAAACTCTGAAACATGTCGGTTATTTGTGGAGAAGTCAGGAATTGAAGCTTTACTGAAGCTTCTTCTAAGGCCTAGCATTGCACAGTCATTTGATGGGATGTCTATTGCTTTGCATAGCACCATGGTTTTCAAAGGTTTTACACAAAATCACTCTGCTCCACTAGCACGTGCTTTCTGTTCCTCTCTCAGAGACCATCTGAAGAATGCTTTGACCGGATTTGGAGTGGCTTCAGGGTCCTTTTTGCTGGATCCAAAAATGGCACAGGATAGTGGAATATTTTCTTCACTTTTCCTTGTTGAGTTCCTTTTGTTTCTTGCTGCCTCAAAAGACAACCGTTGGGCTAGTGCATTGCTTACAGAATTCGGAAATGGTAGTAAGGATGTTCTGGAAGATATTGGGCGTGTACATCGAGAAGTTCTGTGGCAGATCTCTCTTCTTGAAGATGTCAAGCCTGAGGTAGAGGATGATGGTGTTGGTTCTACCTCTGAGTCACAACAGTCAGAAACAAGTACAAATGGAACAGAAGAGCAAAGATTCAACTCTTTCAGGCAGATACTTGATCCATTACTGAGGAGGAGGACGTCTGGATGGAGTATTGAATCCCAGTTTTTTGACCTTCTAAACATATATCGTGATCTTGGTCGTCCTACCAGCTCTCAACAAAGACGTACTGATAGTCCTTCAAACTTGCGATTTGGAGCCAGTAATCAATTCCATCATTCAGATGCTGCTGGAGATGTTGGTAGAAAGGAATCTGATAAGCAGAGATCCTATTATACTTCTTGCTGTGACATGGTGAGGTCACTTTCTTTTCACATTACCCATTTGTTTCAAGAGTTGGGGAAGGTAATGTTGCTTCCTTCTCGTCGACGGGATGATGTTTTGAATGTTTCCCCTTCTTCAAAATCAGTGGCTTCTACTTTTGCATCCATTGCACTGGATCACATGAATTTTGGGGGTCATGTAGTTCCTTCTGGAACTGAGGCGTCCATATCAACAAAGTGTCGGTACTTTGGTAAGGTTATTGATTTTATCGATGGCTTTCTACTGGACAGGCCAGATTCCTGCAATCCTGTTCTGCTGAATTGCTTGTATGGGCATGGAGTTATTCAATCAGTTTTGACGACATTTGAAGCCACCAGTCAATTGCTGTTTGCTGTGAACAGGACTCCTGCATCTCCCATGGAAACTGATGATGGGGTTGTAAAGCAGGATGAAAATGAAGATACAGATCATTCATGGATTTATGGTCCTCTAGCTAGCTATGGGAAACTTATGGACCACTTGGTGACCTCATCTTTCATATTAGCTCCTTTTACAAAGCACTTGCTTGCTCATCCTCTAACAACTAGTAATGTGCCCTTCCCACGGGATGCAGAGACTTTTGTAAAGGTTCTTCAGTCCATGGTGCTGAAGGCAGTGCTTCCTGTTTGGACTAACACTCAGTTTGTTGATTGCAGTTATGATTTCATTACTTCTATTATTACTATAATCAGACATGTCTATTCTGGGATTGAAGTGAAAAATGTCAATAGCACTGGTACTCGTCTGACAGGGCCCCCTCCTAATGAAACTACTATTTCAACAATTGTTGAGATGGGTTTTTCCAGGTCTCGTGCTGAAGAAGCTCTGAGGCAAGTTGGTTCAAACAGTGTGGAGTTAGCAATGGAGTGGTTGTTCTCCCATCCAGAGGAAACTCAAGAAGATGATGAACTTGCTCGTGCACTTGCCATGTCCCTTGGGAACTCTGAATCAGACACAAAGGAAGCGATTGCCAACGACAATACAGAGCAGCTTGAAGAAGAGATGGTCCAACTTCCTCCCGTTGAGGAGTTGTTATCTACTTGTACTAAGCTTCTGCAGATGAAGGACTCTCTTGCTTTTCCAGTTCGAGACCTGCTTGTGATGATTTGCTCCCAAAATGATGGACAATACAGGTCTAATGTCATCTCCTTCATTGTTGACCGAGTTAGGGATTGTAGTTTGATTGCTGAAAGTGGAAATAGCACCATGCTATCTGCTCTTTTTCATGTTCTTGCGCTAATTCTTAATGAAGATGAAGTGTCACGAGAAGTTGCCACAAAGAATGGTCTGGTTGCAGTTGCCTCAGATCTACTTTCGCAGTGGTGTTCTGGATTGGTTGGAAGGGAGAAAGGCCAAGTTCCTATGTGGGTAACAACTGCTTTTCTTGCTGTTGACCGGCTCTTGCAGGTGGATCAAAAATTGAATTCTGAAATTTTAGAGCAGTTGAAGCGTGACGATGTTAATAGTCAGCAGGCATCTATCAGCATTGATGAGGATAAGCAAACCAGATTGCAGTCTGCATTGGGATTAGTTCCAAAGCATACAGATATACACGAGCAGAAGAGGCTTATTGAGATTGCTTGTAGTTGCATCAAGAACCAGCTTCCCTCTGAGACGATGCATGCTGTTCTCCAACTGTGCTCTACTCTTACCAGAACTCATACTGTTGCTGTTAGCTTTTTTGATGCTGGAGGATTAAGTTTACTGCTTTCTTTGCCAACAAATAGCCTTTTTCCTGGGTTTGACAATTTGGCTGCTTCTATTATCCGTCATGTTCTTGAAGATCCCCAAACTCTCCAGCAGGCAATGGAATCTGAGATAAAGCACAGTTTTGTGGCTGCCACTAATAGGCATTCAAATGGAAGAGTCACTCCCCGTAACTTCCTGTCAAATTTAAACTCTGTTATTTCACGGGATCCAGTAGTCTTCATGCAGGCTGCTCAGTCTGTGTGCCAAGTTGAGATGGTTGGGGAAAGGCCCTATGTTGTCTTGCTGAAAGATCGTGACAAGGATAAGTTCAAAGAAAAAGAAAAATCATTGGAGAAAGAAAAAATACAAACTACTGAAGGGAAAGTTTCTTTGGGTAATGTCAATTCAGTTGCTTCTGGGACAGAGCATGGAAAAAGTAATGATCTGAATTCAAAGAGTGTCAAAGTTCATCGGAAATCTCCTCAGAGCTTTATAAATGTGATTGAGCTTCTTTTAGATTCTGTTTGTACTTTTATTCCTCCCCTGAAAGATGATGTGGGTGTGGATGTTGTTGATACCCCATCATCAACTGACATGGACATTGATGTCACTGCGATTAAGGGAAAAGGAAAAGCCATTGCCACCACGTCTGAAGAGAATGAAGCCAATGGTGACGAAGCTTCTGCATCACTTGCAAAGATTGTATTTATATTGAAGTTTTTGACTGAGATTCTGTTGATGTATGCTTCATCTGTGCACATTCTTCTTCGAAGAGATGCTGAAATTAGTAGTTGCAGGGGTGCTCAACAAAAGGGTCCTGCTGGTGTACACATGGGTGGAGTATTTCATCACATTCTTCACAAGTTTCTTTTATATTCTCGAAGTTCAAAAAAGGACAAGAAAATAGATGGCGACTGGAGGCATAAACTAGCAACCAGGGCTAGCCAGTTTTTGGTTGCGTCTTGTGTCCGCTCCACAGAAGCAAGGAGGAGGGTTTTAACAGAGATCAATTGTATATTTAATGAGTTTGTTGATTCATGTAATGGTTCTAGCCCACCAGGAAATAATATCCCTGCTTTTGTTGATCTGCTTAATGATGTACTGGGCGCTCGTACACCTACTGGTTCATACATTCTAGCAGAAGCTTCTGCCACATTTATAGATGTTGGTCTGGTTAGGTCATTGACTTCTACTCTCCAAGTGTTGGACCTGGACCATACTGACTCGCCTAAAGTTGTTATGGGTCTAATTAAAGCTCTGGAGTTGGTAACCAAGGAACACATCCATGCTGCTGATTTGAAGGGTGATAACTCAACAAAACCTTCTGATCTTACTCAACCCGGAAGAACAGATAATACTGGTGACATGTCTCAGTCTATGGAAACAGCATCTCAATTCAATCATGATTCTGAGCCAGCTGACAATGTTGAGCCTTATAATGCTGTCCAAACTTATGGGGGCTCTGAGGCTGTTACAGATGACATGGAACATGACCAAGATCTAGATGGAAGTTTTGGTCCTGCTACGGGGGATGACTATATGCATGAAAATTCTGATGATGCGAGGGGTCTTGACAATGGCATTGATACTGTTGAATTACAATTTGAAGTCCAGCCTCATGGACAAGAGAATCTTGATGAAGATGACGATGAGGAGATGTCTGGGGATGATGGGGATGAAGTTGATGAAGATGACGATGAGGATGATGAGGAGCACAATGATCTGGAGGAAGATGAAGTCCACCATCTGCCCCATCCTGACACGGATCAAGATGATCATGAGATTGATGATGATGATTTTGATGAGGAAATAATGGAGGAAGAAGAAGAGGATGATGATGATGATGAGGATGGAGTAATACTTAGGCTGGAGGAGGGCATAAATGGAATAAATGTTTTAGATCATATTGAGGTTTTTGGTAGAGACAGTTTCCCCAATGAAACTCTCCATGTGATGCCAGTTGAAGTTTTTGGTTCTAGACGGGAAGGGCGTACTACATCCATCTACAGTCTTTTGGGCAGAACCGGTGACAATGTTACCCCATCAAGACATCCTCTTCTACTGGGACCTTCATCCTCAGCACACTCAGCTGCTCCTCGGCAATCTGGTAAGCTCCTTCCATAGATGGTTTTTTAGACCTTGGATTCTTACATTTAGTTGTGGCTTAATTCATTCATCTATGTTAATATTTAAAGTTCTTTACCTCTGAGGCTGGAACCCACTGTTGCAGATAATGCCCGTGACATGGTCTTTTCAGATAGGAACTTGGATAGCACCTCGTCACGGTTGGATTCTATTTTCCGATCCCTGAGGAATGGGCGCCATGGACACCGTTTGAACTTGTGGATAGATGATAGCCAGCAAACAAGTGGTTCAAATGCAGGTGTAGTGCCACAAGGCCTTGAGGAGCTGCTTGTTTCCCAATTGAGGCGACCGACACCTGAGCAGCCTTCTCAACAGAACACAACAGCAGAGGAGCCTCAAAGTAAAGGTGAAGGTGATCAGTTACAGGAATCAGAAGCAGGTGCAAGGCCTGAAACTGCTCTTGAAAGCAATGTAAACAATGAATGTGGTAATGCATCACGTCCAACTGCAGTAATCGATAGCTCTGGCAATGCTAATGAAAGGCCTACAGCTAGTGAGTCTCTACAAGGAACAGATGTGTCTAGTACACAATCACAATCTGTTGAAATGCAGTTTGAACACAACGATGCAGCTGTACGAGATGTTGAAGCTGTGAGCCAAGCAAGTAGTGGAAGTGGGGCGACCATAGGCGAGAGCCTTCGAAGCCTAGATGTTGAAATTGGAAGTGCTGATGGCCATGATGATGGAGGAGAAAGGCAAAATTCTACAGATAGAATGCCGTTGGGTGATGCACAGGCAGCTCGTGCAAGAAGGTCAGTTGTGTCTTTTGGGAATTCAACTGCTGTTGGTGGGAGAGATGCATCTCTTCATAGTGTAACTGAAGTTTCAGAAGGTTCTAGCCGAGAAGCAGATCAGGATGGTCCAGCTGCAGAACAGCAAATCAATAGTGATGCTGGTCCTGGGGCAATTGATCCTGCATTCTTGGATGCTCTTCCAGAGGAGTTGCGTGCTGAAGTTCTTTCAGCACAACAGGGTCAAGTTGCTCAGCCCTCGAATGCTGAGCCACAGAATGCTGGAGATATTGATCCAGAATTCCTTGCAGCCCTTCCCCCTGATATCCGAGCTGAAGTTCTAGCACAGCAGCAAGCACAAAGGCTACATCAATCTCAGGAACTGGAAGGTCAACCTGTTGAAATGGACACAGTCTCAATAATTGCAACATTTCCTTCAGATTTGCGGGAAGAGGTACTTTGTCCTTGGAGTGTGTTTTCTATGTTTACTTAGTAATTAGCGAAGCAAATGTAGAATTGAAAGTGAGCCTCTTTAAAGTTTTCATATGTTTCTCCATCAGGTTCTATTAACTTCATCTGATGCTATCCTTGCAAATCTCACACCTGCTCTTGTTGCGGAGGCAAATATGTTACGTGAACGATTTGCACACCGATATAGTCGCACCATCTTTGGTATGTACTCTAGGAATCGCAGAGGTGAGCCTTCAAGAAGAGATGAAGGCATAGGATCTGGACTTGGAAGAGCTGGGGGGAGTGTTGCCCGGAGGTTGGTTGGAGCTAAGCTGGTTGAAGCTGATGGAGCTCCTCTGGTTGACACAGATGCCTTGCATGCCATGATTAGGCTGCTTCGTGTAGTTCAGGTATAAACTTTGATCTTCTCCTTCATGATCAATGCATATTTTTTTGAGTAACATGATTTTTCCATTAAATGGACATAATTTTGCAGCCGCTGTACAAAGGTCAGCTGCAGAGGCTTCTTTTGAATTTATGTGCTCATTATGAAACCAGAACTTCTCTGGTGAAGATTCTTATGGACATGTTAATGCTTGATACAAGAAAGCATGTAAACAACTTGAGTGCTGCTGAGCCTTCTTTTCGGCTTTATGCTTGCCAGAGTAATGTGATGTATTCACGTCCTCAGTCTTTTGACGGTAATACTTCTTATTTAATCTATCCATGTGAAAGTTTTGGTTGTCCACATGATTGTTATTGAGTCAAGCTTGTTCAAGAATGTGTGGACCATGGTCTTAGATTATCTGTTGATTGACGTATACATTGTAATTTGAGCTCCTGGTGCTTTGAAGGATGTTGAAGCCACTCAGTGTTGATCAGGTTCTATCTAGTGTTAATCTATGTTTCTTTGCAGTCCAAGTGGTAGTATGAAAAATATAAATCTTGCTTTTCTGAGTTTTAAAATGGACAGGATAGAGGTTAGAAATAATTAAAATGACTTTTGACAGTTGCCAAGAGCCTTGTAGCTGGTGTTTCCAACCGAGCCATCCGGGGTTCAAATCCCCCCTCTGGGCTCCAACTATCGAATTATCCTAGAAAAAAGAAAAAAATAGAAGACTTTTGATGGATTTTTAAGACTCTTTTGTTGCATCTCAGTGATTTTGACATGCATAAAAAGACATTTGTTCTGATGTCAGTGATTTTGACATGTAGTCGTAGGCAACTAGTCACCATTTTCTCATGTATTTGTTCTTGTAGGTGTTCCTCCCTTGGTATCTCGGCGAATTCTTGAAACTCTTACATATTTGTCTCGGAATCACCCATCTGTGGCAAAGATTTTGCTTCAATTTAGGCTGCCTCACCCTGCTTTACTAGAGCCAGAAAATGCTGATCAGGGACGGGGTAAAGCTGTGATGGTTGTTGAAAAGGATGAAATGGATAGGAGTGAGAATCAAGGAGGATATATATCCCTTTCGTTGCTTCTGAGCCTCTTGAGTCAACCCCTTTATTTGAGGAGTATAGCGCATCTTGAACAGGTGATGCTTTGCATGATGCAGTATTTGGTTTTCTTATATTGGTTCATTTAGTCTTTTGTTCATAAGGCTGACATGATTGCATGTTCTTTTTTTCAGCTTCTTCACTTATTGGAGGTTATCATTGATAATGCTCAAGGTAAGTCAGATATATCTGACAAATCTGGGGCATCTGCTTCTGAACAACCGTCTGGTCCAGAAAGTTCCACATCAGATGTTGGGATGAATAGAGAACCTGGCCAAATTTCTTCTGGGGTTTCCACATCTTCAAAAGATGTTGATTCTTCAAAACCCACCACTTCTGATGCACCTAAGGAAGTTGATTCTCGAACCGTACTGCTTAGCCTGCCGCAAGCAGAACTTCGACTTCTATGCGCATTGCTTGCTCGAGAGGGGTATGATGTGGCTTTTGGCATATATAAATTGCATTTTCTCTGCCATTGTATCCTACAAACTGTTATACTTTTGACTACTAAAACCTGGATAGCTGGATTTCTCTTGTTGGCCATGTTTTGGGTGTACTCTTTTTGAAATGTTTTCACTTCCATCGATTCATCAATATATTTGTGTAATGTCTTTTGTGTGTGTGTTTTTTTTTATTTTTTTGTTGGGGGGGGGGTGGTTAGGCCATGTCTCACTCATGAGTTGTACCTAATGCATCTGCTGTGGATACATTATTGTGGTTAGAGATGGCCATGGAACAATCCCGTGTATTTGATACAGGACTGACCCTTCCACACTTGCACTGTTGCTTCTATTAAGTTCATTGTGACATGCTACCGATTTGGTTTGAATATTTGTGTTCAGAGTGGATTTCATATTGGCTTTTCACATTGAGTAGTATATACACTTACTCTGACAAATCATGTCCCCAGGTTGTCAGATAATGCATATGCTCTAGTGGCGGAGGTAATGAAGAAATTGGTGGCAAATGCTCCAACTCATTGTCGTCTTTTTATTACTGAGCTAGCAGTAGCTGTTCAAGGTTTGGCTAGATCTGCTATGTCTGAGTTAGGCACGTTTGGTGAAACTCTGGATGCACTCCTCAGTACATCATCTTCTGATGGATCTGCAATCTTAAGGGTTCTGCAGGCATTAAGCTCTCTTGTTGCATCACTGAAAGAGAAAGAGAATGATCCAAAAATTCTTCCTGAAAAGGAGTATACAGCTGCTCTTTCTCAGGTATGGGACATTAATTCAGCTTTGGAGCCTCTATGGCTGGATCTGAGCACTTGCATAAGCAAAATAGAGACTTATTCTGATTCAGTGCCTGATTTGTTAACTTCATCTAAAACATCCACCTCTAAACCCTCTGGTGTAATGACGCCGCTTCCTGCGGGTTCTCAGAACATCTTACCATACATAGAATCTTTCTTTGTGGTGTGTGAGAAGTTACATCCAGTGCAGCCAGGCTCTAGTCATGAATTTAGTATTGCAGCTGTTTCAGAGGTTGAAGATGCGAGCACTTCTGCTGGCCAACAGAAAACCTCAGGCCATGCTTTGAAAGTTGATGACAAAAACATTGCTTTTGTGAAGTTTTCAGAGAAGCATAGGAAGTTGCTAAATGCTTTCCTCCGGCAAAATCCTGGGTTGCTGGAGAAATCGTTCTCCCTCATGCTGAAGGTTCCTAGATTCATTGATTTTGACAACAAGCGTGCTCACTTCAGATCGAAAATCAAACATCAACATGATCATCATCACAGTCCTTTAAGAATTTCTGTAAGGAGAGCTTACATTCTTGAAGATTCATATAATCAGCTGCGTATGAGACCCACTCTGGATCTGAAGGGAAGGTTGACAGTTCACTTTCAAGGAGAGGAAGGTATTGATGCGGGTGGACTTACAAGGGAGTGGTATCAATTGCTATCCAGGGTTATTTTTGACAAGGGAGCACTGCTTTTTACAACAGTGGGCAATGAATCAACATTTCAGCCAAACCCTAACTCTGTTTTCCAAACAGAACATCTTTCATATTTCAAATTTGTTGGACGAGTGGTGAGTATGTTATTTTGCTGTGTGTATTGGGCTGAGATGCTGGTTGTGTGGTTTTTGCTTATGCCTTCTTACCTTTTCAGGTTGGAAAAGCACTTTTTGATGGGCAACTCTTGGATGTCCATTTCACTAGATCTTTCTACAAGCATATATTGGGGGCAAAAGTTACTTATCATGACATTGAAGCCATTGATCCTGATTACTTTAAAAACCTTAAGTGGATGCTTGAGGTAGGCTATGTGCAACTCTTCTTCTCCCACCACCCCCCCCCCCCCCCCGGGGTTCTCTCTCCTTGTATGTTCTTAGTTTTCCATCTGTCAAAACAAGAAAAATGTTCTTGGTTTTCCTCTAATTTTTCTCGCATGTTTGCTTCTTTGCCTTTGCAGAATGATATTAATGATGTTCTGGATCTTACATTTAGCATTGATGCTGATGAGGAGAAGCTGATATTGTATGAAAGAGCAGAGGTAAGGATTTTTCCAGACTAACTCATCCAAAAATGAAAGGATTTTCCAGGCTCCTTTATGAACTTTGGTTTCTCTGGTGAAAAACATTATTGTTATGTTTACATGTGGTGAATCTACTTGTCAAAAAAAAGTTCACATGTGGTGAATCTAATGTAGGTGACGGACTATGAACTCATTCCTGGTGGACGGAATATTAAAGTTACAGAGGAGAATAAACACGAATATGTTGATCTAGTTGCTGAACATCGGTTAACGACTGCTATTCGTCCTCAAATAAATGCCTTTATGGAAGGGTTTAATGAATTAATTCCTAGGGAATTAATTTCTATCTTCAATGACAAGGAACTTGAATTATTGATTAGTGGGCTTCCTGATATTGATCGTGAGTTTCCTTCATCACTTGATTAATCTTTCTACCCCTCGTAGATGATGTCATTCCTGCATCTCCCCCCCCCCTCTACTTTAAATGGATCTTAAGTACAATTTCTTTTTTTGCATCTGTATTTCAGTGGATGATATGAGGGCCAATACTGAGTATTCTGGATATAGTCCTGCATCCCCTGTGATTCAGTGGTTTTGGGAAGTTGCTCAGGGCTTCAGCAAGGAGGATAAGGCTCGTCTTTTGCAGTTTGTGACAGGCACCTCTAAGGTATTTTCTTTCATTCCCTTTTTGTAACATATTTTCTATCAGATCTATTGAACAAAACTCTTAATTTTAAAGAATGCGATCTTGTTCTGCCAGACCTCTAAATAGCAAATCTGTTTAATTTCAAAGGATGTGATTTGGTCTGAGTATATGCACATGGACATGCCTATGATGTTTGTTGGCTTATTGTTGAAGTATTTGATCCCTTACTGTTCTCTTACAATCACCCACTTCATATTTATGTTTGATCTATCCATTGGTCCTGTGTCTGAGCTTGAATGCTGGGTTTACAACAGTATCAGCTATAATTGTCATCTATTTTCTTGCTTTTCACTGTTTCTTGTCAGGTCAACAACAGCTTTCTGTTTTAGTGTTTCAGGATGCTGCCAATTGTTGAATATTGTGACAAACTTAGCATGCCTTGTTCTTTTACTAGCAGTGCCTCTTTTGTACTGAATGATATGTTTTCTGCATATACTTCGCTTGCCTTTTAGTCACATAATGGGTTTTGAGTTAGTTTGTTAGTGGTCTGATCACTGTTCTTTCCAATTCTTCAGGTGCCTTTAGAAGGTTTCAGTGCACTTCAAGGAATTTCAGGCTCACAAAAGTTTCAGATACACAAAGCATATGGCAGCCCTGATCACTTGCCTTCAGCTCATACTTGGTATGTATTTTTTTTTTCCTTAAATATTTCTTGTCTTTGATCACTTAACTTCAATTTATGATCTTTGTTAATACTCTGTTGCCACTAACATTGTTATTGGTATAATTGTTCTGATTTTTGACTATTGATTTATGCAGTTTCAACCAATTGGATCTACCAGAGTATCCCTCTAAACAACACTTAGAGGAGAGACTACTGCTTGCAATTCATGAAGCCAATGAAGGATTTGGATTCGGTTGATAATCATTAAGGGAGGCTGCAAAGTAGCCATGTAGATAATATAGATTATGTCAACATCAATCAAGAAAGGGAATCCGGGGTGTTAATTGTGGGCACATGATATGCTGGGTTAATACATGTTTATATACTGTATAGTCGTATATTTGCTATGGGAAATGCCTCTTTGGCAGTTTTTGATTTTGCCAAAATCTTTTTATTTTTTTCTAGTGCAACTACTCTTTTGTTCCCATCGAAAAGAATTTTTTTATTATTTATTCTTCTTTACTATTTTACTTTGGTGATTATAGTTCCTTCTCTTGTTCAAAAGGAGAAAAGAAATACAGAGAGAGAAAAAAAGAGGAATTATTAGACAAGGTCAAGAATGCGGCACTTGAAAATAAAATTTCTATTAAAATTGTTCCAATGGTCTGGTATTGACTCCAATCTTAAGTGCTGAATTTTCGAGGCTCTAAGTAAGCCTAGGTATTTGATTCCGAGTTCCTTTATTTTTAATTTTTGTACTCTTCAATTTTTGTGTTGTATTGTCCTCATTTGGCTTGCACCAAATTCGCTTGAGCAAAGAAATTTCTATTAGGTTTTATCCAGTTTTAGAGCCCATTGTATCTATTTTAAGGGGCTTCTAAAGTCATTTAAGCCGTGGATTTTAAATAAAACTCTTCAATTTTAGTTAAATTAAAAAAAAAACATTTCCTATCAGGATTTTTTTTTTAATTCCAACTACGTTCCTCCACATATTATAACACTTGCTATTTAAAATTAAAAAAACCAAAAAAGTTGCCACAAGCCCACTCTTTTTTGGTTAATTCACAACCCTACCTCTATTGTATCTATTCTAACTTCTAAGGGACTTCTAAAGTTATTTAAGCTGTGGATTCTTAATAAAACTCCTAAATTTTAGCTAGAAAAAAAAAGTTTATTCCATCTGGGTTCCTCCCTCTTTCACATATTATAACACTCTTGCTATTTGTTTTAAAAAAAAAAACCAAAAAAGTTTGCACAAACCCACTTTTTTTTTTTGAATAAATAGTATTTGTTCAAAAAAAAAAAAAAAAAAAAAAATACCAAGACACATAATCACGAATCCATGATTTCCTAACTTCTCCCACTTCATTGCACCAAAACATCATATCAGTTCATGCCCAAATTCCACTAGAATAATATCAAGGTATTTGTAGTTGGTGACACCATTTTGCTGCTGGTGAAGGGGCATAAGATTTCACTGTTCATGGCTTCCTCTATTGCATCTAACATTTTTTTTTGGGGAGGGGGGGGGTATTTTATTTTATTCACACCATTCAAATTTGATTTATTTTTATTTGCTTATTCAAATAATTGAACATTTTTTTTCCTTCGCAGATTCAATTTGTCTTCATTCATAAATGGTGTAAAATTGTTTATATTGAATTTTAATTTTTATAGCTATATAAAAAATAAGAAAAGCCTCTGAACACGCGCTTATTCAAAGACTAGTTTTTATTGTCAATTGTATTTTAGATATTAGTAGTTAATAGGGTTATGATTTTTTTTAATATTAATTTCCTAGAATCAATGGTATTTTTGTAATTTAATAATTGAGATTTCCTAAGTCAACTAGAATTAGGTTTTAGAAGACGTTACACCAATAATTGACTTTTTTAGGTTGTGTCACATAAGCTTTAGAGCCTCCACAATTTTTCACATCACTAATTTTTATTTATTTATTTAATTACGATGAATTAGAGCATGGTTTTTGAAGCATTAAATAAGTCAAATCGTGTGAGAACAAAAAAGGGAAGAAAGAAATTCATTCAAACCAAAATTGGAAAAACTCTGACATGAAAAAATCCTGCATTGTTTCAGTATGATTACCATAACTTCTTGTACAGATGTCTGATTAACTTGATTCTTGCAGCATGAAAAGAAGAGTAAAAAATCTACAACTTTGAGGTTTACTATAAATTCATAAACAATTTATTTGAATGTTAAAAATGGGCTGGAAGCTGACAGTAAATAAACTTCTGAAAATCAAGGGATTCCCATCCTAAATTTGAGGGATTTGCTCTTTTTCTTTTAGAGGAGGCTGAGGTTATAGGAGGGGGAAAATCCTAGAACGTTTAATTTTTAAGAAAAGAAGAACCCGACTCTTCCCCTTTCATGTTTCAACGATCTGCCTTTGCTAGTCTGCCTCCCTCCCTCTTTCACAGCCTTCACCTACCACCTCTCTCTCCCTCACGTAGTGCCTTCACCCCTCAGGATTTATCAGAAAATTAAGAGTTAAATTTATATATGGTTTTAATATTCTACATCAACTAAATTTTGTTTTCTCTATGATGCTTTTCTGTAGTTCGACTTTGATAGTGCCTCCTCTCTAGACTAAGCCAAGAGAAGGAGATTAAGGAATCATATTGGATATTTGTTTGTGGTCATACAATAGGGTAGAGGCTTCTCATGGAAGGGTAATTTTCTTTTCATAAGATTTTGACTCAGTTTCCACTTGAGATATTAGACTTTATTTTTTTCTCCGCAGGGTTGCAGGAGACATGAAATAGAATATGTTGCAATATTTATACATTACAGGTTTCAATAATTAATGCTACTACAAAGATTGGATGTTATGCTATTTGCTTGGTTAATTGGTGATAAAGTTCATAAACTGGGATTGTCAAAGCCTTATAGTCTTATAAATATTGCTCACTTTTTGAAGGTGAATGTATCACAAAGAAATCCAAAAAAACTAATATCCCATAATCCAAAATAATTGGCAATTGGCTACTAAATATCTCTGCACTTGTCTCCCAAACTTCACAACACATTTTCCCATAACATATTTTTCAACCTGAAAGTCTACATAAAACTAAAGATATAATTATTTATTTTATAACTACTAATTTCAAGGAACAAATCCCAGACTCATCCATTTATTTTTCAAGGGACATGTCATAGGGGAGTTATTATATCATATTTTCACACTTGACATTGCATAACTAATGATTGATTTGACTAAATGATAGAAATAGTTTGTTGTGGTCTAATTCCATATTCTTGATGTTATTTTTTAAAGATAAAGTATTTTGGTACTTTGCTTTGGGTTTTTACCTGAATTAGCTTGTAACTCTAACTCCATCTATATGCATAGAAACACTTAAAGATATACAATAAGATGCATAATATAATTCTTATATATATAATTTAAATACTATTAATAGTTATTTTAATATTTTGTTAACTCTTTAAAAATTTTTGTAAGGATATTATGGTGGAGAAGTGTAGTTCTAAACCCAAAAGACTTTTGTCCAAAATCATCCTGTGAACCGCTCACTGATGATGTTTCGTGGAATCCCCCAGATGACGTTCTTTAGGAAAAGCTTTGCTGCCTCTTCAGCTGTGCAATCTGTCGGGGCTGCTATGAACGTGGCGTACTTGGAGAACCTGTCTACTACCACCATGATTGACCCAAATCCATCCACTTTAGGCAAGGCCGAGATAAAGTCCATGGAAATGCTTTCCTAGGGTCTCCCTGGGATTGGTAGGGGTTCCAACAGGCCTGCTTGTTTTTGGTGGTCTACCTTGTCTTGTTATGATATTTTCTGGGCATTTCTAATAATAGCAAGTGCTATTCCTATTTTGGAATTTTTGATTTCGGGAGTTTTAGCCCTGGTTCGCAAAGGGCCAGAGAAACTTTCTAGTTATGAATCGGGAATAGAACCAATGGGTGATGCTTGGCTCCAATTTCGAATTCGGTATTATACGTTTACTCTAGTTTTTGTTGTTTTTGATGTTGAAACGGTTTTTCTTTATCCATGGGCAATGAGTTTTGATGTATTGGGTATATCTGTATTTATAGAAGCTTTCATTTTCGTGCTTATCCTAATTGTTGGTTCAGTTTATGCATGGCGAAAAGGAGCATTGGAATGGTCTTAGCTCTTGAATATTCAGACAATAAAAATAAAGATAAAGAAAGTAAAAAAAAAAAACATTGAAATGGTTATGAATTCCATTGAGTTTCCCTTACTTGATCGAACAGTATTTATCAAATCTGTTCCTATCTAACGGAACGCTATTGGATCAAATGACAAAGACATTGTTGAAAAAAAGATGGCTTTTCCCGGATGAAATGAAAATTGGATTCATGTAACAAGAGAAAGGTTTACCATTCTTTAGCCGGAAAGATATGTGGCCATTAAATAAGGATTAAGCGGAACAGAATTGACTGGGTGGTAGAGTCGTGGAAACACCTCTTTCTTCCATAAAAAATATAAATTGTCCATTTTATTTTTTTTCATTATTGTGAAGAACTTTTTTTATTTTTAAGATTCATTTATTCTAGACACTTTGGTTTTTGTACTTGATAACTCACTTGGATGAATATTTATGATGCGGTCTCACATTTAATTCTTAGATTAAAAAATAAAACTCTTTAAGAATAAATAATTTAGAACACATGGTGCAAAATAGGAACCCTAATTTGGAATTTTAATTTGAGTTTCTTTCAGCTTCACCTATTATTATATATATATAGATTTCATATTTCTCCAATCACAACTTTCTACCATAGCAAAGTGTAAAATGGAGTGTGTCCTTAACATTGTTTAATTTGACAACTTCTCAAGTGCATGACAATATTTTTTGAATCTTACATTCAATATTTTTCCCATGCATCACACGGGTTAGCAACTAATATCATATAAGACTATGGTTTAGTAGTCTTTATAAACAAGGTATTGTACTCCTATTTAGGGGGGATTAATTTGATCAATTTTTTATTTATTTATTTTTATTTTTATATTGAATTGTCCCCACTGGCTTGGTGCCAACTCCAACCATTCGCTACAAAAAAACGGGTTCCATAGTAACGTTTTTTTCCTAGTGATTTTTAAAACCCCCACTGTAGGAGACCTATTACAGCGGTTTTGAAAACTGCCATAATAGGTGGATCTATAACGACAGTTTAAAGCCAGCGTTTTTTAAACCGTTGCTATAGATACCCTATGGCAGTGCTTTCTAAAATTGCCACAACAGGTATAGCTATAGTGACAATTTACAACTGTAGCTATAGGGTTGTAATAAATTTCTATTTTTTATTTTTTTAATATTTCAAATTACCAATTATAGCAGTTTTTAAAACCACCGCTATTGGCTTCTTCATATTAGATACCTATTATGGCAGTTTTAAAATTACTGCAGCAAGCTTCTTCGTACCGAATTCCAATTACGGTTGTTTTAAAACCGCTGCTATTTCTTCATATTGAATTCCAATTAAGGTGGTTTTAAAAATGCTGCTATAGGGTTCTTCATATCGAATACCTATTATGACGATTTCAAAACCGCTGCTATAGCCTTTAACCTTGAAAAAAAAAAGTTAATATATTTTTCCACTAAAATGTAGGAAAAAAAATAAAGAATTTTTGCCGTATTACAGCGGTTTCCAGACCACCGCAAATAGGACCGTGCTATGTTAACACCTATTGCAGCAGTTTGTAAACCGCCATAACAAGTATTGTGTAAAGAAATATTAGACACACTGTATACATAATGTGAGTACCACATCAGCTGAAATCGTGTGTTCTAAAATTTACAGATTTTTGATTTTTTATTTTAAATTGAATATATTAAATTTTGTCACGCTATTAATAATTTACATAGATACTAAGTAAATGTAAATGGGAGATAGTCAATGTTTCAAAACTCCATTATGGAGTTAATACTTAATAGTAAGAATTATAGTGGATCCTAATTCCAAATATTGATAGTTGACTATGCTTTGAGCTACATTATGACACAAATGGTCCGGGATTATTATTTGAGATTGAGCTGCAAATTTTTATTGTTCAATGCGTTGTCAATGTAAATTGTTATTACCTTATGCTTTTCACAAGAAGCATCAGCTTGTGGTAAGTTTGGGTTTCTTGTACAAAGGCGGCCTGTGAATTGCTAAAGGGTGAGTAAATTTTGCTTCATTATACCTTAATAGTCTATAATTATATGTTGAATATTCTGCTATGGTGGGTTGTTGATTTGGAGCAAGTGGGTGGCTTGCATGGTGATATAAGTTGGTGTATTTTGTATATTGGGCGTGTTGATTATTTTGTGAATATTATGATATTATTGTTCAATTCGTTGTCAATTTTTCTTATTTCCTTTGAGTAAATTCAAAACTCCTACTGTGGTGGGTTGTTGATTTAGAGCAAGCGGGTGGCTTGCATGGTGATACAAGGTGGTGTATTTTATATTGGGAGTACTAATTATTTTGTTTTTTGTTTTTTATATTTGAAACTATATGTGAGATGATGGTATATTTAACCCTTAGTATGTGCGATACTGAAATGGTGTTGTAGGTGAAATTCATAATTCATTATATATCAACGGATAAGAGTTGGATGGACACGAAAAGGAATTCCCAAGAATATATTGATGGAATTAACGAATTCGTGAATTTTGCGGCTCGTACAACATGCCATGGGAGGATCTCCTGTCCTTGTAGGAACTATAGGCATAAAAATATGTTTGATATAGATTGTGGGTTTATCATATGATGTGGATTTATTATCCGGGGAGAGACATTAGGAAATATGCAGATTGTGGGTTTTATTTTGTACTAACTAGTTGGAAATTTAAAATGTATAATAAAGTTTCAATCAATATATATATATATATATATATATATATATATATATATATATATATATATAATAGTTGGAAACTTTATCATAACATTCTAAACATTTGGAATGTATTATTTTGGACATAACATTCTACACTTGTGGAATGTATTATTTTGGCATATATTAACTTATATGGTGTACGCAAATAGTTGGTTGGTTTAAAGTGGATCATTTTTTGTATTTGGTAATGTATTTTGATTACCTATAAACAACATGTTAAAGCAAAATGCAGGAAAACAATATAGGCACCTGGAAAAAAAAAAAACTATAGCGGCGGTTTTAAAACCGTTGGTATAGGTGAAATGACCCAAGGAAAAGCGCTAGCCATATCTGCGCTATACCTCAAAAGGACTAGTCACAATTGATGCTTTTTGCAGTTGTTCATAAAGCCCAGTTCAACCTAGTAAATATCTGATGTGAGACTCATCACACACCCACACACATTACACAATCAATCAATTTGAGGCATCACAATCTCCCCCCACTTAAATCCCTAATGTCCTCATTAGGGCCCACTTTGTGGAGTAGTGTTTCCAAGCCCACATGGAGTTACCGGGCCAGCTCTGATACCATATGTAACAACCCAAGGAAAAGCGCTAGCAACATCTGCGCTATACCTCAAAAGGACTAGTCACAATTGAGGCTCTTTGCAGTTGTTAATAAAGCCTAGTTCAACCCAGTAAATACTCGATGTGAGACTTATCACACACCCACACACATCACACAATCAATCAAATTGAGGCATCAAAATTCTCTCACTCCCCACCCCCGTGTGCATGATATTGTCCTCTTTGGGCGGCCCGAAGGCTCTCTTAGTCCCTCAAGGTTTTGTTCTTCCCTAGGTTGCGCTGGGGAAAAGGCCTTATACACAACAAGGGAGTGCACCCCTTATGAACCAGGCTCTGGATGCTCACTTAAGCGATGTGGGACTCTTGGCACCAGTGCCTGTAACGCCTTAAAATCATAAGCAATAAAAGTCTATTTAATCTGAAAAAATCCATAAAAATAAAATAAAAGAAACCAGCAACCTAAAATCTCATCACAAATGTCAGAGTACTAATCCACCAAAAATAAAACATCCTCAAAATAATTCTCTAGTACAATGTTTAATACCATAAAAATAATAATAAAATCTTCAATCCTACAAAATACTTCGTAAATGTTGACTTTTAGGAATCTCTACTCTAATAATCCCTCTAATGTATCTATAAGGGGAATAAAGGGGGGGGGGGTGAGATAACTCAATAAGTGGAATTCACTAATATTGGGGGCGTGGGAACAACCTTTCAAAAAATAATTCTTACAACAAATTCAAAACTTGTACCTCATCAATATTTTATCATCAGTTATTTCATATATTAAAAATATCTTTATATTGTGAGCTATCATAATATATATATCAATACCATCACATACACTATTTTCTAGGCTTTCCTCGTGGTCAACGTTTACGCCCCGTTGGCAGGGTTGTGCTGTCCCCTTTTCTTGGACTGGAACCTCCTTTTCATCCCCTTTCTTAAGGATGGCTCCTTTGGAACCTAAAGGTGCACTCCCTTGCTAATGAGTTTCCTTCTTGGATCCTCAATAGTGTACTCCCTTACTAAAGAGCTATCAAATGTGCACTGTCCCCTTTTTTAGGACCGTCCCTTGCTAAGGACTAGCTGCAGTATGATTGTCCATAGGTTTTCAAAACATATTCAAGATGCTCACATAATTCTAAAAAATATAAGGATATATTCACAAATACAAATTTAAATAAATTTAGGTTGTCCCACAAGTTTTTCATAAAACGAATAATTAATGTGCACATTAAAAAATTAAAAAATATCTATTTATATATATAGAATAATGATATGTTTTTTTGATATAAAATAGTTTAATAATCAACACTGTTTGGGAAAAACCCCCAAAATTAGTAAACACCACTTACCTCTTAGTTGCAAAAATAAAAGAAATCAACCACCCTTGAGCCACAATAAATCAGTAGAATTAGGATCTAGCAACACCAAAAATAGGTCCATCAATACAAAATTTTCCCACTTAACAATCTATTTTCACATTTAAATAGTTTAATCTATCAACATCAAAAGCCTACAGAGGTGTTTAGTTTCCTTGAAATACTCTTCAGCCATGTCAGATTTTGGGCTTACAATTACTGTTGCATAATCATATCTTTTTGGCTCTACCTAATCAGATTTTGGCTTAAAAAATATTGTTGCATAATCAGATTTTTGGGCTTAAAAAGTTGCTGCATACAGCAGTGGCTTAGAGATGATAATTAGTGTCACTAGGTGCAGAGGTAGTATCTAATAACATAGTGCAGCCTTTTTCCATTAATATAATCCTAGCTATGCATGAAACTTTAATATGGTAGGAAGATGGACATGTGATCAACCTAATATATACCTTAATTTATCAATCCAATTGCCTAGTATTCCCTTGACGTTGCTAGACTAGGATTTAGACAAGCTTTTGAACATTGGCAGGTGCGTGCAATCATATAGTAAACCCCAAGCAGCTTTTTCTCATTAGCATGGTGACAAACTAATTTCCTAAGTCCACGCCTAACCACATGTAATCTGTGTAGCACATAGACTAACATACATAAACATTCTCTATCCTAGGTGTGTGAGATGTCAATAGCCCTTAAGCTATATAGACACTTGCTAGGTATCACATAAATAAAAGAATCCAAGTAATGAGGAGGGCTGAGCTGATTCTTCCACACATAGCCACAAAGAAGACTAAAAACAAGAAGACTGCTTGGTGCCGCTAAAAGAGAGGAGGTCTCCTATTTATATATATATATATACACACACACACCTATTTACACGTATAACTCACATAAAGGCTAGGGTTTCCCCCCCCCCCCCCCCCCCTTTTAAAGCTTATTAAGGCCCATGTATTTACTTATGCCACCTCACTTGGGCTTCATATTTTTTTTTAATATCTTAGGCCCAAATCAATTAAATCCATTTCATTGTGGGTCTCATTTTTAATTTACGTATAAGAATTAAATAAGCAATAAAATTATGGGGCGTTACAATAGGACATATTTATATTTCCTTAAATTCCCTAGTGATGGTTTTGAAACTGCAGACGTAGGCCTGGCCTATTATAGCGGTTTTAAAATTGCTGGTATAAGATATATTTCTATTTCCTTGAATTTCCTATAGTGGTTTTTTTTAGACTGTACGTATAGGCCTGGCCTATTATAGCGGTTTTAAGAAGCAAAAAAGCACCGGTATAGGGTATTGAAAACCACCTTTAAATGTTTAATGAGAAAAATATAAAAAAGTCCTATAGCGACAGTTTTAAAACCGCTGTTATAGGTGCACCTACTTTGACAGTTTTCATTTTTTAAAAAGCGCCGGTATAGAAATTGTTGATGAAAGATATCTTAACACTTCTAAAAAAGAATCGGGATAATGTTTCAAAACCACTGGTACCTATACTGGCAGTTTTAAAACCGCCAGTGTAGGTCTGCCGAACCTATTGTCACACTCTTTGGGCAGCGCTACAAAGTACTAGGAAGACAAGCACTGAGATATATACCATTTGCCAGCAGTTTTTGGGGCTATAGCTACGGTTTAAAAACACTGCTATAGCCCCATTTGTAGTGATTGGTGCCAACTCCAACCAACTTGAGGTGTTGGTTGCTAGAGATTTTATTTTGCTTGGTGGTTACTCTAAGCAAGCATATGTGCTAACCCATAGCTTCTCTGTCTTTATTTTTTCTTATTCTTTAATTTTCGTGTCACAATGTGCTATTTTGTCCAACATCATTATAACCTTGTGCTCCTGAGATAGTACAAAAGCAAAACCGATGTAGCACCAAAAATTTCAAAGAAATAAAAAGAAAAGAAAAGAAAAGAAAAAACTCTTGAGAAATCAACACCCAGACTTGCTTGGAATCATCACCAAGTAAGAAAAAGAAAACATAACCTTGAAATCAATACCTAAGGTTGGTTGGAATTAGCATAAGAGTTTTTTGTTAACTAAGCAAACTGTAAAGAATACTAAGCTTTTTAGTTCTTTAAATAGAATTCCTAACTTATCATCCTATTAAGAAAACTAGTTGCAGACTCACGCGATGTTTGGAAATAAATAATTATTTTGTATTTTAATATAATGTATAATTTTTTTTTTCTAAATTTTTTTGAAGATAATTTGTTCTCCCTAAAAATTAAACAATTTCTATTCAGTCCAATGAGGTCTACTTCGGTCCAATTTGGTTCACTCAGTCAATTTCAGTCCCCCTTTAGTTCATTTTAGAGTAATTGGGCTTTAAAGTGATTCTTTTTGTAGGTTTTCGGTTTAAGTTTAGTTCAAAAAATCATTTTTTTCTTAATTTTTGGGTTGAAAAGTAAGAAATTTTATTATATTTGTGCTAAACTGTTTAGTTTTGAGATAAAAAATACAAAGAAAATACTAAAATAGACATTAAAAATTAGAAATATGAGCCCTAAAAATGTAATAAAAATGATAAATATTCAAAAGTCATTCGGTCCACATTGGTTCTATTCGGTCAATTCTATCCTCTTTAAAGTTTTATTCGGTCCAATTTGGTTCATTCGGTCTTATTCAATCCACTTTGGTCCAATTAGGTCCATTCAAGCCACATTGGCCGGTTCGGTCTACATTGGTCCTATTCAGTCCACTTTGGTC
Organism: Castanea sativa; assembly: GCF_040712315.1. Classification (NCBI taxonomy): domain Eukaryota; kingdom Viridiplantae; phylum Streptophyta; class Magnoliopsida; order Fagales; family Fagaceae; genus Castanea; species Castanea sativa. The sequence continues at coordinate 17,225,563 of NC_134024.1, read as the reverse complement.
CTATTCAGTCTATTCAGTCTACTTTGGTTTATTTGGTTCACATTGGGTCCTATTTGGTCCATTATGTCCACTTTGATCCACTTCAGTCCTATTCGGGCCATTTGGTCCACTTTGTCTCTATTCGGTCTATTTTATCTACTTTAATTTTATTCAGTCTACATTGGTCCTATTCGGTCCACTTTGTTTGTTCAGTCTAATTTGGTACCATTCAGTCCATTCTGTCCATATCGGTCCTATTAGGTTCATTTGTTCTCATTTGGTCCTAGTAGGTCCACTTTTTTTCTATTCGGTCCATTTGATCCTATTATGTTTATTTGGTTCACCTTGTTCCTATTTGGTCTTATTCTGTTCATTTGGTCCACTTTCTTTCATTTGGTCTAATTCAGTCCATTTAGATCACTTCGATTTATTTTGGTCCTTTCTGATTTGTTTTTGTGCACTTACACAATGGGAAAAGACATGTTTGGGTTGAAAGCACCCAATCTAAATCCAATTTTACTAAAAAATATATAAATCTCAAATTCGTAATATCTAAAATTTTAAGCATATTATTTATTATTACTACGTTTTTGTTGAGCCATATTAATGTAGCATTTCAGTTCACTTCAGTATGACTAAATTTAAGCGAAAGTATTTCTAAACATAAAAGCTATAAATATACAAATGTAATTTTTAGGATAGTTATTCATTTTTTTTAACATTATTATTTTTAAATGAATTGCATGAGGTTAATTATACATTTAAATAAAATAAATAAATATATACATATATGTATGTATGTATGTATGTATGTATAATTTTGTTTAAATAAATTATTCAAATTATTCATTCTCTTAAAAGAAATTATCATGATAATCAAAACTCATATCAAACTTATACTAAATATTTATAATTTATTTGCTAAGTTTTATTGGAGAGAGAGAGAGAGAGAGAGAGAGAGAGAGAGTACTTGTGATGGGGAGCTATAAAATACAACACCAAAGCATATGAACCCCAAAATAGAGTTTTAATAATCATGATAATTTATCAATATAAAGTAGAGGTGCAAGAAAGAATAAAAAATCAAGAGAAAGACAATAGCCACTTTTTCAAGGGAGAATGTGAGAGAGAATAATAAGAAATTTATAGAAAATAATATGACAAGAAAAAAAGTAAAAAAAAAAAAAGTAATAAACACCAAATTATCCAAGTCATGTTATATGTAATAAAATAACATCTATGAAATCAAAGAGAATAAAAAAAAGATAACAACTTAAAAATACAAAATTTAATCACATTAATTCAAAGTAGAGTTCCAAATGATACAAAAATTCATCAACTTAAAGTAGAGATGGAAGAAAAATATAATAAAATCCACCAAATATGAAAAAAATTGAGAGAGAGAAAGAGAGAGAAATAAGCTTTTGTGTGTGAAAAAACGATGAATAGAATGGAAAAGAAAATTGTAAATTTATAGCAAGAGGAGGTAAATAAGAAAAGCAAAAAATAAAGAAAGATAAATGGATAGAGAAAAAGTGATATTAAGGTAGATAGTAGTAGGGAGATGAAAATATAAAAGGGAGGGAAAAAGTTAGAGAAAGTATAACAATAAATTGAGAAATTAATAAGAAATAAAAAAAGAATTAAAAATATGAGAGAATGTTGAAAATATGTAGATGATGTGGCTATTGAAATTTAGCAGCAAAAAAAAGAAAAAGAAAATTTACAAGGTCACTTGGTAGATGTTAATTGATTAGGTCCAAATGTTAGCAATCACCCATAAGGTCACTTGTTGGGCAATCTTCTTGTGTCTACGTCTACAAGCATGCGTAGTTGGGGAATGTGGGTTCATAGAATGATAACCCGAAATTGGAGGGAACCTGAGAACTTTGATCCAGAGATGTCCTTTGGTAGAGTCATTGGCGTACAAGAGGGCCAATTATGCATATATATTCCATTTGGTCCTGGCTTAATACTCAGTTTAGTTATCTATTCTGAGGACAAACTTCCATTGGAGAAGGGATTGGGAAATTCTTTTGGGTATTGTTTAGTTATTTCAAATAGCTCTTGGATTGATGTCTGGCTGTAGAAACAACCTTTACACTGAATTCTAGCTTTTACATGTAGAGCTATAACAGTAAACATTAACACTGAGCGCCTGGGGTTGAATGTTCACTTCACTATATGATGCATTTTCCCTTCAGGAAGTGGTACTGGTATATGAATATTTGACAAAATTACCTAATACAAGTTTACCATTTGCTATTAGAATATAATGTTTATTTGTCTGGTAAGATTGGAATCTAAAATCTATTCTGATTATTTACTTCCTTTAGACAGAGTTCAAAGGTGCAAGCTATGGCATGCATATAATAATTTCTTCTCAAATAACAGCATAGCCTTAAGCAAAAGACACACTAAAGGAAAAAAGTATGGAAGAAAAAAATGCCATCAATCAAGTTCAGATCACAAGTAGACTTCATTTCACGCATAAATATTCCTACTTAGTCTATCAATATCTATTATCTGTTATTATTCAAAAATGTACTAACTTAACTGTACACCATTTGTTAGTACAATATGCCCAACAAAACGCACAGCAACCATTAACTAGGTCACCTAAAATTCCTCTAATATCGTTTAGCACAGTTCAAACAAGATCTAAGTGGCTTTATTTTCGTCATTGTCAACAAACCTGCCAAGAGTTGAATGATGCCAAAATTTGCTCATCACTTAACTGGAATTTGACCTATAAGTGTACTCTGCTACAAGTTGAGAAAAAGATGATGACTTGTTTTCTAGCAATCTTGCTGGAGAATCATATTCCTCGATAAGCCCTGCACCAAGATTGGGAGAATCTGCTTAGCTATAGGATTAGAATGAAATCATTCTAACCATGAAAGAACTAAGGGAACAGAAGCTATATGAGTAAGATGAAATCATATGGTCACACTAACCATTGTTGAGTAGCAGAACCATATCACTATCGAGAATGGAAGTTATCCGATGTGCAATGGTAATGACTGTACAGTTGGAAAAATGTTGACTGAGGGTTTCTTGGATTAGAGTATCAGTAGCGGTATCAACGGATGCAGTAGCTTCATCAAGCACCAACACCTTACTTTTCTTGAGCAGCACGCGACCAAGGCAAACCAGCTGCCTCTGACCCACACTCCAATTCTCTCCACTCTCACTAACTGCAACATCCATAAATATATAAACAACATATTTCCACAATATGGTCTTGAAATATTCTACATAAGAAGCTGAAAAGACAAACCTGTTGAATCTAGTTTTCCATCTTTCTTCCTAATTTCATCTCCAAGTTGACACTTATCCAGAGCCTAAAACAAATAAAGGGAAAAAATTAAATAAATAAAATAATCAGTTGCCACACATTGACTACAAATCCTAAGAGCAGCATGTCTAATTAATGAGGAAAATCTAGCAAAAAGATAATTCCTTCAATCATCAAAGAAAAACCAACCCACCTCCCAAATTTGTTTATCCGTATACTCTTCTAGTGGATCCAAGTTGCTTCGTACAGACCCTTCAAACATTGTTGGATCCTGAGGGATAATACTAAGTCTGGATCGCAAATCATGAAGTCCGATCAAGGATATGTTGATGCCATCTATCATAATCTGACCAACAGCAGGCTCAACGATCCGGAAAAGTGCTTGTATGAGAGTTGATTTGCCACTGCCTGTTCTCCCAACAATACCAGTTTTCATTTCTCCAGGCAAAGTGCATGTGAGACCTCGCAAAACAAATGGCATGTGTGGGCCATACCTCACCTACATTGCCCCCATTACCATCAACTACTAAAGATTACATAGAAATCATAGCCATGAATGATCCTATATATAATCTCTTGGTTTTTGGGTAATAGACAACTAAGAACTGACCTGCAAATTACGAATATCAATTTCACCTAGTGATGGCCAAGATTGATCTGGCCGATTTTCTTCTATCACAAGAGGCGGCTCACTTGGTATACTCGTGTATTGAAGTATTCTCTCAACAGATATAATTTTGTTCTCCATTTGGCAAATATTCCATATTACCCAGGACTGTAACGTGTTTAGATTAAGTCCATATGTCACAGCTAAACCCGCAATGCCTTCAGGAAAAAAAAAAACATTGAAAAAAAGAGAGGACAATTAGAAAGCTATTATAAACTAAATTGAGAGAAAGAAGAATTGTAATGTGTTACTAAGACACCATATGTGAATCACCTACCTGGATCAATGACACCTTCTGGAATAGAGACTAAGAAAATCAAAGAGAAGACAAAAGTGATAGAAGATAACATATCCAATCGAAAGCACAACCATTCCATAGCACCAGCAATATTGAATTTCGGCCGAGAATTTGTATCTGTCAGTTTCATATTTGTCTCCCTAAATCTTGATTCTTCATCAAAGCTCCTGATAGTTGTTGAGCCTGAAATTGTTTCAGAAAAATGTTGTATCAATGGAGCTTTGCACACTCCAACTAATCTCGCCAATTCTCTTGCTGAAGGTATGTAATATTGCTGCATAATCAAAAGTTTGTGTGAACACCTTGTAATATTACAGGAGTTAGGCTTGATGGATTCTTCACATAAGTAGATCTTTCCATAGTTTTCCAACCCAAAAACTTCTGAAATTTAAGGACATATCAAAATACACTGCATTCATCTAGCTAGTTGCCAAACATCTAACTTAAGAAAAAATATTTTTCTATCCATTTATTTAGCATATCAGTGCATTTTTTTTATATAAAAATGACAGCAAAACTCTGCATATAGGTTTTACATTTAACCAAAAAAAGTTTATAGCATGTACTAAGCATATATTGTAAAGATTGCAGTATTATAAACCAAGGTAATGTCAATTTTTTGGTCTGAGATGTGATGTGATTTAAGGCATTTTTCAGCATAATATAGCAGGCAATATTATGATGAAGTCAGATTGTATACTAACCTGATACCAGAAACAGATTGCAATCACTGGGATAAAAATGATGAAAACCTGCCATGCAACCTGAGACATTACTGCAATAATTCCAAGGAGTTGGATCAATGAGAATGCAAATGTCGCAACTTGATATTGAATGTTCAAATCTACTGCGCTTTGGTCTGTAGAGGCCTGCAAGGAAACATACAGACAGTTCAGTAAAACATTTACACCAATTATGTCTATCTGAAAGAATATTTGTGTATGTTGTCTTTGAGGGAGAGAGAGAGAGAGAGAGAGAGAGAGAGAGAGAGAGAGAGGGGAATTTCTTAAACTGAAGAACAAAGCTATGTGAAATTGGCAAACTATGCTTGGAGCACAATACACATCTTTCCACTTACTCTGTTTAGGATCCTTCCACTTGGAGTGGCATCAAAAAATGACATTGGGGCACGGAAAATGCAGTAGTGCATTTTACTGAAGAGTTGAGTGGCAGTCTTGTACCCAGCCACCGCAAGAAGCAGTGATCTCAGGAGGACGCAAAAAGAACTTCCAATGGCCAAAGCAACATACACAATCAATAGAGTAGAGCTACTGACAGCAGGTTTCATGTCTTTTGAGATAGGGGTTGCCCAGGCCATCCAATAATTACTTCCAATTTGAAGGAGCTGAAAGAGAACTTGTCCAAACAATATAAAGGGCACAAGAAATCCTCTGTATGTCATAGTGATATACTTCCAGTAGACTGAAAACCCAACTTTACCTTTTTCTCTCTCTTCTTCTTGGATAATCTGTCCTTTTGTCCCAACTGTGTCATCTGTTTTACAAGTTTCAACGTCTCTGTTTTCTTGTCTTTTTGCAACCCCATTAGTACTAGACATATTTCCGACTTCCTTGCTCATACTAGTACTCTCAGAAACTGATCCTGCCTCCACAGAATCAAGTGCCAACAAAGCTTTCTCATGCGCCCCCACAAGTTCCATAAAATCAGTTCCAGAATTAAGAATATCATTGTACTTTCCAGCTTGAGTAATCCTCCCATCTTTCATGACCTAACAATGAATTATAAGTTGAACTCAGGGATAGAAAAGAGCCGAACAATCCATCCATCAGTTGAGTTAAGCAAAGAAAAAGGCAGAAAGAAACTAAGTGTGAATGGCTTACCAAGATAAGATCAGCAGCAGGTAAGAACTCAACTTGATGAGTAATATAAATCACTGTTTTTGAACTCAAAACCCCTAGCAAACATTCCTGCCATATAGAGGTAAATATATATCAAAAGAAGTTACGTAACAACTACAGAAAACAGAAAAAAACATAGTGCAATGGTATCACAAGAATTTTTGAGCACCTCAACTCATACGCACACAACCACCTATCTTCAAATGCATATATTTACAACTTTATGTACATGACAAACTCAAAAGAAAACATGTTTTACAGTGAATATTGTAGCACTAGTATACAGAAATAAAATACTTTAAATAGGTGGGATCCTGTGTGAGCATCTACAGCACTAAACGGATCGTCAAATAGATAGATGTCAGCATCTTGGTACAGAGCACGCGCAATTTGGACTCTTTGCTTCTGCCCACCACTCAAATTGATTCCTCTCTCACCTATGAGCGTCTGATCCCCAAATGAGAGAATTTCAAGATCCTTCTTCAAGGAACATACTTCAAGGATCCACTCATACTTTTCTCTTTCCATCTTCTTACCAAACAATATATTTTGTTCAATGGTGCCACTTTGTATCCAAGGTGATTGAGCAACATATGCCTTTGTCCCACACAACTTAACAGTCCCAGATATCTTGGGTACTTCTCCCAGCATACAGGAAAGCAAACTTGACTTACCAGAGCCAACAGTCCCACAAACAGCTACCCTCATGCCATGTTGCACTTCAAAATTTATATCTTTTAGTGTTTGATTCGAGGATGATAAATCCCAAGAGAAATTCCCATCAATAATCTCTATTGCTGTATCAGAACTACCTCTTGGAAGTCTCTCTATCACATCACACTGCAAGTCATCAAGACGAAGGAATGATGCAATTCGATCGAGGGACACTTTAGTTTGAACCATCATTGAGATTGTGTCAGGAAGATTGTAGATGGGCTCCTGAAGAATCCTAAACGTTGCAAGTGCAGATAAGATCTTCCCTGACTCAAGTGGGATCCCCATCAAAATACAAGCACCAAAACTGATCACAGACACAAATGTGGGGGCCCCCCAAAAGAGAAATGAGGACATTGCATTAGTGTAAAGAAAATTCTTCAACCACCCTGCCTCGGTCTTCCTGAGCTCCATGATTTTAGATAGAAACTTCATCTCCCATCCTTGAAGCTTGAGAATCCTCATGTTCCTTAAAATCTCAGACGTCACCTTCATCCTTTTGTCTTTTGATTCCATTATCTTGTCTTGGAACTTCTCTAGTACTGCCCCCAAAGGAACATTAGCCAACATTACTAGAACGGTTGCCAGAAAAGCCGCAATTGAAGCAAGCCCAAGATTTTTATACAAAATTAACAATGCGAAAACAATTTGTACGAAAATCATCCAAATGTCATGCATATACCAACTGAAGTCGCCGACCCTCTCAGCATCAACAGTCACGAAATTGATAATCTCCCCACTAGTATGAACCTGCTTTGACTGGCATGAAAGTGTTAGACCTTTATTATAGATCACTGCGATCAATACTGATTTAGTCCTGATTCCAACCTGCTGCACCCTAAAGTACCAGTGCCTCTGCGTGAGGCATTCAACAAGTTTTGCAGAAAAAAACACTGAAACCAGAACATAGCCCTCATTCTTGAAGTTGCGCTGCCCATTGAGGTATTGAACAAAAGAATCAATAAGATATGGTCCAACATAGGAAGCCATAGTGTACATCATACAGAAAATGGCTGTCAAAATAATTTCTTTCCATGCCATGGAGATTAATGCCTTCACTAGCTTTAGTGTGGTCACTCCACTAATTGTACCACACTCTGCCTCAATCTTATTTCTAAAACTTGGAAAGCCCACAAATACACTATCACTGGGATCAAGTTGAGGAACATCCTCAAGGTCTAATGTCTTCTTAGTACCGGCAGAAATCAAAGGGCACAACCATGAGAAAGTAAGAATGCTGAAAAATCCAGCATTCGAATAAGGTGTTACATTTTCACCCCCCTTAGACTTATTTGACTCTGATTCATTACTTGCATTAGAATTGCCATTCAAAAGTGGTTCTTCAAGAATGGCATCTACACCCTCATTTTCCCCTAAAAATCCAACATAACATAGGAACAGACCCGTGACAACAGAGACAACATCGGAAACTAAATACTGAACTGGTAAATTGACATGTTTCCTATAAAGAACAACATCTATAACAAGCTCATAAAAAGAAATAAAGAGATACAAACCCCAGAAAACTCTCAATAAAAACGGGTACTTTGGTCTACCTAAATTAAACAAATAAACACAAACTGCACCCCAAGCAAGTGTTCTAAGCGCTAAATCCAAAAGGGTCTCTAATTCTTCATCAGACCAACCATTTCTATACCAATAAAAGTAATTCAGTAAACATAAGACAAGACTGAACACACAAACACCCATACAACAAATTGGAGTTTGTTTATAGTACAAACTCCTGGTTCTCTTAAACCTTTCCTTTGGACCTTCCCTATTACCCATCTTGAATCTCTGGCACACCCATGAGCCAAACACGCCAAATAACAAGACCAAGTGTAATGAGCCTGAAAACCCACGTAGGACAACGGGATTAAGGAGAAAATCACTTCCTGAAGACATTAGTGAGGAGTAGTAATATGAGAACAAGGTTGAAAAACCATTCTCTGTGGATTCAAAGAACCCCATTTTTTCTTGTCAAGCTTGGGTTTTTTTCTGCTGTGTGATTGGGATTCTATGTCATAGTCAAAGATTTTCTGGTCCAGGTAAGTGTTAGTTCAATGATATATATAGGACTTGTTGTTTAAGATGAGAGAGAGTCAAAGGTCGCTTTCCTTAGACGTAGGATTACGTGGTCGGCAAGACTAAAAGTTCGGAGAGTACGATGAATATATGCAGCAAATGCGAGAAGTGAGACAAAAACAAAAGGTTGGCTTGTTCCCCGGAATGGTATCAGGTTGGAGAAGAAGTGATTGGAAGTGTATAGCTGTTAGTGTTTGTTGTTTCCGTTAGTGTGTGTGCGCGTTTTTTTTTTTTTTTTTCTCTCTTTCTGCTCTGGATTTTCTACTATATCTGTCGTAGTAGTGCTTATTTTTTGCTGAACTCTTTATATTTGGAAGAGAGAAGATAAGAGGAAATGACACCAGAACAGTTATTAAAAGGATATTCTTTTTTTGGTTTCCCAAGAACGGAATGTACCCTCCAAAATTAGGAGCATTGGAATGGAATGAGTTCGGAAATGCTTGCTCCACAAGTCTGCAACAAATTTGTTTTTCTAACTGTTTATCTCGACAAGACCGGCGACAATTTATTTGTTTGTTTGTTTGTTTTTATTTTCAAAGGAGAAAATGAAAATAGTAGACGAGTCTGTTTGTCTCAAACCAAGGGCCGGTTCGATGTACCAGGCGCTTAAGGTGAAAACTGAAAATTGAGGTTGTGTTTGATAAAAATTATTTTTATCAATTTATTTTACTATTTAGTTTATTTTTGCTATTATTTATGGGTTTTATTTTACTTTTTGGTACTATTTATGTGTTTCACTATACTATTTTAGCTAATTTTTACCTTTATTTAACATACTTTCAGCAAAAAATTTCAATATTAAAAAAATAAGGGGATCCCAAACGGAATTAAGAAAGTATTTTAATATAACTTAATGTTTTTTTACTTAAATTATATTATCTTGTTTTAGATGTAAAATTACTAATAAACATGAACCATGTAAAATTTTTTATGAGTATAGACACGAAAAATTTGACAAAACTTTTCATACTTGTTGATGTGACAGATTGATAGGGATAACTAAAAAAATGATGTTAGTAGTGAACCTAGATAAGTATTGGTAAAAGTTTGCCAATTCAACTGTTGTGAAAATTTGTGTATTGCTTTTTTTTTTTTGGTTGAGAAATGCTATATTCACAACAAATCCTGGGTGTTATTGGTTCTAATTTGAACACATTACTTAAATTACTTTTTTGTCTACCAATAATAGCCAATAACAACCTACTATTTAAAATTTGTTGTGAAAAATATTATGGGTGTAACATATCTTTTTTTTTTTTATTTGATAAAAAATATTATTTTATTTATTGGCTAATATTTGGGTTTAATTAATATTATTACAATGAAAAAAAAATCTTATTTGTTAAAATTTGGGGGCATTTTTTTTACTTGGGGCCTTAAACGACCACCTCATTTGCCTATTCTATAGAACTAGCCCTGTTTCAAACCCTTTTTAAAATGATGTAATTATTTTCTAACAAAGTAAAATTAATACAATATGTTAGGTGTTTTAAATTAAGCTATCTATATTTGTTATTTGTAAGTGTTTTGTTTTATTTTATTTTTTCGTTCAAAGAAACATAATGTATTTTACATTCAATTATTATATCAAGCTAGATATTTTTGTAAATAATGTAATATATAATTAGAATTTGTTTTTAGCGTTCCTCGCAAATGAGCAGCAGTTAAGAACTCAACTTGATGAGTAATATAAATCAGTGCTTTTGATCTTAAAACCCCTAGCAAACATTCCTGCCATATAGAAGTAAATATATATCAAAAGAAGTTACAAACAACTACAGAAAACAGAACAAAGCAAAGTGCAATGTTATTACAAGAATTTTTGAGCACCTCAACTCCCACGCACACAACCATCTATCTTCAAATGCGTATATTCATAACTTTATGTACATGACAAACTAGAAAGAAAACATGTTTTACAGTGAATATTATAGCACTAGAATACGGATCTTTCCTAAAGGAACATACTTCAAGGATCCTCTCATACTTTTCTCTTTCCATCTCCTTACCAAACAATATATTCTCTTCAATCGTGCCACTTTGTATCCAAGGGGATTGAGCAACATATGCCTTTGTCCCACACAACTTAATAGTCCCCTCTATCTTGGGTGCTACTCCCAGGATACAGGAAAGCAAACTTGACTTACCTGAGCCAACGGTCCCACAAACAGCAACCCTCATGCCATGTTGCACTTTCAAATTTATATCTTTCAGTGTTGGATTCAAGGAAGATAAATCCCAGGAGAAATTCCCATCAATAATCTCTATTGCTGTATCAGAACTACCTCTTAGAAGCCTCTCTATCACATCGGACTGCAAGTCATGAAGACGAAGGAGTGATGCAATTCGATCGAGGGACACTTTAGTTTGAACCATCATTGAGATTGTGTCAGGAAGATTGTAGATGGGCTCCTGAAGAATCCTAAACGTTGCGAGTGCAGGTAAGATCTTCCCTGACTCAAGTGGGATCCCCATCAAAATACAAGCACCCAAAGTGACCACAGACACAAATGTGGGGGCACCCCAAAAGAGAAATGAGGACATTGCATTAGTGTAAAGAAACTTCTTCAACCACCCTGTCTCGGTCTTCCTAAGCTCCATGATTTTAGATAGAAACTTCATCTCCCACCCTTGAAGCTTGAGAATCCTCATGTTCCGTAAAATCTCACACGTCACCTTCATCCTTTTGTCTTTTGATTCCATTATCCTGTCTTGGAACTTCTCTTGTACTGTCTCCAAAGGCAGGGGCGTAGCTAGGAATTTTTACATGGGGGGCCGATTTGAAGTATTGATATAAAAAACATAAATCACAAGTCTATTGAATATGAAATTTTAAATTTGATATATTTTAAACATTAATGAATATACAAGGTAGCAAGGTAAACATTAATGAACCTGTTGAAATGAATGCATCTGATTCGTGATGACCTATTGGTTTCTTACTAAAATGGTAGCAAGGTAGACAATATATCGCATCCATTGAAGGTGAGTATTCCAACCAATCCCTATGTGAAAGTGATTCAAACCGTGAAGGTTGAAACCGATGACGATGAGTATCATCGTTGTATGGATAGTCTATATTTTTAGGTTGATATGAACCTTCTTTGAGATAAGCTCGTTGGATTTCATCTTGTTTGTTGATAGGGAATTCACATATTTGTTTATGTGATCCTGGATCACGATCTAACTCTTCAGATTGAATTCTTGAACATTTGGAAGGGTGTTCATTAGGCATTGAAGTATCAACATTTGTTTCTATAGTCATAGGTGTCTTAATTTCTGAATTGCTACAATATTTTTTCTTAAAGAATGCATCAATTGTTTTTCATTTGCTCATAATTCTTTTAACTTTAAGAATATGACTAAAAAATTAACCTCAAAAGAACTTTAAAAAATAAAATTTTAATTAGAAATTTTTACTTAGTCATATGGATGTTATTTATACTCAAGAAAAAACAAAATTTTCACTATAATTTAAACAGTTAACCCATTTTTAATACGACTTTAATTAATAGTAACTCCTCAAAAAAAAAAAAAAAAATTAAACACACAAGTATTGTTACACACCATAAACCAAATAATTTAACAACACCGACAGCCACATCACATGATATCTAACTAATCAAAAATAAGTAATGAATCAAAACAATTTTACCTTAGAAAATTTGTCTTCACAAAGTGTAAAGATGGGTGTGAGCTGCATGGCAATACTTACTGCCTCTGCCTACAACTTTAGATTTTCCCTTCTAGACTCATCACAAACAATCTCCCCATGCCTTCAATCATGTATTTCTCTAAAAATATATAAAAATATAAAGAGCACGTGAATATTTAGGTGTAGATAGTTAAGAAAAAAAAAAAAACACTAAAAAGGGACGAATGTCTAATGCTTAAGAAAAAGAAGAAAACTCACCATGCAATCACCAAGTTTCAAATCTTGAAATTTGACAATGAAATATGTTGGGTGATTTGTTTTAAAAAGCAAGAAGAAAGAAAAAATTGGTCATGATTTTTTTTTAGACTGTAAGGACATGGACTAATGCTGAGTATTGGGGGCTGGTACTCTGGTAGGCAGAGGAATGAGAAGCGGATCAAAAAAAAAAAAAAAAGTTGTCAAGGGAATGGGATTTGGTGGGGTGGGTTTTTTTTTGACCGAAATGATAGAAGTGGGGTACTGGGGTGGGTTTTTTCTTTTTGTTGTTAGTGTTTGTACTATTTAAAGGTAAGTGGGCTGTGAGTAAGTTTTTTGTATTATTTGGAGTACATCAGGCTAAAACTATAGCTGGGCTGACTGCTGAGAAGAGTGGAGATATTGTGGGTATGGTGGGGGGCTGGATGTTAAATATTGGGGGCCCAATTATTTTTTATAGCTACTCTAATGGATATATATATTTTTTTTGCAGGGGCCACGGCCCCGCCCCCCCCCCCCCCAAAGCCACTATGTGGCTCCGCCCTTGCCCAAAGGAACATTAGCCAACATAACAAGTATGGTTGCCACAAAAGTTGCAATTGAAGCGAGGCCAAGATTTTTATACAAAATTAACAATGCAATAACAATTTGAACACAAACCATCCAAGTTTCATGTATATACCAACTGAAGTCGTCGACCCTCTCAGCATCAACGGTCATGAAATTGATAATCTCCCCACTAGTGTGACCCTGCTTTGACTGGGATGAAAGGGTTAGAGCTTTATTATAGATCATTGCAATCAATACTGATCTAATCCTGATTCCAACCCGCTGCACCCTAAAGAACCAGTGCCTCTGCGAGAGCATTCAACAAGTTTCGCTGAAAAAAACACTGAAACCAGAACATAGCCCTCATTCTTGAACTTGCGCCGCCCACTGAGGTATTGAACGAAGTTATCAATAAGATATGGTCCGACATAGGAAGCCAATGTGTACATCATCACGAAAAGGGCTGAAAAAAGAATATCTTTCCATGCCGAGGAGACTAATGCCTTCACTAGCCTTAGTGTGGTCACTCCATTAATTGTGCCACACTCTGCCTCAAGCTTATTTCTAAAACTTGGAAAGCTCACAAATACACTATCACTGGGATCAAGTTGAGGAATATCCTCAAGGTCTAATGTCTTCTTATTTCCGACAGAAATTAAAGAGCCCACCCAAGAGAAAGTAAGAATGCTGAAAAATCCAGCATTCGAATAAGGTGTTACATTTTCATCTCCCTTGGACTTATTTGAATCTAATTCATTACTTGCATTAGAATCACCATTCAAAAATAGGTTCTTCAAGAATGGCATCTTCACCCTCATTTTTCCAAAAAACTCCAACATAACATAGGAACAGACCCGTGACAACAGAGACAACATCGGAAACTAAATACTGAACATGTAAATTGACATGTATCCTATAAAAAACATCTATAACAAGGCCATAACAGGAAATAAATAGATACAAACCCCACCAAACTCTCAAAAAAAACGGGTACTTTGGTCTGCCTGGATTAAACAACTGAGGACGCAAATAAACACAAACTGCACCCCAAGCAGGTGTTCTAAGCGCTAAATCCAAAAGGGTCACTAATCCTTCATCAGACCAACCATTCCTGTACCAATAAAAGTAATTCAATAAACATAAGACAAAACTGAACACACAAACACCCAGACAAGAAATTAGAGTTTGTTTATAGTACAAACACCTGGTTTTCTTAAGGAGCAAATGAGTACCTGAAGACATGAGTGAGGATTAGTAATTTGAGAACAAGGTTGACAAACCATTCTCTGTGGATTCAAGAAACACCATTTTTTTTTCTTGTCAAGCTTGGGTTTTCCTGCTGTGTAGTTGGGATTCTATGTCAGAGTGAAAGATTTTCTCGTCCAAGTAATTGCGAGTTTAAAATTAATGACATATATGGGATTTTTTTTGTCCAAAAAGAGAGAGTGAGAAAGAGAGTCAAAGGTCTTTTTTTAGGCCTAAGATAACGTGGTGGGCAAGAGTAAAAGGGCCGTAGAGTGCCATGAATACGCAGCCAATGAGAGACAAAAAGAAAAAGTTGCCGTATTCCAAGGAAAGGTGTCAGCTTGGAGAGGAAGAATGGAACTGTGTAGCTGCATTTGTGCGTTTGTTTTTTCCGTAAAGGTTTTTTGACTTTTTTCTACTCTTGACTTTCTACTATATGCCTGTCATAATCGTGCTTATTTGTTGCTGAACTCTTATCTTTTTTTTTTTTTTTTGGTTGAGAAACCTGAACTCTTATCTTTGGCAGAGAGGGTAGTAAAGGGTATGGCACCAAAACAGTTTTAAAATAATATTCTTTTTATATGAAATGCTTGCTCTTCAAGTTTGCAATAAATTTGTTTTTTTGTTTGAGTAATCGCATTCCCACACGATCTGCAGAAAAAATTTATTATTATTATTTTTTGTTAAGCAAAAATAAAAATAGTAGAAGAGGCTTGTTTGTCTCAGACATTTCTTAAAATGAGGTTATTATTTTTCTAATATAATATAGTTGTTACAAAGTAATAGGTTTTCTAAATTAAGCTATTTTTATTTTTTATTTGAAAGTATTTTAATTTTTGTATTTTTTTTTCATTCATGGAAACAAAATGCATTTTAAAATAAATTGTTGTGTCATATAAAATATTTTATAAATAATGTAATATTGGATTGGAATTTGTTTTTAGTGTTTCTTATAAACGATTCATCTACTATATATCTTGAATGGTTTAAAGAAGAAGCATATATAGAAGTAAATCAATCACTTATATTAGGAAAAAAAAATACAAGACTTTAATAATAAAAGAAAAATGTAATTTTGTGAAGAGCTTATTAACATTGTGCTGAAAATGTGACATAATTGTTAATGAAGCAATTCATCTTTCTGCACAAACATCTTCTCCCAAAACATTGACAAATGGATCAAAACGTTATGCTAATGCTCAATAGGAGTGTAGCAATAATAAATGTTATATACTACTAGTTGTAGACCCACACGATACGTGGGAATAGATAATTATATTTTAATTATGGTATAATATATAATTTGTTCTCTAAATTTATTGGAAAATAATTTGTTCTCCCAAAAATTTAAACAATTTTTAAAATTATTTTTCATTATTAATCTCAAAAAATATATCATCATTTTATTATTTGGATTTATTTGATTGATATAATTCATTTCTTAGATGGTCCATATTTTGATAAATTATGTTATCGTGAGTTATATTTTCCTAATTTGTTTTTCCTGTACAATTAAACTATTTGAATTTCAAATATATTATTCAAAATTTTCATTTTCTTAAAAAGAGATTCTAATGTTTATAATTTTTCTTATCATAGGAATAGTTTCAAATTATTGATTGAGTTTTGTTTACTAATATAGATATATGAGATTGAAACTGCATATTTCTTAGACATTTCTAAGAGACTATACTATATTATAAATTTAATATTTAAAATAATATGTAGGAAAAAAAGTAGACTTTATGTCTAAAATTAAATACTTCACCCATCGAAATGAAAAAAAATAATCTGTATAACAACATAAAGAGAACATTATTATTATTATTATTTACTACATACACTTTTATTTATTAAGATTTAATTGCTTTTAACTGAATCTTCATATTGCATTTTTGTTGCTACGTTCCTGTTGAGCATTTTCTTTTTATTATTTATTTTTTACTTTTAATTTTGTGACAATGTTAAATATATAAATATATTGGGTTTACAAATTCATGTTAGGCAGTTTTAAATTTACATATTCATTTACTTTAATTTTGATATTTTAACTAAATTTAAAATCAATGAAAAATAAAAATAAAAATATTGTCTATACATATTCATCTTGGGCGGTTATATTTTAATAGTTGGTAGACATATTCAAATGCATACCCAACATTGTATTTTGATATAAATTCAAAATCTCACTTCCAAAATTACTAAGTATTATGTCAAAAAAAAAAAAAATCAAACAAAAGTTGAAAGAGGGAGAGTGAAGACTTGTGACGGAGAACTTAAAAAATTAAACACACTACCAAATCGTATTAACCCAAAATATTATTATATAAAAAATACAATGATTCTTCAACCTAAAGTAAAGTTGCAAAAAAGAATAAATAATATATATATATATATATATATAGAGAGAGAGAGAGAGAGAGAGAGAGAGAGAGAGAGAGAGAGAGAGAGTAATCACCTTTTCGGGAGAGAAATAAAAAATAAAATGAGAAAAAGAAGTATCAAAATAAAAAATTTAGTCATAAGTCCGCACCAAATTATCCAAGCCATGATATATAATAGAATAACATTATATTCTTGTAAACTATATTTATATGCAATAGAATAACATTTAACAATCATAGAAAGAAAAAAAAGATAAAAACTTAAAAACACAAAATAAAATTGCAACCCAAAGTAAAACTCTAAAGAACACATAAATACATCAATCTAAAGTAGAGATACAAAAAATAAAAAATTCACACAAAAATAAAACATGAGAGAGAGAGAGAGAGAGAGAGAGAGAGAGAGAGAGAGAGAGAAATAACCTTTTTCATGTGAGAAAATATATATGCATAGAATGGGAGAAAGTGTCATATTTATAGTAATAAAAGGGGGATATGAAGAGTCAAAATAAAAGGAAGAGGAAAAGATAGATGAAGAGTGACATTAAGGTTAAGAGTAGTGGAGAGATAAAAAAGGTAAAAGGGAAGTTATGGTTGGAAGTAGTGGAGAGAAATGAGAAATAGGTAGATGAGGTGGCCGCTAATGTGGTTTAACAAAAGAGTAGTAATAATAAATGCTATGCTTTAGTTTTTAGATAAATATAGATAAAAAATAAAATGAGAAAAAGAAGTATCAAAATAAAAAATATAGTCATAAGTTAAACACCAAATTATCCAAGCCATGATATATAATAGAAAAACATTATATTCTTGTAAACTATATTTATATGCAATAGAATAACATTTAACATTCATAGAAAGAAAAAAAAAGATAAAGACTTAAAACACAAAATAAAATTGCAACCCAAAATAAAATTCTAAAGAACACATAAATAAATCAATCTAAAGTAAAGATACAAAAAATAAAAAATTCACACAAAAATAAAACATGAGAGAGAGAGAGAGAGAGAGAGAGAGAGAGAGAAATAACATTTTTCATGTGAGAAAATATGTATAGAATGGGAGAGAGTGTCATATTTATAGTAATAAAATGGGGATAAGAAGAGTCAAAATAAAAGGAAGAGGAAGAGATAGATGAAGAGTGACATCAAGGTTGAGCGTAGTGGAGAGATAAAAAAGGTAAAAGGGAAGTTATGGTTGGAAGTAGTGGAGAGAAATGAGAAATAGGTAGATGAGGTGGTTGCTGATGTGGCTTAATAGGAGAGTAGTAACAATAAATGCTATCGTTCAGTCTTTAGATATATATAAATATAGACTAGTCACTGTGCATTGCACGGGATAGTTTTAGGAAAATTATGTATATTTACTTTGCTCAAACAAATAATCACTTGGAACAAATAGACTTCACCTTCTACGTACCATGGCTCAAAGCATTCTGTAAAAGTATAATTATATTTGCAATGAGAACTAAACAATTATATATCAACTATTGCAAAAATTGTAGATTGATTGAAACAGTCATTTAATTCTTTTTTGTTTGTTCATTCGTTTACGGATTTAAAAAAGTATATATTCTTTTTCCTCTCTAATCTAGAGTAGAAGATGATACTCATTCTACATGTACAACAAAGTTAAAATAAAAGACCCAAAGGGGAAAAATATCAAGAGAATACAATTTGTCTCTTAAATATAAAGGAAGAAACTCATAATAAATGCAAGGGATAATAATTTAACGATTTAACTATTTTTAGAGATAACTTTATTGCTATATTCATCCAAATAAGTTATAAACACCCCTTCCCTCACAAATTACAGAAGTTGTTATTCAAAGCAGAAGTAAATAGAGATACAACAGAAGCTGTTATTGAAGTAGCAGTAAATAGAGATACAACAACCACCAAAATAGCTTTCACAAAAGTATCTAGAAATTCCCAAGGAAATAAGATTCTGACTAATCCAAGGCATGATGGGTTACACCATTGGATGTTGTGTTGACTATTTTGAAAGATATTATGTTTTTTTCGCTTACAATTGTCATAAACAATGGTATGGTTTGTCTTTATACACAATGGCGGAACAGAACTTTTCAGTGTTCTGTGCCCTTAATCTACACTTCAAAATATTATTTACAAAATAATAAGATTCTTATCTAAAAAATAATTCATTTTAAAGGAATCAATATATATTTTCTCCTATTAATGAAAACTTGGAATTGGTATGCACTTTCCTTCCTTTACCACCCATCTTTACACAATGAGAAGAAAGATTTAAATTTTATATTGTTTCATTTACTTCCAATTCCATGGTTCCTAAAATGGAGATGTTTTAATAATTTTTTGTATTCAGATTATAATTGAAAAAACTAAACCAATTGAGAACTTAGGAAAAGAATCTTTCTTGGGTCAATCAATCAATTTATGTGACCAAAATTCATTGGGATATGGAAGAGAAGTAGAAGCTACAAAATTAATGTAATCATTATCCTTATCCATCATAATTTATAATTTACCGTAGATAGCTTTGACTAAGTAAAAGAACGAATAGACGATGGTGAAACTTCTAAAATGTCAAACTTCCTCTACTCATATCAAATCGATGTTTAGATCAATGACTACTATAATTTTAAACCTTGTCTATCATAAATATCCTAAAATGTACACATGCAAACCCTTGCAAAAAAAAAAAAAAAACTGCAAACCTTCAATTTGTAGATGAAAATAAAACATAAAAATCTTAATGCTTACAAATGCAAACCCTTATAGAAATTTCTGAGAAGGAAAAAAAACTGGAATTTTAAAATGAGGAGGTTTGTTTGGTTTAACAATACAATAAATGTTGTAGAAAAGAAGCCAAAATTTGTGGGAAAAAAAAGTCAATCCATGAAACTCAAGTAGAGTAAATGGAATTGAAATTCAAATATTGTTCTTCTAGTAGAATCCATATTGTTCTTTAATACAGTAGTAATATGAAACACAAAGGAGCAGTAATATGAGTATATGCCAACTTCCAATGTTTCCATAAGTGCAGGCATAAAAACATACCTAGATAGGGAAAATTTTCCATCTTTATAATAAGCATTGCTTTGCAATGGATCACACTTTTTTTTTTTGAAAAGATGCAGTGGATCACTTAAAACTTGATATGCTTTACCTAATACCTACAAACATAAAAAATAATGAATGAACTTGGACTTTAAAAAATAATCTCTTTGCATGGTTTTAATATTGGGAACAAAGTTATGAGAATGAAAAAAAAAAAAAAAACATGAAGCAATAGATGACAGTGCAGGACACTTTGCATCATGCATATGAACTTTTAATTCTACTTTAAATAACATCCAAATTTTTAGGGAAAATTACACTTTGCCCACTTGTGGTTTGCCAAAAAAATACCTTACCTACTTGTGGTTTAAAAATTGGCACTTTATCTACTTGAAATTAGTTCTGTTTGTCTCCCGTTACCCACCTTTGTTAAAAATATGGGTAACTTTGTATTTTTGTTACTTTTTTTATCTCTCTCTCTCCTCTCAAAACATTAAAAAACTAAAAATTCAAGGGAAAAGAAGATCTAAAAGCTAGGTTTTATAAAAATCAAAACCTAACTTTTACATTTTTCATTTATCAACTTTTAGATCTTCTATTTTAACACATTAAAAAAAGTGTTAGCAAACAAAAAAAATTTAATAGCAAAAAGAGAATTGATAACAATAAGAAAATAGTAAATTAGAAAATTGATAACTATTAGATTTAGATGTGTGTTGGTTTGAAATCTGTGACAAGATGAGTACTTCCATGCTGTCTCCAAAAACAAACCATATTGCTTACCTTGTGTTCAAGTTGAGGAGAGCCCGTAAATTTGATGACCCTCCTTTGAAGGCTTTAGTTGGACTACTGGAGGAGGTGAAGTTTATGAACGAATTGTTTGTTTGGGCTTGCTTGCTTTGAAGCCAAGCTGAGAAAAGATGGATGGTTAGAGATTGAGTTGAGTGAGTTTTTCAATGAGGGAGGAGAAAATGATGAACTGCAGATTAAACTTATGGGGTAGAAGAAGGTGAGTGGAATACTGCCCTCATTGATGCCCTCAAGTAGGGATAGCAATTTTACCCCGCCCCGCTTGACCCGCCCCTCCCGCTTCGCTCCACACGAGTTTTCCCCACTCCGCAAAAGGTGGTGGGGGCAGGGATGAGGCTAGATTTTTGCCTTGCACCACAGGGTGGGGCGGGAATGAGTTTAGACTTTTTGGACTCAACCCACCCCGCCTTGCCCTATCCCCGCCCCCGTATTAATAAGAGTTAAATTGTATAATTTTCATGTCCTAAAACCCTAATATTTAAACAAACATATCATCGGTTTATTTTATTTTACCCAACAAGGATTTCTACCCCTCTTTTTTTTCTTTAGCAAGGTTGGAAATAAGGTACCGATTTTAATATTTTCTTTTGTCTTTATTATAAAAAAAAATTTATATACTATTGAATCATTGATTTTGTATTATGAGATTTTTGTTTTTGTTGTGATATTGTCTTGTTAAACACTTTAATAATATTATTCAATTTTTGCTAACAATTAGTTTGATTTGATAGGATAAATTTATTTTTAATTTAAAGTATATTTTTATTAACAAAATTGGTTTTATTAAAAACAATTGCAATAGTTGTGGAAAAAATTAATAAGAAGTACAGTATTACGAGGTGGGGCAGGGCTTCGCGGGGCCCCAAGGAGCGAGGATGGGGCAAGAAAACTTTCCCCGTCATGTAGGGCGGGGTGAGGCGAAAATAAAGTAAGACAAAACCATGCGAGGTGGGGGTGAAAACCCCATCCTTCGGACCCGTCTTGCCCCATTTCCATCCCCTCAAGATTGAAGGGATTGGGATCATGCCTACAACAGGTTAATAAAATTTGTGGTTTATATTATAATACAACAGGTTTTATTATAATATCATGGATTTGTTTATAGGGTTTGGTGATATATATATATATATATATATATATATATATATATATATATATATATATATATATATATATATTTATATTAATATTATAATATAAACAGGTTATAAGACAAAACTGAACACAGAAACATCCAAACAATAAATTAGAGTTTGTTTGTAGTACAAACTCCTGGTTTTCTTAAACCTTTCCTTTGAACCTTCCCTATTACCGATCTTGAATCTCTGGCACACGCATGAGACAAACAAGCCAACTAAAAAGAGCAAGTGTAATGAACCAGAAAACCCACGTAGCAAAATGGGTTTAAGGAGAGAATCAGTACCTGAAGACATGAGTGAGGAGTAGTAATTTGAGAACATGGTTGACAAACCTTTCTCTGTGGATTCAAGAAGCAGCATTTTTTCTTGTCAAGCTTGGGTTTTTCTGCTTTGTGGTTGGGATTCTATGTCAGAGTGAAAGAGTTTCTCGTCGAAGTAAGTGCGAATAAAATTAGAGTTTAACTTCTGAATTTATAAAACATGCAAATGGCATATTACAAGTGGTAATTGACTTGAAGTTGTGTAAATACTACCTTTGGCATCACGGTCTAATCTTTTAGAGATCCATATAGTGGCATTATTTCTCTATTGAATCTTAAGACATCACTAAGTTGGACTTCCACCAATTATTTCTCTCTATTAAATTGTTGAAGGAATCGGCTAGTTTACAGGAAGGTGAATAAAACTTGAAATTTTTATCAACACATCTCAAAAACTTTTAATCATTTCTTCTATGTAATATAAATATTTAAAGGATCATGAGATAGATAAGTACTCAATACAATTATTGAAAAGTTTTTAATTCTATTATATAATCTGAAATATAACCTATCGCATAGGTTTGTGAATATATTTGAAAATAAAGCCTGTCTCAATTCTATTTAAAGGTCTTTAATTCAAAATACATTCATTTGAAATAAATAAAACCTGTCATGATATATTATAAGAAAAGATCACAAGATTAGAAATACATTTGAAATAAAATCTGTCGTAATATATTGTACAAAAAGAGGATCACAGGATTGAAAATACATTTGAAATAAAACCTGTCGTGGTTGCAGTATACAAAAGAGGATCATAAGATTGGAAATACATTTAAATAAACCTATCACATTTTTTTCTAAAAGTTTCTAATTCACAATACATTCATATGAAAGTTTCTGAAAATTTTGATAATTCAATTGTTCTCCAAAATACAGGTTTTTTATAATTCATTTCCATGCCGCTGTTGGATGACAGATTGTGCACTAATTCTAGCCACATACTCCAAGAATTCATTTAAGACGGTGGGGGAATTTTCCTTTGATGTATTCAAAGCCATCTATCTACATCACAGCTGGGAAAAAAAAATGAGAATAAGCTGCAGCCAACATTAGATGAAAAATCCAGACAATAAAAACACTTAAAAACCCACTTGAATCTTGAGAAGTCATTACAAAACGAAGGGCACAACTACACACAACAAACAATAGAAATATCAAACCTCATGGTGAACTTTTAGTCATACTTAATGTCATCAATCGAGTCTGACATTTTTTTTTATCATCAATCCTAGTTTGACATTAGCACCAATAGATCTGGAACATCTAGAAAGATTACCAGTTTTTTAAAAGTAAACTATGTCTAAGTTGTACCAAGTATGTCATTAGCATCTGCCAATGTACTTCAATTTTTGTTATGAATTCTCACAATCAGATTTTTAATATTTATTAAAATGTTAATTAACTTTTCCTTGTTGTTACTGTAAGGGGCCAGAACATATGACCCACGTTAATGATTTAATTTACTAACTTTCAGGATCAGGATCCTTTTTGAGGATATGTTAAAATTTCATTAACTTTTCCTTCCTGTAACACAAGTTCATCAAACATGATTTCTTCTACATTACCGTATGAGGCACTAGTACTAAAAGAAAAAGCCCACCTAGATCAACTGACCCACGTTAATCAAATCCGCATGGACATCATGTTAGGCCATGAAATTGTTTAATTAAATTAAAAGAGACGGCATGAAAAAGCAAGCCAGTGAAAATTAAGTCCGAATTAAATGGCATGAAAAATCAAAACTATCCGGCCAGGGAGAGGGGAGTGTGGCCAGTAGGTGGGCATATCGAGAGCGATTACTCGTTCAGTTATCCTCTCAAATGAAAGTCCCATGTATTCTCCAGGCCTCTCTAGTAGAATGCAGTTCAAAATGCAAGTTGATAGCAAACTACTTAAGGGACAAATTTACAAAAGTCCAATGGGCTCAGGGGATGGTTAAACACTTAATATCACGGGTGTGTAATTGAGAATGAGAGAGAGATGCAAACATATTGACTAATAATTCATTTTATTTAAAGGACAAAACTTAAGTATAGTACCTTAGGTGCTATTCCTTAGGTTCCCCTTTTAGAATTCGGCTATATGACTATTTAACTAAAAAATACACTTCCCTTCCATGAGAAAAAATCAACATGGCAAAATGGCTTTGGCCTTTACTCTAAGCTTTAGCCACCAGATCTGAGTAGAGAGGTACAGTAGTTCTCCCTCTAATATAATGAGATTAAGAAATCAAATTTTTAGATTTAAGTGAAGTTGAGCAACAAATATGACTCATTAAGCCTTATATGTATTTTTCCTATTCATTTAATCTTGTTTAGCACCAAAGAACTCTTATTTATTTTTCCTCTCAATGGTAGAGTAATTGGATGAGCATTAAAGAAAGCGGTCACAAAATTTTAAGTAAAAGTTTAAATTCATATCATGTTTTGGGAATGCCTTTAGGATAAGTTGCATCCTACTATTTAGAAAATCTTGCATTCGTCTTAAAAAGAAATGTAGTTCCTTCTAAATCGCAAAGCCAAACAAAAAAATAATCCTATTTTCATAAAATAAAAAATAATAAAAAAGAGGTGCATTTGCCATGAAAAAAAATGAGGGGCCTAGCTAACCAAATTTATTCTTAAATAAGGCTTTTTGTTTGGAAAAATTAAATAAGGATTGATGACCTATTCTTCAGCTAAACAAGAGATATGTTATGATATATTGGTATTATTGCATTCATTACAATATCTGTTTTAAATTTTGTTAAAAGAAGCAAGTTTTGGTGGTTATTAAAATTTCCTTTTTATAGTAGTACATTTGATGCCATTCAATTAATGGTGCAATCAAGTAATCATTAGGCTGGACATGGAAAGTTCAGTTTAATCGTGTATATAAAAACCATTCGTATAGCCAGTATTGTTTCATCGTGTGACTCTCTCCAAATTTAATGGCAAGCGGTGTCATATTTCATCCATGCTTCCTTCTCTCATATTATCTTATAGGCCTTTTGGTTACAGCTCATAATGTCCCCCAAGCACAATTAACACCACTCAACGGTCAGCATCTCATGAAGGTCTCAATAGGCACTCCACCAGTAGACATCTATGGCACTGTCGATACAGCTAGTAACCTTGTGTGGACACCATGTGTACCTTGTAATGACAATTGCTTCAAACAGATTCATCCCTTGTTTGATCCTAAAAAGTCCTCCACATATAGTGAAATTTCATGCCATTCAGAAAAATGTCATCAAGTATGGTACGAAGGCCGTTGTTCTCCTCAAAATAGTTGCTTTTACAGCACTGGATATACAAGTGGTTTATCCCACGGTGTTTTGGCCAAAGAAAAAGCCACCATCACTTCTTCCTCTGGGCAAGCGGTTTCCTTTGACATTGCTTTTGGATGTGGACACAATAATACCCTCCATTCCGATGTCCAAGCAACTATTGGGTTAGGACCAGGGCCTTTGTCCTTTGTTTCACAGATTGGTGGCAAGAGGTTTTCTTATTGCTTGTTGCCATGTGGTACTGAATATACTGATCCTAGTATTACAAGCAAGATAAGTTTTGGCAATGGCAGTGAAGTTGTGGGTGATGGTGTCGTTTCAACACCATTTGTAGCTGGAGATGAATATTTAGTGACACTAGAAGGAATTAGTGTTGGAGACACATATGTGTCCTTTAACTCTTCAGGTAAGGCTTCTAAGGGCAACATGTGTATCGATTCAGGATCACCAATGTTTGCTTTGCCACCAGATTTTTATAATCGCTTAGAGGTGGAAGTGAAGAAGCAGATTTCAATTGATCCCATTAAGGATGACCCTAATTTGGGGACACGGCTTTGCTATAGAACTAAAATTACTAATGAAAATGGACCAATATTGACTGTCCATTTTGAAGGTGCAAGTGTGGAGTTAAAGCCTATACAAACTTTCAATCAACCGCTTAAAGAATATGAATATTACTGCTTTGGAATTACAAATACTGCAAATACAGAATTGGCATATATGGGCGACCATTACCAAGGAATATATGGCAACTATGTTCAAGCAAATTTTTTGATTGGCTTTGACTTTGAAACAAGGATGGTCTCCTTCAAGCCGACTGATTGCACCAAACTATAGAGTTTGGCACTTTCATGTAACTTATATGATCAATGAAAGATATATACCTATTCATACTTTATATATAAACAATAATTGATGAACTTAAGTGCGTGCTTGCAATTCCAGTATTTGTGAATCACATGCCTTCACTTGTCTAGAATGGGATCTTAATCTTCATCTTCTTTGTGCTCCCATGCTGTACACCATTAAACACAAAGATCATATTATAAATCCCCTCTTTCTTACAAATTTACCTGTTGAGGAGGAAGTGGAAGATGAGACAAACGAATTCTATTGTCATGCTTGTATAGAAGAAAGAAAGAGATCCACTATTACCCGTTTATTATTGTGCTGAACGTCATTTTGTTGCTGAATTCAAATGCATTCTCCCTTAGGTAGGTAAATATAAACCGATAAAATTTAAATTGTTTATAATTGGAAGCTAGGGCCTTTTAATTTGGAACTTGAGTTGATCCTTAATTAAAATTTTTTTTAACCTTTTAAAATAAAAAATACACACTAGAGGAGATGCGATTCTAACATAAAGGTACACCACAAATTCGAATATAACTCAAATCAAAACCATGGTAATGTTTAAGAAAAGGTGGAACAAAAAGAGAGAACTAAAAATCAAAACCATGGTAATTATTTTCTCCTACACAAAGATAATAAGTTATGACCGTAATTGGATCTGTGATTCTCTTAATCAATATAACTCCACAAATGTGAGGAAATATCTCTTTTTTTTGAAGCAATTTTGGTTACACAAATATGTTAGAAAATTTCTTGATGTGCAAAGAGTTTAGCAGAAGCTCCACATGATTTTTTTGTTGCTGGTGAGGAAGAGTGGGCTTAGCCCAATAAGTGAGAGCGGCTTGGGCCCAAGTTGGACATGAGTTCTTTGAGCTAGATCCGTATGGCTTAGTAGGTGGGATCTATATGGAGTTTAGTCTGACTAGGATAAAGGAGTATGTATTCTTATGGGAAAACCGCCTCTGTTACATAGAAGCAATCCTAATATATATATATATATATATATATATATATATATATATATATATATATATATATATATATATATGATCTTTCAAATATTTTAAAAAATATTATACTAGTCTTTAATCCGTGCTATGCATAGGAACCTACCTATTTGTGAGGTAGACTAAATTAATTTTGTAAAATCTTAAATTGATTAAGAAACTACACTGTTGTATAATTTGTTCTTGTATGACTTCAATTTGTTGCTACGCTCCTGTTGAGCTACATCAACGACCATATCATTATTTTATTTTATATTTTTGGTTTTCCATCTTTATTAATTGTATATTGCAAAATTAATTCTTTGTGGCCAAATGTAATACACTACATGCCATCATAAATTCTAATTGTTTATTGTCTATTTCGAAAGCTCATTTCAACATTGAGTGTTATTTTCTATCCATCCTAATCCTTACACACACACACACACACACACACACACACACACACACACATATATACAAGCAATACATTTTGCTACTCAATTATTAAGCCACATCATCCACTTATTTTTTATCTTTACTTTTCTTTTTTAGACTTTTCTTCTCACTACTCTCCAAAAAAACAAAAACAAAATTTTCTTCTTCTCCCTATTATTCCACATCTATGGTTACATTCCCTCCAACCATTTTCTTCCCTCTTTACCTCCGCCTACTATTAGTTTAGTTGTATATTAGGTTAATATAACACATTACAACAAAAGTTAGAAAGATATGGTTCACTTAAAAAAAAAAATATTAATCAAACATACAAAAAATAATAGAATGATATATTTGTAGAGATAAAAAGATATAAAATACTTGTAGAAATCTTTTTAAAAACGACAATACCTGAAGTAAGTGTTACTTTTTATATATTACACCCTATTATATATATATATATATTTCCACGCATCGCGTGGACCTGCCGCTAGTTCAAATAAAAAGCAAGACTTATTTTCAAGAAATTAACATATATAGAGGATATTTCAATGTGGCATCATTATGTTTCCATTAAACCAAAGAGACCAACTTTATAAATCCTAAAACACAACCAAAATTAGATTTGGATAGATATTGTGCCAATGCCAAAAGCAAATAACTTTACAACCAGCAAAATCTACACACCAAATCCTAATTTTATTCAATGTGTTATATATGCAAAGGCCCACATGCAAGAAATCCTCTTAAGATTTCCCTAGATAGCATATGTATATGTTTTAGGAGTGTAGGCTGCGTATATAATCTCACTAAATTAGATGTCTGTAGGCAGAAGAAGAATCACAGCCTAAATTTTCACCTTAAAACAACAATCAGTGCAAGCTTTCATTTTGAAGCAAAAGTAATTGCTAATTTCTTACTTATCTATTACAAAAGATAAAAAAATTAAAAGTTCTTCAACTTAAAATTTAACTTTCATTTCATTTCTTAACCAGTAGAAAACAGAACCATTGGGTTTAGGCCTTTTCACCAAGCACTTCCAAAAAACCACAACACAAGCTCTCCCAGAACAATGCATATCACAGCACAATACATTTAAAATTTGATAGAAATTTGAAATTCATTCCCTTTTTTTGACAAAATACAAGATAGAAATTTGATTTTCTTGATATACATGATTCAATGATTTAACCATACATCAACAATTCAACCCACTAACACAAAAAAGCGTAAAAAAAAAAAAATCAAACCCACAAAACAAAGAAAAGCATTTAACATAATGGATTACTTGGAGTTTCATGAGCTTCTAAAGATTGTGGGTGAAGTATTGGTAGCAGGATTCAGTGAGGTAGAGTGGTCGGAGTGTTTGGGTGAGTGTGTGGATTTAAGGTATGATTTAGGGGGAAGAATTGAGGAAGACGAATTTCCTTGTGGAGGACAACGATTGAGAGTGTAGAGGAATTGAGAGACCGGAATTGAGAGTGTCTCTGTGATGAGTGTGAACATTTGAGAGTGGATAGTAAATGTGAGCATTTGAGAGTGGAGAGTGAATGATAGCGTGAGAGTATGAGTGAAGAATTGTGTTTTTTTTATGAAATAGAGCCTCTAAAGGTCGAGTTCCACGTGGATAAATTAGCCACGTCATACATCAGAACACGGAACTCAAGCCTTAAAGAGTCGAGTTCTAGGTGGACTCCACGTGGAAAAAAGCCAAATCAGAACATGGAAATTGAGCCTTTAAGGCTCGAGTTCTAATCAAGTCTCTAAAACTGGAGATGCTAATTTAGTATATAGTTTCAAAATTTTGCTAACTAACTATATAGCCTGGGGATTGGTGTCAGATGGAAATTTTGGCTGTAGGATTTAATGAGTTATGATTCTGTGTGTTGAGGTGTATTGATTTTTCTGTAAAATGATGACGTGGCTTTCATTCATTGGGTGGCGTAAAACACTTCTTTTATGCCAGCTTCGGACAGAAGTTAAACTTAATCTAAATCTGGTTCTAGAAGAGTTATGCTGGTGCTACAACTTGTGTCATAACTTGCCCACGTGATGAGTTGTGAATGATGAAAAGGTGTCCCCACATGGACCCTACACCCTTCCACCACTTATAACTCGCCATGTGGTCAAGTTGTGGCACAAGTGCCCACAAGTTGTGGCACCGACATAACTCATTATAGAACGATATCATAGTATGTAGCTGATTTCCACACACACTATCTAGACCATAATGAATTGACCAATTTTCTGATGTGTTATTATTGGTGTTTACTAGGTGTAAAGAGTAACCTCTTAACTAATTCTCTTCCCAATACCTGGTGAGACCAAGTCCCGAATTACCAATTACACTTTCCACCTATTTTGAGTTTAATGCATGGGGATTGGGGAGCTGTCCAAAATATATAGTAGTTCAAATACACTGGTGCTCATCCTATTTTTAGAAATATAAAAATGGAATTCATTAGCTAGGTTTATAATTTTATGTATGCACCTCAAAGGAAAGGATGTTTTTTGACAGATATTAATTAATGCGTTCCTAGATAATGATGACTGGCAAATAGTATAGGCTATCAAGGCACCCCTTAGGTTGTATGTATTGTGTTTTTTTGTTGAACTTTGGATTTGAGATTATCTTGAAATCATTATGATAAGGATAGTTGAAAGAACTATATATGTCGGTAAGTAGAACGACATTTAAGGGACTTATATGCTTAGCCCATCGCAAAGATAGTGTAATGAAAGTTTCATGCTGGTCACATTTTTGTAACTAGAAGAATGGGCAAAGATGAGGTTCTCGGTCAAGAAGTAGTCATGTGTGCATTTCCATACATATATTTTAAATTATTTGGAGCAACAAATGTCAAATCCAATTCTAACATTTGGTAGAGGTTTTTGAAGGATGAAGTTGGTATAAAACAAAGGTACTTGTTGCATTGAATAACAAATTCCATCCACAAATGGTCAGATTTGGATCTGCTGGCATTTCCAGCAATCACTTAATATGATAACAAAGTTTTTTAATTGAGTGTCTTGTTCCACTAATGGTCCAATAAATCGATGTCTTAGAGGACCACTAAGTAGCCAATTATTCAATAATTTGCTCTTTGGTAATATTGCTTTAATCTGTACTGATTGCTTCAAGATCCTAGGTTTATAGTTGCATGGAAGGCTATGTTAGCCACATCAGCGCTACACCTCAAAAGGATTAATAACATCCTTGCTAGTTAAGGTTCTTTGAAATCTCTTATAAACTTAAAATCCACCTAATAAGCACCCCATGCAGGATCAGCAGGACTCAATACACAACAGCATATCTATCTCAGCATACCCATCTTGTGGGCTAATAACATGCTTGCTATTTAGGTGCATATCTAGCATGCGAAAAACACTGTTATGGATATCTCTTAAAAAAATAAAAATCTTAAAAAATGTGCAATATTGGAGGGTTTATAATTTAATTTACTTTTGATGATTTGCAGAGAGTTGAGTATTCTCACTTTGGTCTTCTTAGATCTTATCACTAAGCAAGTAGGCAACATTCTTGCTAAACTCAACATATATATTCAGGTGCTTAAGGTGAAAATTAGGCACATAATAACTGCAGAATCAGATAGTTTTAGCTTAATTGACTTAGAGGTGCTTCTGTCCAAAATGTGAAGAACATCAAGTGTAGGACTACAGTAAACTTGAACATTGAGCATCTCCAAATTGGCATGCATATTCATCTTTGTAATATTGCACTGAATAACAAATTCCATCCACAAATGGTCAGATTTGGATTTGCTGGCGTTTCCAACAATCACTTAATATGATAACAAAGTTTTTTAATTGAGTGTCTTGTTCCACTAATGGTCCAATAAATCGATGTCTTAGAGGACCACTAAGCAGCCAATTATTCAGTAATTTGCTGTTTAGTAATATTGCTTTAATCTGTACTGATTGCTTCAAGATCCTAGGTTTATAGTTGCATGGAAGGCTGTGTTAGCCACATCAGTGCTACACCTCAAAAGGATTAATAACATCCTTGCTAGTTAAGGTTATTTGAAATCTCTTATAAACTCAAAATCCACCTAATAAACACCCAATGCAGGATCCGCAGGACTCAGTATACAACAACATATCTATCTCAGCATACCCATCTTGTGGGCTAATAAAATGCTTGCGATTTAGGTGCATATCTAGCATGCGAAAAACACTGTTATGGATATCTTTTAAAAAAATGGATATCTTAAAAAATGTGCAATATTGGGGGGTTTATAATTCAATTTGCTTTTGATAATTTGCAGAGAGTTGAGTATGCTCACTTTGGTCTTCTTAGATCTTATTACTAAGCAAGTAGGCAACATTCTTTCTAAACTCAACATATATATTCAGGTGCTTAAGGTGAAAATTAGGCACATAATAACCGTAAAATCAGAAAGTTTCAGCTTAATTGAGTTAGAGGTGCTTCTGCCCAAAATGCGAAGAACATCAGGTGTAGGACTACAGTAAACTTGAACATTGAGCGTCTCTAAATTGGCATGCATATTCATCTTTGTATCTATAAATATGTCAGCATATGCATTTATTCTAAAATTTGGTCATTGGTATTAAGGTGCTAGTATGTCGACACCATGAATGTGATAGAACCTTTTTCTTAAGAAAGAACATTTTCTGTTGAAATAAAACTTAATGTGTAAATTTATAGTCTCAAGGCACCTAGTTGAACCACAATAGTCTACCCCCTTTTTAGCAAATAAAAAAAGGCAACATCATTTTGTAGCAATTTATTAAACTTGAGTTCCATATTTCATTTTTCCTCTAGCCAATATAATTTTTGTGTGTGTGTGAACTCGTTGAATATATAAATTTCAATTTGGAGCATAAATCCATAATTGGATGTATGATTCTCTCTCTCTCTCTCTCTCTCTCTCTCTCTCTCTCTCTCTCTCTCTCTCTCTCTCTCTCTCTCGTGCATGCGCAAAGGATGCATGATTTTCTTAATATACCTGCCACATATTGTTGAAGCAATTTTGGTTACAACCAATTCTAATCTCAAATTCACAATGGGCGTATATGCAAAGAAATGGTTTTATGTGATGATTTCTTTGGTATTAATTTCGTGATATTAAGATTTTCATTATATATTTTAAGAATCACAAAAGTTATACAGATGTTATAAATTACCTCAAAATTCCAAATCCAATTGTTTTTTTCCCCTTCTTCTTCTTTGTAAAAGGAAACTATTTTTCTTGGTGTGGAAGAAAAATATATTCTTTAATATAATTTTTATTTTTTATTCATTTTTTTGGGGGTGGGAAGGGACAGGGAAAGCCCCCTAGAGCCAAAGAATGGCTGTGTCCCTAACTCTAAGCTTCGGGCACCAGATCTGATTAGAGAGGCATGATAGTTCTCCCTCTAATATAATGAGATTAAGAAATCAACTTTTTAGATTTAAGGGAAGTTGAGCAACAAGTATGACTCATTATGCCTTATACGTATTTTTCCTATTTATTTAACCCTGTTTAGCACAAGAGAACTCTTATTTATTTTTCATCTCTATGGTAGAGTAATTGGATGAGCATTAAAGAAAGCGGTCACAGAATTTTTAGTAAAATTTTAAATTCATATCATGTTTTGGGAATGCCTTTAGTCTAAGTTGCATCCTACTATTTAGAAAATCTTGCCTTCGTCGTAAAAAGAAAAGAAATGAAGTTCCATATAAATTACAAAGCCAAACAAAAAAATAAATCCTATTTTCATAAAATAAAAAATAATAAAAAAAGAGACGCATTTGCCATGAAAAAACAAGGGGCCTAGCTAACCAAATTTATTCTTAAATAATGCTTTTTGTTTGGAAAAATTGAATAAGGACTAAATAAGGATTGATGACCTATTCTTCAGCGAAACAAGAGATATGTTATGATATATTGGTATTATTGCATCCATTACAATATCTGTTTTAAATTTTGTTAAAAGAAGTTAGTTTTGGTGGTTATTAAAATTTCCAGTTTATAGTAGTACATTTGATGCCATTCAATTAATGGTGCAATCAAGTAATCATTAGGTTGGACATGGAAAGTTCAGTTTAATTGTGTATATAAAAACCTTTCGTATAGCCAATATTGTTTCATCATGTGACTTTCTCCAAATTCAATGGCAAGCGGTGTCCTATTTCATTCATGCTTCCTTCTCTCATATTATCTTATAGGTCTTTTGGTTACAGCTCATAATGTCCCCCAAGCACAATTAACACCACACAACGGTCAGCATCTCATGAAGGTCTCAATTGGTACTCCACCAGTAGACATCTATGGCATTGTCGATACAGGTAGTGACCTTGTGTGGACACCATGTGTACCTTGTAATGACAACTGCTTCAAACAGATTCATCCCCTGTTTGATCCTAAAAAGTCCTCCACATATAGTGAAATTTCTTGTCATTCAGAAAAATGTCAAGTATTGGACGGAGGCCATTGTTCTCCTCAAAATATTTGCATTTACAGCTATGGATATTCGAGTGGTTTAGCCCAAGGTGTTCTGGTCAAAGAAAAAGCCACCATCACTTCTACCTCTGGGCAAGCGGTTTCCTTTGACATTGCTTTTGGATGTGGACACAACAATACCCTCCATTCCGATGTCCAAGCAACTATTGGGTTAGGATCAGGGCCTTTGTCCTTTGTTTCACAAATTGGTGGCAAGAGGTTTTCTTATTGCTTGTTGCCACGTGGTACTGAATATACTGATGCTAGTATTACAAGCAAGATAAGTTTTGGCAATGGCAGTGAAGTTGTGGGTGATGGTGTGGTTTCAACACCATTTATAGCTAGAGATCAATATTTTGTGACACTAGAAGGAATTAGTGTTGGAGACACATATGTGTCCTTTAACTCTTCAGGTAAGGCTTCTAAGGGTAACATGTGTATCGATTCAGGATCACCAATGTTTGCTTTGCCACCAGATTTTTATAATCGCTTAGAGGTGGAAGTGAAGAAGCAAATTTCAATTGATCCCATTAAGGATGACCCTAATTTGGGGACACGGCTTTGCTATAGAACTAAAATTACTAATGAAAATGGACCAATATTGACTGTCCATTTTGAAGGTGCAGACGTGGAGTTAAAGCCTATACAAACTTTCAATCAACCGCTTAAAGAATATGAATATTACTGCTTTGGAATTACAAATACTGCAAATACAGAAGTGGCATATATGGGCGACCATTACCAAGGAATATATGGCAACTATGTTCAAGCAAATTTTTTGATTGGGTTTGACTTTGAAACAAGGATGGTCTCCTTCAAGCCGACTGATTGCACCAAACTATAGAGTTTGGCACTTTCATGTAACTTATATGATCAATGAAAGACATATACCTATTCATACTTTATATATAAACAGTAATTAATGAACTTAAGTGGGTGCTTGCAATTCCAGTATTTGTGAATCACATGCCTTCACTTGTCTGTGGTCACATGCTATATTCCATTAAAAACAAAGATCATATTATAACTTACAAATTTACCAATTGAGAAGGAAGTGGAAGATGAGATGAATGAATTCTATTGTCATGCTTGTGAGGAAGAAAGAGATCCACTGTTACCAGTTTATTATTGTGCTGAACGTCATTTTGTTGCTGAATTCAAATGAATTCTCCCTCAGGTAGGTAAATATAAACCGATAAAATTTAAATTGTTTATAATTTATAATTTTTTTAACCTTTTAAAATAAAAAATACACACTAGGGAAGATGTGGTTGTAACATAAAGATACACTACAAATTTGAATATAACTCAAATCAAAACCATGGTAATGATTAAGAGAAGGTGGAACGAAAAGAGAGAACTAAAAATCAAGACCATGGTAATTATAATTTTCTCTTGCACACAGATAATAGTTATTTAAGTATTGTTGTTTAGTTTTCAATATTATAGAAATACGTGTTTGAATGTTATAGTAATATGTGTTATTGTTATTTGAACACTAAAAACTGTTGTTTAAACAACATAACGAAATAGCCCTTAAGTAATTGTCGTAACCGGATGTGTGTTCTCTTGATCTATGTAACTACGCATATGTGAGGAAATATCTCTCTTTTTTGAAACAATTTTGGTTACACAAATATGTTAGAAAATTGCTTGATGTGCAAAGAGCTTAGCAGAAGCTCCACATGATTTTTTTTGTTGCTGATGAGGAAGAGTGGGCTCAACCCAATAAGTGAGAGGGGCTTGGGCCCAAGTTGGACATGAGTTCTTTGAGCTAGATCTGTATGGCTTAGTAGATGGGATTTGTATGGAGTTTATCTGACTAGGATAAAGGAGTTTGTATTCTTATGGGAAAACCACCTCTGTTACATTGAAGCAATCCTAATATATATATATATATATATATATATATATATATATATATATATATATATATATGATCTTGCTAATATATTAAAAAATATATTATACTAGTCGCTAATCCGTGCTATGCACGGAAACTTACCTATTTATGAGGGAAACTAAAATAATTTTGTAAAATCTTAAATTGATTAAGAAACTACACTATTGCATGATTTGCTCTTGTATGACTTCAATTTGTTGCTACGGTCCTGTTGAGCTACATCAGTGATCATGTCACTATTTTATTTTATATTTTTAGTTTTCCATCTTTATTAATTGTATATTGCAAAATTAATTTTTTGTGGCTAAATGTATTACACTACATGCCATCATAAATTCTAATTGTTTATTGTCTATTTTGAAAGCTCATTTCAACAGTGAGTGTTATTTTCTTTCCATCTTAATCCTTACACACACACACACACACACACACACACACACATATATACACGTAATACATTTAGCTACTCAATCATTAAGCCACATCATTCACTTATTTTTTTTTTTATCTATTCTTTTCTTTTTTAGACTTCTAGAAAACAAAAACAAAAACAAAAATTTCTTCTTCTTCCTATTATTCCACACCTACGGTTACATTTCCTTCAACCTTTCCCTTCCCTCTTTGCCTCTTTACCTCCTTTACTATTCTATACTTCGCCGTTACACTTCCTTCATCATTTTTCGTAACTTGACTCTTCTTCTTCACATTTTATTTGTATAAATTTAATATCATTTCTCCCATTTCATTCCATATTTTTTCCACAAAAAACAATGATTACTTTCTCTCTCTCTCGGTGAATTTTTGTTCTTTTTTATAACTCTAATTAAGATTGATGGTTTTTTTTAATATATGTTTCGGGATTGTGTGAGTGTGAGTGTGAGTGTGTGTGTGTGCGTTTTTTATTTTTATAATTTCTCATTCCAAAGTCTCCTCTCTCCCTTTTATATCTTTGGTTGAATTTTGGTTTAGGTTAGTACTTGGTTTTTTTTTTTTTTTTTTTTTTTTTGTAAATAGGAATTTGAGTTCATATCAAAACACAATCTACATGGCTATGAATTAGAATATGCCTACCAATTGTTTGAGGGATGAAGTCTATCTTTTATTTCTTTGGTTTAATTTTAATTTTGGTTAAGATAAATTTGTAATTTTGTGATGAGTTTTGATTACATGATATCTCCTTATTCTTGAACAGAGTTGAAACTTATAAAGTTTAGTTGTATATTAGGTTAATATAACACACTACAATAAAAGTTAGAAAGATATGGTTCACTTAAAAAAATATATTAATCAAACATACAAAAAATAATAGAATGATATATTTGTAGAGATAAAAAGATAAAAAATACTTGTAGAAATCTTTTTAAAAATGACTGTAGGGATAAAAGGCCTGTAAAGTATAGTGGGCCGTGGGCCTTGTCTGAGGACGTTTAGTAGTCTGAGGACAAGGATAAGGTAGGGAAGACATGCGAATCCAAGCGCTGAGGATGAACCACAATTGAGAAAGTTTAGGAAGGTAGTTTGAGGAAGAAACCTCCTCGGCTAAGTAAGGCAGAGGTCATAAGGTATGAACTGCCATCAAGAACAACTTTTCGGAAGATTCTATTGATAAGGATGAGTATCAGAGGAGCATAGGACAAATAAAGTTGAGAAATATCAAAGGAAAAGCTGTTTTCACCACATTGAATGCTCTGCAACTAACCCTCTGGTCGCATTAATGTGGAGGTGATGCCTGAACAGTAACCACCAGCCTTACAGCTACACCCAAAGACTTTAAGAAGGTGCTAAGAGGACAAGGATAAGGGCCAATAGCTTGCCCTACACGTGGAGGGTGGAGATGAAGAAAAACATAGTATATAATAGAGAAGGAAGTCCCTGATGGGGGGATCCATCGGAACATTTAAGGTCGGCCTACTTGTCGAGCACAGTTTGAGGAAATCATTGACAGGGAAGCCAATTAGTAATGTACGTCAGCTCATGACCACATTGATAAGTATAAGCGGGTTGAGGAGGACCAACAACTAGGTAAAGGCAAGGTTAAGGTCGTCCTTCAGGATAGGAGGGACTTTAGGTCGGACAAGTACAACAGTAATCGTCCTTGGTGGGATTTTTTGGGGGTAATTTGGGGTTGCTGCTGCTCAAGTGGTTAACACGGTGTTCCGAGAGTCGGTGCATAAAATTTTAGAAAAAATTAAGAATGAGTCATATTTTCAATGGCCAAACAAGATGGGAGGAGACCCTGCGAGGCAAAACCAAAGATTTCATTGCCAGTACCACCAGGAGCGAGGGCATACAATAGAGGACTATAGAACCTTATGGAATCACCTAGAGCAGCTAGTTTGAGGTGGCAGATTAAAGCAATTTTTGCATTACTCCAATGGACGGGGAAGCCAGGTAGGGTTAGGATCTCAGAAAGATGCTTTTTCAAAATCACCTTTGGGTACAATTAATGTTATTCTTGCCACCTCGGGGAGGACTGGCTCTCACCCCTCTAGGATAATGTCCATAGCTCAACCACTTGTAAAGGACCCCTCCCTTGAGCTGAAGAGGAGTAGGATAGAGGTTGGACCAACGCTGAGTATCTCTGATGAAGACAAGATTGGTACCTTGCAGCCGCATGATGATGTGCTAGTGGTTCCCTCAGAATAGGGGGGTATAATGTGAAACGAGTGTTAGTTGACCAAGGCAGTGGAGCAAAGATTATGTACCCTGATTTGTATAAGGGGCTGGAGCTGAAACTAGAGGATTTGACCAGTTATGATTCACCGTTGGTAGGTTTTGATGGAAATGTGGGTATACAAAAGGGTCAGATGAGGCTACCAGTACAAGCAGGGTCAGAAGTAGTAGAGGTGAACTTCATTGTAGTGGATGCTTACTCTTCCTACACTGCTATCGTGGCAAGACCCTAGCTACATGCCATGGGAGTTGTTTCTTCCACTTTACACTTGAAAGTGAAATATCCATCCGGTGACCAGGTTGAAGAGTTGGTTGGGAGCCAGTCTATGGCTAGACAGTGTTTAGTCTTTGCTATTAGACATTAGGCTAAATGTCAACCCTCGGCCTCTACCGATTGAGGCTTATAGCAATCAAGGAAGCTAGTGTTATATATAGATATAGCAGAAGGGGTAGAGTATGAGGAGTTAGAAAAGGTGGTTATAGGTGATGATGGGGAGAAGTTCTTTCAAGTCGGAGCACAGTTGCCTTTTCGGGAGAAGGAAGAATTGATGGTATTTCTTAGAGAGAATATTGATGCGTTTTCATGGTGTGCTTACGAGGCTCCTGGGGTGAGCCCGAACTTTATTTGTCACTATTTAAATGTTAACCCGGCGGCCATCCCCAGAAAGCAACCACCTCGGCGCTGGTCTAAAGATCATTCTGATGCTGTCAAGGATGAGGTGATCAAGCTTAAGCAGGCGAGGGCTATTAAGGAGGATTTTTTTATTATTATTATTATTTTTATCTTGATTGGCTGGCCAATATGGTGGTAGTGAAGAAGAAGAATGGAAATGGACGAGTGTGTCGATTTCCCAAATTTGAAAAAAAGCTTTCCCCAAGGATCCCTTTCCCATGCCTCGTATAAATCAATTGGTTGATGCCATTGTAGGCCATCTTCGGACGAGTTTTTTAGATGCTTTCCAAGGATACCATTAAATACCCTTGGCTTTGGATGATCAAGAGAAAACAACTTTTGTTACTCTTACTAGGAATTACCATTACAAGGTGATGCCTTTTGGTTTGAAGAATGCAGGATCCACCTACTAGAGGATGATGACTAGGATGTTTGAGCCGCTACTAGGAAAAATATTGAGATCTATATAGATGATATGGTGGTAAAGAGTAAGTTAGAATCCGAGCACATTGGTGACCTCGGGAACATCTTTGGAATATTGAGGAAACACAAGCTACACCTTAATGCCTCTAAGTGCTCTTTTAGTGTTGGTTCAGGAAAGTTTTTTGGGATACATGGTTACTCATCGTGGAATTGAGGTCAATCTTGATCATTAAAGTAATCAACAGTTTGCAGTTACCTCAGAACCCCAACGAGGTCCAAAAGTTAATAGGGATGATTGCTGCCTTGAATCGATTTATTTCTCAGTCAGCAAATAGGTGCAAGCCTTTCTTCCAGTTGTTGAATAAATGGAAGAGATTTGAGTGGACCGAGGAGTGTGCCCTGGCCTTTCAACAGTTGAAGGAATACCTCTCTCGGCCACCCATCACGTCCAAGCCCGAGGTCTTATTTGCTTACATTGCTATAGCTTTCCATGCAGTTAGCTTGATACTGATATGGGTTGATGATGGGCTTCAAAGGCCATTCTATTATGTGAGAAAATCCCTACATGAAGCAGAGGTCAGGTATCTACCACTGCAAAAGGCCATATTAGCAGTAGTGCATACAACACGTAAGCTCCCCCATTACTTCCAAGCTCACATTGTGGTAGTGTTGACTCAACTTCCTCTTCAATCCCTACTTTGAGGAGCTGATTACACGGGGAGAATTACTAAGTGGGGTACAATTCTAGGGCCTTTGATATCAAGTATATTCCTCGCATCTCTGTTAAAGGCCAAGTTCTTGTTGACTTGGTGACCAAATTTGTTGAACCTTTTGTAGAAGAGGAGGGAGAAAAGCAAAACATGGATGGAAAATCAGTTGGAGTGATTTCTTTACAAGAGCCTCTACCCTGGAGGGTATATGTTGATGGCACTGCTAATCAAAGAGGATCCGGAGTGTGGTTGGTTATGATATCTCCTGAAGGGATCGTCATTGAGAAATCCTTGAGGATAGGTTTCTTAGTCACGAATAATGAGGCTGAGTATGAGGCCTTGTTAGTAGGAATAACTATGGTCCAAAAGATGGAAGGAAAGACATTAGAAGTATTTTCAGACTCTAGGCTGGTTGTTGGGCAGGTAGGAGGTGAGTTAGAAGCCAGGGATCCGAGGATGCAAGAGTACTTGAGTGAGGTTAGACATTTACGATCAGGGTTCAAGTCTTTTGTCTTACATCAAATCTCAAGAAGAAGAAATACTCATGCTAATTCTCTTGCCACACTTGCAACTGATGGAAAATCACATCTGTGTATTGCATACAAAACATACGCAGCGAAAAATAAACGGATCTACTTCAATTGTAATTGATAACATGCACTATGTAAATTTCAGAATATAGAATCAAGAGAGTGTACCTTGGTGCGGTATATTTCAAAACCAAAGATCATAAGTTCTTGAGAACACTTTTAATCTTCACTCCAATTCCACTAACGCCCAAGATATGCGGTCTCTCAATCAGTTTCAAAGGGAGAATGATAGAGTGCCTCTCTCTCACATACATACCATTTTACAATGATGTCTCTCTTTTTCATGTATAAAATTCTGTATGTTTCTCTACTTATAAGTGAATATCTAATTGGGCTAGCCTTTTGGGTCTTTCCAATTGGGCTTTAGTATGTGGCTTGGAGTGGGACCAAAATGGACCAATAAGACATTAGCTCTAGTGGGCCTTGGGCTTTTCTGTTAACTCTTGACAAGTCCAAAATTACTTTTAACTATATTTAATACCACTATATAAATATAATTGCACTCTAGGCCTTATTTACAAATTATATTTCAAGATTTTATTATACATGCAACCTCTTTATAAAATATTTGTAATAATACAAAACCATGAATGTAGATTGTCACTTTGTAAATTACTACATCTTATCCTTGAGTACCCGATTTAATCCTTTAAAGTTATTCAATATATATTTATGAAATCCAATTTTATAAATATATACTTTAGTAACTTCTTATCAAAGTGGTTAGGCTTAACTCACTGAATAACTAAACCCATTAAACTTATCTCAAGGGAATATTTTATATCTCCATTAAGAGAATATGAATTCCATCTTGAGAATATATGTTCTATCAACATTAAATGTGGCTATCCAACATATTGAGGTTTTGACCGTTACTTTAGATCTCACTCCTGATATATCAAAACAACCTACACTTGATGATCAGGTCCATTATCCTCTTAGTATTAAGAGTTCATGTAAATAGAAGTTGTGAGATTTATTATTCATTTGACAATTGTTAGAAGAACAATGAATCTCATAGTGGTCCTGTTCAATATGTCTTAACTCTTAAAACATATTAACATACTAACTAGAAGTTTCCACTTCCATGATCAAGACAAAGCATCTTAGTTGGTATGTTATAGTCTTCACAGATAAAATGCCCAATTTCATCACCGACTACGAATTACAATTCTGAATTTACAAAGAACTTGTGATTTATATCTTTAGTGACTTTTCACATAAATCACATACTGTGCATCTCATCGACTATATAATAATGTCCCATATTCATATTACCATTATTTTAGATAATAATAAAACAACTTTATCAATCATAATATTAAGTCATACATCATGTCATACATAATGTCATTCATAATATCATACATAGCATTATACAATAGGATTTAAGGGCACTAATCCTAATAGCAACCTCCTCGGTTCAAGGTTTAACTCGGATCATCTTGGTTGAAGATTCGTGCAAACTTGCCAAGGTAAAGAAAGACATGGTTCAGGTTCATTAGGTTAGGGTGGGACCTAGTTGGATGAATCCTATTGTTATGTTCCTCAAGGATGACATCTTGCCCGAGGAGAAATGAGAGGTTGATAAGGTGCGAAGAAAAGCTTTTCATTTTTGGTTGTCCGAGGACCAAAAATTGTATAAGCGCTCTTTCTTTGGACCATACTTGTTGTATATACATCCCGAGGTAGTAGAACCCCTTCTAGAAAAGCTACATGAGGGGATTTGTGGGAGTCATATAGGTGGCAGATCTCTATCTCACAAGGCCCTCACCCAAGGGTACTGGTGGCCAGGTATGCAAAAGGAGGCGCAAGAGTATGTGAAGAAGTGTAACCAGTGCTAGAGATTCACCCTAAATATTCATCAGCCTGGGGGTATCCTTAATCCTTTTTCTAGCCCTGACCTTTCACTCAATGGGGCTTGGATATTGTAGGACCTTTTCCTAAAGCAGCAGGAAACAGGAGATGGCTTGAAGCTGAGCCCTTGGCAAACATTAGAGATATGGATGCTAAGGGATTTATGTGGAAAAATATTATTAATTGGTTTGGGATTCCCCACACCCTTATTTCGGATAATGGGTTTTAGTTTGATAGCAAGGCTTTCAGGAGGTACTATTGCGAAAAGTGCATCAAGAATAGATACTCAACTCTGGCTTACCCTTAAGGAAATGGGTAGGCTGGGGTTGTGAACAAAGTCAAAGTCAATGGATTCAAAAAGAGGTTGGATGATGCCAAGGGCAAATGGGTGGAAGAACTACCCCACATTCTCTAGACATATAGAACTACCCCTCGTCGATCTATGGGCAAGACTCCTTTCTCTCTGACTTATGGGGTTGAGATTGTAATCCCTCTAGAGACTGGATTTCCAACACTAAGAATGAGTTTGTTTACTCCGGATAGCAATGAGGGGCTACTGGAGAAGAGCTTGGATCCGATTGAGAAGCGACGAGAAAATACCATGGTTTAGTTGGCATATTATCAGCAAAAGTTTAAGCAAGGGTATGACTCAAATGTGAAGTTAAGACTCTTAGCCCTTGGAGATTTGGTATTGCGAAAAGTTTTGGGTACTGCAAAGAACCTAGCATGGGAAAAATTAGGACCCAATTGGGAAGGGCCCTACTGCATCACCTTGGTAGCTAGGATAGGAGCATATTTCTTGCAAATGTATTAACCTGCAATTGTACCATGCCCCTAGAATGTAAATAACCTACAAATGTATTACTATTAATAAAGGTATTTTTGCCATGTTTTATTTATGACTTTATTTGTTGTACATATTCTTCATTTAAGTGTTAAACAAAACCTTGGTCATGCTTGGCTCCTTGGACCACATACCTTGGGTAAATTAATACTTCTTATCATTTCTCTAAGTGTTAAACAGAATATTGGTCATATCTGGCTTCTTGGACCACATACCTTGGGTAAATTAATACTTCTTATTATTTCACTAAGTGTTAAACAGAATCTTGGTCATGCCTGGCTCCTTACACCACATACCTTGGGTAAATTAATACTTCTTATAATTTCTCTAAGTGTTAAACAGAACCTTGGTCATGCTTGGCTCCTTTGACCACATACCTTAGGTAAATTAATACTTCTTATTATTTCGATAAGTGTTAAATAGAACCTCGGTCATGCTTGGCTCCTCGAACTACATACTTTGGGTAAATTAATACTTCTTATTATTTCGCTAAGCTAAGTGTTAAGTAGAACCTTGGTCATGTCTGGCTCCTCAGATCATATACCATAAGTAAATTAATACTTTTTCTTACTTCTCTAAGTGTTAAAACGGAACCTCGGCCATGTCAGGTTTCTTGAACCACATGCATTGAAGGGATTGTCAATTAGCCTTTGTCGCACACAACTTAACAGTCCCCGATATCTTGGGTACTTCTCCCAGGATAGAGGAAAGCAAACTTGACTTACCTGAGCCAACGGTCCCACAAACAGCAATCCTGATGCCACGTTACACTTATATATCTTTTAGTGTTGGATTCAAGGAAGATAAATCCCAGGAGAAATTCCCATCAATAATCTCTATTGCTATATCAGAACTACCTCTTGGAAGCCTCTCT
The DNA here is from genome assembly GCF_040712315.1 of Castanea sativa. Lineage (NCBI taxonomy): Eukaryota > Viridiplantae > Streptophyta > Magnoliopsida > Fagales > Fagaceae > Castanea > Castanea sativa. The sequence continues at coordinate 17,180,707 of NC_134024.1, read as the reverse complement.
ATCACATTAGACTGCAAGTCATGAAGACGAAGGAATGATGCAATTCGATCGAGGGACACTTTAGTTTGAACCATCATTGAGATTGTGTCAGGAAGATTGTAGATGGGCTCCTGAAGAATCCTAGACGTTGCAAGTGTAGGTAAGATCTTCCTTGACTCAAGTGGGATCCCCATCAAAATATAAGCACCAAAAGTGACCACAGACACAAATGTGGGGGCACCCCAAAAGAGAAATGAGGACATTGCATTAGTGTAAAGAAACTTCTTCAACCACCCTGTCTCGGTCTTCCTAAGCTCCATGATTTTAGATAGAAACTTCATCTCCCACCCTTGAAGCTTGAGAATTCTCATGTTCCGTAAAATCTCACACGTCACCTTCATCCTTTTGTCTTTTGATTCCATTATCCTGTCTTGGAACTTCTCTTGTACTGTCCCCAAAGGAACATTAGCCAACATAACAAGTATGGTTGCCACAAAAGTTGCAATTGAAGCGAGGCCAAGATTTTTATACAAAATTAACAATGCAATAGCAATTTGAACACAAACCATCCAAGTTTCATGTATATACCAACTGAAGTCGTCGACCCTCTCAGCATCAACAGTCATGAAATTGATGATCTCCCCACTAGTGTGACCCTGCTTTGACTGGCATGAAATGGTTAGAGCTTTATTATAGATCATTGCAATCAATACTGATCTAATCCTGATTCCAACCCGCTGCACCCTAAAGAACCAGTGCCTCTGCGAGGAGCATTCAACAAGTTTCGCTGAAAAAAACACTGAAACCAGAACATAGCCCTCATTATTGAACTTGCGCCGCCCATTGAGGTATTGAACGAAGTTATCAATAAGATATGGTCCGACCTAGGAAGCCAATGTGTACATCATCACGAAAAGGGCTGAAAAAAGAATATCTTTCCATGCTGAGGAGACTAATGCCTTCACTAGCCTTAGTGTGGTCACTCCATTAATTGTGCCACACTCTGCCTCAAGCTTATTTCTAAAACTTGGAAAGCCCACAAATACACTATCACTGGGATCAAGTTGAGGAATATCCTCAAGGTCTAATGTCTTCTTATTTCCGACAGAAATTAAAGGGCCCACCCAAGAGAAAGTAAGAATGCTGAAAAATCCAGCATTCGAATAAGGTGTTACATTTTCATCCCCCTTGGACTTATTTGAATCTAATTCATTACTTGCATTAGAATCACCATTCAAAAGAGGTACTTCAGGAATGGCATCTTCACCCTCATTTTTCCAAAAAAATGCAACATAACATAGGAACAGACCCGTGACAACAGAGGCAACATCGGAAACTAAATACTGAACATGTAAATTGACATGTATCCTATAAAAAACATCTATAACAAGGCCATAACAGGAAATAAATAGATACAAACCCCACCAAACTCTCAATAAAAACGGGTACTTTGGTCTGCCTGAATTAAACAACTGAGGACGCAAATAAACACAAACTGCACCCCAAGCAAGTGTTCTAAGCGCTAAATCCAAAAGGGTCACTAATACTTCATCAGACCAACCATTTCTGTACCAATAAAAGTAATTCAATAAACATAAGACAAAGCTGAGCACACAAACACCCAGACAACAAATTAGAGTTTGTATAGTACAAACGCCTGCTTTTCTTAAACCTTTCCTTTGAACCTTCCCTATTAACCATCTTGAATCTCTGGCACACCCATGAGACAAACAAGCCAAATAACAAGAACAAGTGTAACGAACCAGATAACCCATGTAGCAAAACGGGTTTAAGGAGAAAATGAGTACCTGAAGACATGAGTGAGGACTGAGGAGTAGTAATTTGGGAACAAGGTTGACAAACCATTCTCTGTGGATTCAAGAAGCACCATTTTTTTTCTTGTCAAGCTTGGGTTTTCCTGCTGTGTAGTTGGGATTCTATCAGAGTGAAAGATTTTCTCGTCCAAGTAAGTGTGAGTTTAAAATTAATGACATATATAGGATTTTTTTTGTCCAAAAAGAGAGTGAGAAAGAGAGTCAAAGGTCTTTTTTTGGGCCTAAGATAACGTGGTGGGAAAGAGTAAAAGGGTCGTAGAGTGCCATGAATACGCAGCCGTATTCCAAGGAAAGGTGTCAGCTTGGAGAGGAAGAATGGAACCGTGTAGCTGCATGTGTGCGTTTGTTTTTTCCGTAAAGGTTTTTGACTTTTTTCTACACTTGACTTTCTACTATTTGCCTGTTCGGATTCAACGTTTTCACGTTGCGTTTTGAAGCCCTGCGTCTTCAGTTTTTTTTTTTTTTTTTTTTTTTTTTTTTTTCAGCAGTATATTCATGGCTTTTCAGACGTGAACAATATATTTATGCCCTGTTCACGGGTCTTACAATTTCACTTTTCAGCAATTTTTTCATTAAAAATGGGTCTTACGATATTATTCACACATTTAAAAATTATTTTACTACAGTATTTTTAATTTTTAATTTTTATCAATAAATTCTATTCAAACGGACTTGTATGTCTGTCATAATCGTGCTTATTTGTTGATGAACTCTTTGTTTTTTTTTTTTTTTGAGAAACCTGAACTCTTATCTTTAGCAGAGAGGGTAGTAAAGGGTATGACACCAAAACAGTTTTAAAATAATATTCTTTTTATATGAAATGCTTGCTCTTCAAGTTTGCAATAAATTTGTTTTTTTTGTTTGAGTAATCGCATTCCCACACGATCTGCAGAAAAAATTGATTATTATTATTTTTTGTTAAGCAAAAATAAAAATAGTAGAAGAGACTTGTTCGTCTCAAACATTTCTTAAAATGAGGTTATTATTTTTCTAATATAATATAGTTGTTACAAAGTAATAGATTTTCTAAATTTAGCTATTTTTATTTCTTATTTGAAAGTATTTTAATTTTTGTATATTTTTTTTCATTCATGGAAACATAATGCATTTTACATGAAATTGTTGTGTCATATAAAATATTTTATAAATAATGTGATATTGGATTGGAATTTGTTTTTAATGCTTCTTATAAACGATTCATCTACTATATATCTTGAATGGTTTAAAGAAGAAGCATATATAGAAGTAAATCAATCACTTATATTAGGAAAAAAAATACAAGATTTTAATAATAAAAGAAAAATGTAATTTTATAAAGAGCCTATTAACATTGTGCTGGAAATGTGACATAATTCTTAATGAAGCAATTCATCTTTCTGCACAAACATCTTCTCCCAAAACATTGACAAATGGATCGAAATGTTATGCTGATATGGCTCAATAGGAGTGTAGCAATAATAAATGTTATATACTACTAGTTGTAGACCCATGCGATACGTGGGAATAGATAATTATATTTTAATTATGGTATAATATATAATTTGCTCTCTAAATTTATTGGAAAATAATTTGTTCTCTCAAAAATTTAAACAATTACTAAAATTATTTTTTCATTTATTAATCTCAAAAAATATATCATCATTTTATTATTTGGATTTAGTTGATTGATATAATTCATTTCTTAGATGGTCCATATTTTGATAAATTATGTTATCATGAGTTGTATTTTCCTAATTTGTTTTTCCTGTACAACTAAACTATTTGAATTTCAAGTATATTATTCAAAATTTTCATTTTCTTAAAAAGAGATTCTAATGTTTATAATTTTTTTATCGTAGGAATAGTTTCAAATTATTGATTGAGTTTTGTTTACTAATATAGATATATGAGATTGAAACTGCATATTTCTTAGACATTTCTAAGAGACTATACTATATTAAAAATTTAATATTTAAAATAAGACGCAGGAAAAAAAGTAGACTTTATGTCTAAAATTGAATACTTCACCCATCGAAATGAAAAAAAATAATCTGTATAACAACATAAAGAGAACATTATTATTATTATTATTATTTTTTACTACATACACTTTTATTTATTAAGATTTAATTTTCTTTAACTGAATCTTCATATTACATTTTTGTTGCTACGCTCCTGTTGAGCCTTTTCATTCACCACATCATTGGCCACATCATTTTTCTTTTTATTATTTCTTTTTTACTTTTAATTTTGTGACAGTGTTAAATATATAAATATATTGGCTTTACAAATTCATCTTAGGCAGTTTTAAATTTACATATTCATTTACTTTAATTTTGATGTTATAACTAAATATAAAATCAATGAAAAAAAAAAAATTGTCTATACATATTCATCTTGGGCGGTTATATTTTAATAGTTGGTAGACATATTCAAATGCATACCTAACATTGTATTTTGATATAAATTCAAAATCTCACTTCCAAAATTACTAAGTATTATGTCAAAAAAAAAAAATCAAACAAAAGCTGAAAGAGGGAGAGTGAAGACTTGTGACGGAGAACTTAAAAAATCAAACACACTACCAAATCGTATTAACCCAAAATATTATTATATAAAAAATACAATGATTCTTCAACCTAAAGTAAAGTTGCAAAAAAAATAATATATATATATATATAGAGAGAGAGAGAGAGAGAGAGAGAGAGAGAGTAATCAACTTTTCAAGAGAGAAATAAAAAAGAAAATGAGAAAAAGAAGTATCAAAATAAAAAATATAGTCATAAGTCCAACACCAAATTATCCAAGCCATGATATATAATAGAATAACATTATATTCTTGTAAACTATATTTATATGCAATAGAATAACATTTAACAATCATAGAAACAAAAAAGATAAAAACTTAAAAACACAAAATAAAATTGCAACCCAAAGTAAAATTCTAAAGAACACATAAATACATCAATCTAAAGTAGAGATACAAAAAATAAAAAATTCACACAAAAATAAAATGTGAGAGAGAGAGAGAGAGAGAGAGAGAGAGAGAGAGAGAGAAATAACCTTTTTCATGTAAGAAAACATATATGTATAGAATGGGAGAGAGTGTCATATTTATGGTAATAAGATGGGGATAAGAAGAGTCAAAATAAAAGGAACAGGAAGAGATAGATGAAGAGTGACATTAAGGTTGAGAGTAGTGGAGAGATAAAAAAGGTAAAAGGGAAGTTATGGTTGGAAGTAGTGGAGAGAAATGAGAAATAGGTAGATGAGGTGGCTGCTAATGTGGCTTAACAGGAGAGTAGTAATAATAAATGCTATGCTTCAGTTTTTAGATATATATATATATATATATATATATATATATATATATATATATATATATATAAGTTAAACACCAAATTATCCAAGCCATGATATATAATAGAAAAACAATATATTCTTGTAAACTATATTTATATGCAATAGAATAACATTTAACATTCATAGAAAGAAAAAAAGATAATAACTTAAAACACAAAATAAAATTGCAACCCAAAATAAAATTCTAAAGAACACATAAATAAATCAATCTAAAGTAGAGATACAAAAAATAAAAAATTCACACAAAAATAAAACATGAGAGAGAGAGAGAGAGAGAGAGAGAGAGAGAGAGAGAGAGAGAGAGAGAGAGAGAGAGATAACCTTTTTCATGTGAGAAAATATGTATAGAATGGGAGAGAGTGTCATATTTATAGTAATAAAATAGGGATAAGAAGAGTCAAAATAAAAGGAAGTGGAAGAGATAGATGAAGAGTGACATTAAGGTTGAGAGTAGTGGAGAGATAAAAAGGGTAAAAGGGAAGTTATGGTTGGAAGTAGTGGAGAGAAATGGGAAATAGGTAGATGAGGTGGCTGCTAATGTGGCTTAACAGGAGAGTAGTAACAATAAATGCTATCCTTCAGTCTTTAGATATATATAGATATAGACTAGTCGCTGTGCAATGCACGAGATAGTTTTAGGAAAATTATTTATATTTACTTTGCTCAAACAAATAATCACTTGGAACAAATAAGACTTCACCTTCTACGTACCATGGCTCAAAGCATTCTATAAAAGTATAATTATATTTGCAATGAGAACTAAACAATTATATATCAATTATTGCAAAAATTGTAGATTGATTGAAACAATCATTTAATTCTTTTTTGTTTGTTCATTCGTTTACAGATTTAAAAAAGTATATATTCTTTTTCCTCTCTAATCTAGAATAGAAGATGATACTCATTCTACATGTACAACAAAGTTAAAATATAAGAGCCAAAGGGGAAAGATATGAAGAGAATACAATTTGTCTCTTAAATATAAAGGAAGAAACTCATAATAAATGCTAGGGAAAATAAACACCCCTTCCCTCACAAATTATAGAAGCTGTTATTCAAAGCAGAAGTAAATAGAGATACAACAGAAGCTGTTATTCAAGTAGCAGTAAATAGAGATACAACAACCACCAAAATAGCTTTCACAAAAGTATCTAGAAATTCCCAAGGAAATAAGATTCTCACTGATCCAAGGCATGATGGGTTACACCATTGGATGTTGTGTTGACTATTTTGAAAGATATTATGTTTTTTTCGCTTACTATTGTCATAAACAATGGTATGGTTTGTCTTTATACAAAATGGCGGAACAGAACTTTTCAGTGTTCTGCGCCCTTAATCTACACTTTAAAATATTATTTACAAAATAATAAGATTCTTATCTAAACAATAATTCATTTTAAAGGAATCAATATATATTTTCTCCTATTAATGAAGACTTGGAATTGGTATGAACTTTCCTTCCTTTACCACCCATCTGAACACAATGAGAAGAAAGATTTAAATTTTATATTCTTTCATTTACTTCCAATTCCATGGTTCCTAAAATGGAGATGTTTTAATAATTGTTTGTATTCAGATTATAATTGGAAAAACTCATCCAATTGAGAACTTAGGAAAAGAATCTTTCTTGGGGTCAATCAATCAATTTATGTGACCAAATTCATTGGGATATGGAAGAGAAGTCGAAGCTACAAAATTAATGTAATCATTATCCTTATCCATCATAATTTATAAGTTACCGTAGATAGCTTTGACTAAGCAAAAGAACGAATAGACCATGGTGGAACTCCTAAAATGTTAAACTTCCTCTACTCATATCAAATCGATGTTTAGATCAATGACTACTATAACTTTAAACCTTGTCTATCATAAATATCCTAAAATGTACACATGCAAACCCTTGCAAAAAAAAAAAAAAAACTGCAAACCTTCAATTCGTAGACGAAAATAAAACATAAAAATCTTAATACTTACAAATGCAAACCCTTATAGAAATTTCTGAGAAGGAAAAAAAACTGGAATTTTAAAATGAGGAGGTTTGTTTGGTTTAACAATACAATAAATGTTGTAGAAAAGAAGCCAAAATTTGTGGGAAAAAAAAGTCAATCCATGAAACTCAAGTAGAGTAAATGGAATTGAAATTCAAATATTGTTCTTCTAGTAGAATCCTTATTGTTCTTTAATACAGTAGTAATATGAAACACAAAGGAGCAGTAATATGAGTATATGACAACTTCCAATGTTTCCATAAGTGCAGGCATAAAAACATACCTAGATAGGCAAAATTTTCCATCTTTATAATAAGCATCGCTTTGCAATGGATCACACTTTTTTTTTTTTTTGTAAAGATGCAGTGGATCACTTAAAACTTGATATGCTTTACCTAATACCTACAAACATAAAAAATAATGAATGAACTTGGACTTTAAAAAATAATCTCTTTGCATGGTTTTAATATTGGGAACAAAGTTATGAGAATGAAAAAAAAAAAAAAAAATGAAGCAATAGATGACAGTGCAGGACACTTTGCATCATGCATATGAACTTTTAATTCTACTTTAAATAACATCCAAATTTTTAGGAAAAATTACACTTTACCCACTTGTGGTTTGCCCGAAAAATACTTTACCTACCTGTGGTTTAAAAATTGGCACCTTACTCACTTGAGATTAGTTCTGTTTGTCTCCCGTTACCCACCTTTGTTAAAAATATGGGTAGCTTTGTATTTTTGTTACCTTTTTTTTATCTCTCTCTCTCCTCTCAAAACATTAAAAAACTAAAAATTCAAGGGAAAAGAAGATCTAAAAGCTAGGTTTTATAAAAATTAAAACCTAACTTTTACATCTTTTCATTTATCAACTTTTAGATCTTCTATTTTAACACATTAAAAAAAGTGTTAGCAAACAAAAAAAATTTTAATAGCAGAAAGAGAATTGATAACAATAAGAAAATAGTAAATTAGACAATTGATAACTATTAGATTTAGATGTGTGTTGGTTTGAAATCTGTGACAAGATGAGTACTTCCATGTTGTCTTCGAAAACAAGCTATATTGCTTACCTTGTGTTCAAGTTGAGGAGAGCCTGTAAATTTGATGACCCTCCTTTGAAGGCTTCAGTTGGACTACTGGAGGAGGTGAGGTTTATGAATGAACTATTTGTTTGGGCCTTCCTGCTTTAAAGCCAAGCTGAGAAAAGATGGATGGTTAAAGATTGAGTTGGGCGAGTTTTTCAATGAAGGAGGAGAAGATGATGAACTGCAAATTAAAATTATGGGGTAGAAGAAGGTGAGTGGAATACTGCCCTCATTGATGCCCTTAAGTAGGGATAGCAATTTTACCCCGCCTCGCTTAACCCGCTCCTTTCCGCTTTGCCTTACACGGGTTTTCCCCACTTTGCAAAAGGTGATGGGGTGGGGATAAGGCTAGATTTTAGCCCTGCACCATGGTGTGGGGCAGGGATGAGTTTAGACTTTTTGGACCCAACCCGCCCTGCCCTGTCTTATCCATACCCTGTATTGATAAGGGTTAAATTGTATAATTTTTATATCCTAAAACCCTAATATTTAAACAAACATATTATCATCTTATTTTATTTTACCCAACAAGGATTTCTACCCTTTTTTTTCTTTAGCAATGTTAGAAATAAGGTACCAATTTTAATATTTTCTTTTGTCTTTATTATAAACAAATTTATATACTATTGAATAATTGATTTTGTATTATGAGATTTTTGTTTTTGTTGTGATATTGTCTTGTTAAACACTTTAATAATATTATTCAATTTTTGCTAAAAATTAGTTTGATTCGATGCGATAAATTTATTTTTAATTTAAAGTATATTTTTATTAACAAAACAAATTTTATTAAAAGCAATTGTAATAGTTGTGGGAAAATTAACAAGAAGTAGAGTATTACGGGGTGGGGCAGGACTTTGCGGGGCCCCAAGGAGCGAAGATGGGGCAAGAAAACTTTCCTCATCATGCGGGGTGGGGTGGGACGGAGATAAAATAAGACAAAACCATGTGGGGTGGGGGTGAAAACCCTATTCTTCGGACCCGCTCTGCCCCATTACCATCCCCTCAAGGTTGAAGGGATTGAGATCAGGCCTACAACAGGTTAATAAAATTTGTGGTTTATATTATAATATAACAGGTTTTATTATAATATCATGGATTTGTTTATAGGGTTTGGTGATATATATATATATATATATATATATATATATATATATATATATATATATATATTAATATTATAATATAAACAGGTTATAAGACAAAACTGAACACAGAAACATCCAAACAATAAATTAGAGTTTGTTTGTAGTACAAACTCCTGGTTTTCTTAAACCTTTCCTTTGAACCTTCCCTATTACCCATCTTGAATCTCTGGCACACCCATGAGACAAACAAGCCAAATAAAAAGAGCAAGTGTAATGAACCAGAAAATCCACGTAGCAAAATGGGTTTAAGGAGAAAATCAGTACCTGAAGACATGAGTGAGGAGTAGTAATTTGAGAACATGGTTGACAAACCATTCTCTGTGGATTCAAGAAGCAGCATTTTTTCTTGTCAAGCTTGGGTTTTTCTGCTTTGTAGTTGGGATTCTATGTCAGAGTGAAAGAGTTTCTCGTCGAAGTAAGTGAGTAAAATTAGAGTTTAACTTCTGAATTTATAAAACATGCAAATGGCATATTACAAGTGGTAATTGACTTGAAGTTGTGCAAATACTACCTTTGGCATCACGGTCTAATCTTTTAGAGATCTATAGTGGCATTATTTATCTATTGAATCTTAAGACATCACTAAGTTGGACTTCCACCAATTATTTCTCTCTATTAAATTGTTAAAGGAATCAGCTAGTTTACAGGAAGGTGAATAAAACTTGAAATTTTTATCAACACATCTCAAAAACTTTTAATCGTTTCTTCTATGTAATATAAATATTTAAAGGATCTTGAGATAGATAAGTACTCAATACAATTATTGAAAAGTTTTTAATTCTATCATTTAATCTGAAATATAACCTATCGCATAGGTTTGTGAATATATTTGAAAATAAAACCTGTCTCAATTCTATTTAAAGGTCTCTAATTCAAAATACATTCATTTGAAATAAATAAAACCTGTCATGATATATTGTAAGAAAAGATCACAAGATTGGAAATACATTTGAAATAAAACCTGTTGTAATATATTGTACAAAAAGAGAATCATAGGTTTGAAAATACATTTGAAATAAAACTTGTCGTAGTTTCAGTATACAAAAGAGGATCATAACATTGGAAATACATTTAAATAAACCTATCACATTTTTTCTAAAAGTTTCTAATTCACAATACATTCATATGAAAGTTTCTGAAATTTTTGATGATTCAATTGTTCTCCAAAATACAAGTTTTTATAATTCATTGCCATGCCGCCGTTGGATGACAGATTGTGCACTAATTCTAGCCACATACTCCAAGAATTCATTTAAGACGGTGGGGGAATTTTCCTTTGAAGTATTCAAAGCCATCTATCTACATCACAGCTGGGAAAAAAAATTGAGAATAAGCTGCAGCCAACATTAGAAGAAAAATCCAGACAATAAAAACACTTAAAAACCCACTTGAATTTTGATGAGTCATTACAAAACGAAGGGCACAACTACACACAACAAAGCAATAGAAATATCAAACCTCATGGTGAACTTTTAGTCATACTTAATGTCATCAACCTAGTCTGACACTTTTTTTTATCATCAATCCTAGTTTGACATTCTCACCAATAGATCTAGAACATCTAAAAAGATTACCAGTTTTTTAAAAGTAAACTATGTCTAGTATGTCATTAGCATCTGCCAATGTACTTCAATTTTTGTTATGAATTCTCGCAATCAGATTTTTAATATTTATTAAAATGTTAATTAACTTTTCCTTGTTGTTACTGTATGGGGCATAGTACTAAACCCAGAACATATGACCCACGTTAATGATTTACTAACTTTGAGGATCAGGATCCTTTTTGGGGATATGTTAAAATTTCATTAACTTTTCCTTCCTGTAACACAAGTTCATCAAACATGATTTCTTCTACATTACCGTATGAGGCACTAGTACTAAAAGTAAAAGCCCACCTAGATCAACTGACCCACGTTAATCAAATCCGCAAGGACATCGTGTTAGGCCATGAAATTGTTTAATTAAATTAAAAGAGACGGCATGAAAAAGCAAGCCAGTGAAAATTAAGTCCGAATTAAATGGCATGAAAAATCAAAACTATCCGGCCAGGGAGAGGGGAGTGTGGCCGATAGGTGGGCATATCGAGAGCAATTACTCATTCAGTTATCCTCTCAAATGAAAGTCCCATGTATTCCCCAGGCCTCTCTAGTAGAATGCAGTTCAAAATGCAACTTGATAGCAAACTACTTAAGGGCCAAATTTACAAAAGTCCAATGGGCTCAGGGGATAGTTAAACCTTAATATCAGGGTGTGTAATTGAGAATGAGAGAGAGAGATGCAAACATATTGACTAATAATTCATATTATTTAAAGGACAAAACTTAAGTACAGTACTTTAGGTGCTGTTCCTTAAGTTCCCCTTTTAGGATTCAGCTATGTGATTATTTAACTAAAAAATACACTTCCCTTCTATGAGAAAAAATCAACACGGCAGAATCTTAAGAGGGAAATCTAAGAAACAGCACTTAAGTATTGTACTTAAGTCTTGCCCTTAATTAATTAAAATGAATAAATATTACAACATCAATGTAAAGATGTGGGAGTGAATATGGAAGATGAGGAGTTAGTGAAAATGTTTAATCCCACATTGAAAAGAAGAGAGACTATTTTATTCTTTTTAATTGTGGTGATTAATGGGCTAATATGAATTAACTCAGATATTAGGCTAGATACGTGCGCAAGGGGGAGGTGAAGGGTGCAGGTATCCATCAGATTAATATCCAGCAAGTCAGATTAATATATACTTGTTATATATTTATGTGGGCGTTATCTCCTTATCACTATGCTTTGTTAGGATTAGTGCCCTTAAATCCTATTGTATGATGCTATGTATGATATTATGTATGACATGATGTATGACTTAATATTGTGATTGATAAAGTTATTTTATTATTATCTAAAATAATGGTAACATGAATATGAGACATTATCATATAGTCCATGAGATGCATTGTATGTGATTTATGTGAAAAGTCACAGAAGATGTAAATCACAAGTTCTTTGTAAACTCAGAATTAATAGTTCGTAGTCGGTGATGAAATTGGGCATTTCATCTGCGAAGACTATAACGTGTCAACTAAGATGATTTGTCTTGATCATGGAAGTGGAAGCTTCTAGTTGATATGTTGATATATTTTAAGAGTTAAAACATATTGAACAGAACTGCTGTGAGATTTATTATTCTTCTAACGACTGTCAAATGAATAATAAATCTCACGACTTCTATTTGCATGAACTCTTAATCCTGAGAGAATAATAGACCTGATCATGAAGTGTAGGTTGCTTTGATATATCAGGAGTGAGATCTGAAGTGACGGTCAAAACCTCAGTATGTTGGACAGCCACATTTAGTGTTGATGGAACATATATTCTCAAGATGGAATTCATAGTCTCTTGATGGAGATATAAAATATTCCCTTAAGATAAGTTTAATGGTTTCAGTTATTCAGAGAGTTAGGCCTAACCACTTTAGTAAGAAATTACTAAAGTATATATTTATGAAATTGGATTTCATAAATATATAATGAATAACTTTAAAGAATTAAACCGGGTACTCAAGGATAAGATGTAGTAATTTACAAAGTGGCAATCTACATTTATGACTTTGTGTTATTACGAATATTTTATGAAGGGGTTACGTGTACAATAAAGTCTTGGGATATAATTTATTAATAAGGCCTAGAGTGCAATTATATTTATATAGTGGTATTAAATATAATTAATGGTAACTTTGGACTTGTCAAGAGTTGACGGAAAAGCCCAAGGCCCATTGGAGCTAGTGTCTTATTGGTCCCTTTTGGTCCCACTCCAAGCCACACACTAAAGCCCAATTGGAAATGCCCAATAGGCCAGCCCAATTAGATGATCAGTTAGTTATAAAGGGAGAAACATACAGAATTTTTATAGAGAAGAGATTAGAAAAGAAAAAGAAATGGTGTGTGAGAGAGTGTGAGACACACTTTCATTCTCCCTTTGAAAAACTAATTGAGAGACCACACATCTTGGGCGTAAAGTGGAATTGGAGTGAAGATTAAAAGTGTTCCCAAGTGCTTCTAATCTTTGTTTTGAATTTCTCCACACCAAGGTACGCTATCTTGTTCTTAAATTCTGAAATTTATATTGTGCACGTTATCAATCATGAATGAAATAGATCCTAGTTCGTTGCTTCCGCTGTGGGTTTTGCATGAGATGCAAAACCAGAATTTTTTCCTTCAATTGGTATCAGAGCCAGGTTTTCATATCATGATTGTATAGCATGTGATTAAATTTTAGAATTTATGAAAACCGTCATCTTTGTGTAGACATGGTTTGATTATCATGGTTTTATGAATTTACGTTATTAGCGTTGAAATTTATATGCCATGATTCATATATGGAAAATGATTGATTTCGTATGTTATAATATGGAATTAATCTATATTTATGGTTGTTATCATTCGGTTATATATTCATAAGCCGTCAAGAACTAGCATGTATATAATTGTAAACAGTTAATGGCGGAATGATATTTGCCAAATAGGGTCCACGAGATCATGCATAAAGCAAAACCTTTACACAGATTGAATGCAATAGTTCTGTAACCGTTTGGTCAATGCACTGCTTGATATTTTCTTGCACCTTTTGGACTATATTGCATGGTTTGACCATTCTTTTGCTTTGAAAGAAAGTGAATCCATGTGACATTGTTTGTTTTTGGCTTGTACCTTTTGGACTTTCATGCATGGTTTGACCATTGAATGAGATGGCCACTTTTTGCTTGAAAAAATGAATACGTAAGGATTCTTCCCTTTTGACCATCATATATTGTATTATATATATATATATATTATATAATATAATATAATATAATAATCATATGTTGTATTATATATATATATATATTATATAATATAATATAATATAATAATCATATGTTGTATTATATATATATATATATATATTATAATATAATATTATTTTATAATATATGAGTTTTTATTACGTTATATATATATATATATATAATATAATGTAATTAAATATATATTACATATATTAATTGGTATATTATATTATATATAATATAATATGAATTTTTATATGTAATAAGGGTTTTTATTACGTTATATATATATATATTTATATATGTTAATGCTAGGATTATAAAATTTATTCCTAATTAGATTAGGATTATATTTTTTCACGTGTCTAGCATTATTATCATTCTTGATCTTAAAAACCTTTATTTTAAAATATTTAGTGGGAGAGAGATACAAGGGTTGGATCTCACGGCCTTCATTGTTGGTTCATAGTAGTGTGAAATTTATACTTTGTCTTTGCCTCGAGCTTAGCATTCCATGCGGAGAGTATTTATTTCATGGTCCTACAAGATTGAATTTCCTGGTTTATAGTAGTTTGATAAACACCTTGTCTTAGTTTCGAGTTTTGCATTCCATGCGGAGGGTGCTTTATCATGGTACTACAAAATAAGCCTGTTAAAGGGATGAAATGTGGTTACACATAATTCTAGACAATGGTATACACTAGACTAAGTATTATAGTATCCTCTAGGCTGAGTTCTTACTATTATTACTTAGAGGCTAAATGTAAAACGGCATATTATTAGTGTTTGATAAGAGTTATCATGATAGCACTAATAATGAGAATAGTTCTCAATCAATCATAGTATTTTATGTTCACTCTATGCTGAGGGATATTGAATATGAGATTGGGTTGTCGTTGCATATATTATTTTATGGTTTTATTAAGGTTCCATATTATATGCTTTTATGCTAAATTGATAATGTCCAATTTACTTATTATATTCATGTTTATTATTTTCAGATTTTGTCATGGCATCATTTAACCCACTTGTTTCTATTCTTAACCAAAACAAACTGACTGGATCCAACTATGTTGATTGGAAAAGAAATTTGGACATTGTTCTTACTGCAGAAGAGCACAAATATGTGCTTACTCAACCATGTCCTAACTTTCCTTCATTAGATGCTCCTCTTGAGGGAAAACAACGATATGATCGTTGGCAGAAATCTAATGAGATGGCCAAGTGCTACATCCTAGCATCTATCTCAAATATTCTACAGCATCAAATACAGGATGTAGAACTTGCTTCGAACATAATGCATAGTCTGAAGGAGATGTTTGGTGAGCAAGGCCGTTCTGCAAGGCAAGAAACCATGAGGCAAATTTATAATACCAAAATGGCTGCAGGAAGTTCAGTGAGAGAGCATTGTCTTAGGATGATTGCTAATCTGAACACATTAGAAGTTTTAGGTGCCGACATTGATGGAGAACCCCAAGTGGATATGATACTCCAGTCACTACCAGAATCATTCAAGGAATTCAGACTCAATTATAATATGAACAAAAAGATTTATTCTTTGTCTAAATTAATGAATGAGTTAGTGGCGGCGGAAGGCATCCTTGGTACTTCTAGTGTTGAAGCCAATGTGGGTGAAGTTTCTACTTCTCAACCTAAGTCGAAAGGCAAGGGTAAGAAGAAGAAGAAGAAGGACTTCACTAAGAAAGATGGTAAACAAATTGCCTTAGGGGTTGCCAACAAAGGAAAGAAAACCAAAGGAAAGTGTTTCCATTGTGGTGAGAAAGGACATTGGAAGAGGATTTGTCCAACATTCAACGCTGCCAAGAATAAAGGTATGAAAAGTTCATTTCTTCTTGAAATATGTTTAGTACAGAATCCAACAGATTCCTGGTGTGTTGATTCAGGTTGTACTAATCATATCTGCAATTCTTTGCAGGGGTTCTAGGAGACCAGAAAGTTGAATGAGGGAGAACTATTTCTTACTTTGGCTGATGGGAGCAAGATTCCGGTTGAAGCTGTTGGAGTGTTTAATTTGTGTTTTAAATCTAGAGTTTTAATATTGGAAGACTGTTTGTATGTACCTAATGTTCGTAGGAATTTAATTTCTGCAACTTACTTAGGTAAACATGGATATTGTGTTATCCTGAAAGACAATGTTGTAATAAAGAAGGATAAAGTGTTTATCTGTTCTGGCAATATTGTAGATGGTCTTTATATTTTAACTCCTGATAAGCATGAATTATACAATTCTGAATTAGATAGTAACTCTTATGTGAAATCATTAAAGAGAAAGTTTCCTTCTACTAGTGATGCATATCTATGACACTTGCGTTTAGGTCATATCAATTCAAGTAGGATTCAAAGACTAATCAAAGATGGACTTTTACAGCCCATGAACTTTGTTGGTTTTCCAGTTTGCGAATCTTGTTTGGAAGGAAAGATGACCAAACGACCTTTCAATGCAAAGGGTAGAAGAGCCCAAGATTTGCTAGAACTAGTACATTCAGATGTATGTGGTCCTATGTCAATCCAAGCAAGAGGTGGCTATGAGTATTTCATTACTTTTACTGATGATTACTCTAGATTTGGTTATGTGTACCTAATGAAACAAAAGTCCGAAGCCTTTGAAAAGTTCAAAGAGTTTAGGGCTGAAGTTGAAAATCAATTGGATAAACACATAAAGGCCATTTGATCTGATCGAGGTGGCGAATACCTTCTTGGTGATTTTAAGGATTACTTGACTGAAAATGGGATTATATCCCAATTGACTGCACCTGGAACTCCACAACAAAATGGTGTAGCAGAAAGAAGGAATAGAACTCTTTTAGATATGGTTAGGTCCATGTTGAGTTATTCGACTCTACCAATTTCTTTTTGGGGATATGCCTTAAATACTGCGATGTATCTTCTGAATTTAGTACCTTCGAAGTCTACTCCTAAAACACCTGTAGAGTTGTGGAATGGGCGTAAGCCTAGTATGAGACATCTCCACATTTGGGGTTGTCCAGCACATGTGTTGAAAGGAAAGTCTGACAAGTTACAGTCTAAAACAGAAGTGGTATTTTTTGTAGGGTATCCAAAAGGAACAATTGGAGGTTTATTCTATAGTCATAAGGATAATAAAGTGTTTGTTAGCACAAATGCCAAATTCTTGGAAAATGACTATATGAATAATTTTACTCCTAGAAGTAGAGTTGTCTTGGCTGAAATGAATGAACCTGTAGTTGAACAACCAATGGATGAAACTAGGGATGATGTGGCTGTATTAGATACACCACAAGATACTGCTCATGAGATGTCTAGTACACAGGTGCCTCGGCGTAGTGGGAGAATTGTTCGACCTCCTATAAGATTCATAGGTTTGGGAGAAACTTATGAGGCTATCTCAGAAGAGGCTGAATCGGATCTTTACACTTATGATGAAGCAATGAATGATATAGATGCACATCATTGGGTCCAAGCTATGAAATCTGAATTGGATTCTATGGATTCCAATCATGTATGGGATCTTGTAAAGGCGCCTAATGGCATTAAACCTGTTGGTTGCAAATGGGTTTACAAGAGAAAGAGAGGGATAGATGGAAAGGTTGAAACCTTTAAAGCAAGACTAGTGGCGAAAGGGTATACACAAAAAGAAGGTATTGATTATGATGAAACTTTTTCGCCAGTAGCCATGCTTAAATCTATCAGAATTCTCTTATCCATTGCTGCTCATTATGATTATGAGATTTGGCAAATGGATGTCAAGACTGCATTTCTTAATGGCAATCTTGAAGAAGAAATATACATGTTGCAACCAGAAGGTTTCATAGCAAAGAACTAAGAGCATATGGTATGCAAGTTGAATAGGTCCATTTATGGACTTAAACAAGCATCTAGATCATGGAACATTAGATTTGATCAAGCAATCAAGTCATTTGGTTTTGAACAAAATCTTGATGAACCATGTGTGTACAAAAGACATCGAGACAAAGTAGTAATGTTCCTAGTGCTTTATGTTGATGATATTCTACTCATTGGGAATGATGTAGGGGTAATGTCATCGGTTAAAGTTTGGTTGTCAAGCCAATTTGATATGAAGGACTTGGGTGAGGCTAACTTTATTCTAGGGATCAAGCTTTGGCGAGATCGCAAGAATAAGATGTTAGGCTTATCACAAGCTGGATATATAGATAAGGTTCTAGAACGGTTTAGAATGCAAAACTCCAAGAAAGGATTGCTTCCTTTTAGACATGGAGTTCCTCTGCCTGATGACCAAAGGCCTAAGACTCAAGAGGAAGAAAATATGATGAGACAAGTTCATTATGCTTCTGCAGTGGGAAGTCTCATGTATGCCATGCTTTGTACTAGACCAGATATTTGTTATTCAGTTGGCATGGTTAGCCGATATCAATCAAATCCAGGACCAAAACATTGGCAAGCTGTAAAGCATATTCTCAAGTATCTTAGGAGAACGAGAGATTATATGCTTGTTTACCATAGTGAGGATTTGATTCCCATTGGCTATACAGATTCAGATTTTCAATCAGATCTAGATCTCAGAAAATCCACTTCAGGATGTGTTTTCACCTTGGGAGGTGGAGCCATAAGTTGGAGGAGCGTTAAGCAATCTTGTATTGCGGACTCCACCATGGAAGCCGAGTACGTTGCTGCTTGTGAAGCAGCAAAGGAGGCTGTTTGGCTCAAGAAATTCCTTTCTGATCTTGGTGTTGTAAGAATGGAGCAACTTCCCATCACATTGTTTTGCGACAATAGTGGAGCGGTTGCACAATCCAAAGATCCAAGAAATCACAAGAAAGGAAAGCACATTGAGAGGAAGTACCACATCATTCGAGACATTGTTGCTCGTGGAGATGTTGTGGTAGCAAAGATTGAAAGTGCAAATAATCTAGCAGATCCTTTTACCAAAGCCTTACCTCAAAGGACTTTCGAGTCACATTTGGAGGGAATGGGAGTTAGATTAGTGCACAATAGTCTTTAGGGCAAGTGGGAGATTGTTAGGATTAGTGCCCTTAAATCCTATTGTATGATGCTATGTATGATATTATGTATGACATTATGTATGACATGATATATGACTTAATATTGTGATTGATAAAGTTATTTTATTATTATCTAAAATAATGGTAACATGAATATGGGACATTATCATATAGTCCATGAGATGCATTGTATGTGATTTATGTGAAAAGTCACAAAAGATGTAAATCACAAGTTCTTTGTAAACTCAGAATTAATAGTTCGTAGTCGGTGATGAAATTGGGCATTTCATCTGCGAAGACTATAACGTGTCAACTAAGATGATTTGTCTTGATCATGGAAGTGGAAGCTTCTAGTTGATATGTTGATATGTTTTAAGAGTTAAAACATATTGAACAGGACTGCTGTGAGATTTATTATTCTTCTAACGACTGTCAAATGAATAATAAATCTCACGACTTCTATTTGCATGAACTCTTAATCCTGAGAGAATAATGGACCTGATCATGAAGTGTAGGTTGCTTTGATATATCAGGAGTGAGATCTGAAGTGACGGTCAAAACCTCAGTATGTTGGGCAGCCACATTTAGTGTTGATGGAACATATATTATCAAGATGGAATTCATAGTCTCTTGATGGAGATATAAAATATTCCCTTGAGATAAGTTTAATGGTTTCAGTTATTCAGAGAGTTAGGCCTAACCACTTTAGTAAGAAATTGCTAAAGTATATATTTATGAAATTGGATTTCATAAATATATAATGAATAACTTTAAAGAATTAAACCGGGTACTCAAGGATAAGATGTAGTAATTTACAAAGTGGCAATCTACATTTATGACTTTGTGTTACTACGAATATTTTATGAAGGGGTTACGTGTACAATAAAGTCTTGGGATATAATTTATTAATAAGGCCTAGAGTGCAATTATATTTATATAGTGGTATTAAATATAATTAATGGTAACTTTGGACTTGTTAAGAGTTGACGGAAAAGCCCTAGGCCCATTGGAGCTAGTGTCTTATTGGTCCCTTTTGGTCCCACTCCAAGCCACACACTAAAGCCCAATTGGAAAGGCCCAATAGGCCAGCCCAATTAGATAATCAGTTAGTTATAAAGGGAGAAACATACAGAATTTTTATAGAGAAGAGATTAGAAAAGAAAAAGAAACGGTGTGTGAGAGAGTGTGAGACACACTTTCATTCTCCCTTTGAAAAACTGATTGAGAGACCACACATCTTGGGCGTAAAGTGGAATTGGAGTGAAAATTAAAAGTGTTCCCAAGTTCTTCTAATCTTTGTTTTGAATTTCTCCACACCAAGGTACGCTATCTTGTTCTTAAATTCTGAAATTTACATTGTGCACGTTATCAATCATGAATGAAATAGATCCTAGTTCGTTGCTTCCGCTGTGGGTTTTGCATGAGATGCAAAACCAGAATTTTTTCCTTCATGCTTAAGTTGTAAAATTAAGCCATGATTTGCATTAGTCCCTATTATTTATCTTTACATAATTTCTTGAATAAGATGTCATTCATTGTGTGTAATTTTCTATTTTCAAGAAATCATGTGAGAAAGATGAGTTTACAGGAATTTGTGAGAGAATGGAGGCTAAACTAGAATTAAGTGGAGCTAAAGGACCATGCTTAAATGTCTAAGGAGGTGCAGTAGGAGTGCTTGGATCGTCTACTCTGATTGGAAGCTTCAAATAAGGAAAGAAACCAAAGAGGCAGAATCTGAAAAGGAAAAATTTGATTTGAGTACTGATCAATATTTTGGACGTATCTCACTCATCAAAAATCCAATTGATACAAGGTTAGATGGGTTGGAACCGTACCTCAATTATCTACAACTTTCTAGTTTTGAGTTTTTCGAAATTCACAAGTTTTAAAGGCCGAAATTAACTCACAAGTTACCGCTATAAACCTGGACGTAAATTAAAATAGTAAAAGTTTTTATATTCTTGGGACACTTTTTTGTTAGGGTTTTGAAGGGAGGCTGTAGAACAAATTTTGACAGAGAAAACCTTGTATTTTCCTTTCTCTAATGGCAGCCTAAACTCTTTGCTAGGGCTAGGGGTTATGTTTCTTCTATACGGTATGAATATTCAATGTGATTCTTTCTAAGATTTTATCAACAACATATTTGATTGTTCAATTAGATTTCTTTTAATGTATTAGTACTTCCGTGCTTTCAATAAGTTCAATCATGTTTTTCTTGTTGTTTAGATGAATTTCTAATAGTTTCAAATAGAAATTAGATTTTAAAGTGAATGGGTTTTTCTGAAAAACTTTTCTAACCGCATTATTAATCGAGGTTATCATGCGTTCTTGAATTGTCTCAGTTCAACCGAATCATAAGTTTTAAATTGTATAAGAACAATCAATTATGAAATAGATATTTTCTTAGATCATAAAGAATCTCATATCAATATAGGGAAACACCCCGATGCCCTAGTATTTACATTATTGATTTAAATAAGTTTTTATTATTATTCTTGTTAACAATCACCAAGCAAAAGTATTTTTCTTCTTCACCAAAATTATTATTTAATTATATTGTCTTTGAATTTACCCTGCTTCTTGTGGTTCGACCTTGGTACTCCGAGAATTATATTGCTACGATCTCCTACACAAGCAGTATGTATTGTATTTTTTGGTTGGACTCTGGATTTGAGATTATCTTGAAACCATTCTGATAGGGATGATTGAAAGAACTATATATGTCGGTAAGTAGAATGACATTTTCGTAACGAGAAGAATGGGCAAAGATGAGGTTCCTAATCAAGAAGCTGTCATGGGTGCATTTCCATACAAAGTATTTTAACTTATTTGGACCAACAAATGTCAAATCCCAATCTAACATTTGGTAGAGGTTTTTGAGGGATGAAGTTGGTATAAAACAAAGGTACTTGTTGCCTTGACAGAGCAAATTCCATCCACAGATGGTCAGATTTGGGTTTGCTGGCGTTTCCAACGATCACTTAATATGATAACAAAGATTTTTAATTGAGTGTCTTGTTCCACTAATGGACCAATAAATCGCTGTCTTAGAGGACCACCAAGCAGCCAATTATTCAGTAAGTTGCTATTTAGTAATATTGCTTTAATCTATACTGATTGCTTTAAGATCCTAGGTTTATAGTTGGATGGAAGGCTGTGTTAGCCACATTAGCGCTACACCTTAAAAGGATTAATAACATCCTTGTTAGTTAGGGTTTTTTGAAATCTCTTATAAACCCAAAATCCACCTAATAAACTCCCATGCACAATCAACAAGACTCAGTACACAACAACATATCTATCTTGGCATACCCATCTTGTGGCTAATAACATGCTTGTGATTTAGGTGCATATCTAGCATGAGGAACAACACAGTTATGGATATCTCTTAAAAAAATGAATATCATCAAATATGTGCAATACTGGAGGGCTTATAATTCAATTTGCTTTTGATAATTTGCAGAGAGTCAAGTATTGTCACTTTGGTCTTCTTAGATCTTATTACTAAGCAAGTAGGAAACACTCTTGCTAAACTCAACATATATATTCAGGTGCTTAAGGTGAGAATCAGGCACATAAGAACCACAAAATCAACAAGTTTTAGCTTAATTAAGTCAGAGGTGCTTCTGTCCAAAATGTGAAGAACATCAGGTGCAGGACTACAGTAAACTTGAACATTGAGCGTCTCCAAATTGACATGCATATTCATCTTTGTAACTATAAATATGTCAGCATATGTATTTATTCTAAAGTTTGTTCATTGGTACTAAGGTGCTAGTATGTCGAAAGCATGAATGTGATAGAACCTTCTTCTTAAGAAAGAACATTTTCTATTGAAATAAAACTTAATGTGTAAATTCGCAATGTCAAGGCACCTAGTTGAACCACAATAGTCTACCCCCGTTTTAGAAAATAAAAAGGCAACAAAATTTAGTAGCAATTTATTAAACTCGAGTTCCATATTTCATTTTTCCTTTGGTCAATATAATTTTTGTGTGTGTGTGCACTCGTTGAATATATAAATTTTAGTTTGGAGCATAAATCCATAACAGGATGTATGACTCTCTCCCTCTCTCTCTCTCATGCGCGCGCGCGTGTGCAAAGGAAGCATGATTCTCTCAATATACCTGCCACATATTATTGAAGCAATTTTTGTTACACCCAGTTCTGATATCAAAATCACAATGGGCATATATGCAATGAAATAGTTTTATGTGATGATTTCTTTGGTATTAATTTCGTAATATTAAAATTTTCATTATATATTTTAAGAATCACAAAAGTTATACAGATGTTACAAATTACATCAAAATTCCAAATCCAATTGGTTTTTTTCCCCTTCTTCTACTTTGTAGAAGGAAATGATTTTTCTTGGTGTTGAAGAAAAATATATTCTTTAATATATATATATATCTTGGGGGGTGGGGTGGGGAGGGACAGGGCCAAAGAATGGCTTTGTCCTTGACTCTAAGTTTCAGCCACTAGATCTAAGTAGAGAGGTATGGTAGTTCTCCCTCTAATATAATGAGATTAAGAAATCAACTTTTTAGATTTAAGTGAAGTTGAGCAACAAATATGACTCATTAAGCCTTATATGTATTTTTCCTATTCATTTAATCTTGTTTAGCACCAGAGAACTCTAATTTATTTTTCCTCTTAATGGTAGAGTAATTGGATGAGCATTAAAGAAAGCGGTCACAAAATTTTTAGTAAAAGTTTAAATTCATATCATGTTTTGGGAATGCCTTTAGGCTAAGTTGCATCCTACTATTTAGAAAATCTTTCCTTCGTCTTAAAAAGAAATGTAGTTCCTTCTAAATCACAAAGCCAAACAAAAAAATAATCCTATTTTCATAAAAAAAAAAATAAAAAAAAGAGGCGCATTTGCCATGAAAAAATGAGGTGCCTAGCTAACCAAATTTATTCTTAAATAAGGCTTTTTGTTTGGAAAAAGTAAATAAGGATTGATGACCTATTCTTCAGCTAAACAAGAGATATGTTATGATTGGTATTATTGCATTCATTACAATATCTGTTTTAAATTTTGTTAAAAGAAGCAAGTTTTGGTGGTTATTAAATTTTCCTGTTTATAGTAGTACGTTTGATGCCATTCAATTAATGGTGCAATCAAGTAATCATTAGGCTGGACATGGAAAGTTCGGTTTAATCGTGTATATAAAAACCATTCGTATAGCCAGTATTGTTTCATCGTGTGACTCTCTCCAAATTCAATGGCAAGCGGTGTCATATTTCATCCATGCTTCCTTCTCTCATATTATCTTATAGGCCTTTTGGTTACAGCTCATAATGTCCCCCAAGCACAATTAACACCACTCAACGGTCAGCATCTCATGAAGGTCTCAATTGGCACTCCACCAGTAGACATCTATGGCGCTATCGATACAGCTAGTAACCTTGTGTGGACACCATGTGTACCTTGTAATGACAACTGCTTCAAACAGATTCATCCCCTGTTTGATCCTAAAAAGTCCTCCACATATAGTGAAATTTCTTGCCATTCAGAAAAATGTCATCAAGTATGGTACGAAGGCCGTTGTTCTCCTCAAAATAGTTGCATTTACAGCACTGGATATATAAGTGGTTTATCCCATGGTGTTCTGGCCAAAGAAAAAGCCACCATCACTTCTTCCTCTGGGCAAGCGGTTTCCTTTGACATTGTTTTTGGATGTGGACACAACACTACCTTCGCTTCCAATGTCCAAGCAACTATTGGGTTAGGATTAGGGCCTTTGTCCTTTGTTTCACAAATTGGTGGCAAGAGGTTTTCTTATTGCTTGTTGCCATATGGTACTGAATATACTAATCCTAGTATTACAAGCAAGATAAGTTTTGGCAATGGCAGTGAAGTTGTGGGTGATGGTGTGGTTTCAACACCATTAGTAGCTGGAGATGATTATTTTGTGACACTAGAAGGAATTAGTGTTGGAGACACATATGTGTCTTTTAACTCTTCAGGTAACGCTTCTAAGGGCAACATGTGGATCGATTCAGGATCACCAATGTTTGCTTTGCCACCAGATTTTTATGATCGCTTAGAGGTGGAAGTGAAGAAGCAGATTCCAATTGATCCCATCAAGGATGACCCTAATTTGGGGACACGACTTTGCTATAGAACTAAAATTACTAATGAAAATGGACCAATATTGACTATCCATTTTGAAGGTGCAGATGTGGAGTTAAAGCCTATACAAACTTTCAATCAACCGCTTAAAGAATATGAGTATTATTGCTTTGGAATTACAAATACTGCAGATACAGATGAGGCAAATATAGGCGACCATTACCAAGGAATATATGGCAACTATGTTCAAGCAAATTTTTTGATTGGGTTTGACTTTGAAACAAGGATGGTCTCCTTCAAGCCGACTGATTGCACCAAGCTGTAGAGTTTGGGACTTTCATGTAACTTATATGATCAATGAAAGATATATACCTATTCATACTTTATATATAAACAATAATTGATGAACTTAAGTGTGTGCTTGCAATTCTAGTATTTGTGAATCACATGCCTTCCCTTGTCTAGAATGTGATCTTAATCTTCATCTTCTCTGTGGTCCCATGCTATACACCTTTAAACACAAAGATCATATTATAAATCCCCTCTTTCTTACAAATTTACCTGTTAAGGAGGAAGTGGAAGATGAGACAGACGAATTCTATTGTCATGCTTGTGTGGAAGAAAGAAAGAGATCCACTATTACCTGTTTATTATTGTGCTGAACATCATTTTGTTGCTGAATTCAAATGCATTCTCCCTCAGGTAGGTAAATATAAACCGATAAAATTTAAATTGTTTTATAATTGGAAGCTAGGCCTTTTAATCTGGAACTTGAGTTGATCCTTAATTAAATTTTTTTTTAACCTTTTAGAATAAAAAATACAGACTAGAGGAGATGTGATTCTAACATAACGGTACACCACAAATTCGAATATGACTCTAATCAAAACCATGGTAATGTTTAAGAAAAGGTGGAACAAAAAGAGAGAACTAAAAATCAAAACCATGGTAATTATTTTCTCCTACACACAGATAATAAGTTATGACCATAATTGGATGTGTGATTCTCTTAATCAATATAACTACGCAAATGTGAGGAAAGATCTCTCTTTTTTGAAGCAATTTTGGTTACACAAATATGTTAGAAAATTGCTTGATGTGCAAAGAGTTCAGCAGAAGCTCCACATGATTTTTTTTTTTTGCTGGTGAGGAAGAGTGGGCTTAGCCCAATAAGTGAGAGGGGCTTGGGCCCAAGTTGGACATGAGTTCTTTGAGCTAGATCCGTATGGCTTAGTAGATGGGATTTGTATGGAGTTTAGTCTGACTAGGATAAAGGAGTATGTATTCTTATGGGAAAACCACCTCTGTAACATAGAAGCAATCCTAATATATATATATATATATATATATATATATATATATATATATATATATATATATATATGATCTTTCAAATATTTTGAAAATTATATTATACTAGTCTCTAATCCGTGCTATGCATAGGAACCTACCTATTTGTGAGGTAGACTAAATTAATTTCGTAAAATCTTAAATTGATTAAGAAACTACACTGTTGCATGATTTGTTCTTGTATGACTTCAATTTGTTGCTACGCACCTGTTGAGATACATCAACGACCATATCATTATTTTATTTTATATTTTTGGTTTTCCATCTTTATTAATTGTATATTGCAAAATTAATTCTTTGTGGCCAAATGTAATACACTACATGCCATCATAAATTCTAATTGTTTATTGTCTATTTTGAAAGCTCATTTCAACATTGAGTGTTATTTTCTTTCCATCCTAATGCTTACACACACACACACACACACATATATATACACACACACAATACATTTTGCTACTCAATCATTAAGCCACATCATCCACTTATTTTTTATCTTTTCTTTTCTTTTTTAGACTTTTCTTCTCACTACTCTCCAAAAAAACAAAAACAAAAATTTCTTCTTCTCCCTATTATTCCACATCTATGGTTACATTCCCTCCAACCATTTCCTTCCCTCTTTACCTCCGCCTACTATTAGTTTAGTTGTATATTAGGTTAATATAGCACACTACAACAAAAGTTAGAAAGATATGGTTCACTTAAAAAAAATATTAATCAAACATACAAAAAATAATAGAATGATATATTTGTATAGATAAAAAGATATAAAATACTTGTAGAAATCTTTTTAAAAACGACAATACTTGAAGTAAGTGTTACTTTTTATATATTACACCCTATTATATATATATATAAATATATATATATATATATTTCCACGCATCGCGTGGACCTGCCACTAGTTTAAATAAAAAGCAAGACTTATTTTCAAGAAATTAACATATATAGAGGATATTTCAATGTGGCATCATTATGTTTCCATTAAACCAAAGAGACCAACTTTATAAATCCTAAAACACAACCAAAATTAGATTTGGATAGATATTATGCCAATGCCAAAAGCAAATAACTTTACAACCAGCAAAATCTACATACCAAGTCCTAATTTTATTCAATGTGTTATATATGCAAAGGCCCACATGCAAGACATCCTCTTAAAATTTCCCTAGATAGCATATGCATATGCATATGTTTTAGGAGTGTAGGCTGCATATATAATCTCACTAAATTAGATGTCTATAGGCAGAAGAAGAATCACAGCCTAAATTTTCACCATTAAACAACAATCAGTGCAAGCTTTCATTTTGAAGCAAAAGTAATTGCTAATTTCTTCCTTATCTATTACAAAAGATAAAAAAAAATTAAAAGTTCTTCAACTTAAAATTTAACTTTCATTTCATTTCTTAACCAGCAAAAAACAGAACCATTGGGTTTAGGCCTTTTCACCAAGCACTTCCAAAAAACCACAACACAAGCTCTCCCAGAAAAATGCATATCATAGAATAATACATTTAAAATTTGATAGAAATTTGAAATTCATTCCCTTTTTTTGACAAAATACAAGATAGAAATTTGATTTTCTTGATATACATGATTCAATGATTTAACCATACATCAACAATTCAACCCACCAACACAAAAAAGCGTAAAAAAAAAAAAAATCAAACCCACAACAAAAAAAAAAAAAAGCATTTAACATAATGGATTACCTGAAGTTTCATGAGCTTCTAAAGATTGTGGGTGAAGTATTGGTAGCAGGATTCAGTGAGGTAGAGTGGTCGGAGTGTTTGGGTGAGTGTGTGGATTTGAGGTTTGATTTAGGGGGAAGAACTGAGGAAGATAAATTTCCTTATGGAGGACAACGATTGAGAGTGTAGAGGAATTGAGAGTCTGGAATTGAGAGTTTGGAAACATGGAAACATGGATAAACATCGAGTTCCACGTGGATAAATTAGCCACGTCATACATTAGAATATGAAACTCAAGCCTCAAAGAGTCGAGTTCTAGGTGGACTCCACGTGGAAAAAAGCCAAATTAGAACATGAAAATTGAGCCTTTAAGGCTCAAGTTCTTAGGGGTAAATCGAGTCTCTGAAACTCGAGATGCTAGTTTAGTATATAGTTTCAAAATGTTGCTAACTAACTATATAGCCTGGGGATTGGTGTCGAGTGGAAATTTTGGCTGTAGGATTTAATGAGTTATGATTCTATGTGATGAGGTTTATTGATTTTTCTGTAAAATGATGACGTGGATTTCATTCATTGGGTGGCGTAAAACACTTCTTTTACACCAACTCCGGACAGAAGTTAAACTCAATCTAAATTTGGTTTTAGAAGAGTTATGTTGGTGCTACAACTTGTGTCATAACTTGCCCATGTGACGAGTTATGAATGATGGAAAGGTGTCCCCACATGGACCCTACACCCTTCCACCACTTATAACTCGCCATGTGGTCAAGTTGTGGCACCAACATAACTCGTTATAGAATGACATCACAGTATGTAGCTGATTTCCACACACACTATCTAGACCATAATGAATTGACCAAGTTTCTGATGTGTTATTATTTGTGTTTACTAGGTGTAAAGAGTAACCTCTTAATCAATTCTCTTCCCAATACCTGGTGAGACCAAGTCCTGGATTACCAATTACACTTTCCATCTGTTTGAATTTAATGCATGGGGATTGGGGAGCTGTCCAAAATATATAGTAGTTCACATACACTGGTGCTCATCCCATTTTTAGAAATGAAAAAATGGAATTCATTAGCTAGGTTTACAATTTTATGTATGCACCTCGAAGGAAAGGATATTTTTTTACAGAATATTAATTAATGCGTTCCTAGATAATGATGACTAGCAAATAGTATAGGCTACCAAGGCACCCCTTCGGTTGTATGTGTTGTGTTTTTTGGTTGGACATTGGATTTGAGATTATCTTGAAATCATTCTGATAAGGATAGTTGAAAGAACTATATATGTCAGTAAGTAGAACAACATTTAAGTGAGTTATATGCTTAGCCCATCGCAAAGATAGTGTAATGAAAGTTTCATGCTGGTCACATTTTTGTAACTAGAA
Organism: Castanea sativa; assembly: GCF_040712315.1. Taxonomy (NCBI): domain Eukaryota; kingdom Viridiplantae; phylum Streptophyta; class Magnoliopsida; order Fagales; family Fagaceae; genus Castanea; species Castanea sativa. Next base: position 17,151,011 of record NC_134024.1, on the reverse strand, counting down.
GAATGGGCAAAGATGAGGTTCCTGGTCAAGAAGCGGTCATGTGTGCATTTCCATCATATATTTTAAATTATTTGGAGCAACAAATGTCAAATCCAATTCTAACATTTGGTAGAGGTTTTGAAGGATGAAGTTGGTATAAAACAAATGTACTTGTTGCCTTGACAGAACAAATTCCATCCACAAATGGTCAGATTTGGATTTGTTGGCATTTCTAGAAATCACTTAACATGATAACAAAGTTTTTTAATTAAGTGTCTTGTTCCACTAATGGACCAATAAATTGATGTCTTAAAGGACCACTAAGCAGCCAATTATTCAGTAATTTGTTGTTTAGTAATATTGCTTTAATATGTACTGATTGCTTCAAGATCCTAGGTTTATAGTTGCATGGAAGACAGTGTTAGCCACATTAGTGCTACACCTCAAAAGGATTATTAACATCCTTGCTAGTTAAGGTCCTTTGAAATCTCTTATAAACTCAAAATCCACCTAATGGCACCCCATATAGGATCAGTTGGACTCAGTACACAACAACATATCTATCTCAGCATACCCATCTTGTGGGCTAATAACATGCTTGCGATTTAGGTGCATATCTAGCATGTGAAAAACACTATTATGGATATCTCTTAAAAAAATGGATATCTTAAAAAATTTGCAATATTGGAGGGTTTATAATTCAATTTGCTTTTGATAATTTGCAAAGAGTCGAGTATGCTCACTTTGGTCTTCTTAGATCTTATTACTAAGCAAGTAGGCAACATTCTTTCTAAACTCAACATATATATTCAGGTGCTTAAGGTGAAAATTAGGCACATAATAACCACAAAATCAAAAAGTTTCAACTTAATTGAGTTAGAGGTGTTTCTACCCAAAATGTGAAGAACATCAGGTGTAGGACTACAGTAAACTTGAACATTGAGCGTCTCCAAATTGGCATGCATATTCATCTTTGTATCTATAAATATGTCAGCATATGCATTTATTCTAAAGTTTGTTCATTGGTACTAAGGTGCTAGTATGTCGACACCATGAATGTGATAGACCCTTCTTCTTAAGAAAGAACATTTTCTATTGAAATAAAACTTAATGTGTAAATGTATAGTCCCAAGGCACCCAGTTGAACCATAATAGTCTACCCCCTTTTTAGCAAATAAAAAAAGGCAACATCATTTAGTAGCAATTTATTAAACTCAAGTTCCATATTTCATTTTTCCTCTAGCCAGTATAATTTTTTTGTGTGTGCACTCGTTGAATATATAAATTTCAATTTGGAGCATAAATCCATAATAGGATGTATGATTCTCTCTCTCTCTCTCTCTCTCTCTCTCTCCTGCGCACACGCAAAGGATGCATGATTTTCTTAATATACCTGCCATATATTGTTAAAACAATTTTGGTTACAACCAATTCTAATCTCAAATTCACAATGGGCATATCTGCAAAGAAATGGTTTTATGTGATGATTTCTTTGGTATTAATTTCATGATATTAAGATTTTCATTATATATTTTAAGAATCACAAAAGTTATATAGATGTTATAAATTACCTCAAAATTCCAAATCCAATTGTTTTTGTTTTTTTTTCCCTTCTTCTTCTTTGTAAAAGGAAACTATTTTTCTTGGTGTGGAAGAAAAATATATTCTTTGATATAATTTTTTATTTTTTATTCATTTTTTTTTTTGGTGGGGAGGGACAGGGAAAGCTTCCTAGAGCCAAAGAATGGTTGTGTCCCTAACTCTAAGCTTCGGGCACCAAATCTGATCAGAGAGGCATGATAGTTCTCCCTATAATATAATGAGATTAAGAAATCAACTTTTTAGATTTAAGTGAAGTTGAGCAACAAGTATGACTCATTAAGCCTTATATGTATTTTTCCTATCCATTTAACCTTGTTCAGCACAAGAGAACTCTTATTTATTTTTCATCTCTATGGTAGAGTGATTGGATGAGCATTAAAGAAAGCGGTCATAAAATTTTTAGTAAAATTTTAAATTCATATCATGTTTTGGGAATGCCTTTAGGCTAAGTTGCATCCTACTATTTAGAAAATCTTGCCTTCGTGTTAAAAAGAAAAGAAATGAAGTTCCATATAAATCACAAAGCCAAACAAAAAAATAAATCCTATTCTCATAAAATAAAAAATAAAAATAAAAAAGAGACGCATTTGCCATGAAAAAACAAGGGGCCTAGCTAACCAAATTTATTCTTAAATAAGGTTTTTTGTTTGGAAAAATTAAATAAGGATTGATGACCTATTCTTCAGTGAAACAAGAGATATGTTATGATATATTGGTATTATTGCATCCATTACAATATCTGTTTTAAATTTTGTTAAAAAAAGCTAGTTTTGGTGGTTATTAAAATTTCCAGTTTATAGTAGTACATTTGATGCCATTCAATTAATGATGCAATCAAGTAATTATTAGGCTGGACATGGAAAGTTCGGTTTAATTGTGTATATAAAAACCTTTCGTATAGCCAGTATTGTTTCATCGTGTGACTCTCTCCAAATTCAATGGCAAGTGGTGTCCTATTTCATCCATGCTTCCTTCTCTCATATTATCTTATAGGTCTTTTGGTTACAGCTTATAATGTCCCCCAAGCACAATTAACACCACACAACGGTCAGCATCTCATGAAGGTCTCAATTGGCACTCCACCAGTAGACATCTATGGCATTGCCGATACAAGTAGTGACCATGTGTGGACACCATGTGTACCTTGGAATGACAACTGCTTCAAGCAGATTCATCTCCTATTCGATCCTAAAAAGTCCTCCACATATAGTGAAATTTCTTGTCATTCAAAAAAAATGTCAAGTATTGGACAGAGGCCATTGTTCTCCTCAAAATATTTGCATTTACAGCTATGGATATTCGAGCAGTTTAGCCCAAGGTGTTTTGGTCAAAGAAAAAGCCACCATCACTTCTACCTTTGGGCAAGTGGTTTCCTTTGACATTGCTTTTGGATGTGGACACAACAATACCCTCCATTCCGATGTCCAAGCAACTATTGGGTTAGGATCAGGGCCTTTGTCCTTTGTTTCACAAATTGGTGGCAAGAGGTTTTCTTATTGCTTGTTGCCATGTGGTACTGAACATACTAATCCTAGTATTACATGCAAGATAAGTTTTGGCAATGGCAGTGAAGTTGTGGGTGATTGTGTGGTTTCAACACCATTTGTAGCTGGAGATCAATATTTTGTGACACTAGAAGGAATTAGTGTTGGAGACACATATGTGTCCTTTAACTCTTCAGGTAAGGCTTCTAAGGGCAACATGTGTATCGATTTAGGATCACCAATGTTTGATTTGCCACCAGATTTTTATAATCGCTTAGAGGTGGAAGTGAAGAAGCAGATTTCAATTGAAGAGGTGGCTTCACCGATTGTGTATTGAGCAGGCAAGGTTTCCTCGAATACACCTTCTAGAATGGGACCAATGATGAGAAAACCCGGAGTAGCAACATTTATTAGGGGCAAGCGCGGGTCTTTCGCTTTAATAACATTCTTTGGCGCTTGAAAGGCAGACAAGAGAGGTTTACAGCTTTGGATGAGGTAGGCTGTCCACAATTGATTGTTGTTGTGCACGAAGACCTCGGCCTTGAGTATCTTGTCTAAGTCTGACTAGTTGACAAGATTTAGGTTGGGAATCGTGGCGTGCTTATCTGTGAAGCCATTAAAAGAGAAGCTATCCGAAAAATGACATGATTCAAGGAAAAGTTCAAATTGCACACACAAATAAAAAGAAACAAATGCAGAGAATATCAAAGAGAAAAGGGGGTGACATAAGAGTAATTAACCTAGACTTAAGAACCCCACCTAGAATCCCATCTCTCGTTAGGTAGTGGAGGCCATCATGCTACTCCCTTGTGATGATTAAGAAATCTTTATTCATGCATATGTTAGAATTAGGAGGCATGAGATTGGCCTAATCTCAGGGACCCTAGTCTTTAAATAATACCCCTATCCTTTCAAGAGGTGAAGATTGTAAATCCAGTTGACATCGTGGTGAGTGAGGTTTAAGCCTATCCTCTCATTGGGGGCGTTTACACTACCCAGGATCCTAAACATGTTTGGAGCACACTGGGTAGGGGAGAGACGGTGAGCTATTAGGTAATCCCTAGTGACTCTACCCATGAGGATTCTCATCCCTCCTTCTATAAAGGCAGTCATAGGGATTACCACTTCTCCCTCTTGCCTCATTGCGTGCCACTCCCCTTGTTTACAATACCTTATGGAAACCCCAGAGGGAATTTGGTATTGGGTTTTAAAGTCTTCTATGCCCTCTAGGTTGTCCACTAGGTAAGTGAATCTTCCCATTTATATAAAAGGATTGAGGGAATTAGGTGGCCGAGGTGAAATTATAAGGGCTGAGGAAAAGCATAGGGTTTAACTATGAAGAATGACAGAAGGGATTGGAAGAAGAAATAAAGAAAAAATTGCTAGAAACTACTTACAGAAACAAATAAAGGCTCCTCAGACTAGCTCTTAAGTTCGGAAGGTGCAAAAGTGAAATGTGCGAAATTTCAGAATGATATATATATGAGAGAGAATAGTAGGTGGGAGAACGTGGGAAAACCTTAGCCGTTGAATTTTCATCACGTCGTAGAACATGGGAGACATAGAGCTGCAAAAATTTAATGCGGGCACGCCCCAGGTGCTGAAGCGTCAAGGACGTGCGTTGGGCACTGGAAAAGGTGTTTTCCTTGAGTAGAGGGTGACGTACAACAAGAAGTGGGTAATGATGATAATATCAAAATCCCTTTCTTTTCCGAGGATCAAAAGAAAGAAATTTTAAAGGGCTATTGTAGGGATAAAAGGCTCGTAAAGTATAGTGGGTCGTGGGCCTTGTCCAAGGACGTTTAGTAGTCCGAGGACAAGGATAAGGTAGGGAAGACATGCGAATCCAAGCGCTGGGGACGAACCACGACTGGGAGAGTTTAGGAAGGTAGTCCGAGGAAGAATACTTCCTTGGCTAAGTAAGGCAGAGGTCATAAGGTACGAGCTGCCATTAGGAATAACTTTCTGGAAGATTCTACTGATAAGGATGAGTATCAGAGGAGCATAGGACAAATAAGAGTTGAGAAATATCAAAGGAAAAGCTGCTTCCACCGTATTGAATGCTCTACAGCTAACCCTCTGGCCGCATTAATGTGGAGGCGATGCCTAAACAATGACCAGCAGCCTTACAGCTACACCCAAAGACTTCAAGAAGGTGTTGAGAGGACAAAGATAAGGGACAGCAACTTGTCCTACACGTGGAGGGTGGAGATGAAGGAAAACATAGTATATAATAGAGAATGAAGTCCTTGATAGGGGGATCCATCAATAAAAGAGAGAAAAAAATACTGTAACATCAAGAACTGAACTTGTACCCAAATTCAAAAGAAACATATATATATATATATATATATATATATATATGATCTAGTATCCTCAGATTGTGCCGAGGACGATTTACTTAGATCAAACCATTTTATTCTTGTTTTCTTTTCATCTGGGCTCATTACAATTATTAGTTGATTCATTAAAACCTAATTTTCCAGCCCACTCTCTACAAATTTATTGTATTGGGCTCTTTGAGCCTAGATCCTTTTCTCTTTAGGATTGAGAGGATATTAACAAGTGGCATTAAGTGCAATTCATTTGTTTAATTGATTTTATTTGTTCTCTCTAAATAGGTTGTCATTGATTTGTTTTTGTAATTGAAAAAAAAAAAAAAAACTTATTTGAAAAATACAGGCAAACCCGACCTGACCCGCAACTCGATTGACCCATTTAAAAATGACCCATTTGACCTGCAAACATGATTGACCCGACCCCACCCGCCCCACCCATTTTTCCACGTCTGTATAATCTCACTAAATTAGATGTTTGTAGGCAAAAGAAGAATCACAGCCTAAATTTTCACCTTAAAACAACAATCAGTGCAAGCTTGCATTTGAAGCAAAAGTAATTGCTAATTTCTTTTTTATCTATTACAAAAGATAAAAAAATTAAAAGTTCTTCAAATTAAAATTTAACTTTCATTTCATTTCTTAACCAACAAAAAACAGAACCATTGGGTTTAGGCCCTTTCACCAGGCACATCCGAAAAACCACAACACAAGCTCTCCCAGAACAATGCATATCATATAACAATACATTTAAAATTTGATAGAAATTTGAAATTCAATCTCTTTTTCTTTTTTTCTTGACAAAAAACAAGATAGAAATTTGATTTACTTGATATACATGATTCAATGATTTAACCATACATCAAAAATTCAACCCACCAACACAAAAAAGCGTTAAAAAAAAAAAAAAAAACCAAACCCACAAAACAAAAAAAAAGCATTTAACAAAATGGATTACTTGGTGTTTCATGAGCTTCTATAGATTATGGGTGAAGTATAGGTAGCGGGATTCAGTGAGGTAGAGTGGCTAGAGTGTTTAGGTAAGTGTGTGGATTTAGGGTTTGATTTAGGGGGAAGAACCAAGGATGACGAATTTCCTTGTGGAGGACAATGATTGAGAGTGTATAAGAATTAAGAGTGAGAAATTGAGAGGCCAGAATTGAGAGTGTCTCTATGGTGAGTGTGAACATTTGAGAGTGGAGAGTGAATGATAGCGAGAGTGTGAGTGAAGAATTGTGTTTTTTATGAAATCAAGCCTCTAAGGGTCAAGTTCCATGTGGATAAATTAGCCACGTCATACATCAGAACATGGAACTCGAGAAAAGGTCAAGTTCTAGGTGGACTCCACGTGGAAAAAAGCCAAATCAAAATATGGAAATCGAGCCTTTAAGGCTCGAGTTCTTAGGGGTAAAACGAGTCTCTAAAACTCAAGGTGCTAGTTTAGTATATAGTTTCAAGATATTGCCAACTAACTATATAGTCTGGGGATTGATGTTAGATGGAAATTTGGCCGTAGGATTTAATGAGTTATGATTGTGTGTGCTGAGGTGTATTGAATTTTTTGTAAAATGATGACGTGGATTTCATTCATTGGGTGGCATAAAACACTTCTTTTACACCATCTCCGGACAAAAGTTAAACTCAATCTAAATCCGATTCTAGAAGAGTTATGTTAGTGCTACAACTTGTGCCAAAAGTTAGGGTTTTTGATTGCTTAAGAACTTCTATGAGAACATATGCCCAGAGAAATCAAACCTAAGTCAATCACTATAAATATCATATTTTCCTTCTCTACATGTCTCTTTCCTCTCATCATCTTTTACAACATTCTCTCTCTCATCTCTTTGCTCTCTTTCTTCGATGGTGGAGTTAAGGAGGACATCGGCCACCACAGCGATGGGTTTCATTTTCCTTCGTTCTTGCTTCATAGGTTTCAATTTTTTTGTGGTTTTGGTTGTGGGTTCATCTGATTTCCTTCGTTCTCGCATTCATCTCGGTGTCAACCTCTGTCTCGGCGGTTTGGAGCAAATCCAGGAAAGGACCGACAGTGGTTTAGAGAGAATGGAGCTCAATCTTAGCCTCCATCTCCGCCAAAATGGAGCTCGATCTTGGCCTCCACCCGGTCCGTTGATGATTGCGAAATCCCTCTTCCTCTCTCTTTTTTGATCAACGATGGTGGTAGTGGTTTTGGTTACTTTGTTGGCTTGGGTTTGTTGACTGGTTTCGGTGATTGGTTCGGTGGGTTTGGTGACTAATTAGTGGGGTGGATCTTTGGTTTGGTCAGCGGGGTGGTGGGGTGGTGGTGTTTTGATTGTGTTGATCAATGGTGGTGGGATCTGGGTGTGATTTTATGTTTGATTGTGTTGGTCTGGGTTTGATCTGGGTTTGATTGTGTTTTTTTGGGTTTGTTGTGATTGGTTTCTTGATCTGGGTTGGTTTGTTTACTAGGTTTATGGGTTTGATTTGCTAAGAATTTGGTTTTGATTGTGTTAGAATTTGGAGAAGAACGTGAAGAATTCAAAGAACCAATTGTAAATGAAGAACAAGTTGAAGAACATTAAGAAATGTTTTTCAATTATAAAATTTTAATTAAATTAGATTTAATGCTCTTCAACTTGTGTTAGATTAGATCATTTCCTATTGTAAAGAAAACAAGACACTAGTGGTGTTCATACCTTTCTAATGTTCATACCTTTTTTTTTTTTTTTGTAAAAATTGGAAACCTTGGTTTTTTTTTATTTGTTTTATGTTTGTTTTCGTCTAAAAATGTGTTTATTTAATGGCAAATGGAGAGGTAGGTAACGGATCCTTAACAGAGCAAATCTCAAATGGGCAAAGTGTAAATGATTGAACCACGGGTAGGCAAAGTGAAAATGGGCCTAACCACAGGTGGGTTTATTGTAATTATACCAAAAAATAAATTATATTTTCATAAAATAAAAAATAATAAAAAAAGAGGTGCATTTGCCATGAAAAAACGAGGGGCCTAGCTAACCAAATTTATTCTTAAATAAGGCTTTTGTTTGGAAAAATTAAATAAGAATTGATGACCTATTCTTTAGCGAAACAAGAGATATGTTATGATATATTGGTATTATTTCATTCATTACAATATTTGTTTTAAATTTTGTTAAAAGAAGCTAGTTTTGGTGGTTATTAAAATTTCCAGTTTCTAGTTGTACATTTGATGCCATTCATATAATGGTGCAATCAAGTAATCATTAGGCTGGACATGGAAAGTTCGGTTTAATTGTGTATATAAAAACCTTTCTTATAGCCAATATTGTTTCATCGTGTGACACTCTCCAAATTCAATGGCAAGCGGTGTCCTATTTCATCTATGCTTCCTTCTCTCATATTATCTTATAGGTCTTTTGGTTACAGCTCATAATGTCCCCTAAGCACAATTAACACCACTCAACGTTTAGCATCTCACGAAGGTCTCAATTGGCACTCCACCAGTAGACATCTATGGCACCGCCAATACAGGTAGTAACCTTGTGTGGACACCATGTGTACCTTGTAATGACAACTGCTTCAAACAGATTCATCCCCTGTTCAATCCTAAAAAGTCCTCCACATATAGTGAAATTTCTTGTCATTCAGAAAAATGTCAAGTATTGGACGGTGGCCATTTTTCTCCTCAAAATATTTGCATTTATAGCTATGGATATTCAAGTGGTTTAGCCCAAGGTGTTCTGGCCAAAGAAAAAGCCACCATCACTTCTACCTCTGGACAAGCGATTTCCTTTGACATTGCTTTTGGATGTGGACACAACAATACCCTCCATTCCGATGTCCAAGCAACTATTGGGTTAGGATCATGGCCTTTGTCCTTTGTTTCACAAATTGGTGGCAAGAGGTTTTCTTATTACTTGTTGCCACGTGGTACTGAATATATTGATACTAGTATTACAAGCAAGATAAGTTTTGGCAATGGAAGTGAAGTTGTGGGTGATGGTGTGGTTTCAACACCATTTGTAGTTGGAGATCAATATTTTGGGACACTAGAAGGAATTAGTGTTGGAGACACATATGTGTCCTTTAACTCTTTAGGTAAGGCTTCTAAGGGCAACATGTGTATCGATTCAGGATCACCAATGTTTGCTTTGCCTCCAGATTTTTATAATCGCTTAGAGGTGGAAGTGAAGAAGTAGATTTCAATTGTTCCCATTAAGAATGACCCTAATTTGGGGACATGGCTTTGCTATAGAACTAAAATTACTAATGAAAATGGACCAATATTGACTGTCCATTTTGAAGGTGCAGATGTGGAGTTAAAGCCTATACAAACTTTCAATCAACCGCTTAAAGAATATTAATATTACTGCTTTGGAATTACAAATACTGTAAATACAGATGTGGCATATAGGGGCGACCATAACCAAGGAATATGTGGCAACTATGTTCAAGCAAATTTTTTGATTGGGTTTGACTTTGAAACAAGGATGGTCTCCTTCAAGTCGACTGATTGCACCAAACTGTAGAGTTTGGCACTTTCATGTAACCTATATGATCAATGAAAGATATATACCTATTCATACTTTTTATATAAAAAATAATTAATGAACTTAAGTGCGTGCTTGCAATTCCAGTATTTGTGAATCACATGCCTTCACTTGTCTAGAATGTGATCTCAATCTTCATCTTCTCTATGGTCCCATGCTATACACCATTAAACACAAAGGTCATATTATAAATCCCTCCTTTCTTACAAATTTACCTGTTGAGGAGGAAGTGGAAGACGAGATAGAAGAATTCTATTATCTTGCTTGTGAGGAAGAAAGAGATCCACTGTTCCCCGTTTATTATTGTGTTGAATGTCATTTTGTTGCTGAATTCAAATGTGTTCTCCCTCAAGTAGGTAAATATAAACCGATAAAATTTAAATTGTTTAGATTTGAAAGTTAGGGCCTTTTAATCTAGAACTTGAGCTGATCCTTAATTTATAATTTTTTTTAAACATTTTAGTGAGCGTTTGGATCCCGCGTTTCATGCGGTATCCAAGTTTGCATTTTCTTTTTTTTTTTTTTCTTTTTTTTGGAAAAGTGCGTTTCAGTGGCTTTATGGCATCGGTGGGTCTCGTGCACTATTGACAAAACCCAAAAACCTCTTTTTTCAGCAACTTTTTCATTAAAAATGGGTCTCACGACACTATTCACACATTTAAAAATTATTTTGCTACAATGTTTTCAGTTTTCAGTTTTTAGCAAAATAAGCGGTATCCAAATGCACTCTTAAAATAAAAAATAGGCACTAGAGGAGATGCGGTTCTAACATAAAGATATACTACAAATTCAAATATAACTCAAATCAAAACCTTGGTAATGTTTAAGAGAAGGAGGAACAAAAAGAGGGAACTAAAAATCAAAACCATGGTAATTATTTTCTCCTGCACACAGATAATAGCTATTAAGGATTGTTTAAGTATTGTTGTTCAGTTTTCAATGTTGTGAAAATACGTATTTGAATGTTATAATAATACGTGTCAAAAGTATTATTATTGTTTAAATACTAAAAACTGTTGTTTAAACAAAATAACGAAACAGCCCCTAAGTTATTACCGTAACTGAAAGTGTGATTGTCTTGATCGATGTAACTATGCATATGTGATGAAATATCTCTCTTTTTTGAAACAATTTTGGTTACACAAATATCTTAGAAAATTGCTTGATGTGCAAAAAGTTAGCAGAAGCTCCACATGATTTTTTTTTTTTTTTTGTTGGTGCAGAAGAGTGGGCTCAGCCCAATAAGTGAGAGGGGGTTGGGCCCAAGTTGGACATGAGTTCCTTGAGCTAGATCCATATGGCTTAGTAGATGGGATTTGTATGGAGTTTAGTCTGACTAGGATAAAGGAGTTTGAATTCTTATGGGAAAACCACCTTTGTTACACAGAAGCAATCCTTATATATATATATATATATATATATATATATATATATATATATATATGATCTTGAGAATATTTTAAAAAAATATTATACTAACAATCTCCCTTTTTGGCAATCCGTGACAAAACCACAACAAACAAATGAACATATGAGAGAAATCATAAACCACTTAACTCATTTTCACTTGTTGAATACAATAAAATCTATCCTAACACAAACTCTTGAAAAACTTTGTAAGAAGAGAGTTCATGGCAAGTAGACTTTAACAACCTGTATTTCCGAAACACTTAAACAAAACTTATCAAGGCATCTTTGTGTGAAACAAAAATAGAAGATTGCATACAATATATAAGAAGCATGTGCATAAAGAGAGAAAAGAAACAACACATGTAAGGGTAGGTGAAAAACATGCATGCAACAACATATAAAGAAGATAAGTACAATGTATGTCAAAAAAAATGGTCACAAAACCCATGTACAAGTGATAATGTATCTAAAGTAGAAAGAAAAGAAAAGATACAAGTATCCTCACTACATCTCTCAATATCAACACTCTCCCTGACAAAATCTCAAAATCTCCTATACTATCTCTCCCCCTAACTATGACTACTCTCATAACCAAAACTACTCTCCCTTTTTGTCACGAGTGACAAAGGGTAAGAGTGTCAAGTAGACATTTCGTCAGCACTAGAAGAGCTAGCATCGCAATCATCCTCATCCTCAGAAGCAGTAGCATCAACATCATCCTCATCCTCAGAAGCCTCTAGAGTAGGTGGAGGAGAAGCAACGAAGCCACCCATGACCGCCTGTTGTCGTACAATGCGACCTACACAGGTGTTCACCTGACACAACTCATCACTGAGAGTGTCAAGGCGAGCATCCATGCGCTAAAGCTACGCCATTATGTCCTCGAGAGTCATACCGCTCGTAGAAGATGAGGGAGCGAATGTGGATGGAGCTGAAGGAGTGGGAGGAGCTACTAACCCGAACCACCTTGACCGAAATTGTGCCTCACTCCATTTAACGGTAGCGGCATCTATAGCACCCATAGTAGAAAAGTGGTCGGACACGGGGAAGGGAACAGAAAAATGGCGTAAGAGCCTCGTGATAGTAGAAGGGAAGATGAGGTTATCACGGGTCACCGTATCCCTATACACATCTATAAGAGAAAGAATGAAATGGGAAGGAAGATCTATACTAAGATGCTCAAGAAGGGAAAGCAAAAACCGAGCACAGGGCTCTGTAATAGAGTTATAATGAGATAAGAAATGTAACATAAAAGTCATGACCATTTTCATGAACCTAGGACCTTTAGCAAAGGTCGAATAGTAAGTGAATTAACGCCCACCCCAATCAGAAGGGCGCTCACAGAAAGAAGACATAAGCTCGTCTTTAGACAGAATCTTAAGACGATCACAACCAGGGTAGTCCAGATGCGCTACCCTAAGGACATAGAGCATGTCGGCTACAAGAACTAGAGTGACCATGATGCCCATACCTCAAACATGAGTGGAAAACTAAGATACTGAATAATCAAATTCATGCATGTTGGAGTAGAACTCCTAGATCAGCATGGATGGACAAGTGACCGAGATGTCACACAGTGACTCCCAACCCCTACTGTGAATGAAAGTGGGTAGGTTAGTGTTGGAGAAGTCCGAAAAAATGCCTTGGCGTTCCAAATGAATGCCTTGTCATGAAAAGTTCTCAAAGAGGTCCAATTTGGCCTTCTCACACGGAACCGGAGGTGAAAGGGAGTAGGATCAAAAAAAGTGGATGCCCCGAAATGTAGAGGGTTTCGGGACGGAGTAGATTTACATTTGGGTGCTATAGAAGCAGACTAACGCAAACAGAAGAGAAAGAGAAAGGGAGAAAAAGACAATCAGATTAGTCCCAAGCAGTTCAAATATATTAAAATATATTGAAAAGAAAGAACATGTGTATGGGAATGCATGAACATGTGACACGCAAAGGTAGTTGCATCATGGGCTTAGCCCAATCCAATCCTACTAGCACACAATTAGAGAGCATATATAGCACACATCTAAAATGCATGACAATATAATTAAAATGCAAATGAGATGCAATGCATGAAATAGTTGAGAGTAGGCGAGAGAGATCGAGGAAAGTGAGATCAGAATCGTAAAGACCCTTTATATAGAACCCCAGTAATTCTCGACAGATCGAGAGGTGTCAAGATTTAAAGGGTTTGACAGATGCATCTATCGAGAGGTGTCCAAGGCAAAGCTTAATGGATCAAGGATCTGTCAAGGAGCTATCGAGGGGACAAAAAGATTCTCGATCGATTGACCTAGCTGTCGAAAGGTGTCGAGATTGCAATAAAAGACAACTGATGAGCTCGATAGATAAGCCAGGTGTCAAGAGATGTCAAGATGCTTAAAACAGTTTTTCAAAGAAGAGAAAAACACAGACATGAATGCAATCAAATATGTAACTCAACCAAGGATCCAACCAACATTTTGATCTCTCAAAAACTTCTCTCAACAAACATTGTGAAGCACATAGATCCCAAAACACACACACACACACACACACTAACTAAACAAGTCTAACCAATTTTATATTTCAGAAAACAAGTTAAGATAGTTTAGTGAGCATACACTAACACATATAAACCTTTTGATGGCCAAACCACATTGTACCTACACATGTATCAAAAGTAGCAAAGAATATTGCGTGTTGTGTGTGAAAAATATCGCAAGATTGCATAAGTGTACACATATATGACGATTTGAGATATGACAAAATTACTTTAACTTACACACAATCATAACTGTTTGATGGGAACTATCACATTCGAAGTGCATCCTATAACTCCCACATCTCCTATAATACACGCTTGCAATCATATATAAATCATTTTGATCTTTTTGCTTTTATTTTTCTTTGCATATTTTTTCTTTTAAGCATACCATGCATGGGCATATAAGAGATAGAAAATAAATACCCAATTATGTTAAGCTTTTTGACATTACGTTTTTGCTATGCTGAAGCATACAGATGTCATTTCATAATTGGCGGGCAACAGTGGTGAGATGGTTATTTATGCATTTCTCTTAAGATTTTTTAGTCCTTCCCGTCAAAAAGAGTGATACTAGTGTTAAGTACAAGAGATAACTTAACCTTACTCATCACAAACATGAGCCACTAAGCTCACTTGCTTAGTTGTACACAAAGATGCCCATCTAAGCTACAATTGACACAAAGTTTAGAAAACTTTGTTTCAATGGTCATCCAAGGTACACAAGTACCAATGTACACAAACACACACTGTTTTTGTATTTTTCTAATTTTTCAATTTTTTTTTTATTTTATATGAAAAACAAAACAAAGCAAAATTGAAAAAAAAAAAAACTAAACAAAAACATGTTAAACAAAACAAAGCAATGCATAAAACTAGACTGACTCAAAATAGTAAAGCAAAACATACAAGTAATACAAAACCAAAAACAAGAAGGGGAGAGAGAAAAAGTGACTAATTCACTTGGAACCCTTTTCCTTCCACACCTTGGAAAAACCTTTCTTTTAAGCAAAGCCTTGAACCGGTGGTGAGGGGGAAGAATTGAAACTGTTCAAGTTCGAAAGCAACATGATGTTAGGATTTGTGCCCTTAAATCCTATTGCATGATGCTATGTATGATATTATGTATGACATTATGTATGACATGATGTATGACATGATGTATGACTTAATATTGTGTTTGATAAAGTTATTTTATTATTATCTAAAATAATGGTAACATGAATATAGGACATTATCATATAGTCCATGAGATGCATTGTATGTGATTTATGTGAAAAGTCACAGAAGATGTAAATCACAAGTTCTTTGTAAACTTAGAATTTATAGTTCGTAGTCGGTGATGAAATTAGGCATTTCATCTGCGAATACTATAACGTATCAACTAAGATGATTTGTCTTGATCATGGAAGTGGAGACTTCTAGTTGATATGTTGATATGTTTTAAGAGTTAAGACATATTGAACAGGACCGTTGTGAGATTTATTATTCTCCTAAAGACTGTCAAATGAATAATAAATCTCACGACTTCTATTTGCATGAACTCATAATCCTGAGAGAATAATGGACCTGATCATGAAGTGTAGGTTGCTTTGATATATCAGGAGTGAGACCTGAAGTGACGGTCAAAACCTCAGTATGTTGGGCAGCTACATTTAGTGTTGATGGAAAATATATTCTTAAGATGGAATTCATAGTCTCTTGATGGAGATATAAAATATTCCCTTGAGATAAGTTTAATGGTTTCAGTTATTTAGAGAGTTAGGCCTAACCACTTTAGTAAGAAATTACTAAAGTATATATTTATGAAATTGGATTTCATAAATATATAATGAATAACTTTAAAGAATTAAACTGGGTACTCAAGGATAAGATGTAGTAATTTACAAAGTGACAGTCTACATTTATGACTTTGTGTTACTACGAATATTTTATGAAGGGGTTACGTGTATAATAAAGTCTTGGGATATAATTTATTAATAAGGCCTAGAGTGCAATTATATTTATATAGTGGTATTAAATATAATTAATGGTAACTTTGGACTTGTCAAGAGTTGACGGAAAAGCCCAAGACCCATTGGAGCTAGTGTCTTATTGGTCCCTTTTGGTCCCACTCCAAGCCACACACTAAAGCCCAATTGGAAAGGCCCAATAGGCCAGCCCAATTAGATAATCAGTTGGTTATAAAGGGAGAAACATATAGAATTTTTTTTTGAAGAGATTAGAAAAGAAAAAGAAACGGTGTGTGAGAGAGTGTGAGACACACTTTCATTCTCCCTTTGAAAAACTGATTGAGAGACCACACATTTTGGGCGTAAAGTGGAATTGGAGTGAAGATTAAAAGTGTTCTCAAGTGCTTCTAATCTTTGTTTTGAATTTCTCCATACCAAGGTATGCTATCTTGTTCTTAAATTCTGAAATTTATGTAGTGCACGTTATCAATCATGAATGAAATAGATCCTAGTTCGTTGCTTCCGCTGTGGGTTTTGTATGAGATACAAAACCAGAATTTTTCCTTCAATTGGTATTAGAGCCAGGTTTTCATATCATGATTGTATAGCATGTGATTGAATTTTAGAATTTAAGAAAACCGTTATCTTTATGTTTTAAATTTCTGCATAAAGATATTATTCCATAAACCTTGTGTGCATTGATCAATAAATGCGATATATTGTTTTGCATGACACCAAGAGTGCACGGATGGAATGAAAATCTTAGTTTGTAATATATATATATATATATATATATATATATATATATATATATATATTTTGCAAGTGAGATTGTTTTTTGTGCTGTGTCTTCCAATTGGTACGAATATATATATTTTGAATAGCGGTTTTGAATATATAAACTTCCAATTGGTACGGATTGCACGTATTGAATCCGCATATTAACTTCCAATTGGTACGTATGCATGGCTTTTGAATCCGCATGTTAGTTTTGCCTTGTACGTGACTTTGTCTTTTGGCATTCAATGCATGGCTTCTATCATATATGCATCTTTTGTCCTTTATGCCATGGAGAAATATAGAATCCGTGTATGTAAGATTCTACCATCTAAAAGTACAATAGTTATATATATAATATAATATAATAATCATATATTATATATTATATTATATATATAATATAATATAGTTTTCTAATATATGAGTTTTTATTACGTTATATATATATATATATATTTATATATATTAATACTAGTTTAATGAAATTTATTCCTAATGAGATTAGGATTATATTTTTTCACGTGTCTAGCATTATTATTATTCTTGATCTTAAAAACCTTTATTTTAAAATATCTAGTGGGAGAGAGATTCAAGGGTTGGATCTCACGGCCTCCAATGTTGGTTCATAGTAGTGTGAAATATATACTTTGTCTTTGCCTCGAGTTTAGCATTCCATGCGGAGAGTATTTATTTCATGGTCCTACAAGATTGAATTTCTTGGTTTATAGTGGTTTGATAAACACCTTGTCTTAGCTTCGAGCTTTGCATTCCACGCAGAGGGTGTTTTATCATGGTACTACAAAATATGCCTGTTAAAAGGATGAAATGTGGTTACACATAATTCTAGACAATGGTATACACTAGACTAAGTATTATAGTATCCTCTAGGCTAAGTTCTTACTATTATTACTTAGAGGCTAAATGTAAAACGGCATATTATTAGTGTTTGATAAGAGTTATCACGATAGCACTAATAATGAGAATAGTTCTCAATCAATCATAGTATTTTATCTTCACTCTATGCTGAGGGATATTGAATATGAGATTGAGTTGTCGTTGCATATATTATTTTATGGTTTTATTAAGGTTCCATATTATATGCTTTTATGCTAAATTGATAATGTCCAATTTACTTATTATATTCATGTTTATTATTTTCAGATTTTGTCATGGCATCATTTAGCCCACTTGTTTCTATGCTTAACCAAAACAAACTGACTGGATCCAACTATGTTGATTGGAAAAGAAATTTGGACATTGTTCTTACTACTGAAGAGCACAAATATGTGCTTACTCAACCATGTCCTAACTTTCCTTCATTAGATGCTCCTCTTGAGGAAAAACAACGATATGATCGTTGGCAGAAATCTAATGAGATGGCCAAGTGCTACATCCTAGCATCTATCTCAAATGTTCTACAGCATCAAATGCAGGATGTAGAACTTGCATCGGACATAATACATAGTCTGAAGGAGATGTTTGGTGAGCAAGGCCGTTCTGCAAGGCAGGAAACCATGAGGCAAATTTATAATACCAAAATGGCTGTAGGAAGTTCAATGAGGGAGCATTGTCTTAGGATGATTGCTAATCTGAACACATTAGAAGTTTTAGGTGCCGACATTGATGGAGAATCCCAAGTGGATATGATACTCCAGTCACTACCAGAATCATTCAAGGAATTCAGACTCAATTATAATATGAACAAAAAGATTTATTCTTTGTCTGAATTAATGAATGAGT
Source organism: Castanea sativa (assembly GCF_040712315.1). NCBI lineage: Eukaryota > Viridiplantae > Streptophyta > Magnoliopsida > Fagales > Fagaceae > Castanea > Castanea sativa. The sequence goes on along the minus strand of NC_134024.1, from coordinate 17,132,705 downwards.
TAGTGGCGGCGAAAGACATCCTTGGTACTTCTAGTGTTGAAGCTAATGTGGGTGAAGCTTCTACTCCTCAACTTAAGTCGAAAGGCAAGGGTAAGAAGAAGAAGAAGAAGGAATTCACTAAGAAAGATGGTAAACAAATTGCCTTAGGGGTTGCCAACAAAGGAAAGAAAACCAAAGGAAACTGTTTCCATTTGTGGTGAGAAAGGACATTGGAAGAGGAATTGTCCAACATTCAAGGCTGCCAAGAATAAAGGTATGAAAAGTTCATTTCTTCTTGAAATATGTTTGGTACAGAATCCAACAGATTCCTGGTGTGTGGATTCAGGTTGTACTAATCATATCTGCAATTCTTTGCAGGGGTTCCAGAAGACCAGAAAGTTGAATGAGGGAGAACTATTTCTTACTTTGGCTGATGGGAGCAAGATTCCGGTTGAAGCTATTGGAGTGTTTAATTTGTGTTTTAAGTCTAGAGTTTTAATATTGGAAGACTGTTTGTATGTACCTAATGTTCGTAGGAATTTAATTTCTGCAACTTACTTAGGTAAACATGGATATTATGTTATCCTGAAAGACAATGTTGTAATAAAGAAGGATAAAGTGTTTATCTGTTCTGGCAATATTGTGGATGGTCTTTATATTTTAAATCCTGATAAGCATGAATTATACAATTCTGAATTAGATAGTAACTCTCATGTGAAATCATTAAAGAGAAAGTTTCCTTCTACTAATGATGCATATCTATGGCACTTGCGTTTAGGTCATATTAATTCAAGTAGGATTCAAAGACTAATCAAAGATGGACTTTTACAGCCCATGGACTTTGATGGTTTTCCAGTTTGCGAATCTTGTTTGGAAGGTAAGATGACCAAATGACCTTTTAATGCAAAGGGTAGAAGAGCCCAAGATCTGCTAGAACTAGTACATTCAAATGTATGTGGTCCTATGTCAATCCAAGCAAGAGGTGGTTATGAGTATTTCATTACTTTCACTGATGATTACTCGAGATTTGGTTATGTGTACCTAATGAAACGGAAGTCCGAAGCTTTTGAAAAGTTCAAAGAGTTTAGGGCTGAAGTTGAAAATCAATTGGGTAAACACATAAAGGCCATTCGATCTGATCAAGGTGGCGAATACCTTCTTGGTGATTTCAAGGATTACTTGACTGAAAATGGGATTATATCCCAGTTGACTGTACCTAGAACTCCACAACAAAATGGTGTAGCAGAAAGAAGGAATAGGACTCTTTTGATATGGTTAGGTCCATGTTGAGTTATTCGACTCTACCAATTTCTTTTTGGGATATGCCTTAAATATTGCAATGTATCTTCTGAATTTAGTACCTTCGAAGTCTATTCCTAAAACACCTGTAGAGTTGTGGAATGGGCGTAAGCCTAGTATGAGACATCTCCACATTTGGGGTTGTCCAGCACGTGTGTTGAAAGGAAAGTCTGACAAGTTACAGTCTAAAACAGAAGTGGTATTTTTTGTAGGGTATCCAAACAGAACAGTTGGAGGTTTATTCTATAGTCATAAGGATAATAAAGTGTTTGTTAGCACAAATGTCAAATTCTTGAAAAATGACTATATGAATAATTTTACTCCTAGAAGTAGAGTTGTCTTGGCTGAAATGAATGAACCGATAGTTGAACAACCAATGGATGAAACTAGGGATGATGTGACTGTATTAGATACACCACAAGATACTACTCATGAGATGTCTAGTACACAGGTGCCTCGTCGTAGTGGGAGAATTGTTCGGCCTCTTATAAGATTCATAGGTTTGGGAGAAACTTATGAGGCTATCTCAGAAGAGGCTGAATCGGATCCTTACACTTATGATGAAGCAATGAATGATATAGATGCATATCATTGGGTCCAAGCTATGAAATCTGAATTGGATTCTATGGATTCCAATCATGTATGGGATCTTGTAAAGGCGCCTAACGGCATTAAACCTGTTGGTTGCAAATGGGTTTACAAGAGAAAGAGAGGGATAGATGGAAAGGTTGAAACCTTTAAAGCAAGACTAGTGGCGAAAGGGTATACACAAAAAGAAGGTATTGATTATGCTGAAACTTTTTCGCCAGTAGCCATGCTTAAATCTATCAGAATTCTCTTATCCATTGCTACTCATTATGATTATGAGATTTGGCAAATGGATGTCAAGACTGCATTTCTTAATGGCAATCTTGAAGAAGAAATATACATGTTGCAACCAGAAGGTTTCATAGCAAAGAACCAAGAGTATATGGTATGCAAGTTGAATAGGTCCATTTATGGACTTAAACAAGCATCCAGGTCATGGAACATCAGATTTGATCAAGCAATCAAGTCATTTGGTTTTGAACAAAATCTTGATGAACCATGTGCGTACAAAAGACATCGAGACAAAGTAGTAATGTTCCTAGTGCTTTATGTTGATGATATTCTACTCATTGGGAATGATGTAGGGGTAATGTTATCGGTTAAAGTTTGGTTGTCAAGCCAATTTGATATGAAGGACTTGGGTGAGGCTAACTTTATTTTAGGGATCAAGCTTTGGCGAGATCGCAAGAATAAGATGTTAGGCTTATCACAAGCTGGATATATAGATAAAGTTCTAGAACGGTTTAGCATGCAAAACTCCAAGAAAAGATTGCTTCCTTTTAGACATGGAGTTCCTTTGTCTGATGACCAAAGGCCTAAGACTCAAGAGGAAGAAAATATGATGAGACAAGTTCCTTATGCTTCTGCAGTGGGAAGTCTCATGTATGCCATGCTTTGTACTAGACCAGATATTTGTTATTCAATTGCCATGGTCAGCCGATATCAATCAAATCCAGGACCAAAACATTGGCAAGCTGTAAAGCATATTCTCAAGTATCTTAGGAGAACGAGAGATTATATGCTTGTTTACCATAGTCAGGATTTGATTCCCATTGGCTATACAAATTCAGACTTTCAGTCAGATCTAGATTTCAGAAAATCCACTTCAGGATGTGTTTCACCTTGGGAGGTGGAGCCATAAGTTGGAGGAGTGTTAAGCAATCTTGTATTGCGGACTCCACCATGGAAGCCGAGTACGTTGCTGCTTGTGAAGCAGCAAAGGAGGCTGTTTGGCTCAAGAAATTCCTTTCTGATCTTGGTGTTTTGAGAATGGAGCAAACTCCCATCACATTGTTTTGTGACAATAGTGGAGCGGTTGCACAATCCAAATATCCAAGGAATCACAAGAAAGGAAAGCACATTGAGAGGAAGTACCACATCATTCGAGACATTGTTGCTCGTGGAGATGTTGTGGTAGCAAAGATTGAAAGTGCAAATAATATAGCAGATCCCTTTACCAAAGCCTTGCCTCAAAGGACTTTCGAGTCACATTTGGAGGGAATGGGAGTTAGATTAGTGCACAATAGTCTTTAGGGCAAGTGGGAGATTGTTAGGATTTCTGCCCTTAAATCCTATTGTATGATGCTATGTATGATATTATGTATGACATGATGTATGACTTAATATTGTGTTTGATAAAGTTATTTTATTATTATCTAAAATAATGGTAACATGAATATGGGACATTATCATATAGTCCATGAGATGCATTGTATGTGATTTATGTGAAAAGTCACAGAAGATGTAAATCACAAGTTCTTTGTAAACTTAGAATTTATAGTTCGTAGTCGGTAATGAAATTGGGCATTTCATCTGCGAAGACTATAACGTATCAACTAAGATGATTTGTCTTGATCATAGAAGTGGAGACTTCTAGTTGATATGTTAATATGTTTTAAGAGTTAAGACATATTGAACAGGACCGTTGTGAGATTTATTATTCTCCTAAAGACTGTCAAATGAATAATAAATCTCACGACTTCTATTTGCATGAACTCATAATTCTGAGAGAATAATGGACCTAATCATGAAGTGTAGGTTGCTTTGATATATCAGGAGTGAGACCTGAAGTGACGGTCAAAACCTCAGTATGTTGGGCAGCCACATTTAGTGTTGATGGAACATATATTCTTAAGATGGAATTCATAGTCTCTTGATGGAAATATAAAATATTCCCTTGAGATAAGTTTAATGGTTTCAGTTATTCAGAGAGTTAGGCCTAACCACTTTAGTAAGAAATTACTAAAGTATATATTTATGAAATTGGATTTCATAAATATATAATGAATAACTTTAAAGAATTAAACCGGGTACTCAAGGATAAGATGTAGTAATTTACAAAGTGGCAGTCTACATTTATGACTTTGTGTTACTACGAATATTTTATGAATGGGTTACATGTATAATAAAGTCTTAGGATATAATTTATTAATAAGGCCTAGAGTGCAATTATATTTATATAGTGGTATTAAATATAATTAATGGTAACTTTGGACTTGTCAAGAGTTGACGGAAAAGCCCTAGGCCCATTGGAGCTAGTGTCTTATTGGTCCCTTTTGGTCCCACTCCAAGCCACACACTAAAGCCCAATTGGAAAGGCCCAATAGGCCAGCCCAATTAGATAATCAGTTGGTTATAAAGGGAGAAACATACAGAATTTTTTTTTGAAGAGATTAGAAAAGAAAAAGAAACGGTGTGTGAGAGAGTGTGAGACACACTTTCATTCTCCCTTTGAAAAACTGATTGAGAGACCACACATCTTGGGCGTAAAGTGGAATTGGAGTGAAGATTAAAAGTGTTCTCAAGTGCTTCTAATCTTTGTTTTGAATTTCTCCACACCAAGGTACGCTATCTTGTTCTTAAATTCTGAAATTTATGTAGTGCACGTTATCAATCATGAATGAAATAGATCCTAGTTCGTTGCTTCCGCTGTGGGTTTTGTATGAGATACAAAACCAGAATTTTTCCTTCACATGAGGGCTTTGAGAAGATCTTCAAGAGGAGCAAAAGTGGATGAAAACTGATTCTGGTTTCCCAATGCAATCATGTCGTCGCTTTGTTGAGTGGCTAACCACTTATAGCAATTAGGTCAAGTATGACCGGTTGCTCCACAGTGATGACAGAGATGCTACTTCTTCTGTTTAGGCTTTTGAGAGTTAGCCTTCTTAGCCCTAAGGTTTTTAGCTTCTTTCTTATCATGCCTAGGGGGTGCTCCTAAGATAAATTTATCCCTATCTATGTTCTCACTAGCTAAATCAGTTATGACATTAGTGTTCTCAATTTCAGCATTATTACTAGAAGGAAGAAAAATAGTAATACTAGTAGAAGCAATATTAGAAGAAGAAAAATCATACCCTAAACCGGTTCGATCGAAGGCAGATTTTTGCTTGCTGAGCATCTCGTCAAGCTTTGCACTTGAGGTCCTCTCCAACTGAGCTCTCACTTGGAACATTTCCGCCTCAAGCTTCTTGGTCTTCTCAGGCAAGAAATTGTTCTCAAACCTCAGTACTCCGATAGTCTAATTTGCTTCATCAAACTTTGTAGAGATTTGTTCTCATTCAAGCTCCACATCACTGAGCTTCTTGGTGGCCAACCTATACAAATTTCTCATGTTTCTCCAAAACCTTGTATAACTTTGCATAGGCTGTATGGATGTCATCTTGTTCATCCATCTTCTCAAATTTAAATTCCACCAAGTCCTCTTCTTCATCCACATCTTCAACAATCCCCTTAATAGGATTGACAGTAGTAGTGAAGTCATTCAGGATTCTGTCATCTTCATTATCGGAATCATCCTCAAGTTCGGTGTCGCTTAATGCAGCAGCAAGCGCCTTGCTCTTCCTAATGGTCTTGAGATATGTGGGGCACTCCTGTTTCATATATCTAAAGCCTTGATGCCTAAAGCACTTGGGTCTTGAAGGAAGAGTGTACTGACCGCCATCCCTTGCATCCTTCTTCCCTTTGTCTTGGCTCTTGAACTGAGAAGAACTGGATTGCTTACGGTCCTTGTCAAAGCCCTTTGCATTGGCATTCTTCATGAACTTCTTGAACTACCGGATGATGTAGGACTTCATTTTAGAATCTTCATCATCGGAAGACTTATCAGTTTCACTGCTCTTGGCCTTCAGTGCCATGCTCTTGCTCTTGCTTGACTTCCCGAGCCTTGTCAAACCCAACTCATAGGTCTGCAGATTTCCAACGAGCTCTGTTAGAGGAATCTTGTTAATATCCTTGGATTCCTCAATGGCGGTGATCTTTGCATGAAACCTCTTGGGCAGAGATCTAAGCACCTTCCTCACAATCTTGGATTCAGGAATGGTTTCCCCAAGATTAAATGTTGAGTTTACAATGTCCTTGAGCCTGGCATAGAATTCATCAAATGACTCATCCTCCTCCATCTTGATTTCTTTGAAGCTAGTAGTGAGCCTCTGGAGGTTCGAATCCTTGACAACCTTGGTTCCTTCATAAGTTGTCTGGAGAATGGTCCATGCCTCCTTTGCAATTTCAGTGGAGGAAATCTTCTTGAACTCCTCATTTGTGACCGCACTGAATAAGGCATTCAATGCTCTACTGTTGAAGTTAACCACCTTGATCTTTGCATCATCCCAATTAGCCAGCACTTCCTTCGGCTTGGTCCAGTCTATCTCTATAGCTTGCCACACCTTCTCATCTAAGGACTGCAAAAAAAGCTCTCATGCGTACTTTCCAGTATGCATAATTAATTCCATCAAATAAAGGAGGTATGATAAGTGACTATCTTATCCATGACAAACAAGGGTCAATGGATCTCATAGCAAAGATTAAGTCCTAATTAGAGTGTGTTCGCTCTGATACCACTTGATAGGCCAAGAATGTATTGACCCCTTATGATGAATTAATTAATTAATTAGCCAGGTTTATTAATTAATCAAATTAACATGCAAACGCGTGGTGGCACAAATAAATCACCAATTAATTAAAGTATGCAGCGGAAAATAAATTGACATGGTGATTTGTTTACGAATGAGGAAAACCTACACAGCAAAAATCTCACTAGATGATTTTAAGGTCACCACTCCCTAGAATTCACTATTATTACAACAAACGGTTACAAATAAAGGAATCTCAATACCTTATACCAACCTACAGTTGAACCTTTATCCCAATACCCAATTGGACTTGTTCTATAGTGACAATCTCTCATTTTCAATGCACGGCTCCCAGTACATGACTAACCAATTGCGCGGATCCCAGTACGCGATTTCAATCACCAACTAGAGAAGAAGGTTGGCTATAAAGTTCTTCTGTTCTTCAACACAGGAAGATCACGAAGTTGCTTGGTCACAAAACTCTATGGTGTGCAAAACACAGCAGCTTCTCAAGAACTAGGGCAAACTAGGTTTCTGGTCACACTTGATGAATTATGCTCTTGTGCAATTGTGCTCTTGGCTGTGCAACCTAATACAGCCCTTAAAATAATCTTTTTATATGTCTAGGGTTGTGAGGAAAGAAAGCCCAAACACAATATCACAGATTAGAGGAAAAACAAACTCGAAAATCTGAGTTTCATAAACCTCGACAGATACCTATCTATCAAGCTGTTGTCGAGCCACAAGCTGGAACAGCTCTTCAAGGCTTGATAGATGCGAGCTGTCAAGCTTTAATGAACAGCACTTTTCATACTTGAATCTTGGACAAACTTGAATGGCTTTAACACTTAATGTATGTGCATTATCTAATTCCACAATCTAGTTTGAAACTATACTTTTGGATTTATATTTAAAGTATGTGCATTTGACATTTAAGTGATTTGTGATAATGGGCAAGGCGGAAGTTATGGGAAGAAAAAAACTCAAGGATAATATGGAAAAAACCAAGAACAAGGAAATTAAAAAGGGGAACCAAATTGACCTAAGGCATCCCCCCTTCAAATAGATGCATAACATGTATAGATCTCAACGAATAATAGAATTCTAAATTTTCATAGCTTTTGGTTCTTTCTCTCTCTCTCTCTTTCTCTCTTGTGCCATTAGCCCCTCTCCACCACACTTTGTCTCTCTCACCCAAATTGCTCTTCCCTTTTCATCTCTCATGGTTAGCTACTACTAGATCATCCCTCTAGCCACAATATACTCTCCTCCATAATTTTTGCTCATTCCCAATAATAATCGAAGGTAAAATCTTCATGACTCACTTTCTAATATCTATGGATGTACGTGTATCCTATCTTGTTTGAATTGCTCTTTGATGTTGTGGGTTTTGTTTTGGGAGTTATTTTATTGAACTTTTGGGGGTATTTGAGACTTGATTAGAGGTTTTAAATTTGATGAGGTGAGATTCATGTAATGTTTAATAACCATGTGAGTCGGGTTTCTTGCGCAATCATATATGGGTTTTTTATTTATGTGGAAGAAGGGTTAATTTACTGAAAAAGGATTTCCTTAATGACTTTGGCATATATAGGTGTGAAGGTAGCGTTAACCATGAATTTGTTTTTGTGATGTGGGCATGTGTTTATTGCATTTTAATTTTTGATAAATTACTTCTATGAGTTATGAGATTTGATTTCTTGACTTATGGTTGTGGTAATTGTTTATATGAAACTATGAGTTTCATTCCTTGTTATTAATACTATGTTTTTAACACTAATGCATGAGTTAGAGTAACACTTGAATATGTGATGATGTTAATAGAAAAAGTTTAAGCGCATGTAGTAGTTAAAATTTTATGGTAATTTCTCTAATTGAATTTGTAAGCTTAGGATGATTAGAATGAATGCTAACACCTGCATCTTTAATTTGGTTCATGGTTCAAAGCATTTGGCATAGTATTAAAATTATAATTACTTTTTTTGGGGGCCCTAAATATGTTAGGGACAAATTTGAGTCAGCCTCAATATGAGAATTTTAATAAAGTATTAAAAAATATTATTTTGAGCTGAAATTTTAGTGGTATATACGACACATATAGATGCTTATCTCTATTAAATGGCAAGCCAATTGGACAACTCTACGCGAGCCAAATGGATATACAAAAGGGCTAACATGGTGTAATTTAACCAGAAAGTATAATGAAAATGCTAAGCCTTTATGACATTTACCACAAGCATTTTTGTTTGTTGAGTGGTTTGGCTTGTAGTTTCATATTTCCTATCTTTGACATGTGTTTTACTTAGTTCATTTTTATTATGGTTCAGTTTGATCATTTATTACCCAAAACGAAATTCATGAGACTTGCTACTCTATACTGTATACTATTCTTATTAGTTCATCACTTATTAGTTTATCATTTATTAGTTCATCATATTTGATATTGCATATGAAGAAATGCAAGAATTATTGGCATGAAAAGACTAGAATCTTTGATTTGATCATTTGACAATGTATTTCATAGATTTATGTTATTATTTGGAAAAATTAAAGAAGTTTTATCTTAACTTGTATTATTTGAGAAATTGATATAAAATCTTATTGACAAGGAATGATTTCTAACACCTTGAGAATCTAGTGGGTATCTTGGTTATTGAAATATTTTATGAAACTACTTGGAAGTAAACTATGTATTTAGAATACATTTAACCTGGCAGATTTTAATGTGGTTTTGCCCTTGTGTTGTGACATTGGTGATTGATCCGTCTGTGTAAATTACCCCGTTTGTATGACAACCTCATCTATGTGATGATCTTGTCATATGGCCTTGGGTGAGATTTTTTGGTTTTGAAATGGTATCAGAAATTGTTATTGATCATAGTGAATGTTATGTAGTTTCATAGTTATTTTAGGAAGCCTGGTGTTGCATTATTTTAATCATTCTTGTCATATTATTACTGAAATTAATTTTGCAAAAATCAAATAGAAATTTCCAAATTGTAACATATTTTGTAAAATACTCATCATCAAAAGACGTGCATTTTCCTCACTCCATTTAATTATGCTACGTACTGGATTTTATCTCATCCCACTTTTATTAGTTTTTCAAATCAGTTAGCTATACCTCGAACATGAAGCTTCCTTTACTAGTGGTGATTGGAGTATTATGCTAAATTGGGAGACCCACATTATTAGTGGTTGGCAATTTGGACTTTCTAACCTTGGGGGCTAGATTCTTGGAGTTAGTAAGCCTTGGGTGTGATAGACCTAGATTTTTTGTTGGGATTGCATACTTTGTTTTGATCCATTTAGAGTTTGGGAATATACATATGTATATTTTGAGACACATGATTTATAGTTTGTATCCTTTGTGAATATATCATAGAACTTTGTACGTGAAAGTAAGATTTTAGGGACTAATATGTGTAATCTTTAAACTGTAACTTCAGTACATCTTAAATACCATTGTCAATGTATAAAAATGATATTTTACTACTAGGGGATTGGGGTAATAAGGTGTAAATAAAGATAAGAGCATATATTCATGAAAAACCACAAGAAAATGGGAAGAAAAACCATGGTGGTGCAAGGACTAATTGTCCCTACTCCGAGAAGGATTTTATTTGATGAATACTAAGAAGAATAAAGAACTACATATTAAAAAATATAAATTATACCATTACAAAAGATTATGATGGGGTACAAACTCCAATATCGTCCATGGAGGTCGTCTAGGGCAAGACCAAGAAAGCAAAGGTTGTAAGAACCTCGTCCTGGGAGATTGTCCATGCAGGAAGGTGCTTGGACGAAGCTTTGTGTGGTCAAGTTTTACAAAACCACACCATGACGTCCAAGGGAACCATCAACCTCGTCCATGAGAAGGTCGTCCATAAAGGAACGACCTCCCTTAGAAGCGAGATATGCTCGTCCAGAGGAGCTCTAGACGAGGACCCCTAGACGAGCCCTTAACACGGGAAAATTTCTAAGCATGTACAACAACTCTGTATCACACGCATAACTCCCAGTGATCGTTATATGAGAAAAATGTAACTCCTAAATAGTTGAGGAAGTTATCTTTGAATCCTCACACCTCCTCAAATCAAGGGGAGGTTACAAGTCTAATAACTGTTCTTAGGACACTATATAAACGCTTATTCAAACCAAACAAAGGTACGTTTTACATTTCCTAAAAAGTTGGAACTCCAAAATTATAGAGAGAAAACTAACTTTGCCTTCGGAGGGTTCTTGGCCGGCAACTCCGGTCACCTTTGATCGTTTTTCTTTCTTTTTCAGACCATCAAGGCAGCAAGTAGTCCTTTCAAATCCAAAGCATCCAGTCTACTAATTTTCTTCACATCATCAGTTGGTGCCGTTTGTGGAAAAGAGTTTTCTTTTTGTTCGATTATTTGTTTTCAACAATTAGCCTTTCCCAGACAAAAGGCTAAATGGTTCGAACAAGATCAAGGGCTACCAGCCCAGGCCACCAAGAGAGTAGAGATGCTTCTAGTAATCCCCTCTGCAATCGTCAGTCAATGCCTGTCATGCAACCGCCTTCCGTTCAACATATACAGTCTATGGCTGCCGCTATGGCAGAATTGACCCGTCAGAATCAAGAGTTGAATAGGGAGATCAATTTAAGGAGGCAGCACCATGATGGGCACGCGGAAGGACGAGCCTAGAGTCAGGAAGGTGGAGGAGAAAATGTTAAGTCCGAAAATCAGTCAAGGGGTACTGCTTCAAGAAGAGTGCCACACTTGGAGCGGGAGATTGACCAAATGAGAAAATCCATGGATGAAATGAAGGAGAATATGAGGTGGGCGAACCCCGTGGATGATTTAGTTCATCGAACAAACTCCCCTTTCACGGCTTCCATCAATAGTCAGCCTTGCCTCCGAAATTCAAAATGCCTTCCTTGGATTCGTATGATGGAAATCGTGACCCGTGTGATCACATCACTACCTTCAAGATGACCATGCACCTTCAAGGGGTTCCGGACGAGATTATGTGCAGAGCTTTTCCCACCACACTCAAGGGACCAGCGCGGATGTGGTTTAGTGAAATACCCCCAAACTCTGTAGGCTCATTTGAGGAGTTGAGTAAGTTGTTCGTCAATAATTTTATTGGAGGGCAGCGTCACAAGCGTTCCTTTTCTAGTTTACTAACTATAGAGCAGGGGGAAAATGAGAGTTTGCGGTCTTTCATTACTCGATTCAATAAAGAAGCCTTAACGGTGGATGAAATGGACTACAAGTTGTTATTGGCCGCCTTTCACAATGGGGTCAACTCTGACTTATTCATTTATAAGCTCTACAAGTGGGAACCACAGACCATGTCCGAACTCGTCCATTTGGCCCAAAATTTCATAAATGTTGAGGACGCTGTTATAGCCAAAAAGAGAAAGAGATTAGAACGCTCGGAAGTAGGTCACCGACATTATCCAGACCAGGGTCCTCGTCCAAAGAAGGCTCGGGTAGAGGAGAAAAAAGAAAAAGATGGTAAGAAGGAGTTCCTCAGTGAGAAATCAGCAATACACACCCCTAAATACGCCACTAGAGCAAGTGCTTATGCAAATCAAGGATGATCCGTCCTTGAAGTGGCCAAAGAAAATGAAAGGAGATTCTAATAAGCACAATAGGAACAAGTATTGCCGTTTTCACAGAGACCATGGGCATGACACGGACGAGTGTTTTGATTTGAAGCATCAGATAGAGAATCTTATCAGGCAAGAGAAGTTGAGGAATTTCCTTGGACGAGACCAGAGAGATGAGAAGCTAAAGGCCAAGGTGGAAGAGTCATCACGACCCCCACTCGGTGAAATAAGAGTTATTATAGGAGGAACCTCGACAGCCCAGTCGTCCAAGTCGAGGAAAACATACCTGAAGGTGGTGCAAAACATCCAACTGTCTTGACAATCTCCCAGGACGAAGGAAGCAGACGAGCAAGCCATCATGTTCACGGACGAGGATGCTGGACGAGTTCACCACCCACATGATGACGCGATAGTCATTACCCTACTCATTGCAGATTATAGGACTAGGAAGGTGTTGGTAGATAATGGCAGTTCGGTTGACATTCTGTATTACCCCACCTTCCAAGAAATGAGGCAAGGACAAGATCAACTTCGACCAGTAAATTCGTCGTTGGTAGGATTTAGAGGAATGAAGGTGTAGCCTATGGGCACCATCACATTACCGGTGGTGGTTGGAGCATATCCCTAGCAGATAGCCAAAGAGGTAAACTTTCTTGTTGTTGATTATTCATCATCATATAATGCTATTATTGGAAGGCCGACTTTGAATAGTTGGAAGGCGGTAACCTCTACCTACCATTTGTCCGTCAAATTTGTTAGAATGTGTGCCCTTAAATCCTATTGTATGATGCTATGTATTTTATTATATATGACTTAATGTTGTGTTTAATAAAGTTATTTTATTATTATCTAAAAATAATGATAACATGAATATTGGGATATTATCTTATAGTCCATGAGATGCATTATATGTGATTTATGTGATTTAGTCATAGAAGATGTAAATCATAAGTTCCTTGTAAACTCAAAATGTAGTTTGTAGTCGGTGATGAAAATTGGGCATTTCGTCTGCGAAGACTATAACATATCAACTAAGATGATTTGTCTTAATCATGGAAATTGAGATTTCTAGTTGATATGTTGATATGTTTTAAGAGTTAAAACTTATTGAACAGGATCGGTGTGAGATTTATTATTCTTTCAATGACTGTCATATGAATAATAAACTCACGACTTATATTTGCATGAACTCTTAATCTTGAGAGAATAATAGATTTGATTATGAGGTGTAGGTTGCTTTAATATATCAGGAGTGAGATCTAAAGTAACGGTCAAAACCTCAGTATGTTGGGCAACCACATTTAGCGTTGATGGAACATATATTCTCAGGATGGAATTCATAGTCTCTTAACTGAGATACAAAATATTCCCTTAAGATAAGATTAATGGGATTGTTATTCAAAGAGTTAGGCCTAACCACTTTAGTAAAGAGTTACTTAAGTATATATATTTATGGAATTGGATTTCATAAATATATATTATGAATAACTTTAAATGATTAAACCAGGTACTCAAGAAATTAAGATGTAGTAATCTACAAAGTGACAATCTTCTTTCATGACTTTGTATTACTATGAATATTTTATGAAGGGGTTGCATGTACAATAAAGTCTTGGGATATAATTTATAGATAAGGCTTAGAGTGCAACTATATTTATATAGTGGTATTAAATATAGTTAATGGTAATTTTGGACTTGTCAAGAGATGACAGAAAAGCTCAAGGCCCATTGGAGCTAGTGTCTTATTGGTCCATTTTGGTCCCACTCCAAGCTACACACTTAAGCCCAATTGGAAAGGCCCAATTGGAAAGGCCCAAAAAGCCAGCCCAATTAGATAATCAGTTAGACTCAGAGGGAGAAATATACAGAATTTTCTGTAGAGATAATTGTATGAACACTATTGTGAAGTGGTATAAAAAGTGTTAGACACTCTTTGACCTTCTCCTTTTGGAACTGATTGAGAGACCACACACCTTAGGCGTTAGTGGAATTGGAGTGAAGATTGAAAGTGTTTCCAAGCGATTTTGATCTTCAATTTTGAAATTCACCGCTCCAAGGTACACTCTCTTGTTCTCAAATTCTGAAACTTACATAGTGCATGTTAACTTTTATGAATGAAGTAGATCCATTTATTTTTCCGTTGCGCACATGCATATTTCCTTCAAAATTCCTGACCAAGCACGGAGTGGGCCAAGTACAAGGAGATCAGTTAGCCGCTAGAAAGTACTACCTAGCCATATTGGCAATGGACGAGCACATAAAGACAATGAGCATAGACGAGAGAAGGATCACAGCGAAACCCACTGAGGTGTTAAAAGATGTCCCTTTTGACGAGAGCAAACCCGAGAAGTTCACTAGAATTGGGGCGAGCATGGAAGAAGAGGCAAAGCATACTCTAGTCCAGTTTTTGAAGAAAAGCCTCGATGTCTTTGCATGGAGTCACGAGGACATGCCAGGTATTGATCTAAGTTTCATTACTCACCGTCTGAATGTGTGTCCCTACTCCAAACCAGTGCGTCAAAAGAAAAGGGTTTTTACTCCTAAGCGAGACAATGCCATCAAAGAAGAAGTCTAGAAGTTGCTCACAGTAGAGTTCATCCGAGAAGTTTATTATCCGGACTGGTTGGCGAACGTAGTCATGGTAAAAAAGGCCAACGGCAAGTGGCGAATGTGCGTGGACTTTATTGACTTAAACAAGGCTTGCCCCAAGGATAGTTATCATTTGCCACGCATTGACCAGCTGGTGGACTCGACGGTAGGTCACAGGTTGCAGAGCTTCATGGACGCCTTCTCAGGCTACAACCAAATAAAGATGGACGAGGCAAATCAAGAAAAGACTTCATTCCTTACTAGCCAAGGGTTATTTTGCTACAAGGTAATGCCTTTTGGTTTGAAGAATGCAGGGGCGACTTACCAAAGACCGGTTAACCACATGTTTTGTCCTCAATTCGGGTGAAATATGGAGGTTTATGTAGATGATATGCTGGTAAAGAGATTGGATGAGGAGAAGCATCTAGACGACCTTCAAGAGACCTTTGATACACTTCGACGGTATAACATGAAATTAAATCCAAGCAAGTGTGCTTTTGGAGTTTCGTCAAGAAAGTTTTTGGAGTTTATGGTTTTGCACAGGGGAATTGAAGAGAATTCGGACAAAATCTAGGCGATACTAAATATGGAACCACAGAAGAACATCAAAGGAGTCCAGTCTCTTACCGGACGAGTTGCCACCTTTAACAGGCTTGTTTCGAAAGCTACTGACAAGTGTTTGCCATTCTTTAAAGTTCCCAAGAAGGCATTTGAGTGGATGGACGAGTGTCAGAGGGCCTTTTAAGGCCTGAAGACTTATCTCACGACGACACCTTTGTTAAGCCCGTCTATACCTGATGAAGAACTATATTTGTATTTGGTAGTGTCCCCGCACGCTGTGAGTTCGGCACTAGTTAGAGAAGAATGACGGGTTCAGAAACCAGTTTACTATACAAGCCGGGCGTTGAGAGGAGCGGAAGGATGATACCCGATGATGGAGAAGCTAGCCTTTGCTTTGATTACAACTTCTAGGAAGCTAAGACATTATTTTCAAGCTCATGTTATCAACGTCCTAACGGATTATCCCCTAAAAAAGGCGATGAACAAGTTGGAAGCAGTAGGACGATTGATCTAATAGGCAGTAGAGCTTAGTGGATTTGATGTCAAATACCAGCCAAGGAGCGCGACAAAGGCACAAGCATTGGTGGATTTCATTGCGAAGTTCACACCCAGCCAAGACGAGTTAGACAAAAACGCAGGGGTTGAAAGATGGATTATCAATGTAGATGGATCATCTACATTATACGCAGGAGGGATCGAAGTCATACTCAAGTCCCCAGAGGGTGAAAAATTGGAGGTTGCAGCCTGTCTACAGTACCAAACCACTAATAATGAAGCTAAGTATGAAACTCTGCTCAAAGGGCTAGAATTGGCTAAGTCTTTAAGGGCAGAGTCAATAATAGTCAAGGGAGACTCGCAGCAAATCATCAATCAAGTGAATGGAATGTGTGATGCTAAGGAAAATTGAATGAAGAAATACCTCAACAAAGTGAAGCGGCTTGTTCAAAGGTTTAAAGATGTGAGTTTTGTCCAACTCCCGAGGGAGGAAAACATGGAAGCAGATGTCTTGGCAAAAACAGCTTCGATAGGAGGAGTTATGGAAGAATATGACAAAATCTAGTACAATCCGAGCATAGACCTCCCAAACATTCAACAAATAGGAGGCGAAGAAAATTGGATGAGTCCAATAATAATCTATCTTAAGGATGGAAGGCTTCTAGAAGACAAGGACAAGGCTAGGAAGCTGAGAGTCAGGGCTGCCAAGTACGTCCTCATAAATGAAGTGTTATACAAGCGAGGCTTTTCTCAGCCCTACCTAAGGTGCCTAGCTCCGAACGAGTCGAACTATGTGTTGAGGGAGGTTCATGAGGGAGCATGTGGGAATCACTCAGGAGCAAGATTATTAGTCCATAAGGTCATCCGTGTAGGCTACTACTAGCTTACAATTCAAGCAGATGCTAAAGCTTATGTCAAAGTGTGTGACCAATGTCAGCACTATAGCAACGTCCCCAGACAGCCATCGGAGTACCAGACCCCAATGATGGCCCTATGGCCCTTTGCATAGTGGGGACTGGATATCCTAGGTCCTTTTCCCCTAGGAACCAGACAAATGAAATTTTTGGTAGTAAGGATTGACTACTTTACCAAGTGGGTAGAGGCCGAACCTCTTACAAAAATCACTTAGCAAAATGTTAAGAACTTTGTTTGGAAGAATATTATATGTAAGTTCGGAGTACCTAGGGTACTAGTATCTGATAACAGACGGCAATTTGACAACGCACCTTTCAGGGACTTTTGTGAATAGTTTGGAATCAAGAATCACTATTCCTCACCCTCCCACCCACAGGCGAACAGACAAGCAGAAGTAGCAAACCGATCCCTGTTAAAAATCATTAAGACTCGGCTTGAGGGGGCAAAGGGAATATGGCCAAATAAGTTGCCAACTGTTCTTTGGGCCTACAGGACGACTGTGAGGACACCGACAGGAGAAACCCCCTTCAAGCTAGCCTATGGAAGTGAAGCAATCATACCTGCGGAAGTTCATATGGCTAATCATCGAGTGATGAAATATCAAGAGAGAGAAAATGAGGAACAAATTCATCTTGACCTCGATCTCATTGATGAGGTAAGGATGGATGCGGAGCAAAGGACAGCAAGATACAAGAATCTTATGGCTAGGCAGCATGATGCCATGGTAAAACCCAAGCGTTTCAAAGTCGGGGACCTTATTCTTAAAAGGGTGTCCTTGGCAACCAGGAACCCAGCTCATGGAAAATTAGGACCCAATTGGGAAGGACCCTATAGGGTAATCAACTACAAAAGGCAGGGGTTGTACTACTTGAAAACTCTGGACGGACGAAAGTTAGAGCACCCCTGGAATGTGGACCACCTGAGGAGGTACTACCTAGAATGAGCTTGAACGAACTTTACCAAGGACAAGGTTACAGCTATGGATGAAGTTACTGCTATGGTCTACGTGTTTACTCATATTTACTGTTGTGTTCTTATTATTACTATTGTGTGTTTTAAGAATAAATAGTGCACTAGTTCTTAAACTTTTGCACCGTCTACGTACAAGTTTGTTCAGGACAAAGTTATGTACATTGAAGTATTTTTCTTAAGTATTTTCCTAAGGCACTAGCTTCTAAGCAGGTGCCATATTTGTGAACAATGCTTATATAATAATATAGTTCGGATTTCCAATGTATTTCATGCATAAATCTAATTTCCATAATAGTACCCACAAGAGGGCAAAAGCCTAAGACAAATGAAAATCTCTAGACGCAGGGATGTAACGTTCATAAGCTTCCCTCAAGATAAGGATAAAGCAAAGAAAAATAAGCTAAGGCATACTCGTCTGAAAAACAGATGGGCAAGAAAAAGGTCATACAGTGAAGCATTAGAGTCCATGGACTAGCATCTAGCCAAGACACTCCAGTGTTCCAGGACGAGACAAGCATTACAAACGTCTTGAAGAAAGACGAATGCCAATTGCTTAGCCCATGGACGAGGAAAAGAACTGGCGAAAACATCACTGCCACTTTGAGAACGAATTTTACTTGTAAAATTTGTTGAATGACAAATGGGTCGTCCATATACAAACAAGTCGTCCATAGAAAAAGCGCATGGACAAGCCTCTTACGTCGTCCATAGAAAAAGTGCGTGGACGAACCTCTAACATCATATGGATGACCCTCCAATACTTAGGAGTATGCAGATCTCACAAAACTCCGGTATATATATGTATAAAAATTAAACTCGTCCATGCAACGATATGTTTAATAATTAGACAAGTAATGTAAATAAGCATTCATAAGTCAAAGCATGAAGGGGTAGACGACCACCGTCCAAAAACCCTTATAAAAGTAAACTTAAAAGGTAATTCTTTATAAACTCGTCCTAATTTCTTGGACGAGCAAATTGTACTTGAATAAACTCCAAACAATCCCAGACTATGGACCTTACAAAAAAGAAAAAAGAAAAGAACTGAGATAAACTTTTTCTGATTCAAATTTACTAAGGGTTGTCTCTAGTCTTAGGCTCATCCCAGGCAGGCTGCGTGGTGGCATCGTCCTTGACGTTAATGTCCTCTGAGCTCGTCTGGAGGAGTGAGCTAGCAGAGCCACCAAGGTGAAGTTTGATAAGGCTAAAATCTACCTCGGGGAAGCGTTTAACAGCGTCCATACGAAAGTCTTTGAAGCCAGCAGCATAGTTCCTGTCCAACAAGTTAGTAAACTGGCTGGAAGCTTTGAATTCCTCCTCAGCTACCCTTTTGGCGTCCTTGAGAAGGGTACCAAGCTCGTCATTTCTCTTTTGAAAATGATCCAGACGAGCGTCCTTCTCAATGATGTCAGCCTTTAGCTCCTCGATGAGATTTTTTAGCTCCTTAACCTCGTCCGTAGCTTTGCCCACTACCTTAGCCTAGTTTCTACACTCGTCCTTAACCTGCCGTAGCTTCGTCTCAAGCTTGGCCCTCTCCTTGTCTATCTCTGTGGCCTATCTGGACGCTACTATAAACTTTGACATGGCCTATGCAGACGATCAAAAGTCCAATTAAAATAAAACAATGGCCACAGTAAAATGACAGGATAAGGTAAAACATATAATTACATACCTTGAAGATGTCATGGATAGCAAAGTGCTCAAATTCCTTCAAGCACATATCATAGCAAGCAGCCACGTCCTTCTCGATCACAGATTTTTCAAACCTCTCCCAAGCTAAGTCCTCATTCTCAATCATATTCATGGGAACCTTAGGATGAGGCTGAGACGAAGCAGGAGTGACGACCTTTGAAGGAGTGACACCAACAGGCTCAGGCATTTCCACGTCAAGGACTTGGATGGGAGTTGCATGGGAGACAGGGGGTAGTGCTTGGCTTAACAATCCCGAGCTTAGACGACCTATGCCTTGCCTTCTTGTGCCCTCGACGACTAGGAAGATCTTCCAAATTTAGATCCTTGGACAAGTTCTTCCTTTTATCCCCAGTGGAAGGACGAGGCTGAGATTCCTCAAAGGTAGGACAAGGCTGAGACTCCCCGAGGGCAGGACGAGGCTGAGACTGAGCCTCTGGCCCCACAACCTTGTCCATTATCTCCTTCCCTTTGTTGTCCTTCATGGTAGCCATTCTTGCAAAGAAATTTGTTAGAATCACTTCTAAAAATGACAAAAGGGATCACTCAAAGTAAAAACTTACGTCTACGGACTGTGCGCTCGTGGGCTGTAGCTTTAAGAGAAGGCTCAGGACCAAGTCCCCAAGTAGCGAGGCGTTGAAGAGTAACCAAGGAGTAAAAATCCCTCTCAGGGTGAAGACGAGCCTTTTGCACGCATCCGAGGAAAAACCTGTTCAAGGACGGTCGTCTAACGCCTGCAAGAAAGAGTTAGAGTTAAACGATTATAAAATGACATGCAACAAGGAACAATGCATAGTAATAAACATACCTTCAGGACGAAGGTTCCCTAACTCTCCAGTATAAGGGGCAAATGGATCCCTGCCAACTTCAACAGGGTGTCCTGCCCAGAAACCTGAGATAAAGAAAAACTCCGTCTTCTAGGTCCTATTTGACGTGACCAAAGACTTTATAATTCTACAATTTCTCCCTCTGGCTGTAAATTGATAAAAACCACGGGATTGACTAATTTCAGAGGGTTTGTAACAAAAAAGGAACTCATCCACAATGAGGGGACGATCCCCTTCAAACACCACTCTCCACAAAATTTGCATAGAGACGACTAATCTCCATTGGGGTTAAATTGACACAACCCTAAACCTAACCTAGTGAGTAGCTCCCTAGCAAAAGAGTTAAGAGGCAACCTAAGACCTCCTAAAAGATAGGCCTCATAAACTCCTACACCAAAACGAGGTTGGTAGCACCATTCCTCTCGGACGGCCAACCTAGGATTCAACTCTTCTGGGATCTGATACCAACTCTTAAGAGACTCTAACTTCTTGTCGTCCGTCTTAGAAGGGACTCCCACAGCACAACTATAAATGGTTTCTACTTCATCTTAAAGGACAGATGGGGGAGCACTCAACGGACCAGCCCTAGACCCAGACACCGCTCTCGTCCTAAGTTGTTCTTGAAGGACTTTGAAAGTAACCCCAGGAACTCTGGAAGTATACTCCTCGTTCGTGGTATTTCCCCCACTACTACTATTACTACTAGAACCACTGTAGCTAGAAGAGTTATGATACTCGTCTATCTCTTTTTCAACACTATTACTAGACGAAGAAACGACAATTTCAGACATCTTGAAAACTTAATGAAAACCTAAAAACGAGTGTAAAGAAGATACCTGGCTCTAGACTATGGAAAACTAGGGACGCTGGAAAACTTCTAGACGAGGCGTTAAGACGAGGATGTCAAAGAAGAAAATTTGAGAAAATGCAGAGGGTATGAGAGGAATTCCACTATTTATAGGGGTTGAAAAATGGTGTCTCGAATTACGTGACCAACCAGGACACGCCACGTGGCATTTTCCTCGAAAAATTAAATCAACGTGACAAATTGCCAATGAAATTACGACACGTGGCACACATAACAACTAACATAAAGACACGTGTCCAAAAGATGACGTCATTTTATGTACTTCCTAGACGACCCATAGACAAGGGGATAACTGATGGGCTACAAACTCCAATATCGTCCATGGAGGTCGTCCAGGGCAAGACCAAGAAAGCAAAGGTTGTAAGAACCTCATCCTGGGGGATCATCCATGTAGGAAGGTGCTTGGATGAAGCTTTTCGTGGTCAAGTTTTACAAAACCACACCATGACGTCCAAGGGAACCATCAACCTCGTCCATGAGAAGGTCGTCCATAAAGGAACGACCTCCCTTAGAAGCGAGATATGCTCGTCTAGAGGACCTCTGGATGAGGACCCCTGGACGAGCCCTTGACATGGGAAAATTCCTGAGTATGTACAACAACTCCATATCACACGCATAACTCCCAGTGACCGTTATGTGAGAAAAATGTAACTCCTAAACAGTTGAGGAAGTTATCTCTGAACCCTCACACCTCCTCAAATCCAAGGGAGGTTACAAGTCTAATAACTGTTCTTAGGACACTATATAAACGCTTATTCAGACCAAACAAAGGTACGTTTTACATTTCCTAAAAAGTTGGAACTCCAAAATTATATAGAGAACTAACTTTGCCATTAGAAGGTTCTTAGCCGGCAACCCCGGTCACCTTTGATCTTTTTTCTTTCTTTTTCAGACCATCAAGACAGCAAGTAGTCCTTTCATGTCCGAAGCATCCAGTTTACTGATTTTCTTCGCATCATCTGATTATATAACCAGATCCAACAGGCTCAAAATATATATATATAACCGGATCCAAAAACTAAAAAACATTCGGCTTTACTTCTTATTACAAAGTCCACTAGTTCCAAAATCCTAAAATGAAAACTTTATGAGCACATTGATTGACAACAAGAATATAATTACAATTGTAACTTTTTGAGCCCTTAATAACCCACTAACGCTATGTCTTGGCTTATAAAGTGTGAAAAAAAATTTATGAGGAAAGAAGTGCAGAGTAGCAACCTGCTGAGCACATTGAAATGCAATGATCGTTCTTAATTTCATCTTCATGTCTTGTCTAACTATTAGTACCTGCATCCAACACTTTCACTGTTTGAAAACAGATAATTTACCAAGTCCACAATAATACTAAAATCCTGACATGATAAACTTAGTACATTAAAACAAAATAGCAAGAGATTACATATATAGTCTACATAGTTCCAAAATCCTAACAAATTTTGTGTAAATGAGTAATATTCCATACCTTTGACCTTGGAGTAACTACTTCAAAGGTGAGAAACTTTTGATTATCAAAGTTAGGAGGTTCCAGGATGATGTATGCCCCCTTAGTTTTATACGTCTCCTCTGTTGCCTGCAATGGCATATAAAACCATTATTAAGACAAATCTTAGATGAGACAGCAGCAACAAACAACATTAAAAAATATATATTATTGGACCAACTATGACAAAAGAGTATACAAGTGAACTAATTTTGGTACACCCCAAGCAACTTTGCTGGAGGAGCAAAGACCTGCAAAGTGTCCACTGCTATGCTGGACTGCATGCAAAATTACAATGTCAATAACAATAACTTCATTCCCCTGCACCCCAAAAGAAAGTGAAAAAGAGATCCACTGAAGCGCTTTAACTAGATCCAGTGAACCTTTACATAACTTCAGTCCCCCTACACCCCAAAAACATGCACATGCATTCACAATTATGTCAGCCAGTGTGCATCATAACCAAAACAAGTATTATTTAGTTTAGGAATATGAAAACTATGTCTGACTATAACTTATCAAAAAAGAAAACTATTTCTGAACAAAACTATATCTGAAGCATTTTAAGGCTTCCATCGGACAGCAACACTAATTCTCTTTTGCAAATAATGATGAGAAATGGTCTAAAGACCACATACCATACAGCGATGACCAAAAAGGTTATCAAAAGAATCTAAAGCAGCACTAAGGCTCTTGTCCAAACATATGCCATCCTGCCAAATTCAACATGAAAAGGGAGGACCTGAGTACCCAAGGAAAAAAGTTAGAAGGCTGGATCTTAATAGCACTGAGAAGGCTACAAGGTAGGGGAGAGTTTGATAGAGAAAATTTAACACAGCTTCTTCTATAGAGAAATTTGAGAGTGCCACATTCGACACTAACCAGGCAAGCATTGATGGTTAATATCTTTCAAAGGCTGCAAAAGACTGGCACGAAGAAATCTGAAACAACGTAAATTTTCGATTTACATTGATGAAAAGGGAGAAAGGAGAATTTTTCTAAAATTTATGACATGACTTGCCTCATCAGTATAATGCAGCACATTCCCTCCAATAGTTTTTGTTAAGCATATGGAACGGACTTCTTTTTCTGTTGCTTGTGCCCCAAAGGTTTGAATGAAGTGGCTCAATAATTTCCAGATTTTGGACACTGCAATCAAATTTCAACTTTAAAATTTCTTGACAACAGATTATAAAATAGACAAGATCATTACCCACGTCAACCAAATATTTATTTCAATAGAAGGTACCACTATTTAAAGGTGCAGTAATATATGTGGGACAAGGGTAAGTATCTTAATATATTAACTTGTTAAGAAAGAAAGGGATGGTACCTGATAGCATCAATATTCATGTGGTCAAACGATCCCTTAAATGTAACCTGGGAAAGGGATAATTGTATGATAAAATAAATTAGAAATATTCCAGAAATCCGAAAACAGTGCAACTAAAAAAGCAAACAAATGGAAGAACTGAGGAAGAAAAAACGAAGTAACGTATATGAGCCATTATTTCATATGTAAGAACAAATTTTACAGGGTCACTATGACATATCTCAGATGGAGCTTCTTGAGAGTAGAATACTACATTTAATGTTTCAAGGAAGTATTTCAGTGCCACAGCAATACCATAAAATCCTTTTAGAAGCAACACCGACCAATTGTTGTCTTTATTAAAGTATCACACAAAACAGTAGTCAAGAGGTTAGTAGGAACTATGATTCAATTGGAAACTTACAACAGGACCCTAAAATATAGTAAAAGTACTATCTGTTATTTTTATTTCAAACAAAAAATATCAGTGCAACTGACTCTTTTTTTCTTTTTAAGGGAAGTCATTACCACATGCAGGGAAAGCAGGTAACTATTATCAACATTTCTTGGACTCTTCATAATCAAACTAGACATCGCATAGCAACTTGACTTATAGCAGTTGATACCAGATCCAAAAATTGGTTTGACTTGTTTTTCCTTCGTCACATGAAAATCAATACATAAACCAACTTATCTCACTCTTGGAAAACCCATATACCTTAACCACCCAATCAAGTACAAGCCGGACTAAACCACAACCCACAATTGAGTATATATATAAAATAAAGAATCCTAAGACTTGATTGATTTTTTTTTTTTTTTTTTTTGGATAGAAATAGGTGTGAGCATCCCAAGACTTGGTTGCATGATGTGGAAGACCAATGTGTCGCGTGAGCTGCTTCCTTTTCTTTTTTTTTTTGGTAAATTACTCACTAGACGTTCAGAGGGATGACCAGCCTTCTTTAACACCTGAATTGTAGCTAGCTATCTAGAAAAGAGAATTCTGTAGTTATCATCAAACACAGAAGCAAGTATTATTACATGCTGATGCACAATAGGAACAAAATAAGGGATCACTACACTCAGGCCTTAATATATCAAAGCTGCATTCGGAACAAAAGATGCATAAATGCTATTATTACATGTCTATTAATTATCTATGATTATAGTAGTGGAACATAAATAAACGTTTATAAACAATCATACTTGAATGCAAGATTTTGATTAATGTGCTTTGTGAATATCATCATTAATTTCAATAATTTACATGTGATATAAGTAGTAAATGCATTTCTCTTTCTTTCTACAAGTTAAAAAAGATAATGTGGAACTGTGGAAGCACAAGCTACTTGATAGATCCAGACTCTCACCTTCCATACATCTAGTATGTTTGAGGGCATTCCTCTATTTTCTAGTTGTAACCAGAAGGGAGGAAAAAAAAGGCTTTGAAGCCTTGTTTTTTAAATAGGTATATAAAAAGGGCTCAGGATCCATTGGTAATGACTTATTCCTCTATATATATTAAGTAGCAAAATACAAAAGCCACTTTTGAATTTATAATGAATATTGCAATGGAAGGCCATCATACAATGGTCAAGCTTAAGCTACATCCTTGTTAAAAAGATAAGAAATATTTTTAAAAATGGTGAAACTGGTGTTACTTGATTCCAACCCCTTTCAACGAAAAGGGAAATGTTAATAAGCATCGTACGGTGTTTGTTAGGGTTGGACTAAAGTGGGTCTTATTTGATAAAAAAATTAGATAAACAAAAAAATATATATATACAAGCACCCCCATAGGTTTTTTTTTTTTTTTTCCTCTATGAAACTAGCCCCACAGCTTATAAAGCTGGAAAAAAAATAACATAAAACTGCAAAAAAGATATTAAAAAAAAATTGCCAAAAGAGAAGTCAAAAAAGACAAATTAAATAATTGTTGGACAAACAACCCATCAACACATTGTGGACAAGCTGACATGCCCTAAGCCTAAGCTTGTCAACTTAGATCTCACTCACAATCGGACTTTTTTTTTTTTTTTTTTTTGGGGGTAAAAATGTGTTAAGCTTGTCAATTTGAATCTCACTCACAACCGGACTTGATTTTTTTTTTTTTTTTTGGTATAACAGTATTGGACATAATATTACATCTACAAATTAAAAGTCGTTGCAAAAATAACTTGAAAGTGGTAAATTATTACATCAATAATAATTAACTGTAATAACTTATAATTTTTAGTTGCAATAGAGGCATTAATACTAAATTGCATTAAGAAAATTTTTTGCAATAACTTAAATTAAAGATATTATTGCAGTAACTTGATACCAATTATTTTGCAATCTATTATAATAGAAATTTCAAGGTGATAGCTTATTGCAACAAATATATCATTGCAATAACTAAACATTAATTATTTTATAATCTATTGCAATGACAAACATAAAGTTGCAATGAATATATTATTGCAATAACTAAATATCAATTATTTTATAATCTATTACAATGAAAAACATAAAGAAACCTGGGAAAGTGATAATTTTATGATAAAATAAAATAGAAATATTCCAGAAATCCAAAAACAGTGCAACTAAAAAAAGCAAATAGATGGAAGAACTGAGGAAGAAAAAATGAAGTAACGTATATGAGCCATTATTTCATATGTAAGAACAAATTTTACTGGGTCACTATGACAAATCTCATAGATGGAACTTCTTGAGAGTATTACACTACTTTTAATGTTTCAAGGAAATATTTCAGTGCCACAGCAATACCATAAAATCCTTTTAGAAGCAACACCGACCAATTGTTGTCTTTATTAAAATATCACACAAAACAGTAGTCAAGAGGTTAGTAGGAACTATGATTCAATTGGAAACTTACAACAGGACCGTAAAATATAGTAAGAGTACTATCTGTTATTTTTATTTCAAGCAAAAAATATCAGTGCAACTGACCCTTTTTTTTTTTAAGGGAAGTCATTACCACATCAGGGGAAATTGCAGAGTTTAAGAAGCAGGTAACTATTATCAACGTTTCTTGGACTCTTCATAATCAAACTAGACAACGCATAGCGACTTGACTTATAGCAGTTGATACCAGATCCAAAAATTGGTTTGACTTGTTTTTCCTTCGTCACATGAAAATCAATACCTAAACCAACTTATCTCACTCTTGGAAAACCCATATACCTTGACCACCCAATCAAGGACAATCCGGACTAAGCCACAACCCACAATTGAGTATATATATAAAATAAAGAATCCTAAGACTTGATTGATTTTTTTTTTTGGATAGAAATAGGTGTGAGCATCCCAAGACTTGGTTGCATGATGTGGAAGACCAATGTGTCGCGTGAGCTACTTCCTTTATTTTATTTTATTTTTTTTGGTAAATTACTCACTAGACGTTCAGAGGGACGACCAGCCTTCTTTAACACCTAAATTGTAGCTAGCTAACTAGAAAAGAGTATTCTGTAGTTATCATCAAACACAGAAGCAAGCACTATTACATGCTGAGTCACAATAGGAACAAAATAAGGGATCACTACAGTCAGGCCTCAATATATCAAAGCTGCATTCAAAACAAAAGATACATAAATGCTATTATCACATGTCTATTAATTATCTATGATTATAGTAGTGGAACATAAATAAACATTTATAAACAATCATACTTGAATTTAACTGTGGGGATAACGGCCCCAAAGTGCATTTTTGAGCCTTGAGCTTTGTCCAAGAATGTTTATCTGTCTGATGACAGATTGATAGTGATAAAGATATCAGACCTAGAGACCCACGAGCAATTTGTGGCAAAAGAAACTAAGGAAAGTAATCCGAGGAAGGATATCTCATCGGCTAAGCGAAGGATCAGATGGTACATCATGTTGTCCAGAATGATCTTCTAGGAGGACTTATGGTTGAGGATATGTTTCACGGGGGCATGGAGAGCAGGAACAATTGGGAAATATCTAAGAGAAAGCTGCTAGCACCGCATTGAATGCTCTGTACCTAAATCTCTGGCTGCTTTGATGAAGAAGTGATATATGAACAGTGATTTTCAGCCTTATAGCTATTACCTAAAGACTTCCAAAATGTGTTGATGGGACAAGTATTAATATTTAGCAATCTAGACCTACATGTGGAGAGCAGAAAGGGGGAGGAGAAGGAGGTATAAGAGGGAAGAAGGTCCCGAAAAAAAGTGGATCGAGAAAAAGGAGAGAAAACACTGTAGACTGAATATCTGTAATCAACTTGTAAGAGATAAGAAATATAAGAATCTATTCCTCGGCTTGAGTCCGAGGACTACTTTCATCATACAAACTAATCCAACCTCATCATTTTGTAATCTTGGGTCATTGTTGTTGTCATTTAAGCTTATTAGAAATAAGATTTCTAATCCACTCTCTATAAAATTTATTGTATTGGGCTCTTTGGGCCTATACCCTTCCTTTTGTTGGGCTTAGGTACAAACTGCAACCTTAAAATTGGCACCGTCTGTGGAAAATCTTTTGTTTTTAGTGAGTCTAATGTCTAGTTATTGCAAATTCAAGTTCACACCAGGTAGAGTCTAGGGGGTCCCAGCGTCAAGATGACTTCCTTAATCTCGAACGAGGTGGAGACTGAGAGGGAAGTGTACATACCACACATATTAGCAGAAGTCAGTCACGAAGTGGATGCAAAGTCTCCCATGAGGAGAATGCTAGGGCCATGCAGTTAGAGATTGACCGTTTAAGGAGAAAGTTGCGTCACGAACGACGGAAGCGAACTCTGTCCATTTTTTACTCTTCTTCTAATGAAGACGGGGAGGGCAGCTACAGGCCTAGGTTAAGAACTCCCCCTAGTGAGTCTTTCTCGTATGAAGAAGGTAACCCCCATAACCGCAGGAGTAGGAATTCATCCTGTAGGGGCCTGGGAACTGATGGTATGAACAAGGCACTGAATCAAATTTCTAAATCACCCTTCACACGTAAAATTGAAGGGGGAAAACTTCATCAGCGTTTCACTCAGCCAACATTCACCATGTATAATGGTTGAACTGACCCTGTGGAGCACGTAAGTCATTCCAACCAGAGGATGGTTGTGCACTCTAAGAATGAGGCTTTAATGTGCAAGATGTTCCCATCCAGCTTAAGGCCTGTCGCGATGAGGTGGTTTGACGACCTAGGATTAGGGTCTATTGATTCATTTAAGGAACTCACCCGGGCATTCGGATCTCAATTTATTACATACAGTAAAGTCCCTCGACCTTTGGATTCTATGTTGTCTATGACTATGCGAAAGGGTGAAACTTTAAAAACATACACAAACAGGTATTGGGAGATGTTCAATGAGATTGATGGAGATTTTGATGATGTGATTTCAAGGTCGACTTACTGGTCGAGCATGGTCTGAGGAAGTCATTAACTAGAAAACCAGTTAATAATGTGTGCCAGCTCATGGACCGGATCGATAAGTATAAATAGGTTGAAGAGGACCAGTAGTTAGGTAAAAGAAAGGTGAAGGTGGTCTCTCAAGATAGGAGAGACTTCAGGTCGAATAAATACAATGATAATCATCCTCGGTGAGACTTTACTAGGCAGACTAGGGCTGCTATTGTACCACAAGTAGTCAACACGATGTTCCGAAAGCCAATTCACCAGATTCTAAAGAAGATCAAGAATGAGCCATACTTCAAATGGCCTAATAAGATGAGTGGAGACCCCGCTAGATGCAATCAGAACCTTCATTGTCAATATCACCAGGAACGAGGACATACCACCGAGAATTGCAAAACCTTGTGGAATCATTTAGATCATTTGGTCAAAGATGGAAGGATAAAATAGTTCTTATATAGGCCCAATGGGCAGGCGGATCCTACAGGCTCAGGCACTCAAGGGAACATCTTCAAGGCCTCCATTGGGAACCATTAATGTCATTTTTTCCGCTCCTAGGAGGACAGGTTCGTGTCCCTCCAGAATAATGACTGTACCTTGGCCGCTACCTAAGGACTCTAATCATGAGCTGAAAAGGGCTAAGGTTGCAATCCAACCAGCATTGAGTTTCTCGAAGAAGGATAAGTTTGGAACTATACAACCACATGATGATGCTTTAGTGGTCACACTCAAGATAGGGGGTACAATGTGAGGCGTGTACTGGTTGATCAAGGTAGTGGGGCGGAAATTATTTACCCCGACTTGTATAAGGGGTTGGGGTTGAAACCAGAGGATTTAACTAGTTATGATTCACCCCTAGTAGGTTTTGATGGAAAGATAATTATACCAATGGGGCAAGTCAAGTTGCCAATGCAAACGGGGTCAAAAGTTGTAAAAGCTAACTTCATAGTGGTGGATGCGTATTCTCCATACATAGCTATTGTGGCGAGACCCTGACTTCATGACATGGGGGTTATCCCTTCCACTTTGCATTTAAAGGTCCATCTAGCGACCAAGTTAAGGAGCTAATTGGAAGCCAATCTACGGCTAGAAAATGTATGGTGGCGGCAGTTAGACATCAAGCTGAAGGGGAGTCCTCAACATCAAATAAGAATGGTTTGTAGCAATTAAAGGAGCTGATAATATCAGAGGGTCTAGTGGCGGAAGCAAAATGTAAAGGTTTAGAACGGGTTTTTATAAGTGATGATAGAGAGAGGTATTTTCAGGTGGGAGCTCAACTACCTCCATAAGTTAAGGAAGAGTTTATGAAGTTCCTTAGGGAGAACATTGATGTGTTTGCTTGGAATGCTTATAAGGCCCCTAAGGTAGATCCAAGCTTCATTTGTCATAATTTAAATGTCAATCCCGCCGTCGTACCAAGAAAGTAACCACCTCTGTGATCATCTAAAGAACATTCTGAGGCTGTCAAGGAAGAAGTGATCAAGCTCAAGCAAGCAGGGGCTACCAAAGAAGTTTTTTATCCTGAATGGTTGGCCAACACAATGGTGGTTAAAAAGAAGAATGGAAAATAGCGGGTATGTGTAGACTTTACAAATTTGAATAAAGCATGCGCCAAAGATCCTTTTCACATGCCCCGCATTGATCAATTGGTGGATGTCACAGTTGGGCATCCTCGAATGAGTTTTTTGGATACTTTTCAAGATTATCACCAAATACCTTTGGCTTTGGACAATCAAGGAAAAACTGTCTTCGTCACTCCTATAGGAAACTATCATTACAAGGTAATGCCTTTTGTCTTGAAGAATGCGGGGGCTACCTACCAAAGGATGATGACTAGGATGTTTGAATTGCAATTGGGGAGAAGTATTGAAGTTGATGTGGATGACATGGTGGTGAAGAGTAAGGTGGTGTCCAAGCATGTTGGGAATCTTGGTAACATCTTCGAGATACTAAGGAAACATAAATTATGCCTAAATGCTTCCAAATGCTCTTTTGGCGTAAGGTCCAGTAAATTTCTAGCTTTTATGGTTACACATCGTGGAATTGAAGTCAATCCTAATCAAGTTAAAGAAATTAACAGCTTGCAGCCACCTCGTAATTTTAAAGAAGTTCAAAAATTGACGAGAATGACGGCTGCCTTAAACCGATTTATCTCTTGATCTGCGGACAGATGTAGGCCCTTCTTCCAGTTGCTGAATAAATGGAAGGGATTCAAGTGAACTAAGGAATGTGCTTTGGCTTTTCAACAGCTTAAAGAATATCTTTCTCAGCCACCTGTTATGTCCAGGCCCGAGGTGGATGAAGTGTTGTTTGCTTACCTTGCGATGGCTTCCCATGCTATTAGTTTGGTGCTGATAAAAGTTGACAATGGTGTTCAAAGGCCAGTTTATTACATGAGTAAATCACTACATGAAGCTGAGATTCGTTACTTACCGCTGGAAAAAGCCATTTTGATAGTGGTTCATGCCACGTGTAAGCTTCCCCACAACTTCCAGTCTCACACAGTTGTGGTCCTAACCCAACTCCCGCTTAGGTCTCTACTTCGAAGTGCTAATTATATGGGAATGATTGCCAAGTGGGGAACAATTCTGGGAGCTTTTGATATCAAGTATATGCCACGCACCTCTGTAAAAGGCCAGATTCTCACTGACTTGGTGGCCGAGTTTGCTGAGCACTCGTTAGAAGAAAATACAAAGACATCAAACATGAATGAAAAATCAGTTGGCATGATCTCCCTGAAAGAATCTCTCTCGTGGAAGGTGTATGTGGATGGTGTGGCGAATCAAAGAGGATCAGGATTGAGGCTGGTTGTAATATCTCTAGAGAAGATCGTTATTGAGAAATCTTTGAGGGTGGGTTTCTCGGCCACAAATAATGAAGCCGAGTATGAAGCTCTGTTAGTAGGAATGACCATGGTTCAGAAAATGGGAGGGAAAACTGTGGAGATGTTCTCGGATTCAAGATTGGTTGTAGGCCAAGTGGAAGGAGAGTTAGAAGCCAGAGATCATAGGATGCAAGAGTATTTAAGTCAGGTTAGACATTTGCAATCAAATTTTGAATCTTTTACTTTAATGCAAATCCCCAGAAACAGAAATACTCATGCTAAATCTCTAGCCACCCTGGCAACGTCCTCGGCACAGAGTTTACCTCGAGTCATTTTAGTGGAAGATTTGCGTACGCCTACTAAGATGAATGTGGATATAGTCTGTGTTTATCAAATCAGAGTGGGACCTAGCTGGATGGACCCTGTTGTGTTGTACCTTAAAGAGAATATCTTACCTTAGGAAAAATCCGAGGCTGACAAAGTACGTAGGAAGGCTCCTCAATTTTAGCTGTCCGATGATCAAAAGTTATACAAGAACTATTTTTTAGGACCATACCTATTTTGTATACACCCTGAAGCAACGAAGCTACTTCTAGAAGAATTGCATGAGGGGATTTGTGAAAGTCGTGTAGGAGGTAGATCCTTATCTCATAGAGCCCTTACCCAAGGATACTGATGGCCCAATATGCAAAAGGAAGCACTAGAGTATGTGAAGAAAGGTAACCAGTGTCAGAGGTTTGCTCCCAACATTCATCAACCAGGGGCTGTCCTCAATACTCTATCCAATCCTTGGCCTTTCGCTCAATAGGGCCTAGATATTGTAGGACCTTTTCCCAAGGCAGCAGGGAATAGGAGATGTCTCCTGGTCGACACAGATTACTTCACTAAGTGGGTTGAAGCCGAGCCATTGTCAAATATCAAGGACTTGGACGTAAGAAGGTTTGTTTGGAAAAACATTGTCACCCAGTTTGGAATTCCTCATACCCTTATCTCAGATAATGGTGTTCAATTTAATAGTAAGGCCTTCAGAAGATATTGCTACGATCTGGGTATTACTAACAGATATTCCACCCCGGCTTATCCACAAGGGAATGGACAGGCCGAGGCTGTTAATAAGGTAATAGTAAATGGGTTTAAGAAAAGATTGGATGATGCTAAGGGAAAATGGGTGGAAGAGCTGCCACACATCCTTTGGACTTACAAGACTACACCTCGTAGGTCCACAAGAAAGACCCATTTTCAATGACTTATGGGGCCGAGGCAGTAATTCCTCTTGAAACAGGTTTCCCAATGCTAAGGACGAGCTCTTTTAACCCAAGCAACAATGATGGGTTGTTATAAAGGACTTTGGATTTGGTTGAAGAACAAAGGGAGAGTGTCATGGTTCAACTAGCATATTATCAACACAAGCTTAAACAGGGTTGTGATTCAAACGTGAAGTTAAGACCACTAGCACTAGGAGATTTGGTGTTAAGGAAGGTTTTGGGTACTGCAAAATATCCAGCTTGGGGAAAATTAGGGCCAACTAGGAAAGGCCATATCGCATCACCTCAGTAGCTGGAATCGAGGCTTATTATCTTGAAGACCTGGATGAAAATGTTGTACCACGCCCTTGGAATGTAAATAACCTACAAATGTATTATTATTATTAATGAAAATATTTTATGTTATATATAGCCTATTACTTCATGCGTTACATTTATTAGTTCTGTAAGTATCTGATAAGCCAAAAAAAAAACGTATTGACCCCTTGTGATGGATTAAGTTGATTAATTAGCCAAGTTATTAATTAATCAAGTTAACATGCAAACGCGTGGTAACACAAACAAATCACCAATAAAACTAAGTATGCAGCGGAAATTAAATGACACGGTGATTTGTTTACGAATGGGGAAAACCTACACGGCAAAAACCCCACCGGGTGAATTTAAGGTCACCACTCCCGAAATTCTACTATTATCACAACAAGCAGTTACAAGTAAAGGAATCCCAAGTACCTTACCAACCTACAGTTAAACCCAAACCCCAATACCCAATTGGATTTGTTCTGTAGTGACAATTTCTCCTTTCAATGTACGGCTCCCAAGTACATGACTAACCAATTGCGCGGATCCCAATATGCGACTTCAATCACCAACTAGAGAAAATTGTTGGCTGCAAAATTCTTCAATTCATCCACACGATGACAATCAAGAAGATGCTTGGTTACAAAACCCTATGGTGTAAAGACACAGCAACTTCTTCATAAGAGAGATGAACTAGGGCAAGAACTTCGTCTCAAGTCACAATTTGCATGAACAAGGATTTCTCAATGCTTGTGCTGAAGGAAAAATTCTAGTTTTGTATCCCATACAAAACACATAGCGGAAGCAACAAACAAGGATCTATTTCATTCATGATTGATAACGTATACTATGTAAATTTCAGAATTTAAGAACAAGATAGTGTACCTTGGTGTGGTAAAATTCAAAACCAAAGATTGAAGTACTCGGAAATACTTTTAATCTTCACTCCAATTCTACTTTACGCCCAAGATGTGTGGTCTCTCAATCAGTTTTTCAAAGGGAGAATGAAAGTGTGTCTCACACTCTCTCACACACCGTTTCTTATTTCCCCAATATAAATTATGTATGTTTCTCCCTTTATAACTAACTGATTATCTAATTGGGCTGGCCTATTGGGCCTTTCCAATTGGGCTTTAGTGTGTGGCTTGGAGTGGAACCAAAAGGGACCAATAAAACACTAGCTCCAATGGGCCTTGGGCTTTTCCGTCATCTCTTGACAAGTCCAAAGTTACCATTAATTATATTTAATACCACTATATAAATATAATTGCACTCTAGGCCTTATTAATAAATTATATCCCAAGACTTTATTATACATGCAACCCCTGCATAAAATATTCATAGTAACACAAAGTCATAAATGTAGACTACTACTTTGTAAATTACTACATCTTATCCTTGAGTACCCGGTTTAATCCTTTAAAGCTATTCATTATTATTTATGAAATCCAATTTCATAAATATATACTTTAGTAATTTCTTATTAAAGTGGTTAGGCCTAACTCTCTGAATAACTGAACCCATTAAACTTATCTCAATGGAATATTTTATATCTCCATCAAGAGATTATGAATTTCATCTTGAGAATATATGTTCCATCAACACTAAATGTAGCTGCCCAACATACTGAGGTTTTGACCGTCACTTTAGATCTCACTCCTGATATATCAAAGTAACCTACACCTTATGATCAAGTTCATTATTCTCTCAGGATTAAGAGTTCATACAAATAGAAGTCGTAAGATTTATTATTCATTTGACAGTCGTTAGGAGAATAATAAATCTCACAGCGGTCCTGTTCAATATGTCTTAACTCTTAAAACATATCAACATATCAACTAGAAGTCTCCACTTCCATGATCAAGACAAATCACCTTAGTTGATATGTTATAGTCTTCGCAAATGAAATGCCCAATTTCATCACCGACTACGAACTATAAATTCTGAGTTTACAAAGAACTTGTGATTTACATCTTCTGTGATTTTTCACATAAATCACATACAATGCATCTCATGGACTATATGATAATGTCTCATATCCATGTTACCATTATTTTAGATAATCATAAAATAATTTTATCAATCACAATATTAAGTCATACATCATGTCATACATAATGTCATACATAATATCATACATAGCATCATACAATAGGATTTAAGGGCAATAATCCTAACATGTGCAACTTGCCACACTTTGACGGCCCTTAAAACAATCCTTTTATATGTCTAGGGTTAGGAGAAAAGAAGGCCCAAAGACATCCACGGATTGGAATCAAAACAGAACTCAAAATCTGTTTTTCTTAAACCTCAACAGATAGAGGTATCGAGAAGCTGTCGAGCAGCTGTCGAGCCACGGGACTGGAACAGCTCTTTAAACCTCGACACATACTAGCTGTCGAGCTTTAATGACTTTGCACTTTTCAACTTGTTTCTTGGACAGACTTGATGACTTCAACACTTAATCTTGAAACACAGTTTCTTGAAGTATAAAACTCATCCTAATTCTACCCAATTACAAGTAAAGTGCGTTTTGTCAAAGGGCCACATGCCTTGGGAAAATTGATATATTCTACTATTTTTCTAAGTGTGGAAATTGATTTTGGTTATATTTGGCTCCTCGGACCACAATAATCTGGACAAACTAAGGTTCATGAGTATCACTTAAAGCATTTATAAGCATATCAAATATATATCAGTTGCCTGGTCAATATCTGATTACTTCCCCAAAATCTTTAGCCTTATAGGGAATGATGTGGATGAAATCTCTATTATCATGTAT
The DNA here is from genome assembly GCF_040712315.1 of Castanea sativa. Lineage (NCBI taxonomy): Eukaryota > Viridiplantae > Streptophyta > Magnoliopsida > Fagales > Fagaceae > Castanea > Castanea sativa. The sequence goes on along the minus strand of NC_134024.1, from coordinate 17,096,151 downwards.
GGATTATTGAGTTAAAAGTGTGTTTTACTGATATTATGGACTTAGTAATGTTTGTCTTAGTATTATCATTTATGTAGATATCAAAGTGGGGCATGTCTCATTATCCTACTAAATGAGTACTTAGGAAAACATACATTACACAAGGAAAGGATACAAGCATAACCACCATGAATAAAGAACTTGCAACTCTCATTAATTTAAGTATTGAGAAGAGGCAATTTGCTTACAAAAGATCCACTTACATATAGTGGCAAAATGCCATCACCAAAAGAAAAAAAAAATGTGTAAAGGAAAATTTACAAAAGAAAAGAAAGATGGCCACTAAGGAAATAAAACCCTATAAGCTAAACTTTGGTTGTAGGAGCACGGTCTTCTTTGGTTGGAGGATGAGGGTCTTCTTTTTTGCTTATCTGAAAGGCATTAGTATCTCTAACTGTGGGATCAACCTCTTTGGATTTGGCCTCCACCTCCTTCACGTTGGCCGCAATGTCCTTGGCCTTGGTAGCATCCTTGGCCTTAACAGCATCCTTGGCCTTTGAGGGGGGGCTTGACCACCTTACCCTTGCCTTTATCCTTATCCACCTCACCCCTTTGGCCTTGATCACCAATTTGGATGGATTCTTTGGAAGCTTCAAGGGGCGGAGGAAGACCCCGCACAGCCAGGGGCTACTCAAAAGATTCTAGGGCAGTGGCAAAAGAAAGTGTAGGGGCAACTGGGATTTCACGAATGTCGGGATGGTAGTGTACATTCCTTGGTTGCCTCCACTCAGAGGAAGCAGGGACCTCTGCAAGGTCGAGGGCTTTTTCCCATGTTTCCTTGCAGTATTCCCTGCATACCTTAGCCAGCTCCTCAGCCAACTGGATCTCGGTTTCTTCTACTCTGTGGTTGTAGGATGCTTGTTTTGCGGCCTCTTCAACTTCCTCGGCCACCCGAACAGAGGCTTTAGCTTTCTCCAAATCGGCCTTGAGCTCCAAAACCAGCTGCTTTTGTGTCGCCAAATCTATTTCCTTCAGATGAAGTTGCTTGCACTGGTCTTCAGCCTGGTCCTAAGCGCCCTTTAAGCTAGACTCTGCGCTCTTACACACCCTCTCCTCGACAATCAATTTGTCGGCCAGCTCCTGCTTCTCCTATTTCATAGCTCCTAGGGCTTTAGTGGTTTGGGCATGGAGTTGGACCTCAGCCTGGGTCTCCTTCCGAGCATCTTTGACCCACTCCTTGGCCATAACAACGTCTTAGATAGCCTGCATAAAAATGACAGAGGAATCAATAAAGGAGAAAAGAAAGATCGGGTAAGAGAGTAAAGGATTATAAGAACGCCTTAACATTTATCTAACAAAAGCAATAGCAAAATTTACCATGGCAAGATCTCTCTTCATAGACATGAAAAGGTCTTGCTGCCTTATGTTCTTGAGAGCATCCATGTCTCTTAACAAGAGGATGGGTTGCTCCAAAGCCTCAGCAATGTAGGCAAAATGCCCTCTCTAGAATTCTCTAATAGAGGAATTCCATGGGATGGCAGTGCCAGCCAACTCTAGTCGAGGAGCCCAAACGCGTTGCTGGCGCACCTCGGTTGCAATTGGATCCTCCCTATTGTCCGCGGGGGAGACTCGTTTATCCCTAGCCATTTTTTGCTGCTTGGCCCCCTTTAGAGGGACCACTTCTCCTTCCTCTACTTCCTGCTCCTTCCTTTTCTTCTTCAGGTTATCCATGGGAAGCAGGCCAATTGTGGTTGTAGGAGAAGGAGGGGGAAGCGGAAGGATGAGTAGCAGTTGGGGTTTAAGGGCCTCTTTGGATGACAACCCCTTGTGGCTCGCAGCCATGAGATCCTTTAAGCCCTTCCTCGGATTCAAAGCCATTGACTCTTCATCGGCTTCACTATCCACCTCGGCAATTATCAACGGAGGGAAGTGAGCTGCTAAGCTATCAAGCCCACTCCTGGAATCTGAGAGGTCAATGGGATTAATTTGCTCCTCTTCTTCTTTCTTGAGTTGGAATTGGTCTATTTCTTCCTCGAGAGAAAGGTGTGAGGAGGTAGATTCCTCCCTAGAATCTGCTACTTCCAGACGTACAGGAGGGGGAAGTGCTACAAAAGGACGTGCGAGAAGGGGAGGAAACTCGTCGGGCAAGTCTTCTCGAGCAAGAAATCCAACTTTGGAGACGTCTATTAAGGACATATTTTATGTAGTTGGCTAATCCTTTGACAAAACGTACTTTACTTGTATTTGGGTAGATCTAGGATGTGTTTAATACTTCAAGGAACATATTGTTCAATTATAGTATTAAAGCCATGAAAATTGGACCAAGAAACAAGTGAAGAAAAGGTGTTTACTAAAGCTGGACAGATCGCTGGACACCTGCTATCTATCGAGGTATCTATTGAGGTTACAAAAATCAGAATTTTCAGATCTGATTTTTGGGCCAGGCTTTTGTATTTGTATAGGGTTTCTTTTCTCATAACCCTAGACATATATAAGGCTTCTTTTAGAGGCCGTCAGAGAAGAGAATACAAGGAGAACATATACAAAAGGTGATCGAAGCCTTATTCTCTCTAAAAGAAGCTACTGCATATTTGCACCTTAGGGTTATGTAACAAAGTGCTTCTTAATCTTCATTGTTGATAAAGTGAAGAAATTTACAGCCAACATTCTTCTTTCTCAAGTTGGTGAGTGAGTCACGTACTGGGATCCGTGCATCAAAGGGTGGCGTTCATATATTGAAGAGTTCAGAGGTTCTGAAGCGGTAGAAGGTTTCTGCTGTGAGTTCATCTACGGGGATTGTAGAGTCTAGGGACAAAGGTTTTGTACTAGATCTGGAATTTCTCTTTACTATAGTGGATTGCTTTTTGGGAAGGTTTTCCCCCAGATTTTTTACTATGAAACTGGTTGGTTTTATTGGTTTTCCTAGGTCATCATATCTTGTCTTATTTATTTTTCCGCTGCACCTAGTTTTGACATGATATTGATGTTTGTTTGTTTTAACAAGTTTTATGCATAATAAACCTAATTAACAAATTGGGTTTAAAACTTGTTAATTCTTTCAACCGAGGTCTAAATTTCCAAACAACGTCTATTCTTCGATGCTTAAGGTCGCCTGCTGTATTGCGTTACCCACGTCTTGGAAAATGTCCGATGTCGGCTTGAAACTCGAGATGAGGTGGACCACCCTCAACTGCCCGTCCTCACTCACAAACACCTCAAACCTTAAGACTCTGTTAAGGTCTTTGACGTTGGTAAGGCTTAAGCGAGGCGCTGCATGTTGATTGTCTACAAAAACATCTGAGGAGCGAATCATGGTCAGACCAATAATGTCCATCATCAAAAGGAAATGAATGTAAGACAAAAAAATAAACGACAAAGCTAAGAGAACTAAATCCCGTGCCAAGGGACCTAATCCTATGGTATCACACCTGGTGTTCCCTCCCAAATTGGGTAGTGAAGACCGTCATGCCACTCCTCGGAGACGATTAGGAAATCATCTTTTATGCCCTTGTTGAACTTGGGAAGACATGATATGAGCCTAACAATGTTGGACCTAGACTTGAGGTAATACCCCGAGTCAGTGAGGGAGTGACACTCATACATATGGACAACGTCGTGCCATGTAAGTCTCAAACCCATCTGCTCATTGAGAGCATTGACGCTACTTAAAATTCTAAATACATTGGGTGCACATTGGTGATGGCACAATCTATGGTTATACAAGTAGTCTCAAGTTATGTTCCCCGTGGGAAGCATCATTCCTCCTTCTATGAAAGTGATCATAGGAATAACGACCTCCCCTTCTTTTCTACCAATAAGTATCTGATCTGGGGCACAATACCTCAAACCAACTCCCTAGGGAATGTGGTATTTGTCTAAAGCCCTCCATACCAGTAGGAGTGTCAACTAGGTTTTTGAATCTACCCATTTGAACAAATTAAAAATGAGGATTTGGAAAAATGGGGTAATGATCAAGAGGCCGAGAAGAGTGGCCGAGGAGAAAAGAACCTAGGAGCGTGAAAACTTATGAGAGAAAGAATAGGTGACGCTTCAAGAACTTCTTGAAAGTTAGGAAAGTGGAGGATTCTTGGAAGTAGGAGAATTCAAAACTTTCATAAGGGTTAAGCAGTTTGTGAAGTAAATGAAAAATTACGGTCTCCCAGACGTTTTATATGAGATGCGGGATTGATTGGGAGTTATCCCACTCAAAATTCAAGGAGAAATTCTGACCGTAGGATCTGCATCCCACCATTGAATGCGGAGGACAAGGTGCCGCCTAGAGCATTTAATGAAGCATCATGGGCCTCGAATCGTCAAAAGCAGTTACAAGAGTAAGAAACGACATTCTTACGCGTAGAGGTTGAGGAAGCGTGTAGAAATTTTTGTACTAGATCAAAACCTCAATTTTCTCCTCAGATGGGAGAGAAAAATGGAGTTTTAAGGGGCTATTATGGGGATAAAAGGCCCAAAGTGCATTTTTGGGCCTTGGGCTTTGTCCGAGGATGTTTATCTATCTAGGGACGGATTGATAGTGATAAAGATGTCAAACCTAGAGACCCATGAGCAATTTGTGGTAGAAGAAGCTTAGGGAAGTAATTCTAAGAGGGATATCTCATTGGCTAAGTGAAGTAAGGATCAGATGGTACATCATGTTGTCCAAAATGATCTTCTAGGAGGACTTGTGGATGAGGATATGTTTCACGGGGGAACAGAGAGCAGGAACAGTTGGGAAATATCTAAAAAAAAAAGCTACTACCACCGCATTGAATGCTCTGTACCTAAATCTCTGGCCGCATTAATAAAGAAGTGATATCTAAACAGTGATTTTTAGCCTTATAACTATTACCTAAAGACTTTTGGAAGGTGTTGATGGGACAAGTATCAATATTTAGCAATCTAGACCTACACGTGGAGAGCAGAAAGGGGGTAGAGAAGGAGGTATAAGAGGGAAGAAGGTCCTGAGGAAAAGGGGATCGAGAAAAAGGAGAGAAAATACTATAAACTGAATATCTGTAATCAACCTGTAAGAGATAAGAAATATAAGAATCTATTCCTCGGCTTGAGTCCGAGGACTACTTTCATCATACAAACTAATCCAACCTCATCATTTTGTAATTTTGGGCCATTGTTGTTGTCATTTAAGCTCATTAGAAACAAGATTTCTAACTCACTCTCAATAAAATTTATTGTATTGGGTTCTTTGGGGCCTATTCCCTTCCTTTTGTTGGGCTTAGGTACAAACTGCGACCTTACAATTGGCGCCATCTATGGGAAATCTTTGGTTTTCAGTGAGTCTAACGTCTAGTTATTGCAAATTCAAGTTCATTCCAGGTAGAGTCTAGGGGGTCCCAGCATTAAGATGACTTCCTCAATCTCGAACTAGGTGGAGACCGGGAGGGAAGTGTACATACTACCCATACTAGCAGGAGCCAATCACAAAGTGGAAGCAGAGTCTCCCATGAGAAGAATGTCAAGGCCATGCAATTGGAGATTGACCGTTTAAGGAGAAAGTTGCATCACGATCGACGAAAGCAAACTCCGTCAATTTCTGCCCCTCTCAACAATTTTATAGATATTTTTAAAAGCTATAAAAAAATATTAGTCCAACAACAAACAACAAAAATAAGCCCAAACAACACCCCAAAACGCATAAGCAAAAAAGAAAAAAGTTGACTCTAAAGGAGGAGAACACCCTACGGTAAGACACACATATAAAAGGGAAAAAGAAAGGGATTTGTAAGCCACTCAAAAAATTAAAGAAAATAAACTTCCCATAAAAAAATAATAAAATAAAACCTAACTTAAGGCAAAACCCAGAAGACCTAAACTGAGGAGTTGGGTAGCGGCAAGCAAAATAGCAGAAGCAGAGGCTGACTAGCACACCACGCCTGACGCCACTAGCCACCACCAATCCACCACAGCACCACCCAAACCTGGTAATTTTTTAGGATGAGAATATTGTATCCCTCTCATATTTGAATATATAATGCTTGTTTGATTAACTTAGATTGTGATTTGTGAAGAAAATTTAAAGAGAGGCATAGATGAGAGACAAAAGAGAGTCAAGAGACTGGAAGACAGTCAAGACACTAGAGAGAGAGTGAAACTGTGAAAGAGACAGATAAACTTCTGAGTCTCTGTCTTGTCTTTTCTCTTTCTCTCTTTAATAACAAAATGCATTTTACTAACGTTTGCCCTAAGGGCACACAATAGTATACTATTTTTAGAAAAAGATTTTATCGGGAATTGAAAAAGTTTTGACAACTTTTTCAATTCCAAATAAAAATTTTTCAAAAATGGATTTGTTAATGTATGCCCTAAGGGCATCCATTAATTGGACCCTAACAAAAGGCTAAACACGCAACATCTAATGCCCAGCAATTTAACACGTCATCACCTATTCACCTAATGCCGAACAATTCTACTTCAACACGTCAACACCTAATCCTAATGCCCAACAGCCCATGTGATGTGATGTTTTGTTCATTTTATGTAGCTCTTTTCTTTTGTTTGTTAGTGTTTTTGTAATTGTATATTAGTATCGAGATGTGTTTTATGTGATGTGTTTCTGGTGCCACAACTTGTGCCACAATTCGCCCATATGGTAAATTATGGTTGATGGAGGGGTGATAGTGGGTCCATGTGAGGACACCCCTCCACCAACCACAACTTTCCACATGGCATAACTTGTGGCATAAGTTGTGCCACAAGTTGTGGCACTAGAACTACTCTATCTATAATTTAAAAATTTATTAGCTAATTGTTGAGTGCTTGTATGCATAGTGTTTGTCTATTGTGTATAATAATTGTATTGTAATATCTTAAAAACAATAATTTTGTGTATTTTTCTTTGTTGATGGTTTATTAAATGAATGTTTATTTGGAGTTTCAAATTTTTTTTATACTTTTGCCCTCCTAACTCCAAGTCCTAGCTCCATCCCTCCTAATACCATTTATTCTATCATCTATTGTAATGAAAAATATGAAACAGTTATCTATTACAATGAAGATATCGTTGTAATAACTTGACCCAAATTATTTTTGTCAATTATTTTCAATCTATTGCAATAAAATTTGTGAAATAATAGCCTATTATTACAAGGTATTCAAGGTAGTAAAGTTTTTATTACAACAGCAAATATATTATTACATCAAAATTGTCATTAAATTATTTAAAACTAATTGCAACAAAATTTTTTGTAACACAAACTTATTACCTTAAATTTTATTGTAACACTTTGCATAAACTATTGCAATGTTTTTGATGTTATTGCAACAAATTATTAGGATTTCGTTAATTTTTTTGTTTTATAATTTAATGATTATGATTTGTTAATCTTTTTTGTTTTATAAATTGTTGAGGTACAAATTTCGGGCTCTAACTTCTTTAGCCCACGCATAAAAAAATAACCACACAAGCCCAATAATTATTTTGAAACCCACATAAATATTTCCCACATATTACTTAAATATTCTCCATATTATTGGGCTCCCACAAATATTTCCTACGTATATATACCTTGAGCCATCTCACAAATATTACCCACTACATTCCACATATTATCCAACATGGGTTTTCGCAAAAATACCCATCTATCAACGTTGGGCCACAAAATTATACTCCCTCCACAAAAGGCCCAAAATCATTCAACTCGTTGACAAGACTCAAAAAGCCCATCAAAACCCTTTTCTAAGCCCATTGCTACACGGCACCTTACAAAGCACGTTGCTACACGGCACCTCTAAGCCCGTTGCTACACGGCACCTTACAAAACCCGTTGCTACACGGCACCTCTAAGCCCGTTACTACACGGCACCTTACAAAGCCCGTTTCTACACGGCACCTCTAAGCCCGTTGCTACACGACACCTTTAAGGCCGTTGCTACACGGCACCTTACCAAGCCCGTTGCTACACGGCACCTCTAAGCCAGTTACTACATGGCACCTTACAAAACTCGTTGCTACACGGCACCTTTTAAGCCCGTTGCTACACGGCACCTCAAAGCCCGTTGCTACACGGCGATATTTTCTACAAAATGGCAAACTATTTTACGAAGCCCAAATACCAATTTGGCAAACTATTTAACGAAGCCCAAATACTAATTTGGCAACTATTTTCCAAAGCCCAAATATTAATTTGGCAAACTATTTCATGAAGCCCAATAATGTTTTGGCACTATTTCGTGAAGCCCAACGTCATCTTGGCAACTATTTCCTAAAGCCCAATATTATTTTGGCAGCTATTTCCCAAAGCCCAAATATTAATTTGGCACTATTTTGCGAAGTCCAAATATTAATTTGGCAAACTATTTCTAAAGCTCAATATTGTTTTGGGCACTATTTCCTAAAGCCCAATATCATTTTGGCAACTATTTCATAAAGTCCAATAATGTTTTGGCACTATTTCATAAAACCCAACGTCATCTTGGCAATTATTTCCTAAAGCCCAATATTATTTTGGCAACTATTTCCTAAAACTCAAATATCATTTTGGCAACTATTTCATAAAGCCCACTAATGTTTTGGCACTATTTCGTAAAGCCCAACGTCATCTTGGCAACTATTTCTAAAAACTCAATATTATTTTTGGCACTATTTCCAAAAGCCCAAATACTATTTTTGGCACGTATTTACAAAGCCTAAATATTATCTCAACAATTATTTCATATATACAAAATCCCTTACTCATGGGAAATATAAGTATTTATCCTCCAAGAAAATACCTCTCTTGCAAAGTTTATAAAAGCCCATGAGTGCCATGGCAAAATTCTTCATTTGGAGGGAACAATTAGGCCCAAAGCAGCCCAAATGTAAGGCCCAGCTGGACTAGCTCAGCCCAAAACCCAGGCACCATCAGTAGAAGCTCACGTGAGCAAATCAGCCAAAAATCCAGCACAAGTCAGCAGCTGGAGCCTACTACTGTCAGGCATCAGCTTGTCCCATCAGGCCTGAATAAGACACATGTCCATCAGGAGTCAAACCTTTCTAAAATATCATCAGTCATTGGGTGACATAAAGCTGAAATGGACTTAACAAAAGGCTGAGAAGACCCAACAGGGGGCTGAAAGCACTTCAGCCAACCACCCCCTCTTTCTTCTCCAACATATTCAGTCAAGCATCCAAGGCAGCCATTAATGCCCTGAAGCAAGCTCAAATCAACTCGTTTTTCATGCTAAAAAATACGTATTTTCTGGTTCATGGACCAAGCACATGAACCCCTAATGGGGAAACTTAGGGAAATGTGGTTTGGAGGGCACCAAGGAGAGCCCAGCAGAGTTCCCAGCAAAGGCTCCAAGGTTGACACCTGGCTTAGGGTGATTTAACTTGCCTTTGGGAGCTCTGAATCTAGTAAGCAACACAACCAAGGTCATTAGCTTAATGCATGCTCTAAACCCAACAGCCAAGACCAATCAGCATTGATGCTAGGTCACAATCCCAGCTGATATTGCATCAAAAACAACAAGAGTCTTCAAATGGTCAAGCTTACCATTCTTAGCTAACACTCTAAGAAACGAAGCCCTAAGGATTTTCTGAAGATTGGGGGAGATTTAGAAAACGCTATTTGCCAATTGCCCCCTAAATCTCAACGATAAATAGAACCCTCTATTAATGCCTCAGGGGGGGGGGGGGACAAGGAACATACCAAGAAACACACTCATAGAGAAAAAACCTCACAAAAACCTTTCCATATTAGCTTATCAAAATCCCAGCAAGATTCTAAGTCATAAAGCTCTCATTCTTATGCATGGAAACTAAATTCCCCCACTCCTAGCTTAAAGACACCTCTTATACCTCAAGTTTAAAACATTCAGCACCTCCCCAACGGTGAGTTCTAGCAGCCCACTATACGCTTTTGCCCACTGCCCACACATCTCTCTCTTTACCCATTATATGTACTACACTCAAGAGCATGCTTTGGCACCATAATGACCTTGCTGCACTAGCTGGGATCTCTCTCTCTCCCTTCATCTCACACTAAGTCTTCTCCATTGTTTGTTATCATGGAACCCCTGACATTTACTTACTCATTTATTATTGATGGTTATGATGTAATTGTTACAATAGAATTTTTCCCTCATATTGTCATATTAGAAGATTCTTCTTCATAGATAACGGATGATGAGTCCTAAAATATGAGCATTTCTCTCGATTTGTGAAAAACTTTACTGCTGAGTTATTTTTCTATAGAAATCTTTCATAGCTGGGTCGTCTTCTGCAGAAATATTTTTATGGCTAGGTGACCCTTTTCTGCAGAAGTACTTTACAGCTGAGTTACTTTTTCCATAATAGTATTTTACAACTGGATTACTTTCTTCTCCAGAAACATTTTACGGCTGAGTTATTTTTTGCAGATACACTTTATCACTGGGTCATTTTCTGCAGAAACACTTTACCGCTGGGCCATTTCTTACAGTAGACTTTTTTAACCACGATGACGTGTCCGCTGCAGGGATTGTTTAAGGGCCGTTCTTGCAGGTCTTAATCTAGGCCTGAGGCATGAAAACACGGTGAATTGTTTGGATCTTCGCCAATATCCTTTGGGCCGTGCATCGAGCCCATCGTCGAGTTTTGGTTTAGGGCCCCGACCCAATATAAATCCCATTTGTCAGAAAAGAAACTTTTTCACCCCCGACATAAATTAATGATTCTAATTAATGTAAGTGACTGTGATATGTGCTACTTATTTAGCATCTACACCTGTTGCCCTTGCACCTATCCTTGCTACCCCTACCCCTACCCTTGCCAGTTATGTAATATTTGAATCTGTCAAGGATGAACCAAAAAAATAAAAAGGAATCATGGACAAAGTTAATTTTTTCAGAATTACATTAAGGTCAAGGTAGGTTTTATGTAGTGTGTGTGTGTGTGTATATATATGAGATGGGTTCAAAGCATCCAAACACCCCCTCACATGCACTAGAACTTACATACGTTACCCCATTTTTGTAAGGAAAAGATGGAGCTGATGGAGTCTTTTTGCACTGGAATATACGTAAGTATGTTTACCCTTTAGTATTTAATTTGGTTTTATGAGTTTTTCATGTTTGCAGTGGAAATTTGAGGTTTTTAATTCATACTTTGTTTGTGAAGGGAATTGAGTAGGATTTTGCCCTTCATCGATCCCTCTCTCTAAACCTTTCTCTCTATTAGACTTTTTTGGTCCGATTGCATTTTTTTTTTTTTTTAATGCAAAGAGGAGTTTTATTTAAAAGTAAGACTCGTTACATGTTGAAAACCATCCCTGATATACTTTTCATAAACAAAATTTGGGAATGTTTCAATCCCAAACAAATTTTGTCTTGTTGTGAGCTTCCTTTCCTGGCCACTGAATCTAATACCAATTATTTTACCATCTATTGTAATGAAAAATATGAAACAATTATCTATTACAATGAAGATATCATTGCAACTTGCAATAACTTGACCCAAATGATTTTTTACGAATTATTTTCAATCTATTGCAATAAAATTTGTGAAATAATAGCATATTGCTACAAGATATTTGAGGTAGTAAATTGTTTATTACAACAGCAAATATATCATTACATCAAAATTGTCATTAAAATATTTAAAGTTTATTGCAATAAAATTTTTTGTAGTACAAACCTATTACTTTAAATTTTATTGCAACAATTTGCATAAACTATTGCAATGATTTTGATGTTATCACAGCAATTTTTTTTCGTTGTAATAAACATTTTTTGTTGTACTGAACATTAAACCCACAGCCTCCTCAGTCCTCACCCACCTTAACAAACACAATCAAACATAATAATTCCAAAAACATCCTGACCCTAGGCGGCTTGGGACTGTGTGTGCAATCTCACGAATATGTAAATAAATAGGCATTTTAATCTCTCAAAATGGTGTGTTTTGATGAATTATATTACATTTTTTAACAATTATTTCAGCCCGTATCGGACTGATTTGGAGCCTGTTTTGGCCCATTTTGGACTGAATCGGAAATGGATGTGCATGCAGCCATGGATGTGCATGCAGCCACATCCATGGCTACATAGTGCGTCTATGCGTATCTGACTAAAGTGTGCCAACCCAATCAGTGCACCTGTGCCTTGTTGACAAGGGCACAACCACATGGTCAAATTTTTATTACTACAAGAGCCAATTTTGAGTGGATGGATCAGATTTGTTCAAACTCTTAATCTTCACTACAACTTCCTTTGTTTTTCTCTTTTTGTTTTTTTTTTTTTTTTCTTTCTAATCTCTCTGTCAATATATTGTTAGTTTCATCTCTTTTTTGTAAGCATTTCATTCAATTATGTAAAGTATTCCAGCTAAATTATAATCAAAACACCAATAGAATGAAATGAAATGATTGAACGAATAGCTAAATTAACCTTTTTTTTTTTACTAATTTTTTAGCCTTGCCTCCCCGTTCCCTTGCCCTTGCCTATGCCCCTATTGCCTCCCTTGCTGCTACCGCTGCCCCCGCACTCATTGCTGCCCCCTACTGTTTCTGCTACCCTTGCCACTGCCCTTGCCACTGCCCCTGCCCCTACTGATTAGCTTATTAGGGAATTGGGGATGGATGGTTTTTGTGAATAAATTTGTGTAGGAATTTGTTTGGGATTGATATTTCTCATATTACTTGTTTGAGATCATGTTATGATTGGTATGCTATTATGCTCAGTGAAACAATATAGCTATTGAGTTATTTATTTACCTTTTTTGTCTCTTCAATATTTTCTGCATTAGTCTCATTGTTAGTGTAGAAAATGGAAAGGAAAAAACAAAGGCTTAAGTAGGATTATGTGTGTTATTGACTAATAGGATATAACTATGATTATAATATTAACAAACATTTTTTTCTTAGTACTTGATTTATACAGATATTTCTAGGTGGTATTATATAATTTGGATTTGACTTATTCTTGTCCTTGTTACTTGGTAATCCAATTTTAGTTGCTGATCCAAGTGTAGATGTAAAGAAAATTTAACTTAATTTTTTTTTTTTTAAATTGTATGTATTCACTTTTTAATTTTTTTTTATTCATGGAAACATAATGCATTGTCCATTAAATTTATAGATCAAGCAAGATATTTTGTAAACAATATAATATATGGTTGGAATTCATTTTTAGTGCTCTTTATAAATGGTGCATACACGGTATATCTTGTATAGCTTAAGAAATAAGCATACATAGAAGTAGATACATCGCTTATATTAGGAAAAAAAATACAAGACTTTCATAACATAATAAAAATGTAATTTTATCAAGTACCTATTGACATTATGCTAAAAAGTGACATAATTGTCAATGAAGCAATTCCTCTTTCTACACAAACCTCTACTCCCAAAACATCGCCAAATGGACCTAAATGTTGTGCTGGTGTGGCTCAATAGGAGTATATTATTGTAGCAACAATAAATGCTACACTTCATCTTTTATATACTACTCATTGCAAACTCATACGGTACATGAGAATATGTAATTATTTTTAGATGTGGTATAATGTTTAATTTACTCTGTTAATTTTATTCTAAATAATATGTGTTCCCTAAAAATTAAACTATTTATAAAAGTAATTTCTATGTCTTTATTATTACAAATATATAATTTTATCATTTTTGGAAATTTTTATTGATATTAATTTCTTTTGAAGTTGTCCATATTCTTCTAACTATTATTATTATGCATTAAATTTTTCTAATTTATTTTGGTAGAACTAAAAATTTTAAGTTTCAAATTTATTATTGAAAATTCTCATTTTCTTAAGAAGAATATCATAATAATAAAAAATTATCACATAATTATGGATTGATATTACTCAAATAATTGATAGGCACGTTCAAATACATAGCCATGTTGATTGCGTTTTGATATAAACTCAATTCTCACTTACAAACTAAAGATGGATTAACTCAAAAAAATATCAAACAAAATTTATAAGAGAGAGAGAGAGAGAGAGAGAGAGAGAGAGAGAGAGAAGACTTGTGATGAGGAACTAAAAGAGCACAACACCAAAACGTATGTATCCAAAATAGAGTTATTAAAATACATCAACCTAAAGTAGAATTACAATAAATAATAATAAAAATATATAGTTGGAGAGTGGGATTTTTATTTTTCAAAATAACATCATTTTTCTAACAATTTCATTAGTTAGCATCGTTTGAAAATTATTTAGGGAACTAACATCTCGAGTTTGTAATAGTCGAATTCACTGTAGCAACTCGAGTGCAAGAGTCTCGAGTTCGATGGAACTCGAGTTTTAGAAACTCAAGTTCCTTGCTCTTTTTCCTTAGTTCCTCTTTCTTCGTTCTTCATTCTCCAGAGGCCAGACCCTTTCTCCAGACCAAATCAAGAACAAACCCACAAAGACCAAATCAAGAACAACCTCAAGAACCCAAAAGCAAACCCAAAAACACCCACCCATGGTAGAAATCACACCCACTTTGGGAACAAACCCACAAATCACAAAAATGGTTTTGGTTCGGGTTGAGAGAGATGAGTTGGATATCGAACCACCGCTAACGGTGCCTATGATGGTCGAAGGAAGAGCCAAGGAGCTTGGCCACGGAAGTTCAAAGAGTAGAGGAGTGGGTTCATTGTTTTTTATTGATCTGGCTTTGTTGTTTAGCTTCTTTGTTGATTTGCCTCCTTCTTTGTGAACTCTGCCTCCTTCTTCTTAGTGAATTTGTGGAACTCGAGTCTTAGAAACTTAATTTTCACATTGATTTTCATAGAAATCGAGTCTTTATTACTTGAGTTGTTACAGTGAAATCGAGTTTAAGACACTCGATATGTTAATTTCCTAAATAGTTTGGAACCGATGCTAATTAACAAAATTGTTTGAAAATTGGTGTTATTTTGGGGAAAAAAAATCTTGGAGGGTGGCTTGTAGGCCTTAAAATTCATGGTTATATTAATGCCTAACCTAAATAAACGGTTGAGAACATTTTAAACAGCCCGAAATGCAGTCCACTCTCCAACCGTTCAGAAAATTTCTCAAACTCCAACAAAAATTCAATCTCAAATTCGAAACCCCTCCTAGAAACCATGCCTCCCAACTTCCCATTTCATACAAGGCCCTTCATTTTTTGGCCAACATTCTTGATTCTTATAGTGCAAATAACCCAAATGCTGGAACGTGTTCCAAAGTATCTAAATGTAATTTCTTGGGCATAACCAAAACAACTCGGTTTGTGCACTCAATTGCAAATTCTGATGATCCCACGAAGTTCCAACAAGAGCCAAATGACCAAACAATCGTATTTGTTCAAAACCTCCTGAAGTTTAGAAGGGACAAACAGGCGAAGATAATTGAGCAAGCTCTCAATCTATGCGGGCTTAAGCTGAACGAGGACTTGGTGCTGAGTGTGCTTCAACGACATCATTCAGATTGGAGACTGGCTTATGTATTTTTCAACTGGGTTTGTAGAAACGGAGGAGAAGGAAGCGAGTATTCACCTGGGTCTAGCGTTTACAATGAGATTCTTGACATCCTTGGGAAATCACAACGTTTTGAGGAGGTGGTCCAAATGCTCGATGAAATGTCAAAGAGAAAGGGACTTGTCAATGAAGGGACGTATGGTATTTTACTTAATAGATTTGCGGCTGCTCATAAGGTGGAGGAAGCAATTGGTATATTCAATAAGAGGAAAGAGTTCGGATTGGAGATTGACTTGGTTGCATTTCAAAAGCTTTTAATGTGGTTATGTCGGTATAAGCACGTGGAAGCTGCAGAAACTTTGTTTCACTCCAACCGAAATGAGTTTGGTTGCAATATCAAGACATGGAATATCATTCTCAACGGTTGGTGTGTTTTGGGGAATGTATATGAGGCAAAAAGGTTTTGGAATGAAATTATTGCATCTAAATGTAAGCCGGATATGTTTACGTGTGGAACATTTATAAATGCCTTGACAAAGAAGGGAAAATTAGGCACAGCAATCAAGTTGTTTCAATCCATGTGGAAGAATGGTAACCCAGATGTGGTGATCTGCAATTGTATCATTGATGCACTTTGTTTCAAGAAGAGGATTCCGGAAGCTTTGCAAATTTTTAAGGAAATGAAGAAGCAAGGTTGTCCCCCAAATGCCGCAACTTATAACTCGTTAATTAAGCACCTTTGTAAGATTCGGAGGATGGAAAAGGTTTACGAGCTTTTGGATGAAATGGAACAGAAGAAAGGAAGTTGTTTGCCAAATGCTGTAACTTTCAACTACTTGCTCAAGTCCTTGAAGAATCCAGAGGAAGTACCTGAGATCTTGGAGAGGATAGAGAGAAATGGGTGCAGGATGACTGCTGACACTTGCAACTTGATTTTGAAGTTGTATATGGATTGGGATCATCAGGAAAGAATAAGATATACATGGGATGTGATGGAGAGACATGGGTTGGGACATGATCGACGATCTTATACCATTATGATACATGGCCTTTATGACAAGGGAAGAATACAAGATGCTTTGCGCTATTTTAGTGAGATGACATCAAAGGGCATGGTGCCAGAACCAAGGACCGAAATATTGGTACGTGACATGAACATTAAATTGAAGGAGAGCAAGCGGAAAGGGGAAACATTGTTAAGGAATAAGGATGGATGATGGTTTATGACTTGCATTCGTGGGTCTCATCTTTTCCCCCCATATGATAAAATAGGTAATGATTCCTCGACTTTGAACAAATATGGTTCCTTAAACATTTTAGACATATGCATATCAAGTGATTAATACTCGAGAAATGACATGGACAAGATTATTACATGGAGTTAAATTGTCAATTAATCATGTATATGCAATTGGAAGCTAGGCTGGAATTAATCCTCCAAATGTCATGGTAATTTTTTCCTATTATATATTTATCAAGATTTTAACTGATGCTGAAAATATAATCACAATATGGAGAAAGTTCCTGATGATTTCCATGTAGTTTTGTATACATCTCATTGTCTCATTCACCATTTGAAGATGTAAAAAGGTGTAAATGGCTGAAATTTGGGTCAATATCAATGGCCTGGATTCTATTTGAATATCTCAGTACCAAGCTTCATTTTGCTCTGGGTCTGGTATGAATTGTACTGGTCTGGATCAATGCAGTAGTTAATGCTCCAACATGAAATGGAACATTCAAATCCAATGCACTTTGGTCTTTGTGATCCTGCCATAACACACAAAATTAATTTAGCAATTTTTCTTTTTTGTAGCCCATTTTGTTTATCTGAAGGAATTTACGTTTGTGTGTTTGTGCATGTGTGTTTGTGTGAGAAAGAAGAATTGCTCAAACTGAAGAGAGAAAAAATTGCAAACTATATGTGAAGCACCCAACAAAGGAGCACCATAGGCTTTTTTTTACACTTGGCATCAAACAATGAAATAGGGTACGAAAATTGCAGAAGCGCTTATTATTGAAGAGTTGTGTGGCAGTCTTGGATCTCACATGGATGCAAAAAGAACTACCAAAGGCTAAAGAAACCTAAACAATTATTAATGTAGAGCTACCAACTGCAGGCTTCATGTACTATGAGACAGGAATTGCCCAAGCTTTCCAATATTTGCTTCCAATTTGAAGCAACTGAAAGAGTTCCTGTGCCAGCAATATGAATGGCACAAGAGTTACTCTTTAACAGAGAGTGAATGGCACAATGTTATTCTTCAACAGAGAGGTTAAAACTTAGGTACATTTCCATAACTATAGTATATTATGTTCTCCAATTAAATATTCACATATGGTTATGTTGTATTAAATTTTTCTCGGAAAAAATAACATTGTTTGTACTTCATTAGTCAATGCAATCGTATGTTAAAATTTTATGGGAAACTTAATATACAGCACCTTAGAAATTGTATCTAGATTTCTTTTTCAGTTCTTTTTCTATTTTATACTTGTAGCTATTGGCATTATCATTATTATTATTTCACGTTTACATGGACAATACAAATTTGCACAAATACCTCAGGCCTCGTTTGGGAGAAAGGAATGGAATAAAATGGAAAGGAATTAAAAGAATAATTTTAGAATATTTTTCCCTTCCCTTGTTTGGGAGTTTTAATGGAGGAAATGAAAAGCATATTCTCTTATTTGGGAGTTTAAGTGGAGGGAGGGAATAAAATTGGTAGAAGAGAACACTCACTCCCCTCTATTTTTTCCTTAAAATCTCAAATTTTCATTCTCCCGAAATTGAGAGGAATGGGAGAGAATGAAATTAGATTTAATGATTTTTTTTACTAAAACTCTCAAAATACCCCTATATATTCAACCCTTTATTTTAAAATAGGAATCTAATAGTAATATTGTCATAAAATGATTTCATTCCATGCCCTCCATGTTACTCCCAAACAAGATTATTTACATTCCATTCATTTTCATTCATTTTCATTCATTTATTTTAAAATATCCAATCAAGGTTACTTAATTCTATTCCATTCTATTCTTTTCCATTCCTTTCTCTTACTTAAATACATTCTATTCTATTACATTCCCTTATGATCATTCTATTTCATTCCAGTCCAAACGGAGCCTCAATGTTAGCTAAATGAGCATGTCTTGGAGGCAAGAAATTTTTTTTTTTTGGGGTTGGAAACGAGAATTGAACTTTGCAATCTAATCTTGTTCCTCAATGGTATTATAGCGTTGGCATAGAGGTTGGCAAGGAAATTTTTATTTGACAAGTCTATCATATAAGTTTTGGACCTTTTTTATAATTATTTTTTAATCCAAACTAAATAAAATGATTTTATTTAATTTTTCAATATTTTAATAAAAGAATTTTAAACAAAATAGTAATTTAAACTATTGAAATTTTGGTAATAGAGTTTCATCTTGAGTAGAATTATCCTAATAAATTTAACGTTTTATAATATGGCAAGGATTTTTTATTTATTTATTCATACACTTAGAAGGGAGGGTATGCCTCCCATCTACAACTTCTAAACCTCAACTTTTATTAAAGCGGACACTCTTGAGCTCAAACTTGGCCACTTTATTTGCTTTTATTGTTTGCATGTACATAATGCTTGTCGCATAGGCCTGGAAATGTTGTCATCAAAGGCCGTATTGTACAAAATCTGAATGGTATTCATATATGATCTAGAACAATTCTGCTTCCTGAAAACCTTAGCATCAATTATCTATATGGATATTCTCATTGTAAACATGGTCTATTTTCTCAATTGAATATGCTTTTGACACGATGAAACACAGAAAAAGGGGAAAAGGTTGTAACGTAATCACTGATGTATCAAACAATTCACATTCTATTCACTTTCTCAACCAACCTAATTCGGGCTTACATTCCCATGAAGAAGTTGAGTTATAAGATAGAGAGAATGGAACGCCAAATTCATACATCTATTCACTTTTTCTTTCTGCTTACTCATTGATGTAATAGAGAGAGAGGGAATTGTCACACATTTATGGTAACTCACCGCTTCATCCGTGTACAAACCATTAAGCCGACCATGGTAATTTGTCCCTTCTATCAATTTTTCACTCCCTAGCACCTACCAAACGCCTACTCAAAACTAAGAAAGAAGGGGAAGTTCTCAGATATTCACAACATGCAGACCAAAAAAAAATCATGAAGAGTGGCAGAAAAGAATTCAAGAACTTAATAAAGATTGAAAGTGCAACATAATGAAAGTGCACTTGCTTCTATCTTAACCAAATCTTTGACTTGTTACTCTCCTTATTCCCTTGCACCTGATCTTTATAAAGTTTATTGCTGGATAATATTCTATGAGAAGTAGCCGCCGATTTTGTACTTCTAGTAAGCCTTGCCAATGCTCTGGATTGATCAATGGGCCTTGCATTTTTTGATTCAGTAGATAGTATCCTCTTATTAAGCACAGGAGTTGACAATAAGATATTGTTCTCTGTCCCTGTGCTTTGGAGTTCTCTCCTTCTCCTTATCTTGTGTAGAGAATCAGTGCCTTTGAGCAAGACAGACTCTTGGTTAATTGTTTGGTTCATAGAGTTTAAGTTCCTCATACTTTGGGGATCCATTTCTTGTAGAACTTGCACTCTTATCCTGGATTTTGTTTGATTAGGGGTGACTCCTAACTTTTCTGCACAACATACTGGTAGCACAGACTCTTGTTGTTCTTGCAGTTTCAACTGTCCTTCAAGCTCTTTGATCTGTCATTAGCATGTAGGGAGAAAAGATGAGCAATTGCAGGCTCCCTGAAGTGTATACAATTTGCAAAACAACATTTTGTTCATGCACAACATAAAATGATAAAATGCTAACACTTAAAAGAACCTTTTGTTGAAGCATTTGAAATCCTTGGTTGCGTCCTTCTGTTGTCAGCTTGTTTTCAAGTTCATTGACCTAGAACAGCAAATAAAAAAAAGCATTTACTTTTGTAGTATGTGAGATTGAGTCTATTGTGTGTGGAAATGGATCTAAGAATATTGACACATAGGTTTGAAGAAAGAAATAGACAAAAACTAACAGCACAACAAAGATAAAATTGAGCTTTCATTACTATTAGAATCAATCTAGGTGAGCTCCTATAAAACGAGAGGGAGGGGTTGTCTGCTTAGTGATAATGGAGGAAAGGCAAGAATAATTTAACAATTTTGTTAAACAAGATAACCTGTTGTTGTAACATTGCAGAATGATGCTCAAATTGTTGTGTTCTATCTTTCAAAATGTTCTCAAGCTCCTTGACCTGTGAAGCATAAAGAAAGCAACTGATTTACACTTTGATTATAAAGCAGGAATTTGAATGCTGCTCAACTAACAGTTTGCCAAGTTGAAAGCGCCCCCTGCCACTTTGACAGAAGTAAGATTTCAAATCACCAAGCAAGTTTATTTTCTGGCAGGCAGAAATTGCCTTGCCATGATACACAACATCTTATGGACCATAGTATCATGTGAAGAACTTCAAATAAGCATATGGTATTTGCGGAGATCCTAGTGAATCCAAGATATCTATACATATATGAAGGAGAATGGAACTGAAATTTAATAAGGGAGACAGCTTCAAATTGCATGCACCTTGTGTTGAAGAGTCATAGGCTTTGTATGCTCTTGCACTTTCAGCTTGTTCTCAAGCTCCTTCACCTTTGGCAAAATACAAGCCAGATGTCAGATGACATATTGTTGGTTGCATATGACAAAAGGAAAGTAAATAAATTATCTGCCAGGCAACCTTCTGCTGAAGATTAAAGCAAATTTCTTCCTTTTCCTTCATTCCATCTGCAAGTTCTAACAATTGCTTCTCCAGCTGTCTGCAAAACTGTGTCTTTGATGCAAGTCGCCCTTCAAGTTCGCTGACCTTCTCTTGTTGACTCCTGCAAAGCTGATCCTTGCCTTTGGCCCTGCCTTCTGAATTGTGCAAGTTCTCTTCTAATTTCTTTAAAGCCTCTTCTTTGGATCTTAATTCATGCTTGGCTTTATCAAGCTTCAAAAGAATCAGGGGAAAAAAAAAAAACCATGAGTACTAGCTTATTCCATTTATAAAAATATAAGCAGTTTGCCAGATGTGCATGTGCGCTGATAGCAAAATATTAGTGAAACTAACACTCAAATTGATTATCCTCGGGCTTACCATCATTTTCAGCTTTTGAAGCTCACCCATATCAATTTGCTTTCTCGCAGGACCCAACTCCACCCCACGAACCCGAGTCGCAAAATTTAATGAACTTAGAGTCTCACCTAAGTCCTGCTCAGAAGGGCTGATTTGCACAAACATCAAAGTCTTGGAATCACCCCCTGAAGCACATAAACAAATCAAAGATGGTTTTACACTTATACTTCCTGATGGCACTTTCTAATTGAAGAGGAGATCATGAAACATGACCATCAATAGAACAGGTATGTGACCTATTATCTGAACAGGTATGTGACTTATTATCTGAACAGCTCTACCCTTTGTTATGAAACTATTCAAGAAAGGATACTCATTTCCTATGCACTTAGAAGCACAATAAACCAAAATAGCTTCGTTCCCATCTGGGTCTGAAAGCTTCCTTTTACTGATATAACAATGGTTTCTAAATGCTCACCTAAGGAGTCTTGAAGTAAATGTGTGAGTTTAGAGTTCCTGCAAAATCCCAATGCATAAATTAGGGAATGAATATAAGCAAAAGAAGTCTGAATAAAGAAAGATAGAAGTAAACCTGAATGGAATGTGGCAGCTTTTGGATGCTAGAGCAGAAATCACATCCCCAAGAGCTGAAAGAGATCTGTTGATGTTTTGAGCTTCCTTAAGACGATCCCCTTGCACCTCAGTTTTTGCTAGTCTCTCACTGCCAGCTAAGTCCACAAGCCATAGCTTGCTCTTGGTGCACTCGCCATTCATCAAATTCTTTGTGCTTACCATTATGCACAACATGCTAGAAAAGACAAAAAGAACAGTGATATATTGCAAGCTAAAACACAATATTTAAATGGTTACTGATATGCACACCCACTTTCAGCTAAGACCAATTTGAATTTAAACATCATGCAAAATATGTTTAAGTTAATACTTGCCAATGTGATCGGCTACTGTGCTCATTCACATTGTTTGACCCTACAGCTCTTGCATTGCTTCCAGCCTGCAGAACACTCCAGACCTCCTTAATGTTCTCAACTCTCGCTTCAACAATTCCTGGTACATGATGAACACCTTCAGAAGCTTGCCTTATCTCCAACCTGATATACATAGCAAGTTGAAATTGCAATTGGTGGTCAATACAGAAGGACATAACCAATTAACTACTAGTTAAGTTAGCCATATTTTTGGGTTAGGAAAAGATATATCCCATATTCAATGCATGGGATAAATACTTACTTCTTTGATGTTGGAGAAGTGGCAAGCAAGTCCCTGATTTGCTCATTGTAGACTTCAAGGACACTGACAGATATACTGTATGTGAAAGTATCTTTTCTTTCCTCAGCAATTTTGAACAACTGCTTTAAGGTTCTATAATTGACTCCTCGGTTTTGCTCTGAGCCTTCCATTGTGAAAGTTTTCCCAGTCCCTGTTTGCCCATATGCAAATATACATACATTGTAGCCATCCAACACCGAAACTACCATTGGTGAAGCATCCGCAAATACATCAACTGTTACAGAAAGAGAATACTTTTTGAGTCCAGAGCAGCAGGTACTTTCACAACTCAATTATGTCACATGTTCAATATCCTCAGACAAATCATTGTCCAAACATCTTTTGGAATCAGAAACCATTCCGTCCAGATCTTGAATTTTCAATAAAGAACATTCATTAAGTCTGGAACAATGATAAAAACTTTTCAACAAAAACTCATGACTGGACAAAGAAAGCGAAAAGAGAATGAAAAACAGAAATTGGGAGTGGAATGATTGGCATATTATACTGAAAACCAAAGAAAAGGCTGATGTTGACAGTTCAAAATTTCATCTCAAATTTTATCAGAAACTGATGGTACATTGACCATGTATGCAGGTTAAGTAAATTCCATGTAAATTCTGGTAAAATCTGAGATGTTCTCACAAGTTTAGAGATATCCTACTGATCCACGAATACCTTGATCATCCTTTGGTGTATAAACCCGATCGAACTTGAAGATCTTCTTTGTTGATCCACCTGCAAATATCCCAAGTTCTCCATCTTTAGCTGCATCAAAATCTGTAACCATTGGATACCCAGCTGATATCTCCTCCTTCCTCAAAGGCCGACACCTACAAAACACCCTGATGTTCCCTGTAATGTACACAGTAAAAGCATGAGTTGGTTCATTCACAGGTCAAAGATGTAAAAAGAATATTATATTTTTAGGCATCACAAGAATAGATTATGCCTTTTGCTTCCTGAATTTGGTTATAAAGCATCTTTCTTTTTGCCTGCTCCTCACTGAACTTCAATTTAAGATCATCACACTGTGCAACTGCAATTTGGATAGAATGTTAGCATACATGAAGTTAAACAGCAATTACATTTAAGTGTTGATGAAAATTTACCCATTGCTTGAACTGCAAACACCATCTTGTTCAATTCAGGAATAGAATCAGAACACTGGTGTACCTCATGAGATAGCTGACAATGCTCCTTTTTCATGGCCTGAAATAAATCAATAAATATTATAATTATAAGTATCAAAACTTACGTTAACAAGTCTAACCTTGGAAACCAGGTATTTACCATAACTTTCTTTTCTAAATTGTCTAAAACTGCAGTCCACAGCCTCTTATCACGTTCGTATTTACTACAAATATCCCTCAAATCTGCTGCTTGCTTTTCCATAGCTTGATCTGAAAAATGATGATCTATAATTAGAATTCTAATCTTCAAATCACCATAAATTGGACCAAACAAGCAGTCCACTACTCAACAACATCCACAAAGATAAAGGATTTCTTTTGTCCATACGATATAAAGCCTCAATAAATATATAGGATATTTCCTTACCTAAATAAAGATTCTGAAGGAACTTGTTGTCAAGTACCATCCTAACCTTCTCAAGCTGCTCGCTTGCAGCTGTTAATGACATCCATGCCTCATGACATTCATCTGTCTTGAGCTGGCACTGGGTCTTCAGCTCCTCTATCTTCTTTTCATACTTGACAGTAGCCATCATCCTCAGATACTTATTCTGCCGCATCAAATTCCAATTCTACATAAATAAGAACTCAAAAGCTCCAATGTCAAAGTTTTTATGGACAGCAGGATCTAACCTGAGCTGATGAAATTTCTATCTCAGCATCACAATTGTTACATATGACGTATCCTTGTTTAACCTGGGATGCTTTAGTCAGGTCATAAGATAAGACATTAGTATCAAAACTAACTCTTGTTCACATAGGTTTGATGTAGCAAGTTAAACTTGAAGAAAAGTGAAGATACCGGGTAATCTTGCTTCCCTCTTTATGCAAAGCCCACTAACCATTGGGTTTCCATTAACTCCCTCAAACCTTATTATGATTGTCCCCTCCTCTCCCACAGAAACTCTAACATCTGCCAACTGCAATGCTTTGTTTGCTCCAACAATGGAATAGATATCAAGTTTGGATAGAACCTATAATTTTCACCAAATGAAGAAAATTTCGCAGAATTGATAGATAAGTAAAAGATAGAAAAAGCTGAGGGAAAAAACACTAATGTACTGACAAAATTTTTGTTTAAGTTTACTTGCCTTTTCTTCCTGCATGAACACATCAAACACTCTCATTCCCCATGGACCATTTATGTTTATAATTTCAGCAAAGTGAAGATCAACAAAATAGTCCCCAGGGGATAGGTTGTTGAACAAGTAACAGAAATTTCCAACCCGAGCTGATTGATAAAGAGATGGTATATTGCCACCCTCAATTATAGTTTCTTCAGTTCTTAAAGCATCCCCTCCTTGGAAAAAGCTGTCAGGCTGAACTCGAATGCTAAGATTTGCTTCTTCCTTTACGATCCCACCTCCAGCATTTACAAACATTATTGGAGTATCTGGTTAACAAGACAAAACATTGTGAATGACTTAATGTTGACCGAGAATATGGTGCTTGAGCCAGCAACTTAGATATAATTGTTGCTTCTTAGATACCGTAGTTATGAAAAACTTACTTGGCAGAGTGAAAATAGAATGCAGAGATTTATGAACTAACAATTACCAAACTATAAAAATCCAATTCCGATGGTCAATTGCTATTACACGTCAAGAAATCTTAAATTATAACTTAATGCCATTTAGTTTCCAAGGATTCAATTTTAATTCTCTCAAATGGTTACACAAAGAATTGGAGAGTTGAGGTTAATTCATTACTTCTTTTTTTCATTTAAATTTTTTCCCCTTCAATAATTGGGCAACAAAATAGATCACAAAAAATGAAACAAAGATCATTTATATATAATTAAAAAGAGAAACTTCTATATGTGAATGAAACTCATAATTAAGACACGAAGATACCCATTTTGCAATTTAAAAATAATAATAATAAATTCCATACCACCAAATCAACTCAAACCCCTAGTTTAGTTACTGAGAAAACAAAAGGAAACCAATAGTATAACATTTTCAAAACCTTATAGAGCAACTTTCACATTGTCTTTGATTTTCAAGAAATTAAAAACCTGCCAAGAATTCAATTCAGCACCATATTCTTGACCCTTCCCAAACAACGTTCCTCCAATCTAATACTCATAATCATAGTTTCTTCCCTCACTCTCTAACCAAACAATAACAATGACAACCAAGTTTTAGACTTATAGTCCCAAAATTTTGGGGTCGGCCATGGATTCTCAACCTCCAAGTCAATCTGAACCTTAACAGACTAATCAGTGTCTGCCACATGTATTTTTAACCAAACAACAAAAGTATTAAAAAAATAAATAAATAATAAAATAAAATAATAATAAAAAACAGAAGCAAACAAACAAAAAGTCAAAAAGATTGACAATTTAATAAACACAAACCTGTGCAACTAGTACACGAAAACCCAGTTCGAAGCAACCTCGAACCAGGAACACATAGTGCCGAGTCCATCGAATCCGCATCGTACTCCATGTGGAGCTTTCTTTGGTCGTTTCTGACTTCAAGAAAGCCACAAGAATTGCAAGAATTAGGGTTTTGGGTTAATGGGTCTTGGTGTACACGTGCCATAATTGCGTGGAGCTGCTCTGTTTCGAAAGCTTTGGGATTTGGGACTGTGAGCGAATGAGAAATCTAAAAGCTTGTGTGTGAGAGAGAGAGAGAGAGAGAGAGAGAGTTTTGTAATAATTGTGTTTGATTTTGTTTTTCAAATTTCAAAATTTTATTTGACCGTTGGTTTTTCCTTGTGGTGTCAATGAAATGTAGGGTTAAATAAAAAATTAAAATGAAATACTTTTAATTTCTGTTTTTTTGAAATAAAAAAATACTTTTACACAATGTTTAGTCGAAGTTATTTTTATCTTTGTCAAATGGATTATTTGGATATACTAGAAGGTTGCCCGCGCGTTGCGCGGATAATGCTGTAAACTTTTATGTAAAATGGTTTTAGAAATTTTTGTACATATATTATAGCATAAATAATAGATATTTTCATTGCTAAAATCACCTACAATTATAGTAGAAACTTCAGAGTATGTAGGCATATTTTGTTGCCTACCATCAGTTGATCATAAACCAATTAATTGCAAGGATACATTATGCATAATTGCGTATCAAACTCCTTGAACCTATCCCTTGTCATACGAAATGTCTAACTAAGGCATTGATCTTATGAAGCATCTTCAATAATATTTTAATTATAGTAGTGCTAAGGTTGCATAGTGATTTATGTCTAGGCAAAGCAACAAACACACACGATATTGTTAAGGCTCTCGTGGACATCCATACATGATACTTGACCAATAAATAAATAAAGCAAGCAACTTCAATGATAATTGAGCTAGACATGATTCGACATATTTAACAAATTTTTAACAAAGGTGTATCGGTATAATATATTTAACAATTTTTTTAATACCATTTTGAGTTAATATAGATTATAAGCTAACCTTCAAATAATGGAGACACCACATAATTTTTTTGCCCACTTAGTTCTTAATTTGTACCTTTGCGGTTCTCATTGTTTCTTTCTTTGTTCCTATTTTTAACAATTGAGTTTTTGTTATTTAGTAGGACATAGAATATGTGTAGATTGTGTTGATTATTTTAAAACTTTGCTTCCAACTAATACTTAACCTCTCAATAGGTAAAAGACAATTATTCACCTAAAAATAATAACAACTTTCCAACCCGTAGTTAAGTTAATTTGTTTCATTGTCAATTATATAAAGATGCTACATCATACAATCAAATAAAAATTATAAATTTTCTTCAAGCATTTTATCAAACACTATAGATTCAAAATAAAATATATAATTATTCCTGGGCTCTTAGCACTTCAAATCCCACAAAAGTTTTGGCTCCATTGGCGTTTTGAATGTGATCCAATCCATATAGATACATGGGTATGTGCTCCAACTACATGTGGCATGGAGGACCTTGATTTGTTGATTAAGCTTCTTCCTCATTGATCTTTCTACTGCCTAACAAAACCGGATTATATACTCAACTTATCTTTGCCTTAGGGTCTAAATAGTACCCAATTCAACTAATTTTCTTAATCACATCCTCATGTAACATATTTAAATCACTCACCAAAAGCCAAATTATAAATTATAAAAATGGTGTGGCTCAGTAAAAATCTTGACCAGTAAATAGTTCAAATGAAAAGAAACAAACTACCATCTAGTTTGATTATCAAAAACCCATTACCTCTTAGCTACTAATGTAGAGTTTTAGTATTTCATACCTCTTAGATACTAAATAAGGGTATGATAAATTAGGGAGCCGGTGGCTTTTTCTTCTTGGGTTTAGTGACTTTAGTCTCCAACCAAAATAGGTAAAGTTGAAGCTTCGATCTCCTCAAGTCAATCTTCTCTCAAACATTGCAAACCACAAACTCGGTACCTCAAATAATTTTTTTTTAAATGAAAGAAATAAACAAAGAGTGAGAGTCAGAATATTTATTGATTTATTTATAGACAACGAGAAAGGAGTTTGTGTACATGATCTCGTAGTGGAATTTTTGATCCATTAATTGTTGGAAGATGCATCAATTGATAATAGATATAGGTACATGAGTGTGTGTTTAAATTGAAAGGGGAAGTGAAATAGTTTTTATTTATTTATTTATTTTCTAAAAGAAGCTGAAGAGTTAAGGGAGAGAAAAAGCTGAATAAAAAAATTTAAGATGGGTTGATCTTAACGGAAATATATTAAAATTTAACGGTGCAAAGCTTGGTCTCACTTTGCCAAGTGCTTATCCGTAGTGTGCATTTAAATTTGAACATTTAAATTGGTAGATTTTGTTATATACCTTTCTAAAAAATTCATGCTTATGAAATGCTTGTTGGAATAAATAACAGTCACCCTAATAAAAATAAAAATAAAATGGAAAGAATTGACTTGTAATATATATATATATATATATATTCTTAAATGTTTTGAATTATTCTAATATCACTCACACATACACAATCAAAATGTTGCAAAATGGGCATCGCTTAAGATAAATTTCATAGCTACAGAATTCTCTTGTCTTGTTTTTTTATTTTATTCTGGTTTAGTGACAAAATTGTCAAGCTAAGCAAACCATAAAAACTATAGAAAAGAAAGACCAAAATAGTGTTTATTTGAAGCAATTTACAACGTTACTTCTAGCACAGACCATATTTATTGTATATTGCTACAATTTACAATATGAGCACATAAAAAATAGTTTGCTACTCCTGCATTAACTGTTGCCTATAGCAAAACACTCAGCTATTTTATCAAACAATTTGCGTGCATATAAATAAAAGGCAATTGCGTCCAAACCAAAATTACAAAGTAAAATTAAAGATATCAAAGTAATAAAGTAAAAATTTAAAAGACTAACAGAGAAAGGGTTGTTTTAGAGATTATATACCCACCTTTTAGAGGAAGAATGACCTTACGATTCAATTTGGGATCTAAAGGATAGCTCCAAGAAGAAGATATAATGGTTTAAGCAAATTGGCATCAATGGAGCTAGAAAGGGTAGAGGTATCTAATGGGATTTGGGTTATTGTACAAATAATTATTACATTGATTTATTTTTCTCAGTGTCCAGCTATCTTTGAGGGCTACAGATAATATATATATATATATATATATATATATATATATATATATATATATATTGATTTAAAAAGAAATATATTAGTGTGCTTCAAATTTAAAGGGGAACTGAAGAGTTAAGAAAGAGAAAGAGGTGAATTTGATTTTGCTAAACAATGAGTAATGTGCATCTTTTCAATTTCTAAAAGGATGTTGGAATTTATTTTTCAAGTGAAGGTGATTTGGGAATGTTAAATGCAATAATTGGTCTAATAAAGCTCAAATAGAGCGCCACATGGCAGGACCTCATGCTCTTCCGCATGAGGTCTCTGCTTTTATATATATATTGATTATATATGTAGCTGCCATGGAGATGAATCAAGATCTCTTTCATATTTTTCTCCACACAAAAAAAAAAAAAACCCCCAATTTCTTTTCTTTTTTTTACAAATTTAAAGTTATACATAATGTTTAGACTACAAAAATAAATAAATAAATAAAATTGTATTTTATTGAATAGAGAATGATTACTGTTATTATGATTCTTGACTTATCCCATAAAAATATCATAATCAAGATAATATATATATATATATATATATATATATATATATATATATCATTTTGCAATTAAAATAATTAATTCCATACGACCAAAGCATGTGCATCTTTATTATAGCATATTTTGAATGATTTTTCATTCAGCAATAAAGAGGAAACTTCTTTTGTAGGTCCCATCCCAATTTCCAAACAATTAGGGAAGATTAATAACAAGATATGTGGGCCACGTCCTAATAGGTTCACCTTTTTTTTTTTTTTTTAATGTTTATAGACGCTGCCAC
This sequence comes from Castanea sativa, assembly GCF_040712315.1. NCBI lineage: Eukaryota > Viridiplantae > Streptophyta > Magnoliopsida > Fagales > Fagaceae > Castanea > Castanea sativa. Next base: position 17,065,798 of record NC_134024.1, on the reverse strand, counting down.
TGCCATTTGCCAATGATGTTGGAATCGGAGCTGATGACAATTATTCTTTATGCCTTGTCTTCATTTTCATGCCAAATGCTTTAGGAACAGTCCAATTTTATATACCTTTACGTTCTATGTTCAATGACTTCAATCACATTACTAAGTTCTATAAAGAGCGAGAGAGAGAGAGAGAGAGAAAAAAAACATTTTCTCAACAAAAAAAAAAAAAAAGAGAAAAAAACACATTTATAAGTTTGCACCTTTCCTTTATCTCTAAAAAAAACATTAATTAATAAGCTAGCTTGATTAATATCCAATTTTTTAAAATTACAAATTTTTTTTTTAAGTAAAATAAGTGAGCATAAATAATCTCATCCAAACATGTTACACATTTACACTCATAACTCATGTAACAAACAAGTGTCTAATTAGGAATCTATAGTTTTCATAGCTTTTTTTAGCATAGTATATATTAAAAGATATAGTTTTAATAACTTTTATGTTACATGTGTAACAAAAAACTAAAAGATAGCTTATTTTCAAAGAAGCTAGTTTTATTTTTCTTGAAAAAATAAATAAATAAAAAGGAAAAATAAAAAGAAGCAAAAAGGCACAAAGTTAAAACAAATGGTAAAACTTAGGTTCATTCCCTATAGTACATCAGGTTATCTATTTAAATCCAAACATATTGTTGTATCAACCAATGAAACATGAACACTGTTATCTTTTTCCAAAAACAATTAAATTCAATGCAACTATGTGTTTTACTCACTTTTTAAGTACAAATTATTTATGAAGTAAAATATATGAAAAGAAATACACATCCAAATACTTTATGCACTTATACACATAAGTCATACCTAGTGTAAATACCGTCAAAGTTCAAGCAAAAAGCAAAACTTTGGTTTATTTCCAAACAAATTGTTACATTGCCCAATGAAATGAACAATGTTATTTAATGTACTAAACCTAAGGAATTGTACACAGACCACCTAGATGGTCTATTGGCACCTCCCTAGGTACTACCTAGGGGGTTGAAGGGAAGGTAAGGGTTTGGGTAATTCGTACTACTAAGTAGGACATTCTAAACACGCTAAGGGTCCGTTTGAATATAACTTATTGCTGAAAACTGAAAACTGAAAATACTGTAGAAAAATAATTTTTAAAGGGGTAAAAAATACTGTTCATTCCAAAAGTTACTGTTCATTGGCCTAAAATCACTGTTCATGGCCAATGAACAGTAACAAACACGAGTTGAAAAAAAAAAAAAACAAAACGTGGACGCAACTAAAAAAAGCTGGATCCAAACGTATTCTAAAGCTTTACCCTAAGAGAAATAGAGATTCAAGAGAACATACCCTAACTAGTATTAAAATATAACTCTCTCTCCTCTCTCTCCAATGTACCATAGAAACTGACATTCTGACTTTAAAAGTCAATACAAACTCATCATTTTCCATTTCAAAACAAAATGCTACCATCCATTTACAAATTGCAATGTACATTTGTCTGAAGCAAAATGCAGTCCAGCATTTAAGACCACAGAATTTTTACACTCTCTGCTTCATCCATATCGCAATTCATTGTGTCCAAGAGGCACGTATTGTGCACAAACTACCTTACCACCAGACAACTTCCGATCAGCCTCACCTCTAATACTGGATTGGATACCCAAGTTTTTGCCATTATCAAAGGAAAGCCATCTTGTTCTCTTGTTTTTTTGGATGAGTTGGGGAGGGGGTTGTTAATTGGATGGTAGTCTCAGAGTAGACAAAGAAGTCACATTCTGTAGTAAATCTTTCCTTGTGCATCATCGTTAATGATGTCGCAAAGGCTCCTTGGAAAATCAGCAGGCCATAAAACCACATCACTTCCCAAAACAGCCATCTTTGCAAGATGATCAGCTGCTCTATTAGTTTCACGCCAAGAATGAGAAACTTTACACTTCTTAAACTTTCTTAGAAGCTTCCATATATGCTTCAAGCAGATAGCAACCTTTGGACTAAAAGGCTGCTCTCTATTAATGGTTTTCACAGCACTCATTGAATCAGACTCGACCCATATCACTTTAATGCCTATATTTGCAGCAAGAACAAGGCCTCTCCATATAGCCCATAGTTCAACAAAGAAGATATCATCTCCAGGTGCCTTAGAGACAAAGGCACATATTGGGTCACCCTTGTAATCTCTAAGTAATCCTCCAAAGCCAGCATTTTCACGATCTACAGATCCATCAGTATTTAATTTTGTGCATCCAAACTCTGGCTTTTTCCATCTACACAGTCTAATTGATTTAAGCATCAGTATTTGGTTGAGCTTCTGGAAAAGAACTGTCTCACTGTTTTTCTTCAGCGCGGTAGAAGACTTGCTTGCACTCTTCATTGGGAATTTTTTCACTTCTGCTTGCTTAACCTTGTGCTTCTTCCCTAGGAGGTGTTCCTTCAAAGATTCTTCACTAGAAGTGCTTACCAAACAAAGAGCGCAGCTCCACTCTTTCTGAACTTTCTTTGGACTGGTAGGCTGAGTAACATTTCTTTCTATACTGTCATAACTGGGATCTGGTACTCCCTGATACAGCCGAATAAGAATTTTAAATCAAACTTGAATAATACATTAGCAGTAAGCTAATTACTCACTTCTAGCTTGTGAAAGCAGCCCTTCAAGAAAAGAGAAAGGGATTGGGGTAACGTTGTATTTCATAAGCTCATGCATTACAGTTGGCATTGAGTCAATGTGCCAACAGATGTCATGGTCAATAACTTAAGATATCTAATTTGCCAGACATGGCATCTAATTTAACATTGCCTTTTGCTCACTCCTTAGAGTAATGCATCAAAATAGCATAATCCAAGGCAGAATTTGACACATAAGTTGAAAATTATTAAACACATGATGTTTAGTAACTGTAAAGAAGTTGTAGTTCTCAAATGCACCTGCCTTCCACTTAAATCAAACTTTATGGAATACCATCAGTACAAAATTTGGGTAGAAGCCTACCTGACATATGATGTGTTTCTCCTTTTCTTCCAGTTCATTTTTGATATCGTTTCCCTCGGTGGTATCAAAAAAGGTGTCCTGCTCAGTCACACTGAACCCCTCCCTTCTGGATATGAACAAAATGTTCCATTTCTGCTCAGAAATATAGGGACTAATAAAATGCTTGTAGACATAAGAAGCACCACCAAAGTAAGGTATCACCAACAAGAAAGTTGCCGTACCCTTGGCATAAGACCAGAAGGGATGCCTGTCATGAAACACAAGTTTAAATCAAAGGACCTTCTAAGACATGGCAAAAGGACATGGCGAAATTAGTATCTTTCATACACACGCACATACAGAGACACGAGTGATCAGTTAAGCTCAAACTCATAAGCTTGAGTACAGGTCAACAATACCAGACTGGATTCACTACGACCAAAGATTATTTTATCAAGGCCAACACTCCATCGTCTAAATCAACTACTTTGACATGCTCAAGCAATGTATTCTGTAAAAAGTTCAAAATTATTCACCCAGAAGTGAGAAAGGAACAAGATTTATGAGTTATCATATTCTTAAAGAACTACTAAACTCATCGAATGCAACCTAAAACAACCATATGGGCATGTGCAATGTTTAGTTTAAGCAATTATTGCAACGTACAAAGCCTAAAATTACCATTCAAAAAGATATACAAACGAAGACTCCAAGACTTTAACCAAGGAAAACAGAACCCAATAGGTGAGACATTGCCGATTTCTGGAGCTGGAACCACTCTCTATTGCCAGGAACGAAGCATACCTGTACCACGATGTTAAAATTAAAAGTGAACATAAAAAAAGAGAGACAAAGAACCAAGTAGACCCAATAAGCATATATATAACCATTCTATGAGAAATGCAAGGAGTTTGGAGGAAAGCTACTTACACAGAATAAAGCAAAGTGAATGAAGGCCTGTAGATCAAAAGAAAGCGAATAACACATCAAACTCAATGGAAAAGACTGTAAATTTATTGGTAAAATTATATATATCTACCAAAATTATGGACCAAACATAGAAGATGAATCAATTCATAAAGCAAATCAATCAACAAATAAATGAACCCAAAAGAGGGGGGAAAAAAAAAGAAGATGAAGAAGGTCACAAGTCATACCAAGAAAGAAGAGTGAAGAAGTACGCAAAAAGCTTGAGAAAAGCTCCCCAACCCATCTCTCCAGTACAGTGTCTCAGTAGCTTAGCTCAGCAGGAATTTAACACTTTCTTATATTCGTTGTGTGTATCAAATGGGGGTGTGAAGATGAAGAAAGTAGAAACACGGTAAGGAATACCAGAGTGTGAACTTTGAAGTCAACCAAAGTAAAGTTCCAAGGATGTATGTTTCAGTCTTCAGATGTTCCTTAACAACACGGAAAGTCCACCTCGTAGCTTTCCGAACACTCTTTTTTTTTTTTTTTTTTACTAAACTCCAAATTGCTTTCCGATATCTAGTAATACTTATTATAGGAACAAAAATAATAATTCTTTTCATAAAGAAGGATGAATCTTATATTGAATTTTATACGTGAGATGTGCTTTTTCTTTTGCTTTTTCTTTTTTCTTTTTTCCCGGCGGAAAAAAAAAGAGACAGAAAATCACTCACACGAGTCACATGGTATTATTGATAAATATTTTTTAAAGCTTAGAATTATTGAAAAAAGTGGACTATATTTTAAAATATGGACAACACGTAAAGTTATAGACATTACAGGTAAAGAGTGTATGCTAATCCAAGAGGTCTAAGCATATGATTTTCCCTTTTTTATCTTAAAAAATAAAAATAAAAAGAGTTGATTTTTGCAAAAAGGCAGTGCAATCATCAAGTTCAATGTTTGAGGTTGGCTCCATTTCCCACTTATTTGGTTTTTTTCTTCTTTCTAAATTACCACATGTTAGGAAAAAAATTGTATTGATATTAAATTGGTTCATTTTGTACTATATATTTGGATAATTTTATATTGATTTACTTCTATTGCAAATTTATGGGTTTTTTTTGGGGGGGGTGGGTTGTTGTGACGATTCAATTGTGAAAAGGGAGTTAAGTGATTTGTTGTTAGTGGAGCATGAATTTTGAGAACTGGGTTTTTAAATTGTTAAAATAAATTTATCAGTTTATAAATTTATCACGTTAAACAAGTTGAAACTACAAAAAAATTAAAAATTTGTTGGGTACATGTGTTTAAACAAATATTTTCAATTTTTAAATAATATTACATGTATTTTTATACACTTTTTCACTTACACATATTTTCAAAAAATATAAACAACCTTATTAGAACAACGTTACCAAATAGGCCTAAAATTAAATTAATTATCCAAACTCAAGATATTACATTTTAGTTCACTAGTAGCACAACTTCATTAGGCCAAGCTTCTAGAGGAGCGTCCACTACGATCCAAGAAGCCCATCATACTGAAAATATTTACACCACAACACTTCAAATCAAATTCGACAAAGCAAAGGATGCAAGACATAAACTATATGTGACAGCATACAAGAAGTTTGATCAAAACAGTGAGCATCTTAAGAGTGTGTTTGGCACAAACTTTTTGTATTAGCTTCTTTTTTTTTTTTTTTTTTTTTTGGAGAAACAATATTAGCTTTGTTAGATATATTAGCAACGCAATATGTTATACCATGTCATATATGCTAGAGTCAAAGCGAAAAGAAAAGTATAAAATAGGAATATTGAGAACACGAGAGTTACATAGTTCAACCTTGTCGGCTTACGTCCACGAAGGAATTTCTTAAGAACTACATCTATATTATATAAGAGTACAATACAATAATATGTGTTACAATGAACCCTAACATGAGTACATATAAGCGATTAAACCCTAAACTACTAGTACAAGCAGAAGCAGGTTTGGGCCTATTACTTGGGCTAATATGTCTAATATATCTCTAACAAGTTTTTTGCTCTTATGCATAACTTTTTAAAACCTTACACTCTCTTTTTTGGTTTTTTTTTTTTAACTTTTTAAAATTTTTTCAAAGTATAAGTATACTTTAGCACACTTTCAACAAAAAAAAAATTTCAGCAAAACACTAAATACCCCAAAAAGGCACTAAGTTAATCTATTTGGAGTTACCATAGGCTTCCCTCATTTGATGTCACAGAACATGCAATGACAGTCTAGTGTTACCAAGTGCTTGCTTTAAAGGGACAAATACATAGGGTACATTCTGCCAAATTTCAAATAAAATTGTAACATGGACCAGGACACATTGGAGGGTCCAAAAAAAAAAAACAGTAAATAGTAGCTATAGATCCTAAAATCAATTCTTATAGTCTAGCTTAGGGAAAATAAACAATGTAATTAGAGGTCAAGCTTCATGACCTCAACATGAAAGAAGAACTGCAGGTAAGACTCCTAGCTCAAATTAAACAAGAAAGGTATCTGTGGGGGGGTAAGATTTATAAGATAAACAAATGGGTCATGGGCTTGATCGGTTGGTACTAGTTTGTTTTTGTCATTTGGGCTCCTAAGCCCATGAGTCAGTCCATACTACAGACATCCGAGGAACCGTCCAAGGATGAAGGTCTCCTCGGATGGGCCCGGCGAGCACCCTGGGATTTGCCAAGGAGATTAAAGGCAGAGTTCTGGAAGAACTATTGGGTAAAAGGGGGATTCAAGTACCCTCTAGAGGCAACGGCGTGATGAAAATATTTGAGAAAAATGCTGCTACCTCCACGTTAAAGACCCTGCATCTACCTCCCTGGCCGCATTAATGGGGAAATGACCCCTGAACAATAGAATTGAACTTTCCTACCACTATTTAAAGACTTTAAGAAGGTGGTGGAAGGGGGAGGCACAAAAAAAGAAGATTTGGGTGACACGTGGATGTAAGAGGGAAGAAGAAGAATATTTAAGAAGAGAATGAGAGAAAAGAAGGGGATCCATCCATTGAAGGAAGAGAAAGGAATTAAGAACTGTAATTTTTAGCATAAAAGATAAGCAATACACAAATCGTCATCGGCTCACGTCCGAGAAGGGTCTCTTGTCATATTTGTTTATCATTTGCAAAGATTGTGGCATTCTAGCCTACTTATCAAGTTTCCAGTACCCCTAAACTAGATTTCAAATCTACACTCTACAAATCTTATTGTTTAAGGCTCATTGGGCCTGAGCCCACGTCTATCTTTGGGTCCAGGTGCAATTGTGCTCTTACAATTGGCGTCGTCTGTGGGAAATCTAGTGTGGAAGGAACTGGAACACCATGGCAGGCTTAGGCTCACACCATGCAGAATCTCAGGGATCGCAACTTGAGGATCTCTTCGAACGTCTTGAACACCGAAGGAATCTAGAGGGAAGCGTTCACACTGTATATCCTGGCGCGAGTCATACCCGTGGTGGAGGCAGTGCCACCCATGAAGATGATGCTAAGGCCATGCAGAGGAAGATAGACCACCTCAAGAAAAAGCTGCGCCGCGTCAGATGAAGGCATGCTTCACCCCCATCTAATCCTTCCTCTAGGGGATCTTGGGGAAGTAGTTACAGTTCAAGGTCCTGGTCTCCTCCCAGCAAAACTTCCTCTTACGAAGAGGGTGACCTACTAGGTCGTAGGCATAGGAAGCTCTCCTCTAGGGGCTTGGGAAACGACGCTATGAGCCGAGCGCTACACCAACTCTCCAAATCGCCATTCTCACGTAGGATTGAGAATGGGAGGCTCCCCAGGCGGTTCACCCAGCCCACCTTTACCATTTATAACGGCTGGACAGACCCGATGGAACATGTGAGCCACTTTAATCAGAGAATGGCGGTGCATTCTCACAATGAGACCTTGATGTGCAAAGTCTTCCCTTCTAGCTTGGGACCTGTTGCTATGAGATGGTTTAATGGCCTAAAATCGGGGTCTGTCGGTTCGTTTAAGGAACTCACTAGAGCATTTGCGTCACGGTTCATTACATGTAGTAGAGTTCCTCGGCCGTTGGATTCACTTTTATCCATGGCCATGAGGGAGGGTGAGACGTTGAAAGCGTACTACGACAGGTATTGGGAGATGTTTAATAAGATAGATAAAGATTTTGACGAGGTGGCGATTAATAATTTTAAGGTGGGCCTTTCCACTGACCATAATTTAAGGAAATCCCTGACCAAAAAGCCCGTACAGAGTGTATGTCGCCTTATGGACCGCATTGACGAGTACAAGAGGGTGGAAGAAGACCAACAGCAGGGTAAGGGTAAGGCAAAGGTTACCCCGCAGGAGAAAAGGGATTTCAGGTCAAACAGATATCACAATAATAAGTCGATGAGAGATTACTCCGGGCAGCATGGCTCGGCAACTCCTCAGGTTGTTAGTACTGTATTCCGAGAGCCAGTACACCAACTGCTAGAGAAGGTTCGTAAGGAACCCTACTTCAAATGGCCTAGTAAGATGGCGGGGGACCCTGCGAAGCGGAATCAAAATCTCTTTTACCATTACCACTAGGACGTGGGTCATACCACCGAGAATTGTCAAACCCTCTGGAATCACTTGGAGCAGCTCGTTAATGAGGGCAAGTTGAAGCAGCATCTGTGCCAACCTAACGGGCAAGGCAGTCAGTCTAGCTCGAATAATCAGAAGAATAATTCATCTCGGCCGTCCTTGGGATCGATAAACGTGATCTTCGCTGCACCTGGCAGGACCGGTTCATGTCCCACCAGAGTAATGGCAGTCTCACACTCCCAGGCCGAGGATTCAGGCGCAAAACCGAAAAGGATGAGAGTGAATCTGCCCGTTTTGGGATTTTCAGAGAAGGACAAGGCTGGGACCATCCAACCCCATGATGACACCTTGGTAGTCACTTTGAGGATAGGGAATTACGTCATCAAGAGGGTGATGATCGACCAGGGCAGCGAGGCAGATATTATGTACCCCTGACTTATTCAAGGGGCTGAAGTTGAAATTGGAGGATCTCACTCCTTACGACTCGCCGTTAATAAGTTTTGAAGGGAAGGCCGTTATACCAAAGGGACAGATTCGGTTGCCCGTGCAATCTAGCTCGGAAACGGTTGAGGTGGACTTTATCGTGGTCGATGTATATTCCCCATACACTGCCATCCTTGCCAAGCCCTGGCTGCACGCTTTGGGTGCCATCTCCTCCACCTTGCATGTTAAGGTAAAATTCCCTTCAAGGGAACACATTGAAGAAATTTCGGGCAGCCAATCAGTGGCCAGGCAATGCATGTCGGCTGCAGTACTACATCAAGCCGCGGCGGAGTCCTCGGCCTCGGTTGTAGACTTATAGCAATTAACGACTCTGGATGTGCCCGACGCGATGACAGCAGAGGAAGCCACATGCGAAGACTTGGAGAAGTTCTTGATAGCCGATGATCCTGAAAGGTTCTTTCAAGTTGGCGTACGTTTACCGTACCAGGAGAAGATAGAGTTGTTGGAGTTTTTGAAGAACAACATTGATGTCTTTGCCTAGGATCCCTATGAGGCTCCGGGGGTAGACCCAAGCTTCATTTGTCACCATTTGAATGCCAACCTTGCCATTGTTCCTCGAAGGCAACCACCTCGGCGTTCCTCCAAAGAGCACTCCGAGGCTGTTAAAGAGGAAGTGCTCAAGCTCAAGAGGGCTGGGGCTATAAAGGAAGTTTTCTACCCAGAGTGGTTGGCGCATTCGGTCGTGGTGAAAAAGAAGAACGGAAAGTGGAGAGTATGTGTGGACTTTACAGATTTAAACAAAGCCTGCCCAAAAGACTCGTTCCCTATGCCACGCATCGATCTGCTTGTGGATACCACGCATCGATCTGCTTGTGGATGCCACAGTTGGACATCCTCGGATGAGCTTTTTGGATGCCTTCCAGGATTATCATCAAATTCCATTGGCGGCGGAGGATCAGGAGAAGACTGCTTTTATTACCCCAATAGGGAACTATCACTATAAGGTTATGCTGTTTGGATTGAAGAATGCTGGGGCTACTTACCAAAGGATGATAACCAGAATGTTTGAGTTGCAGCTTCGAAAGACCATTGAGGTATATGTGGATGATATGGTAGTGAAGAGTAAAATAATACCTTCGCAAGTGAAAGATTTGGACGACACTTTCCAAGTACTTAGAAAGTACAAGCTACGCCTTAACGCCTCAAAATGTTCTTTTGGCGTGAGGTCCGGAAAGTTCCTAGGTTATATGGTTACTCATAGAGGGATAGAAGTGAACCCGGCACAAGTCAGAGCCATTCAAGGCTTACAGCCACCTCGAAATCCAAAAGAAGTTCAGAAGTTGACCGGAATGATCGCTGCTCTCAGCAAGTTTATGTCTCGGTCAGCTGACAGGTGCAAGCCTTTTTTCCAACTGTTGAATAAATGGAAAGGGTTCCAATGGTCCGAGGACTGCGTTGTAGCCTTCCAAAAACTTAAGGAATATATTTTCCGGCCACCTATTATGTCTCAGCTAGAGGTAAATGAGATCCTGTTTGCATATCTGGCAATGGTCGTCCACGCGGTCAGCCTGGTCCTCATAAGGGACGACGGTGGGGTGCAAAGACCGGTCTACTACGTCAGTAATGAAGGAAAAATTCTGGTTTTGCATCTCATACAAAATCCTCAGCGGAAGCGACAAACTAGGATCTATTTCATTCATGATTGATAACGTGCACAATGTAAATTTCAGAATTTAAGAACAAAATGGCGTACCTTGGTGTGGAGAAATTCAGAACAAAGATTAGAAGCACTTGGGAACACTTTTAATCTTCACTCCAATTCCACTTTACGCCCAAGATGTGTGGTCTCTCAATAAGTTTTTCAAAGGGAGAATGAAAGTGTGTCTCACACTCTCTCACACACCGTTTCTCTTTCTTTTCTAAACTCTTCTTCTAAAAATTCTGTATGTTTCTCCCTTTATAACTAACTGATTATCTAATTGGGTTGGCCTATTGGGCCTTTCCAATTGGGTTTTAGTGTGTGGCTTGGAATGGGACCAAAAGGGACCAATAAGACACTAGCTCCAATGGGCCTTGGGCTTTTCCGTCAACTCTTGAAAAGTCCAAAGTTACCATTAATTATATTTAATATCACTATATAAATATAATTGCACTCTAGGCCTTATTAATAAATTATATCCCAAGACTTTATTATACACGTAACCCCTTCATAAAATATTCGTAGTAACACAAAGTCATAAATGTAGACTGCCACTTTGTAAATTACTACATCTTATCCTTGAGTACCCGGTTTAATTCTTTAAAGTTATTCATTATATATTTATGAAATCTAATTTCATAAATATATACTTTAGTAATTTCTTACTAAAATGGTTAGGCCTAACTCTCTGAATAACTGAAACCATTAAACTTATCTCAAGGGAATATTTTATATTTCCATCAAGAGACTATGAATTCCATCTTGAGAATATATGTTCCATCAACACTAAATGTGGCTGCCCAACATACTGAGGTTTTGACCGTCACTTCAGATCTCACTCCTGGTATATCAAAGCAACCTACACTTCATGATTAGGTCCATTATTCTCTCAGGATTAAGAGTTCATGCAAATAGAAATCGTGAGATTTATTATTCATTTGACAGTCGTTAGAAGAATAATAAATCTCACAACGGTCCTGTTCAATATGTTTTAACTCTTAAAACATATCAACATATCAACTAGAAGTTTCCACTTCCATGATCAAGACAAATCATCGTAGTTGACACGTTATAGTCTTCGCAGATGAAATGCCCAACTTCATCACCGACTACGAACTATAAATTCTGAGTTTACAAAGAACTTGTGATTTACATCTTCTGTGACTTTTCACATAAATCACATACAATGCATCTCATGGACTATATGATAATGTCCCATATTCATGTTACCATTATTTTAGATAATAATAAAATAACTTTATCAATCACAATATTAAGTCATACATCATGTCATACATAATGTCATACATAATATCATACATAGCATTATACAATAGGATTTAAGGGTACTAATCCTAACAAGTAAATCTTTGAATGAAGCCGAGGTGCGTTACCTACTTTTGGAGAAGGCACTTCTAGCCGTAGTTCATGCCACTCGGTAGCTTCCTCACTATTTCCAGTCCCACACCGTTGTAGTTTTGACCCAACTGCCTCTCAAGTCAGTGTTACGCAGTGCTGACTTCTCTGGGAGGGTGGCTAAATGGGGAACTATTTTTGGAGCCTTTAATATCAAATACATGCCCCGCACCTTGGTGAAGGGCCAGGTACTCGCAGATTTGGTGGTAGAGTTTGTTGAACCATTGTTGGAAGAAACTGTGAAGGAATCACACATGGGTAAAAAATCAGTTGGCATGATTACAAACAAAGGACCGCCGATTTGGAAAGTGCTCGTTGATGGCGCAGCTAACCAGAGAGGGTCTGGTGTTGGACTTGTTTTGATATCTCCTGAAGGAATTGTCTTTGAAAAATCCTTGAGGTTAGCGTTCTTGGCAACTAATAACGAGGCCGGGTATGAAGCAGTCTTGGTCGGTATGAACATAGTGCGTAGCATGGACAGAAGGGAACTTCATATATTCTCGGATTCTCAGTTAGTGGTCGGCCGAGTGATAGGGACCATGGAGGCTAGGGATCCAAGAATGCAAGAACACTTGACCTAGGTCAAACGCTTACAATCTAGATTTGATTCCTTTATCCTTTCCCATGTTTCTAGAAGTGGGAATACACATGCAAACTCATTGGCTACCTTGGCAACATCCTCGGCTCTGTGTTTACCTAGGATTATCCTGGTCGACGATTTGCTAGAGGCGACTCTCACCACTGTTACTGCAGCCCGTGTCCATCTGATAAGGCTTGGACCTAGTTGGATTGACCCTATAGTATCTTTTCTGAAAAACGACATTCTTCTAGAGGACAAGTCTAAAGCAGATAAGATCTGTCAAAAGGCCCCTCGTTTCTAGCTATCCGAGGATCAGAAATTGTATAAACGCTCCTTCTCCGGACCATACTTATTGTGTGTACACCCCGAGTCAACGGAGGCTGTTTTGGAAGAATTGCATGAGGGAATTTGTGGAAGCCATACCGGGGGAAGGTCCTTAGCCCATAGGGCCCTGACTCAGGGATATTGGTGGCCCAATATGCAGAGGGAAGCTCAGGACTATACAAGAAAGTGTGACCAATGCCAAAGGTTCACTCCTAACATTCATCAACCTAGGGGAGTCCTTAATCCTCTGTCCAGTCCTTGGCCTTTCGCTCAATGGGCATTGGACATAGTAGGGCCGTTTCCGAGGGCTGTAGGAAACAAGAGGTGGCTACTCGTGGGAACCGACTACTTCACCAAGTGGGTCGAGGCTGAACCCTTAGCAAATATTAGGGACATCGACTCCAAGAAGTTCATTTGGATAAATATCATCACTAGGTTTGGAGTACCATGCACACTCATTTCGGACAATGGCATTCAATTTGATAGTAAAACTTTTAGGAAGTATTGTAGTGACATGGGCATCATAAACAAATACTCTACCCTAGTTTATCCTCAGGGAAATGGGCAAGCCGAGGCCGTTAACAAGGTTATAGTCAGTGGACTCAAGAAGAGGCTGGACGACGCGAAGGACAGATGGGTAGAAGAGCTACCACATGTTTTTTGGACATGTCAAACTACGCCGCGCGGATCCACTAGAGAGACACTGTTCTCTATGACCTACGGGGCCAAGGCAGTAATACCTTTAGAATCTAGTTTCCCAACGCTAAGGACGAGTTCTTTTAGTCTAGAAGATAATGACGACCTCCTGGAGAAAAGCCTTGATTTGGTTGAGGAACGGCGAGAAGCCGCCATGGTCCAAATGGCTTATTATCAGCAGAAGCTTAAATGAGGGTATGACGCCCACGTAAAGCTAAGGCCGCTAGCGCCCAGAGATCTGGTGTTGAGAAAAGTTGTGGGTACTGCTAAAAATCCAGCTTGAGGAAAACTAGGACCAAATTGGGAAGGACCATATCGGATCATCTCTGTAGCAGGCATAGGGTCATATCGGCTAGCTGATCTAGATGAAAGAGTTGTACAACGCCCGTGGAATGTAAACAACTTTCGAAGGTATTATTATTAATAAAAGGCACTTTTGTCGTTCGTGGTTTAAATTATGAATGTATTTGGGTTTATAAGTTACAACTTCTAAAATATCAAACAAAAACTTGGTAATGCATGGTTCTCGGACCACATACCTTGTGGAAATTGATATGTTCTAAAATATCAAACAGAAACTTGGTAATGCATGGTCCTTAAACCACATACCTTGTGAAAATTGATATGTTCTAAAATATCAAACAGAAACTTGGTAATGCATGGTCCTCGGACCACATACCTTGTGGAAATTGATATGTTCTAAAATATCAAACAGAAACTTGGTAATGCATGGTCCTCGGACCACCTACCTTATGGAAGTTGATATATTATTAAGTATCGTACAGAAACTTGGTCAGGGATAGTCCTCGGACCACATACCTTGTATAAATTGATGTCTTATCATTTGTTACAAATTCTTAAGCATCAAGCAGAAAGTTGGTAATGTAGGGTCCTCGGACCCCATACCTTGGCGAAATTAACATTTCAAGTTATAAATTCTAAGTATCACATTGATATGCGCAGTTCTCGGCCTATATGCCTTGTGCAAATTGATGTCGTACTTATCATCAAGTTCTTGAACACTTTACTTCAGAAATGCTAGCAAAAATCTATGTCGTGTTAATGTGGAGATTTTGATGAAGTATTCTTGATTACTTCATGCCTCAAGTTGAATTCTAAGTTAGTTTTTTTAAGCGTTATCATTGCATCGCATAGGTTATACTTTCAAGTTGTAATTTGTAAAGCACAAGTTAAGCATGTTTACTATTGTTTAAAGTTATGATAGTTCAGCTATTGGAAGTGGAGTTAGTTGTTCCATTCATTCTTTCTTTGTGTGTCAATGAGAGCTCTTATGGTAAAAACAAAAATAAAATAAATGCAATTCAAATAAAGACCAAATAAGACAAATTTTCATTAATTGTTTTTTATGTACATTACAAAGAAAATCTTAATTACAAAAAAAAAGGTCCTAGGTTCGGCCCTAAGCTTTTGGAAGGGGATCTTGCTGGGAAGTACTGGTGGCCTCAGTGCTTTTTAACTCCATTTCAAAGGAAGACAAGACTTGTTTTCCTTTGTTTGCTGCAATTGATGGAGGGACGATGGGCTCAACACTTTGACTTAGGTCCTTCTCAGCACCTCTACCATGTTCCTTCTCTTTATTGGAACCTGTAGGTTCTGTAAGATCTGGAATGGGCTCTAGGATCGCTAGAGGGAGCGCGAAAAGAGCCATCTCAGGGGCAGGAGTGACAGCAGGAGGCTCTTCTATCTCCTGTATGTCCACGGGAAGCCAAGTGTTCTCGGGCTTCCTCAACTCGGAAGTTGAGGGAATCCCTGCTGCAGTTAAGACTTCCCCCAAACCTGCTGGCAGTATTCTCAGCACAAAGCCGCGAATTCTTCTGTCAGCTGGTTTTTTGTGGCCGCCACCCCTTCGTCGTAAGTAGCCTTCTTTGCGGCCTCCAGCGAACCCTTGAAGGTACGAGCTTCGTCCTTCATCTTTGCAAGCTCCTTCTCAAAGTCAGAGCGCTCCTGCTGAGCTTTAGATAGCTCTTCATCCTTTTGATGAAGAAGCTTGCGCTGCCCCTCCACTTGGGTCCTCATGGTTCTCAGGCTGGCCTCGGCACCGTCTCTTTCTCTTTTTAGACCCGCCAGCTGAAAGGTAAGCTTCTCGTTTTCTGTGAGGGCCTGGTCTAGGGACTTCTCGGTTTCTAACGAAACTCCAGTTCCAGTCCCGCTTTCTTCCGAGAATTCTCCACGAATTTCTCGACAGCAAAGACTTCCTGGACGGCCTGTGACAGAGTATCAGAGAGTCAGACGCATAAAAACATCCACTAATAGTTAGATATTATGAAAAACGAAATGAAGATAAGGAGTGAAACTTACCAGGGCCAAATCCATTTTCAAAGAAAGGAACAGATGAGGCTGGCTCATTTTCTCCAAGGCCTCTATGTCCTTGGGCAGAAGAAGGGGACGTTCCAACGCATCGGCCAAGTGGAGGGCATGGCCTTGTTGGAACGCCCTAATGTTGGACTGACAAGAGATTGGTACCCCGTCCAGTTTCAGCTCGGGAGACCAAGTAGCCAGTGCTCGGCACACTTCGGCAAGATCCCTTATCTCCCCGCTTTCTACTAAAGGAGCACGTCCCTTGCCTTTGTCCAGTTTCTACTGCTGGGGTTGCTGTTGCTGTTGTTTCAGCTTCTTCTGCCTTTCGCCACCAGCCTCTTCGGCCTCTCCTTTCCTCTTCTTCTTAGGCTCCTCGACGGGAGGCTTAGGATTGGCTAGAGGAGGGGGTGGTGGCAAGGACGGAGGAACTTGAGACCCCCTTGCTCCTTTTTTGGCGACTCTCTCGCCCCTCTTATGTAGAAGTCCCTTAAGCACGTTCATCTCTTCCTCTTCGAAGCTGGAGTCAGGGCGTGCGACTATCAGGCCTGCTATCCCGGAGGTCTCGGCGGGCTTGTCCTCCTCGTCAGAGAGTACGACAAACGGGTTTCCTCGGGGTCTTTCAATGTCCTTGAACTGAAACTGGTCTATCTCCTCGTCCAACGAGTGTGACGAGGACACTTGCCCCTCCTGAGCGGCGGTTGTCTGAGAGTGCGCTGAAAGAGGGATTGCAGCAATGAGGCGTGTGTACAGGATTGTATGGGGTTCGTCGGGGAGATCGTGGTTGGAGAGGAAGCTTAGTCGTGCGATGTTTATCCTTCTGTGTCTTTTATCCCCGGCAATTATAGCATTTTCTATCTCTTGGAAGTTCGAGGATATGGGGTCGTATCCTAATATTAAATGAGTCGCTCTTACTTGTAAGTCTTCACTCACAAAGACTTTTGAACAGAGAACGCGTTTTAGGTCGGCGATGTTGCAATGGCTCAGGCGTGGGCGCACGTGCTGTTTATCTGTGAGAAAAGACACCCAAGGAGATAAACATGGTCAGATCTGTAATGAATGTGAACAATCAGAAGCAATAGCGTACAACAAGAAACGAAACATTGAAAGGTGTTGAGATTGAATCACGAGGTAGGGAAATTAGCTCCTAACGAGTCACACTTGGATCTCCCCATACGACTGGGCAGTGAGGGTCATCGTGCCAATTGCCTGAGGTGATGAGGTAGTCGTCCTTCATGCCTTTGTTGGACTTAGGCAAACAGGAAATCAACCTAACTACACTAGACCGTGACTTAATATAATAACCTACGTTCTTGAGTTTGTGGCATTCGTACATGAAGGCAACATCGTGCCATGTGAGGTTTAAGCCCATCTGCTCATTTAGAGCGTCGACACTTCCTAAAACCCTAAACACATTTGGTGCGCACTGGTCTGGGCATAACCTATGATTGCGAAGGTATTCCCTAGTTCCACTTCTCATAGGGAGAGTCATCCCACCTTCCATGAAGGCAATCATAGGGATGATTACCTCTCCTGTTTTCCTAGCACCACCTACGGCTTCTGCTGGGCAGTATTTTAGGCCTACGTCACAGGGAATCTAGTATTTGGCCCTAAAACCTTCCATCCCAGCGGCGGTATCTACTAAGCACTTAAACCTACCCATCTAGGAGAAATGATAAGGCAAGTTTTGAGAGGAAAAGCAGTAAAGAGTGGAGCCGAGGATAGAATCCGAGAAGAAAGGAGCAAAGAAAGCAAGAACTTACGAGATTTGGTTATGCGAGTTTCCACAAGTTTCTAGAGAGAAAAGGCGATGACTGATGCTTTGATGTGATTGAATTCTGAAGAAATGAATGAAGGCGTGGGTTTCTAAGCGTTTTGACGTGCGGGAGGCTGCCTCGAAATTGGATTTGTCCCCCTCAAATTTTTAGGGGGCAACCTAGACCATTAGTTGTTCATCTCACTGTTGAACGTGGGGAACAGGGTGTAACTTGCGATCATAAATGCACGCATTCCGGGATTCGAAGCGCCAGACGGCATTTTCTGGGAAACGAAAGGAACCTCACACGCGTGGTGATGTACAAAACATGTGGGAGGTATTCTGGTCGGATCAAAACTCTATTTCTCTCCTCGGATCGAGGGAAAAATAAAGTTTTGAGGGGCTATTGTGGGGGGAGGGGGTAAGATTTATAAGATAAACAAATGAGTCATGGGCTTGATCAGTTGGTACTAGTTTGTTTTTGTCATTTGGGCTCCTAAGCCCATGAGTCAGCCCATACTACAGACATCCGAGGAACTGTCCAAGGATGAAGGTCTCCTCTGATGGGCCCGGCGAGCACCCTGGGATTTGCCAAGGAGATTAAAGGCAGAGTTCTGGAAGAACTATTGGGTAAAAGGGGTATTCAAGTACCCTCCAGAGGCAACGGCGTGATGGAAATATCTAAGAAAAAGGCTTCTACCTCCACATTAAAGACCCTGCACCTACCTCCCTAGCCGCATTAATGGGGAAATGACCCCTGAACAGTAGAATTGAACTTTCCTACCACTATTTAAAGACTTCAAGAAGGTGGTGGAAGGGGGAGGCACAAAAAAAAAAGATTTGGGTGACACGTGGATGTAAGAGGGAAGAAGAAGAATATTTAAGAAGAAAAAGGGAGAAAAGAAGGGGATCCATTTATTGAAGGAAGAGAAAGGAACTAAGAATTGTAATTTTTAGCATAAAAAACAAGCAATACACAAATCGTCCTCGGCTCACGTCCGAGGAGGATCCTTTATCATATTTGTTTATCATTTGCAAAGATTGTGGCATTCTAGCCTACTTATCAAGTTTCCCGTACCCCTAAACTAGATTTCAAATCCACACTCTACAAATCTTATTGTTTAAGGCTCATTGGGCCTGAGCCCACGTCTATCTTTGGGTCCAGGTGCAATTGTGCTCTTACAGTATCCAAAGTTAACTTCTTCATTAGTCTTATGAATAGGATGAAATGTTTAAAGTTGATCACGATTGCTAATAGTTTGCATATGCTAAAACCGATTCCAACACCAACCTTTCTAAAATAAACAGCATACATCTAAATGTATAGCGTCTTAATGGCCAAAAAGAAGTCTGAGTTTTTTTTTCTTTTATTGGTAAGTTACACACACAATAGAGATCTTGAATCCACAACCTCACCCTCTACCTAGTACTTACATAGGGAGGAGGTGCCAGTTAAACTAGAGCTCATTATTAAAAAAAAAAGAAAAAAAAAGTTGAGTTTATAACTCATATAAGATAAAATCGTAGAAGTATAAGTCATAATAAGTTTCAGTGTGCACACATAATGCAAATGACCCTTGAAGAAGGACTCGCCAAATCTGTTAGTATTCTCTTCTAGAGGTCAAGCTTATGACAATAATATGAGTGATTATTTAATAAAGTACACAGTTTTGTTATTTATAAAGCAAATGAAAGCATTTAAAATCAAGATATAGAAGCCATTATCTCAACAAACAAACAAAAAGTTAAAGATGCCACATTTGTGGAAAAATATGGACCCATTTGGAAGCCGCTCTAGACCCATTTTCTAAGCATCATAAATCCAGCATTAACATCCTTGTCTCCATTCTTAAGAGATAGCATTTTTAGGGGTGGCAAAATTAGACACAACTCGCAAATTCGACATGACACGACATGAAATTAGCAAGTTATGAGTTAAGATTTAATGGGTTCGTGTCATATTTGGATTGACATAACTGACCTGTTTAATAAATGGGTTAGGTTAGTGTTCAACATATGAAGCCCGTTTGACCTATTTGACCCGTTTAATTAAATGGTGTTTTACTAATATGCCCATCAAACCCAAGGTACATAAACTTATTAGTTGTTGTAATTTATTTTCTTTGACATATTGTGATTGATTATTTGTGATATTTAGATATGCTTTAGTTTTGAATGATTATTAGTAATGCAATTACTCGTTAATTCTAAATTTTATATTAAAAATATTTATTTGTTTGTTTTTTCATAATTTTTTTTTTCATTTTGATAAAATTTGATGAACAGGTCAATACAACTAACTTGTTTAATAAATGGGTTGTGTTATAGTTGAGAAATCTTGACTCGTTTAATAAACATGTCGGGTTAGTATTAACCTATATAGTCGGATACTCAAGTATTGACACGACACAAACCCGACACGCAAACACAAATTGTCATCCCTAATTTCTACAGCATGATATATTCAAAATGTAACATATTACATTCATATATGAGGTAATAAGAATAGCTCACTTGTTACAACAAAGTACAACATAAAATATACTTCTTCATATACTAAGGATCCGTTTGGATAGAGCTGAAAACTGAAAATACTGTAGCAAAATAATTTTTAAATGTGTAAATAATACCGTGGGATCCATTTTTAATGAAAAAATGGCTGAATAGTACGCAAACAGTAATTGCACAGTTTGAACAGTAACTTTGTCCCCTGAGCTGAAACACGTGTAGAGGTAAAAAAAAGAAAAGCTGAAACGCGTGAGGACTTAAATGTGGACGCAATAAGTTCTATCCAAACATTACCTAAAAGTCCAATGACTTTGCAAGCCGATGGTACTCCCATTTAAAAAGGTAAGTTCTTGTGCCAACCTAATTCGAACCACACATTATTTTGTAGGAAAAAAAGCAACATGAATGTTTCACATGCTCTTTTTTCACCACCACATTCCAAATGCTTTACAAATTTCTTCCTCCACATATCCAAACAAATCAAAACCATAAAATGTGACAACATTATCAATTAAGTTGTGCATACAAAGACTATACAACAAATCAAATGCAATCATTAACAGCACGTGTACAAATAAAAACCAACCAAAAGAGCAACAATGACTAATATGCAAAGTAACATAGAACATTCATAGCAAATTCATAAATAGCTAAAATAAAAGGTAAGTACATAAAAATAAACTATTTGCTACTAAAATAAACAATTTCTTTCTTGATCACTCTCTCACGTAAAAGAGGCTAACTTACCTATCCTCCACATCTTTCGTAAAATTATTTATTCATATCTATATTGTATTACATAATACTTATTACCTGCAGTTAATCTTTTAACAAACTATAATATTAAGATATAACTCAACTAAGATTTAATCCCAATTAATTGGAATTAATTGGAATTGGCTACCGATTCTCATCAACTACTTGGGATTGGCCACATTTAAGTTGTCTACTATTCTATCCTGTCAAAATCATATTCTTAGTCACATCCCTAATTAACACATCTTCACTACTTTTGTAAGCGTTATTTTAGGTCACTCATTCGGTTATTCTTTCTTCATCTTTTTACTTTCTATTTACATCAACCATTTTAACCAACATTCTAATCAACCTTCATTGCAAACAATCTTATGCAACTTTCTCACATCTTTTTTTTATTTTTTTTATAGGACTTTCTCACATCTTTTAATCAAGAGGAGCCAATGATCTTAGGTGAACCGGCACCTCTCAGTACTTCCAACAAGAAGAGCATGCAGGGATAATTTCACCCCAGAATTATTGTCCATCTCTGATTTTGGCTACTTTCATCAGTTTGCTTCTTAAGTTAAAAGCATAAATATTTTTGTGTCATAGAGCATTACTGCTCTTAAGGTAATCCCATCAACCTATAATTTTAGGGAGGCTTTTGACACTTTTGTTTTAAACTCTCACCAACCAATAATTTTAGGAGGATTTGAAACATTTGTTTTAAACTCGAGAGGAATCCTTTCCCTCTTCACAGCTTATAGGCCTAACGTCCTTAGACTTGAAAGGTTAAAATACATTTTCTAATGCAAGCTTTTTCTTCAAGTTATGTAAATTTATTAAATACACTCACTACCCTCCCTCTTGTTTCCTCCTATAAAGAAGTTACTAGTTTTGATTTTCAGCTCAACATCAAGTATGTCCCTTTAAAAATGTTATGCTGGACAGGATTCATAAAATTCAGGCAAAATATCACATAAACAGAAGTTTTACTAATTACTAAAAAGACTCAAAAAGAGTTTCTAGGTAGTTATTCTTCAGAACATGATAAAGTTCCACCAGAGAATATTCAGGTCCATCCTCTTAACTGGAATACACAAAATAACCTGACACTACTAGCATTCTTCAGTGATTTAAAACTAGAGGGAGATTTCATCATGATCAAGTTCAAGCACTCAAGGTGCCTGAGTTTTGGCGGCACTGGTGCAGCATGTCCATGTAGAATTGGCACTTGCTTATGTCACTTCCGTAACCTTCCAGGCACTGCAAGGCCAAGAAAAAAATGTTGAATTTAGTCTTGCTAAGAAACTATGGCCACTCAATACCACCACCAAAGATTTCCAACAGTTCAGACACAGTAACCCAACAGGTTGAAAAACATGTTATACCCAAATAGTTAGGTAGCAAAGAAAATGAGAACAGGTAAAAAGGGTGAGAAACAAGAAGGAAGCACTTTAAGAATTAAAATTTTTTTTAATAGGTAAGTAAAGATTTTATTGGCTAAATCATGGGATATGCTATGAAGGTGTGATAGAGACAAAATATTAAAAATGAGCAGTTTGATCCAATTCAGCATTAAGTTCAAATAATTCTTATAGCATGGTCAAACAATGAAGATAGAAGATAAACAGGATTTATTTCATAATGGATTGATATCCGCATTCAGACCAAAAGCATTTCCACAAGGCTCAAAAGGAAAAGAAAAGAATTTATTCAGAATTTTGGAAAACAACTTGAAACCAAATAGTTCAATTAGAGAAACAATTATATTTATAAATAAATATATATATATATATATATATATATATATATATATATATCATAGACAACGTGGTATGAGGAGGAAATCATACATCAATTAAGGCCTTGGATTGATCAGCACAAACAGTAGAACTTCCAACACCGTTTGTGTTTGGAGCTGGTGGAACATCAGAAGCCGATGAGGCAACAGTCTCATGCTTAATGACACGAGGGCCCATCAGAGCATCCATAGCCCTGTGAGCAATAGAAGTACCAGTACCCCAGGCCAAGCCTATGCATCAACAAATAAAGTGCTGTAAGATTCCAGGAACTCATAATGATACACACACACGCCCTCTCTCTCTCCCAATTCATAAGAGGGATAATTGTGTCATCGAGAAACATTTAATACTCACCATCTGCAATAGTGGCACCAAGTGATCCCATTACAGATCCACTTTGACCTTGTGCAGGCACTGGATGAGGAGGAGCAGCAGCCGCTGTAGAAACTAAACAGTTTAAACACTATGATAAAATTAAATAGGAAAGACAATATCACTAAGTAATACCATCAAAATTATAAGAATGTTCATTGTCTTACATATGACAATATTAGACATCTACCTCATTATACCAAAAACAACAAACCCAACTGCTCAAACAGGAATTCTCTCATTCCCAAAAACTGCGCGCGTTTACCTTTACCCAAATGTTCAAGGTAAAAACAATAAAAGTACACCACACAATGATCGAGTGCTCTAAATTGCCAAAAACGCCGAATTGATAGGAAACACAAGCAAAAATTGTGTTTGGCATAAAAGAAAATAATCAAATCAAAGATCCCAAAAAGACAAATTCTGACTTCTCCTTATTATACGTAACTAGTGAACACTTCCATGGGAAGATGTCACTAGGATTCCATTAATAAATGCTACAACAAAACATTTAGCATACCCAAAGGAAGAGGTCTATAAAAGCAAACACAAAGCAACATAAGAAAGAAAGGTATTGTATACCCTCTAGAAAACTAAGCAAACAAGTCATGCACAATAGAAGGTTCACATAATCCACACATAATTTTACCTGGCTTAGGAGTATTGCTTGCCGGGGCAGGGGCACGGGCTGCAGGGCGGGAACTTCGGGAACTTGACCTTCCTACAAAATAACAATTCAATGTATGCTTTAGAGTTTCAGATCACTTGGTGAACAGCTAGCTAATAATACTACAAATCTTTAAAATATATATTCATATGCACAAAACAAAGATGAGCATTCATACTCATACAGTGCACAATTCAAGAAACAATTGGTTAATTGTGATTGGACTTTGAAATTTGAACACAAATTAGCTGCTAGTATAAAATGCCTTTTGTTTTTTTTTTTTTTTTAAATGAAACTCATGGACAAATTTTAACTTTAAAAATACATTGATTTAAAATCTAAAAAGCGTGAACATGAACAATGACACGAGGCACAACATTTCTTAAAAACTTAGGACACGAGAAATTAATTAATATATATATCTTTAGGCCGCATATTTCATATTATTATAGACATTTTTATGTTTAATATTAAGTTATCAAAATAAATAACTAATTATCATATTATTTTAAAACGTACAAAAATAAAAATCAAAGAAAATTTTAGAAAATAAAAATCCTATATCAGTTTTTTTTTTTTGAACAAAAAATCCTCAAAACTCAAATCAACACAGTATAGTAAAATTTATATCATCAGAAAATTTATTGCAAGAAATCCTCAGATCCAAGCACAACCCAAGAGAAAATATAACACAAAGAAAAAAAAAAGCGGTTTCGAAGCGTACTACCACCACCACCACCACCAGAGCTTCGGCGAGCCATTGTTTTGTGAGAGTGTGAAAGCAACAAAAAGCGTTAGAGAACGATAATATGGAAAATGTGAGCGTTTTTTTTTTTTTTTTTTTGGGCGAGAGAATAGCAGATGTGATGAAAATGTGAGAAAGTTTTTTAGGCTATATATACGAGTTTGTTTTTGCGTGGGCAAGAAGTCTTCTGGAAGATTCTGCTTTACTTTTTAAATAAATAACTAATTAAATATAGAAGATTCTGCTTTATTTATAAATGTGGCGTTTTGAAATTGTCTTTTTAGGCTTTTAGCTAAAAGATTTTTTTAAAATGTGACGCTTTCACAGCTATCTCCTAAAACATTGGAATTTGGATCAGTAATGCGGTTGGCTTGTAAGTTGTAACTGCAAAACTTGTTTCGGATAACTCCTCTTCTAGTCTAAATTTTTATCAATAGTTTTTAGATGAGTTGACAATAAAATCTTAAATTGATTAAGAAATTACACTATTGTATGATTTGCTTTTATATAACTTTAATTTGTGTTACAATTTGATGAAGAAGTCATTACTTAAACTTGCAATATGCTGCAAAAAAAATAATTCAAAAATTCAGATATTAAAACTTTTGAAAGACCAAAAAAATTAAAGAATCAAATGATTTATTGTTTAAAATTATTGAAACAATATATATATATGACTAAACAATAGAGAAATATAAGAGAAAGACAGGTTACATTCAAAAGAATAATTCATAGCTATAACTATTGAAAGAAATCATAAGATTCAAAGCCTACAAATTATAGATTATATATATGTGTGTGTGTGTGTGACTACACAAATTCAAATGTTAAAACTTCTAAAATGCCAAAATATATATATAATTAAAGAATAAGTTATTGAAACAATTCCAAATAATGACTATTCAAAAGAAAATATAAGAAAAAGAAAAAAGTACATGAACCCATAAAGAAATAAGTTTTAAATTTTAACAAGTTTAAACTTTAAACGAACCTTATCAGCATGTGGATCACACTAAAAAATGTTGAGCAAGAGCCCACATTAAAATAATGAAATTCATACCTCCTCTTAATATATCGTATATAAGTTTTCTGCCCAAGAAATTAACATACTTTCATATAGTGAGGTGAAGCAAAAACATATGCAATAACAACAACGTTAAATTTCAATTATTGCAAGTTTTTTTTTTTTTGGTAAAAAATGGCTAAAGAGAGTTTGGTAATTTATGTATGAAAATTACTTTTTAAAAAATACATGAAAAACTATAAAAAAAAATTAACAAAGTAGAGGAGAATAAAATAACTGAAGAGGAGCTTATACTTCTACTCGGTTTTAATAAAAATATTGGGGTTTGCACTGCTTTTATAGTGTTTATGATTAACCTCGCAAATTTAGAAATAAATTATCAAGGTTTGAGTTTGAGTTTAAATTGGACTTGTTAGAGAGATAGAGTTTCACTCCTTGTTAAGTTTGGATTAAACAAAAAAAAAAATTGTTTAAAAAAAATGATGATGATGAGTTTGAGTTTAAATTAGACTTATTAGAGATAAAGTGTCACTTCTTGTTAAGTTTGGATTAAAAAATAATAATTTTATGTAAAAAAAATGATAATGATGTGGCAAGTTGAGAGGTCAATAAAAAGTCAAAGATTTCAAATATATATATATATATATATATATATATATATATATATATATATATATATATATATAGACTAGACTAGACTAGACCCTCCACCAAGTTGACGACACTTAACGCTAGTCATTGTAGCCACTAAGTTGCGTGGAGCCACAATGCTAGGTCTTGGGGTCGAGGAGGATGATGATTGGGATTGTGATGTGCCTTGCACCATTGTTACCAAAAGAGCAACCCAAGAAGAGAGAGATATAAATAAATAATTAAATAATGCAAAAACAATATTACCCATAGATAAAAAGAAACTATGACATTTTTTTTTTCTAAAAGCATACATTAATCATCAATTTTAGAAAATATTTTATAAAAAATTGAAAAAATTGTCAAAAAAATTTGTTACTTTTTCATTTTTTCCATAAAAAAAATTTCTTTAAATGGTTTACTAATGTATATCTTAAGTGCATGAGATGGTAAAACCGTTTTCTAAAAAACAGAACTAGCCAATGTGAGAATTTTTGGGTTTTCCTCCCAAAATTGGGGTCTTATCCAAATTAGGGTGCCCATTGTTATTGACTTATTGCTCTTAAATATATATATTTTAGAAGACTCTTACATATCAATTTATCTATATTTATAAGGGTGTACATGAGTCGGGTTGAGGGGTTTTTCAACCCAACCCACTATGCTGGGTTAAAAAAAATTCAACCTATCATAGGGATCCAACCTAACTCATGTGGATCGGGTTCGGGTTGGATCCATGGATTGAATATTTTTTTTTAATAAATTACTATTATTATTAAATTAAGCATTATCAAAAAAAAACCACCACAAATAAGAGTGTTGATGCCCACTTTGGCAAGAAAGCTCAACAGCAAGAAGAAGTCCAATAATATAGAAGGGAATAAGGAAGAAGGATTAGCAAAGTAAGAAGAAGACCATTAAGCCCGAATGGCAGGAATAATGCTCCATAGGCCTATAAAATAGTAAAAAGACTTCAAAGAAAGAAAATGGGCCCAAGGGAGCCAAAAAAGAAAGTAACAAGCCCATGAGAATCATAAGAAATGGAAAGCAACCAAAAATGGGCCGGAAGAGCTCAAAGAAAGGAATTAGTAAATGGGATTGGTACAAAGACCAATAAACCACGAAATTAAAGGATATGGTAATTGGGTTGGAGAAGCCCAAAAGATGTAGCAAAAGCCCATGAGAATGTAAGAATGGAATGGGTCAAGGATGCCCAAAGGGATAAAGCGGGCTGAGGATGCCCAAGGGAATGAAATGGGCCAAGAAAGCTCAAGATGGAATGAGAATTAACCCAGCAAAAACACTTGGCAACATGAATTGAATAACAGAAAAGCGCATGGCAAACCCAAAAGAGGCCCAGCAAACACGAGTTAAGTGGTAACATGGTAGAAGCAATGAAATAGCGTGGCAGGAGTGCTAGTCGACCCATAAACCAGAAGTAAAGAGAAATAAGGGCTGAACTGAAGGAAGAAAGGCCCATACTCAAGCAAGACCCAGCCCAAAGAAGAAATAAAGTGCAAAGAATGAAGACCCGGTAACTCATCCACGCCACAAGAGGTTAAGAATAAGCAGCAGAACGTGCAGCAAAGACCAGACAAGCCCCCAGGCAATGACAAACGCATGAACAGTAGACAGGCCATAGACTCACATGAAAGTGGAGCACACACAAGGTTCAGGCACCACCCACCTGTACCCAGCCAATACAAGGGGCGGTGGGCCATGAGTTAGAGGTCAGAGGTAGTACAAAGGCCTTAGCTGTGCACAGTGAACGGTAGCAAGAAGGGTAGTAAGAACAACGAGAGGCAAGCAGAAAGTAAGGAAAAACGAGTGAGAAAAACATTAAGAAAGAAAACAACAGAAAATAAGGAAGAAAAGAGGGACAAGAAATAAAATGGAGAGTATAGAAAAATAGAGGGGATAAGAAGTAAAGTGAGGTAGCAAGAGTGTGATAGGGGCATGCACCAATATAATAGGCAACTCCCTTTTCTCCCTCTCAACAGCCTACTCTCTAGCAAGGTTAGAAGGTTTCGAGGATAAACCATTTAGGCCCATTCTTTCAAAGTGGCCAATTCCCATGGCAAGATTTCTCTGTGAGATTGCCTACATTGAAGAGTAGTTCCTTTCTTGGAATTAAATCTCCTAAGAAACCAAGCACGGTAGACTAACCACTCCTTTATTTAATTGATCAAGACTTAACATAGCTTCTTCTTCTTTTATTATTGTCACCAACATATTTCTACCGTACTCATATCATTGTGTTTTCCTTACTAAGAAAGTGGTTTAATTATTGTCTTTGGTTAGCAGCCAATATATTTTTCTTATTTTATTGTATTATGCCCTCCTGCCATGACTTTTTTGTGACAACATCTTCTACTGTGGGCACGTGACCAAGATCTCAGCAAAAGGAGTCCTAACTTATGCACAAGTTGGCTTAAGGTGAGTTTCAGTCAAGCCAGTCTCAACTCTCCTATCCCAGAACTACTGGGTCACAATGCGGCAGGAAGCAGTCCAGCCTAGAAGTACAGAAAAGCCCACCATAAAGAGCAAATTTATAACCAAATAATTTCAAGTATAACACCAAACCAACACAAACTATATGAGGAGAAATTAGGATTTGGATTTTACAAAAGTGAGTAACAAAATTGTATAATATATTTTTAAATTTAAAATATATATTAAATATAGGTGAGTTGGGTCGGATTAGACAGATTTATAAATTTTATGATTTAAACCCAACCTAACCCACCGTAAAAAAAAATAATAATAAAAAAAAAATTACAACCCAATCCAACTCACCAACTCTTAAAAACCAACCCAACCTAACGGATTGTGTTGAATCGGGTCAATTTTGGCAGGTTAGTAGGTTTGTTGCACACCCTAACCTATATAATCTAACACAATTATAATATAATTTTATAATGTACAATACTAATACTTATACTTATTAATAATTATTACTAATTTACTATAATAATTATAAAATTTAATACTTAGAGCATTCGTAGTAGGTATTCTAAATGTGTCAAATGCTATAATATAACACATTTAGCATATTAAACACCAAAAATCAGTTCTCATCAGGTATCTCAAATCCTATAAATTATGGCACACCGCTACAGTACTGTCTCAAAGATGAGACAGTACGGACTGGTGTGCCAAAATTTCTTTTCCTTATTTTATTTGATTCTCTCTTCTCCCAGCACATCTCTCTCTCCGTCTGCAACAGCTTTCTCTCCTCTCTGGTCTCCATCTCTTCCGTTGCTCCCTATTTCTTTCTCACTTTCATTTTTTTTCTCTCCCTCTCTTCCTCTCTCGTCCTCACTCTACTTCGTAGAAATCAGTACACGCTCGCCTGGAGCCGCTGCCTGCCGATCTCGCCTGAAGCTGCCGCCCGCTGATCTCGCCATAGTCGTCCTCCATAGCTCCCTCTAGCCTAAAGCCACCTCAAGCCATAATCGTCTTCTCTCTCGCCTAAAGCCACCTCAAGCTACTTGTATTCTCTCTCGCCTAAAGTCACCTTAAGCCGCTAAAACCGATCTCGCCTGAAGCTGCCTAAAGCCAATCTCGCCGTCGATGTCTCCCGCCTGAAGCCGATCTCACCGATCTTGGCGCCTGAGTTGTGGGTTTGTTTGATTTTTGATGAGTTTTGAGGTTTGTGAATGTGGTGGCTTGTGGGTTAGTTGTGGCAGTGGTACTGTGGTTGTGGCGGCAATTTGGTGGTTGTGGTGGTGATTATTGGGTGGTTGTGGTGTTTGTGACGTTGGGTTGTTGTGGATTTATTTATTTATTTATTTATTATTATTTTTTTTATAGGTGGTGTTGGTGGTTGTGGGTTTGTGTCGATGGTGGCTGTCGGTGTTGTTGCGGCAGTGGTGTTGGTTGTGCTGTTGATGCTGGTGTTGTTGCTGTTTACGATGGGAGGAGATAATATATTATTTTAATTTGTTGAAAATAGTATTTTAATGTATAAAATTGAAGGATGAAACATCTGATAAATGAGATATTGTAAAATAATGTGGTAAAATGATAAAGTAGGTGTTTGGTGTGTCAAAATGACATTTTTTTTAAACATCTAATGAGAATGCTCTTATATTTTATTTATTTTTCATTTTTTTGTGATAATTATAACATGTTGCTAATTTCACAAGCCTAAACATTTCTCCCTTAAAACTCTACACTTTATATATGAAGAAATCTCAATTAAGCTACAAGGCTCTTGCCTTTTCCCACATTGTTAAGAATTTTTTTTTTAGTTGAAAAACCCACATTGTTAAGACTTCAGAGGATGAATATTGTAATCTATAATTTGACAAATTAAGGGTCCATTTAGTAACATTATTTTAGTAACGTTGTATGTATTTTATGAAAATATATAAGATAAGAAAAAATAAACGTATAATGTTGCTTAAACTCTGAAATCGGTTATTTAAAATTCACTACCAAACCGCCGAGTTTTGTGACTTTTGTCTAGTCAACTCAAAGGTAACAACCTGCATCGCCGAACACACCCAAATTCCTTCTGTTCTGTACGATCATTTCGTCCCTCTCATGGGCTTCCTTCACACATCATCGTCGTTTCTTTCATCTCCTTTCCAGTTCCACCTCCCATCTCTCCAACCCCACGGTCACACCCGCCGCATCACCAAACTCCATAGCCGAACCTTCCACTCCATCTTCACCACAATCACAATGCCACCACCACAACCATTTCCTCAAATTCCAAAACTCTCCCACACAACCACCCACCTTCCTCACCACCGTTCCCACACAATCATGCCCTTCACACTCCACGCTTCACCACATAACTCACACTCCACCGCCATCACCACAAACTCCAAGCTAATCTTCATCACCTCCTCACTCACTATAGCCTTAGCCGTTGCCAACCGTGTTCTTTACAAGCTCGCCCTCGTGCCCATGAAGCAGTACCCCTTCTTCTTAGCCCAGCTCACAACTTTCGGGTAAGCGCTTCCTTTGTTTTATCCCCAAAATTTATAGTTTTTGAGAAACTTCTTTGGGACACACAATATTGTGATTGAAATGCTATCTGGGTTTCTTTCATATTCCGGGAAAGTGCTTTGCTTTGCCTAAAAATCAATTCTTTCCGAGAAACTTCTATGGGGCACAGAATAATGTGATTGAAATGTCACCTGGGTTTGTTTTTGTTTGTCGGGTAAGCGTTTGTTTTTCCCAAAAAAAAAATGTTGACTTTTCAAGAAATTTATTTGGAGCATGCAATAATGTGACTTAAATGCTATCTGGGTTTGTTTTGCCCAAAAATGAAGTATATTTTAGGAATTCATTTGGTGCACACAATAATGTGATTGAAATGCTTTCTGGGTTTGTATTATTTTAGCTATGTGGCTATATATTCTTCAATATTGTATATGCGATACCGGGCTGGAATTGTGACTGATGAAATGCTAGCTCTACCCAAATGGCGGTTCATGGCTATTGGTGCCTTAGAAGCTCTTGGAGTAGCTACTGGGATGTCTGCTGGAGGTATTGGAATATTTGTTTTATTTGGATTCTGTAATTAAATGCCAATTTTCAAAGTTGGGTTTTCTTCAGTAGTATAATTGCTTGAGTAATGCTGCTTGTACAAGTGTGTTGTTAAATTCATTTGGTACTTGGGGTTGTATTTTTTCAATGTATTATATAGCAAAGGGTGGGGTGAGTGGTCGATAAGTCTAGGTACACAACTTTTTTCGCAACTGCTGATGAAGCCTATTGTGATTGGTGTGTAATCATAGTGGTGTAAGTGTAAGTTGTGGGCTATGTAAAAATCATGTTGCTCCAATCACAAATTGTCATTTTAGTATGTTGTGAGAAAGGTTGTGAAAAATTTCTGTCCCTAGAATTCTTGTTTGGTTTAGGTTGGATATGAACTGTGAAAAAAAGAATAGTGGGTTTTAGGTGGTTTCAACAACAAAAGAATAGGAAAAAAGTTTGAGTAATATGGTTTTGTTAAAAAAAAGGGCTTTATACTGAATGTTATGTATATTCTACAGCCATGCTTCCTGGACCGGCTATACCAATACTGAGTCAGGTATTTTTTGTCACACTTGAGAATAAACTTGATTATACAGAGTATGGGAGTAATTATGATTTATAAATAAACTTGATTATACCAACTATGCAAGTATTTTTGGTAAAGGTTGTGGGTAAGACTAGTTTTGTTTTCTGCAATGCTACACGAGTTGGATGCTAGTGTTTGGCCCTGTTCCTGTCAAGCATCTGAGTGGCTGATGTCTCTTTCATATTGATTTTTGTGCCCTTCATTTTGCAGACATTTTTGGTGTGGCAGCTGGCTTTTTCTACCATCATCGGGAGAAGTTACTCATTCAATCAAATTGCTGGCTGCTTACTTGTAGCTACTGGTGTGGTGGTGGCTGTTGCCAGGTATGTTGAAGGCACTGGGATATGAATTTTATTAGAGGCATCACCAGGAGTTATTTTGAAATGATTGGTTTGACTATCTATAAATATTTAATGGCGTGCATGGTGATTGATAGTATAATGGAAGATCAGAAATTGGATGAATTTATGTATACGGGTGATCACTTTTTAGACATTGTCCTATAACTGTTTTCTAGAGAATCTCTGGTACTATAACATTTTCTAGTTTTGAAGAACGTGTGAAAAAGAAAGAAGTGTATAGTATCTGCATTTTATCATGGGGTAATCAAAATAATAAAGACGTTTTTATATCTTACCCACCAAAAGAATCAATTTTGCAATCTCTTATTTTAGCCCGAAATTCTTTGATTTCAGTTCCTAGTGAATATCTATTACCTTTCTGTTTTCTTACCTCCCTGCATTGGACTTCCACTAATCATTTTCTGGTTTGTATTAATTTTTTTGCTTGGTAACTTCAACTATCCCCAGAAAGAGAGATGATAACCAGCAAATAAAAAGTTACCCAAATAGGATGTGTTCTTAAATTTTAATTTGAGGCATGAAGTTATTGTGCTGACAGCACCGAAAGTGTTTCAAATGTTGCTGAGCAGTGAAAAGGGACCTTCAGTTTCTGGTGTTACGTCATTTTGTGTCTTGCTTTGGTTGTGTCCTTTGCTGGAAGACACTTGATATCATTTCTGGTCTGTTATAGAGGCGCATGGAAAAATCTGCACTGTTTAAATTGATTTCATAATTTGAACTAGCAAATTTTCATTATTATTGTGGACTTGCTTTCTACATATGTAGTTCCACTTGTGGATCCCTGATTATTGTTTGTATTTTCCACACTTGCAGTGGTTCTAATGCTGATCAGATGCTATCTGGAGTTGATTTTATGTGGCCGGTGCTAATGATAGCTTCCAGTGCTTTTCAAGCTGGTGCATCTATTATCAAGGTCACAGAAATGAACTAATATCATACTTTCAATTAGAATCTAAACATATTAATTAAACTTGAATTTTTAACTGTGTACAGGAATTTGTTTTCACTGATGCTGCAACCCGCCTTAAGGTATGGGAATTTGTTCTTCTTTCTTGATCCTTTTTTTTTTTTTTTTTTTTTTAATATCATAGTTGGCAGTTTAACATTTGTAGTTGGTGTGAGTGCATTTTGTTACTAGAAGTTCTTAAAGTCATCAAATTATTTTCCTGCAGGGAAGGTCACTTGACATATTTGTGGTCAATTCTATGGGATCTGGATTCCAGGTAATTGTCCATTCTTTGGGTTAGTTCCTAAGTGTCAATCTGATATGCAGTTAATAAGATCCAACTTCCCGTAGGCCTTAGGGAAAATCACACACTTTACCTTGAACTATTGATGGCTGCATCTGGGACTGTAACAAGTCCAGAAAGCTGCTGTGTGACATATTATACGACTCAGCTCCATATACCAAGTTTGTTTTGATTTGATATTTGTGATAAAATCTGCAGATTATTTTATAATGGATAAACTTTAATTGACATAGTAAAAGCAAGTGTAGAGAATAACATTTTTAGTTTTAGTTCATTAAGTTTAGCTAAGATAATGTATATCCATTTGATGTTCAGGATCATCAATACTGAATCAAATATTTTTCTTTGTTGTTGAATTCTTCCTTTGACTTGTAGGCTCTTTTTGTGCTTTTCTTTTTACCTTTCCTGTCAAGAGTGAAGGGCATACCGCTTGGCCAACTGCCTTCTTATCTAAAAAGTGGTGCTGGTTGCTTTCTTAATTTTGGAGCCAATGTGCCAGGTATTTTAATTGATATCTAGCTATTTTGATATGTAATTTTTTACTGCTCTTGCATTTGGGGTTTTCTTTGCATGCACACAATCAATATGCTGTGTAATTAGCATACTGTATGAGGAATACTTGAAAGCAGTAGATCTCCTATCAATATAGATTAGGTTAGTATTTATTTTTATTTTTTTACACTTCAGCTTACTTATGGAAATTCTCAAAATTAATATCAGTATTCAGCTCTTTGTTATACAATCCAAATTTAAACAAATCTGATTCAAAAATCACAGCTACAAGTTACCACGAAATTAGTTAAGTTGGAGTACTGCCACACAACTGAAGTTGGAGTACTGCCATACAACTGAAGGTTAGACAATGGAGAAACATGCTAGATTTACAAGTTGGAACTAATGAGTAACTTTTGTGTAGTTAAATTTAAAAATTGTGGGTATTGGTATAATATTTTTCATAGCTGGGCTAATTCTCCTTTTCCCTTTGGAAATTTTGATTCTTTTTTAAAGTTAGTCCTTTCTTAAGTTATTCTTTCACTTTTACATATGTCAAAATTTCCAGGTTGTGATGGGGCTCCGTTGCTTCCACTGCTTTATATAACGATCAATTTGGCTTTCAACATTTCCGTGCTCAATGTAGTAAAAATTTCTTCAGCAGTTGTTTCTTCTCTTACTGTAATGTTGTCAGGTATTCTATTTCTCTCTCTCTCTCTCTCTCTCTCTCTCATTGTATGCTGTGTACATGTACATGCGCGTGTGCACGCACATATATATGGACATGTGACCTAATCTATAGTTTTCTACAATCTTTTTGCTAATGGGTGCTTTGTTATATTTGCAGTGCCAATGTCAATTTATATTCTATCCCTTCAGTTGCCATATCTTCCAGAGGCCACTAGCTTGAGCCCCTTTTTCCTCTTAGGCAGTTTGATTCTTGTATCAGGCCTTGTAATTTACAGCATACCCCAACCTGCCAAGCATGACTCCAGAGATGGTTAACTTTATGATTATTTGAAGCAGCTCAAATTTATTTATTTATTCTTTTCTAATTCAACTGTACATATTGCAACGCCATTCTTTGTTTGGATTGTTTCTTCAGCACATCTCTTCCATCTCAACGGGACTATAGCTAATTTCATTGTTAATCATACTTCCATGAATTTTCCATCCTCAGAACCTATTTTTTTGGGTTGGCTAATGAAAATTTGAGGTCCTAAGTACTTTTTCTTTTTAACAAAGTGCTAGCACATTGGATGTATGGCTCCTTTAGGTGAGAATTTGATATACTTGCTTGGCTTTAGAAACTATAAATCACTAGCACCACAATTTGGTTTCTTATACTTATGATGGCTAAAGGATGCATTTGGATATCCCACTGTTGTTTGGCTCTGCAATATATGCATTTCCTATTATTTTACCTGCAAAAATTGCACTAATAAGGTTTACTGGCACAACCACCATATGTCTTCAGCTTCAGCAAGTAGTTAAGGCATGATGTGGTTGAAACAGGTTAATGATTTCACCCTTAAATGGCTTTTGAACGAGGATGAGGGTTGTTTCTCAGTTCCTCAATTCATGTCCCAAACAACCCCAAAGAAAAAAACTTTGGGTTTGGCTTGCCTCCCGAATCCACTGGATGTGACTCGGGCATGAAACACATCCTAAAATGGCCGTGTGTCAGTTCAGTATCTCTCCTCCAATGCATGTCTTTATAGATATAAATAAAAAAGAATTTGTGATCTTTTGGTCACTTTTTAATGTTTCTTTAATAAAATAAAATTGTATGGCTAGGCAATTTTTGGTAACTCCATGCATCTGCAGAGTGAATTGCGGTTAAAATATATAACTTTGGCTAGGTTTGACCATATTGAAATGTGATTGTCATGTTAGATTAAAGTCATTAAATAAGTGAATATATAACTTTGGCTAGGCTTGACCATATTGGAATGTGATTGTCATGTTAGATTAAAGTCATTAAATAAGTGAACGAACGTTAAGTTTGATATCACATTGACGTTTAGAACCACTAAACTCAACACAAGAAACATTGAGGTCCATGCCATTTCAACATACCCCAGCCTGCCAAGCAGATTCTGAAGATGGTTTAACTTATATGATTATTTGAAGCCGTTCATTTTTTTTTATTTTTTTATCCAACAGTACATATTGCAATGCCATTCTTTGTTTGAACCGTTTCCATAGTATACCCTGCGTAACTTAGGACTAGCTATTTCATTGTAAATCAAATTTCCATCCTCAGAAACCACTTTCTTTGTCGGCTGATGAAATCTGAGTTTTCAACGAAGTGATATCACATTTAAAAACTAGCTCCTTAAGGTGAGATCGTAATATACTTGTGCAGCATTGGATTTACCATAATTCACTGGCACCACAGTATATATCAATGGTGTAATTCGGTTTCTTTTTTCTTTTCTTTTTTTTTAAAATTTTTTTTACTTATTATGACTAAAGGGTGCATTTGAATATTCCATCCTGGTTTGACTCTGAAATATATGCATTTCATTTTATTCAAGGGTTTATTTGCAACCATCACATACCTTCAGCAACTATTTAAGGCACAATAAACTAAACTGTGTTGCGGAAACTGGTTATTGAGTAGACCTTTGCCCTCACATGGCTTTGCCTATAAGGGTGAGGTTTGTTTGTGAGCTCTGTATTGAAGAACAGAACCACACACTTTTGAGGATTAGGGAACATGTACAATTAATCAGCCAGCAACAAATGCCTTAGCCATGGCACACGTAAATTAAGAGAGCAAGAAAATTGTGATCAAACTTGAAACTTACTTAAATATTGTATAGTTTTCATCTAAGCAAGCAAAGAAAAAAAATCTATGCAAAGTAATGTGTCTCACAGGGAGTAAACAAAATTGCTCCATACACAGCCATTTATACCTCAATTACTACCTCTACCAGCGCCAAACTGTCATCCAGCTCTAAATCCCAATTGCTCAACAAAACAAAATTTCAACTTCTAGTTCCTCAATACCTCCTCTGCAAATGGGCCAAATGTTAGGACCTAGTTCAAATGCAGACCAGAAACTTTTTGCACAAAATGTGAAAAAAAAAATTAAGCATATATATACTACATGAACATGGAAAATCCAATGAAAAGGTGTAGTTCAATGCTCCTGAAAGATTTTATACATGTTTAGCAAGTGAATATGAATGCCAATGAGCTCCAGCTCAATGGCATCTACTCCTTTTGTAAGAACAAGGTGAAGGGTGAGGTCGTGGATTTGAGACCTACTTAACACGTGTGTAACTTATCAATTAAGAAAAAAAAGTTAATACTGACCTGAATCAGTTATGATAATCAATACCAATTATTTTACCACTTTTAATCCAAAGACTCTGTACTACAGGCTAAAAAAGAGGGCATGGTCAGTTCCATATGAGTGTTGTGAAGAAGAGTGCCAGAAGAATTTGTGACCCAACACCAATATTTTGCTCAACATGATATTGTCACTACTAAAACGCTTGCCTACAGGGATTAATATTTCACTGTTCATGCCCCCCAAAAGTGTACCTGCCTTTTCCATTCTACAAGCCCTATCATGTGGACCCCATGAAGAGCCACCATGAGAACAGAAAACATAAGATCTAGAATAGATGCAAAAAAGTAGTGACCCTAATATTAGACAAAGTTTATAAATTTTGAATTTATATTTGGGAAAAGTTAATGGACACCCTAAGGGCATTGGTTTACAAACTACTTTTTATCATACATCGTAACACTTACCAAACATACCACTTTTCAAGGGAAATGTGAATTCATAGATGCAAGACACTTAATATAAAAATCAAATATTAGATAGGACATACCTTGCGTTTCTTAAGTTTCCCCTTTCCACTACCATAACCAAAGCTTGTTGCTTGTTCGCTGTTATCATCCTCTAATGGTAAAGCTTTGATTTCATCATAGAAACTTTCCGTCAGACCTAGCAACCTGGTATAAAAAATGAGAAAACAGTCGGGGCAAAAACAGTATAAACCACCAAACATTTTGTATTTTAACAAATACAAATCAATAAATGGGATAAGAAAACCACTGCAACCAATGTTATTTTTATTCTGCATACCCATTTCTTGATTTCTTCAAATGTTTCTCCTTCTTCTTTTCCATCTTCGTCATAGGAGCACGAGTAAAAAGCTCTTCTTCCTGCCGAGCACGCTTCTCCATTTTTGCCTTATACCTAGACACCTCAACACTTTCAGCTCCAATAATTTCTCTGACCTGTATTTTGACCATCAACAACAATAGATCACGATTATTATACATGGAAGACATTCAAGTCTAGTAACCCCATAAAAGCAATCCACAACTAACCTCTTCAGGTCTCCCCTCCATATTATCCATCATCTCACGCATAAAATCACTCTGCCTAGATTGTCGAAGCATCTGTTTCTCCTTTCTCAAGGCATTCCTTTCCTTCTTTGAGATTTTATCTTCATCCATAGCAATAGGGACAAGTTTGGGGGGTCGATACACGCCACCACCACCTTCCTAAAACATATAAACATAATCTTAGAAAACAAATATCACAAGTTTGTTTCTCATTTTGGTAAAAGATAGTTTAAAAGAGAGGAACTTAATATCTGAACTTGATACTTCAATATCTTGACTCACCGGAGGTACTAT
Source organism: Castanea sativa (assembly GCF_040712315.1). Taxonomy (NCBI): domain Eukaryota; kingdom Viridiplantae; phylum Streptophyta; class Magnoliopsida; order Fagales; family Fagaceae; genus Castanea; species Castanea sativa. Next base: position 17,026,798 of record NC_134024.1, on the reverse strand, counting down.
ATCATATTGGGGAACGAGCATGTCGGGGTTTGGATGATACATCAATGGATCCTCTATCCTCTTGGAGGCATCCGATTCCTTTTTACTTGGACCTACAACTTCTGTTGTTTCTGTGGTAACCCTTGTAAGCTTATGGATTTGGTATTGGAGTTTTTTGTCAATTGGTCGTATCTGTCATAAATAGAAAGAACAATTCTGTAATAGGCATAACATAGGGTTATTAGAAGATAAGGATAAATAGAAAAAAATCCAGACCTTCTCCAAAAACAATCTTGTCTCTATTAGGCTCCGAACCACAGGATGCCCCTCAATTGAGAAACCTTTTGCTTTGCGAAGTAGATAATAGACCAGTGACTGGCAATAGTTTAGGAGAAGCAAATGTTTGGTTTCAAGATAGCTTATCCCATCTGCTGTCGGGAACTGATTTGCTTTCACCTAATGTATGAGTCAAAAATGAATCACTAATCGTAACAATGATGACGGATATGATAAATTTGGTAACTTGTAAGGTGAAAAATAGCAGTCATGAATATTTCAAGCAAGCTAATGTTTTTGTATCTAAATACGTGCAATAGTTGCTTAATGCTGCAGAGCTTACAGTAGAGCATGTACAATAATAATCCCATGCATCTGATATATGCATCCTTTGTGAGGGGCGGAACTACTATACGAGTTGTAATTAAAATTTTCACAAAGTTCTCATGTAGCACTCTTAAATTGGATAAATTTTACGTTTTTTATTACTTTGGCCCCCCTCACTCTTAAAAATTATAGTTCCGCCCATATGTGAGAGGGAGGATGCATATATCCGATACATGAGATTCCTTCTCGAGCATGTAAGGTGAACAACCATACAAAAGCAACAATTCTGCAGCAGTTATATAATTGGGACTCACAACCACTCCTACCTTAGAAGTTAAAGCTTGTACTTTAGTCCTTACTGTATCTAGCCCTTCCTTCATCTCTTTCAACAATGTAGCTAATTGGGGGGCTTGTCTGCAATCACAACAGGTCACAAAAAAAAAAAAAAAAAAAAAAAAAAAAATTCATGAACTTGAGTGAGTCTTTCATTGAGTTTTCTACAACATAATCAAGTGCCAAGTACCAGCAGCTAAAAACTTACTTTTTAACTGTGTCATTGGAATTTGAGCTGGTAGTCCCTTCCAATTCCATTCTTGAATTCAAAACTGCGTAATCATTTTATCAAACAACAAATAGACCCGTATACACTTAATTTTACAATCAGGAAAAATTAAAAGAGAAGAACCTTAAAGAAAATTCAATTTTTAAATACACAAAGTAAGGTCGGTTTAAACCAAAAAAGAAAAAGAAAAAAGAGAGATAGAGATTGAAGAGAACATACCCTAAGAGAGAGAGAGATGATGAAGGTGGCGAGGAGCGGCGTGAAGGTAGAGTATTTTGTTTTTGTTTTAATTTAAGGGAGCTGCTCCTCTACTGTTTCAAAGTCTCCAGTTCTCTCCTTTTTTTTTTTCCAGATTAAAGACACGTGGAAACTAAATAATCTAAGAGCAAAATTTGCAGAAATTCCAAAGATTCTGTCCACACTTGCTAGAGCCAAGGAATTTACCTTGTAACCTCCTCCTCCTCCTTCTTCTTCTTCGTTTGCACAGTAACTTGGTGACTCAGTGAGAGAGACAGAGGAAGAGAGAGGGGCAAAGAAGAGAGAAAGAAAGAAAAATAATGCTATGAAATTGTTTAGACCATTAGATTGTTTTGTTTCCACGTGTCTTTCGGCTGAAGAAAAGAGGAGGGAAAGCAAACAGAGGTATTTCCGTATTAATGCAACTATTAGGGTTTTAAAAAACTAAATAGCAAAAAATACTGCCAAACCACAAGGAGCACACCGCTAAGCCACGGACCAATTACGTGTAAGAGATACATAAATAAATATATATATATATATATATATTTCGGTCGGTTCGGTTGGTTTCGGTTTAAAAAAATCCAGCATCGAAACCAAAACCGAAAATTTGGACTCAGTTCAGTCGATTCCTCGGTTTTTTGCACACCCCTAGACTTACTCGTGTTCTTGTTAAAAAATGATTTCTAATTAAAGCAAAAAAAAGTGGCAAATAATTCACAAAGAAAAAAAAAAGTCAATCACCCAAATTTATTAAAAAATAAAAATCATACTCACAAAAAAAGTAAAAAAAAATTCACATCTAGTTAAACCTTAAAAAAAAAAAAGAAGCAAAACACCACAATGTTGTGCCCCCACCAATTTTTCATCCTCCCATTCCCTCCAACCAAACATTCATAAAATTAGTTTTCTTTCCACTTTTTTCTCCTTTATTTTCTACCCTCCATGTTTCATCCCAATCAAACCCTAAAAGAAATAAGTTATAGTAGGTTATAAAGCCTATTTCTATTTTTTTTTTTTTAAAATTGTGTCTCATAGAGGATGTCCTCTAGTTTTGATTTAGCTACAAGGCATATCCTTTTAATTTCTCATCCAAATAAGTAAATAACCAGAAGAATAACATATAGATATATTAATTAAATTATTAATTGGTTTGAGAATGACGCCTATTATAGTCACTGAGTTTGGGGTAAGATTAGTTTAATCTTTAGAGTGTGTAAGGATACTTAATTATTGTCTAAATACCGTAAAGAGTACCACCTATAAACTATGATGAAGGTGAATTCCTGTGTAGTCATATGAATTCTAATTTTTTTTTCCTTTTTAAATTTGTTTTAATCGAGATGCAATAGTAATTCTCATAAGAATTCTTGAAGGTAGTTTGAATTCAACCTTTTGTTAGATATATGAATATCGTAAAGAGTGCCATCTATGATGGAGTTGAATTCTAATATATGAGATAAAATTTTACTCTAGTATATGTGTGTGAAATTTCTTTTTAGAAACTTGAACTCCGGCCCTCACTCCTCACACCTCATAAGCACTTATACTTAAGAAGAGTGATCATCACATCAAGGGTGCGCAATGGTTTTTAAAAGAATTCTTGAAAGTAGTTTTTTTTTGGTAATAAAGGAAAACATATGTTAAACCAAATAAAAAACAGTACAAAGCAGTCCACATAGTTAATACATAGAGTGAACAGGAAATTTGGTAGTTTGGACCGCAAGGTCTAGGACAAAATTGATCACTATCTTAGGGACTAACAAAATTTTAGTGATCAGACCCTGTTGGTGCAAATTTTGAAGGTCTAAAAGGAAGGTTCTGTCCAGCCATCCTTCCTTCTTAACATTGTTGCAAAGTTGGACTAAGTGCTTATCATTACTAACTACAAACAGTTTCTGATATCCTAGATCTTTGGCTTTCATAAGAGCCAACAAAAGAGCTTCCTGGGCAGCTTGGTGTTGTGCCTTTTTTCCACTGCTTGCTCCCCCCCTGAACAAAATTGATCCATCCAGGCTCCTAGCTTCAAAAGCAAATCCACTTCTTCTGGTTCTTTATTCTTGGTAGCTGCCACCTTTATCAGAAGTTGCCAATACTGTCTGCATTCCTTTGTTCCATTTTTTGGTCCTTTGCCTGTAATTGTACCCCTGATAAAAGTTGAAAGCCTCCTTGTACCTGCTTTGAATTCAACATTTTGTAAGATAATATTAATTTCAGATACCCATGAAGAGTAAAAGAAACATAACCATGAAGAGTGTCATTCTGAGCAAGTAATGTAGAAGTCGAATCTGACCGACTCACCTGCTCCCTTCTCTCTCCCTCACCGCCTCTCTGTGTTGAAAATTTCTTTTCTTTGCAAAACGCACTATTTAAATTTTGCATTTGTTTCCCCCAAACGCACCGTTTTGGCCCAGCTTAAATAAACCAAAACTACTGCTGTTAAACACATTCGCTCTTTTTATATAGTTAATAGATATATCTTCAATAAATAATTCTCTAGTATACTGAGCGTTTGACAAATTAGTGCTTAAGGTTCTGGATTTACAAAGCATTAAAATTGAGTGATACAAATCCCCCCTAAAAGCTCCAAATTTCAACTTTAATGCTTAAGTTTGTTTTCAACTTTAATACCCCTTAAAACTTTTTTTTAGTAGGTTGTTAGAACAATAACCCTCCCCCACGCTCCCCCTTGTCAAAAAGAGCCTTAGAACTCTAATATTTTGTAATATTTAGGCTGAAATACAATTTTAAGACCACTATTAATTTAGTTCTAATATTTTGGTAGTAGTCAATTTGGTTCTTACCGTCAACTTACTAACTAGTATTAATTACAAGTTAAAAATAACAGTGACCAAATTGACAATGATCCCAGATGTATGAACGAAAATGATATTTTTGCCTAATATTTAATTTTAAACCATAAAATAGATGAAAATGATACTTTTCAATAGATGCTAACCTTTAGTTATTAGTTTTTAAATAATAATAATGGGCTAACATCCCTCACATAGGGGAGCCACCCAATCGCCCATCACATCTCCCTCTCTTGACTACACGAAAGATTTTCCCAAGCCTACTATTCTTCTACAAGCTTCCATTTCACAATGTCGTGCAAATATCTACCATTACCATCTACCAAACTTTGTTTGGAACTTTGCATATAAAGGGGTCATTTAGGCACCAAAAAGTGCCTAATTTGAATTCAGCCAACAACACAATGGGTTTGACTTTAAATATTTAGAACTAACCAATTTGAGCATAAAAATCAGTTTGGTCTAGGCATAACAACCAACCGACCTCTTGTTCTTCTATCGTCTATTTGATTGTATATCATGAGCGAAACATCCATCAATCCATTGAGTATAATAGCATATTAATCATAACATAATCTCAAACAAGTAATATTGTCCAAAAAAAAAAAAATGAAAGGGAAATTTTAATATGAAAAGGAAGCACAATGGTTTGGTTTGCGAACCAAACTAAATCCAATCGTTATTTAATAGATTTTTTTTTTCTTTTTCTCCTTCATTTCTATAATGGGTCCAACAATTCTACGTCACATTGGATAGGCCTCGATAATGGATGGCATAGTTGGAATTTTGATGATTTTGTAGCGAGGGAAACCTCCCTCTTCCAATAATTTCTTCCATTCTAGCTCAGTCCTTTCCTTTCCTCTAGGGGTGAATGTTATCATCAACAGATCAAATACCATGCGGGTCTCATCAAATAGATCGTTGTTGTCTTTTTCAAGAATAATATCAATAATAATAACCTTTCCAATCTTTTCTGATATTGCTTTTCGGCAATTTCTCAATATCTTGATGCAATGTTCATCACTCCAATTATGTAGTACCCACTGCAACAAAGTCATAATACTATGAATTTTATTATTTGAATATAAATGAGAGAGAGAGAGAGAGAGTTACAATTGTTGTAACTTTATGCTATGTTACACTAGTAGGCTATTGTTTTACCTTCATGATCATTGCATCAGCTGTAGGAATGGACTCAAACATGTTACCTCCAACGTTGGAGACCCCCTTGCGAATTGGTGTTGTGGCAACAACATGTGGCAAATCAAAGTTGGTACCTTTGATGTGTGGATGTGCTTTCACAATCTCAGCTATCATTTCTCCTGTCCCACCTCCTACATCCACCAATGATCCCAAGCAACCAAACCCATCCTTGTATTCTTCCAAGACCACCCCAATCACAATCTTAGCCGTACATGCCATGGCATCATTGAAGATCTTGTTGAAATTAGGATTTTTTGATGCAAAGTCCCACACCTCACAGCCATGAGCCTTCTCGAAGGGAGTACCACCTTCTATGACACATTGGCTAAGGCAATGCCAAGGTGCCAATAGCCATGGATGGCTCTCCATTAATACCACTGGCACAAGGCTTAGTTCAGCATCATGCAAAAGCCATTTTGATGCAGGGGTCAATCCATAGAGAGTAATATCCCCACCGTCCGATGGATTATGTGCGGTTAAGATGTTTTTGTGGACTAGTGATCTCATGATACGTGCGAGGCATGGAATATCAAGAGAAGGGGAGTTGGTTATTCCGGCTGCTATTTGGCACAAAGTGATCGGACCACCATGAGAGTGTATAATGTCAGCAATGCGAAGCTCCACTGCACATTTCAGTGCCATGGAGTCTGCAAAGCCAAACAAATGTTGCCAAATTTTTGCTTGGCCTTTTAGCAGTGCTTGAGCTTCTGTTGGTTCCATTCTCTCTCTCTCTCTCTCTCTCTCTCTCTCACACACACACACACACACAGATGAATGAAGATTTTGAGCAAGTTAGTGAAGTGAAAGGCAACTCACTTGGGTATTTAAAGGAAACCAATGGTGTTAGCCTAATCCTTTCAACTTTAATATATGTTAATTTAATATATTGCTTTTGCTTTAGAAGTCGAGTTTTAAATGTTAAGATGAGAAGAAGAGATTTTGCTTTGTTAAAAAATAATATAGAAGAGCTTTTGTAATATAAATTATAGGCATTCCAAGCAATGAAGTATTCTATCCTTTCATACGAAAATGTTCAGGTTGCAGGGTTGGCAACTAATTGTAATTATCTTTAAAAAATATATATAGATTATAGATTACTCAACAATATAGAGCTTATGTTTTAGGTGTTTGAGAAATTTGTTACTAGGATGCACAAATACTCCATATATTAAGAAAATATTTATTATATTTCTATATATTATATATTATTTAGTATATATATATATATATATATATATATATATATATATATATTATATGGGGTTAAATTTAATTTGTGCTAATACTTCTTGAGAAATTACCTATTCATCTTTGCTCACTTACCCAAGTATGATATGTATGTATTAGTATTGTACCAAATACGTCTAAGTTTCGATATTTCCAAGATACACCTACGGTATTGTAAAGTAGGGACGAAACTATGTGGGGGCCTGGGCCCCTCTTGTCCCAAGATATTTTTTTTAACTATGCAAAAATACATTTGTACTACATTAACTATGTAAATTTACCCAATTCTATAGCATAAATATATTTTTGCAAATTTACATAATTACTATAGCAAATGTATGTTTGTACATATTTGGGGTTGATTGGAAAATTTTACAAAATTATTGTAATTATGCAAATGAATGTTTTAGAAATTATTTAGATTGAGGGCAGTGGCCAGTTTTGGTTGAAGAAGAGAGAGATGATTTGAGATAATAATAAAAAAAATGATAAGGAAATAATATTCTGATGAAATGTAGTATAAAATAAATAATCTTGTATAAGATATTTTGAAAAGTAAGTATATAAAATAAAATAAAAACGTTATTATGCTAAAATAGATAGAATTATATGCATGAGCTAATACATATGCTCTAATGTAATAAGAAACAATGGTGTTTTGTGTCTCTGTCTTTATTAGTAGATGATTGCATTATAATATATTACGAAACAATGATTTTGTGTATTTGTCTTTGTTGATAGTTTGTTAATACTAAATAGATGCTTTTTTGAAATTTCACACACACACACACACACACACACACACACACACACAATATATATATATATATATATATATATATATATATATATATATATATTACTTATACTCTAGCCCCTTGACTCGAAATTCTAGGTTTGTCCCTGTTGTAAAGTTCTAAATTTATAAAATATAAACTTTGTTTTAGTAATCATAAACTTTTTTTCTAGAAGAATTATAGAGTTCTTAAAGCTCGAGCAGGATTGTCTTAATAAATCTTGAGGTCTAAGACAATAACTCTAAATGAGATTTTCATAATATTTAAATATTAATTGAATAAAATTTTTTAACTTTTATATTTTAATAAATATATATACACACACATATTAATCTTAATTTTTAAGATGCAAAATTACTAACAATTTTTTTTTTTTTATATATTCAGGTTTTATTAGCTATTTTACAATTAAAATAATACTTAGTCTAGTGTATACCATTGTCTAGAATCATGTGTAGCCACATTTCATCTCCCTTAACGGGTTTATTTTGTAGTACCATGATACAAAACACCCTCCGCATGAAATGCAAAGCTCAAGGCTAAGACAAGGTGTTTAATCAAACCACTATAAACCAGGTAGTTCAATCTTGTAGCAACACGAAACAAATACTCTACGTATGGAATGCTAAGCTCGAAGTAAAGACAAAGTATACATTTCATACTACTATGAACAAACAATATAGGCCGTGAGATCCAACCCTTGTATCTCTCTTCCACTAGATATTTTAAATTAAAGGTTTTTAAGATCAAGAACCATAATAATGCTAAACACCTTGAAAACATAATCCTAATCCCATTAGGAATAATTTCATAATCCTAGCATTAACAAGATAGCATAATATCCATGTATCTCCATAAAAATTGCAACATATGAAACACACTTTAATATACGGATCCAAGACATCCAAGGCATATAACACATGCTAAAAACATTGTATCACTTCCTTATATCAATAATCCAAATGCATATGAACCCATATAAATAATAATATATATCAACGCATTCAAAGAAAACAAAAGAATGATACATCAATGTTAGCAATTTAATGTTAATGCTTTCTTATATCCAAGTGATGCAATAACCAAGCGGTGCAATAACCAAGTGCAATAAAGGAAACTTTCTCTTTATTATATCCAAGTGATGCAATAACCAAGCGGTGCAATAACCAGGTGCAATAAAAGAAACTCTCTCTTTATTATATCCAAGTGATGCAATAACCAAGCGGTCCAATAACGTGCAATAAAAAAAACTTTCTCTTTATTATATCCAAGTGATGCAATAACCAGGCGGTGCAATAACCAAGCGGTGCAATAACCAAGTGCATGCATATGACAGTTACATTCAATAGTCAATAACTACATCCAAGCAACTATTAAGACACGGCACCATTCAGAAAGTCAAACCACTATACCGCTATTCTATATATGCATAAAGAGCAATCAAAACAATCACAACGGTGTCAAGTGCATTGACAACATCAAGAAACCGTTTTCCTTTTATTCTAAAATCCAATCACATGCTATACAATCATGATATTGAAAAACTTGGCTCTGATACCGATTGTTGAAATATCTGATTTTGTATCTCATACAAAACACACAGCGGAAGCTACAAACATGGATCTATGATAATATGCACAATGTAAATTTCAGAATTTAAGAACAAGATAACGTACTTTGGTGTGGTGAAATTCAAAACAAAAGATTCGAAGTACTTGCGAACACTTTTAATCTTCACTTCAATTCTATTTTACGCCCAAGAAGTGTGGTATCTCAATCAGTTTTCAAGGGAGAATAATCGAGTGGCATCACTCACACATACACACCATTTCACAATGATGTCTCTCTTATAAAATTTTTTTGTATGTTTCTCCCTTTATATTTAACTGATTATCTAATTGGGCTGGCCTATTAGGCCTTTCCAATTGGGCTTTACCGTGTGGCTTGGAGTAGGACCAAAATGGACTAATAAGACACTAGATTCATTGGGCCTAGGGCTTTTCTGTCAACTCTTGACAAGTCCAAAGTGTAACATCCCAACCTAATTGCACATTTAATTTTATGGGTTTATATACTTAGTATTATCTTAATTACTCTAAGTGCATAAAACTTTGATATTGTTACATTATAGAAGATATATGCTCTTTTAATGTTGTAGAAAAGAGTTTTATAAAGGTAATGATATATATGTAGAGTTATATTATTCTCTGGGCCTTTCTAGAAATATAAGTTTTTAAGGGGTAGAAAGTTAATTTAAAAAAAAAAAGTGGAAAGGGGAGTCATCAGCTCACTCTCCCTTGGCTTACACGTGCCCTACCCCAAAAGTTCAATTCCCTAATCTTATCTTCTTGGTTGCATAAAAAAATCCAGCCCCTTGTCTTCTTTCTCTATTCCTTTTTCTTTGTTCTTTGTTTTTTTCTCTCTTTGCTCTCACACGGCAACACCTCTCTCTCACTCTCTCACCGAAACAATATACCTCTCTCTAAGAAGAAATTAAGAGCTTAACACTAAAGTTTCAGCTTCAAATTTTGTGCGTTAGTAATCAAAACCACATTTGATTTTGGGTATGTTGATAGTACAATTGTTTCGTTTATTTTCCCTTCTTTATTCTCTAATATGATTTTAGAAGTTGAAATTGTGTTTCTGCTTTAGTAAGTTGAAATATTGATGGTGTTATGGTCTATTGGATGCTTAATAACGTATTTTAATGTTTATAGTATTGGTATAAAAATACCCAAATGAAATGAAGACCAATTTCATTTATCTAATTGGACCGGCCTATTGGGTCTTTCCAATTGGATGCTTAATAACGTATTTTAATGTTTATAGTATTGGTATAAAAATACCCAAATGAAATGAAGACCAATTTCATTTATCTAATTGGGCTAGCCTATTGGGCCTTTCCAATTGGGCTTTAGTGTGTGGCTCAGAGTGAGACCAAAAGGGACCAATAAAACACTAGCTTCCATGGGCCTTGGGCTTTTCTGTCAATTCTTGACAAGTCCAGAGTGTAACATCCCAACGTAATTGGACATTTAATTTTATGGGTTTATATACTTAGTATTATCTTAATTACTCTAAGTGCATAAAACTTTGATATTGTGATATTATAGAAGATATATGCTCTTTTAATGTTGTTGAAAAGAGTTTTATAAAGGTAAGGATATATATGTAGAGTTATATTATTCTTTGGGCCTTTCTAGAAATATAAGTTTTTAAGGGGTAGAAAGTTAATTTAAAAAAAAGAAAAAGTGGAGAGGTGAGTCATCAGCTCAATCTCCCTTAGCTTACATGTGCCACACCCCAAAAGTTCACTTCCCTAATCTTATCTTCTTGGCTACATCAGAAAGTCCAGCCCCTTGTCTTCTTTCTCTATTCCTTTTTCTTTGTTCTTTGTTTTCTTCTCTCTTTGCTCTCGCACGGTAACACCTCTCTCTCATTCTCTCACCGAAACAATATACCTCTCTCTAAGAAGAAATTAAGAGCCTAACACTAAATTTTCAACTTCAAATTTTGTGCGTAAGTAATCAAAACCTCATTTGATTTTGGGTATGTTGATAGTATAATTGTTTTGTTTATTTTCCCTTCTTTATTCTCTAATATGATTTTAGAAGTTGAAATTGTGTTTTTGTTTTAATAAGTTGAAAGATTGATGGTGTTATAGTCTATTGGATGCTTAATAACGTATTTTAATGTTTATAGTATTGGTATAAAAATATCCAAATGAAATGAAGACCAATTCATTTATCTAATTGGGCTGGCCTATTGGGCCTTTCTAATTGGGCTTTAGTGTGTGGTTTGGAATGGAACCAAAAGGGACCAATAAGACACTAGCTCTAATGGGTCTTGGGCTTTTCTGTCAACTCTTGACAAGTCCAAAGTGTTACGTCCCAACCTAATTGCACATTTAATTTTATGGATTTATATACTTAGTATTATCTTAATTACTCTAAGTACATAAAACTTTGATATTGTGATATTATAGAAGATATATGCTTTTTTAATGTTGTAGAAAAGAGTTTTATGAAGGTAAGGATATATATGTAGAGTTATATTATTCTTTGAGCCTTTCTAGAAATATAAATTTTTAAGGGGTAGAAAGTTAATTTTAAAAAAAAGTGGAAAGGTGAGTTGTCTGCCCACTCTCCCTTAGCTTACATGTGCCCCACCCCAAAAGTCCGCTTCCCTTATCCTATCTTCTTGGCTGCATCAGAAAGTCCAGCCCCTTGTCTTCTTTCTCTATTCCTTTTTCTTTGTTCTTTGTCTTCTTCTCTCTTTGCTCTCACACGGCAACACCTCTCTCTCACTCTCTCACCGAAACAATATACCTCTCTCTAAGAAGAAATTAAGAGCCTAACACTAATGTTTCAACTTCAAAATTTTTGCGTAAGTGATCAAAACCTCATTTGATTTTGGGTATGTTGATAGTATAATTGTTTTGTTTATTTTTCCTTCTTTATTCTCTAATCTGATTTTAGAAGCTGAAATTGTGTTTCTATTTTAGTAAGTTGAAAGATTAATGGTGTTATGGTCTATTGGATGCTTAATAACGTATTTTAATGTTTATAGTATTGGTATAAAAATACCCAAATGAAATGAAGACCAATTAAATTTATCTAATTGGGCTGGCTTATTGGGCCTTTTTAATTGGGCTTTAGTGTATGGCTTGGAGTGTGACCAAAAATGACCAATAAGACACTAGCTCCAATGAGCTTTGAGTTTTTCTGTCAACTTTTGACAAGTCCAAAGTTACCATTAATTATATTTAATACCACTATATAAATATAATTGCACTCTAAACCTTATTAATAAATTATATCCCAATACTTTATTATACATGCAACTCCTTCATAAAATATTCGTAGTAATACAAAATCATGAATGTAGACTACCACTTTAAAGATTACTACGTCTTAATTCTTGAGTACCTGGTCTAATCCTTTAAGTTATTCATCATATATTCATGAAATTCAATTTCATAAATATATACTTGAGTATCTCCTTACTAAAGTGGTTAGGCCCAACACTCTGAATAACTTAACCCATTAAACTTATCTTAAGGAAATATTTTATATCTCCGTTAAGAGATTATGAATTCCATCTTTAGAATACATGTTCCATCAACACTAAATATGGCTGTCCAACATAATAAGGTTTTGATCGTGACTTTAGATCTCACTCCTAATATATCAAAGCAACCTACATCTCATGATTAGGTCTATTATTCTCTTAGGATTAAGAGTTCATGCAAATAGAAGTCGTGATATTTATTATTCATTTGACAGTCGTTAGGAGAATAATAAATCTCACAGCGGTCTAGTTCAATATGTCTTAATTCTTAAAACATATCAATATACTAACTAGAAGTCTCAACTTCCATGATCAAGACAAATCATCTTAGTTGATATGTTATAGTCTTCACAGATGAAATGCCCACCGATTATGAATTATAATTTTGAATTTATAAAGAACTTGTAATTTATATCTTCTGTGATTTTTCACATAAATCACATACGATGCATCTCATAGACTATATGATAATGTCCAAATATTCATGTTACCATTAGTTTAGAGAATAATAAAACAACTTTATTAAGCATAACATTGAGTCATACATAGCATTAAACAATAAGATTTAAGGGCACACATCCTAACAATGTGTGCCATAGACGCCACTACCGTTAAACGGAGCAAGGTGCAACTACGTTCGAGACGGTCTGGGATGGCAGTTCCTCCAGCTTCTACAGTTCCATCCACATCTGCTCCCTCTCCTTCTATGGGCGGTGTGACTCTCGAGGACATTATGGCATAGCTTGTGCGCATGGATGCTCGCCTTGACACTCTCAGTGTTGAGTTATGTCAGGTGAACACCCGTGTTAGTCGTATTCCACGACGACAGGCTGTCGTGGGTGGCTTCGTTGCTTCTCCTCCTCCTACTCCAAAGGCTTTTGAGGATGAGAATGATGATGGTGATGGTGATGCTTCTGATGTTGAGGATGATGGTGCTAGCTCTTCCAGTGCTGATGAGATGTCTACTTGATATACTTACCTGTTGTCACTCGTGACAAAAAGGGGAAGTAGTTTTGGATATAAGAGTAGTCATACTTATAGGAGGAGAGTTAGTATATGAGATTTTTGTTAGGGGGAGTGTTCATATTTTGAGGGATGTAGTGAGGATTTTTATATATCTTTTTCTTTTCTTTCTTTTTTTAGATACATTGTTCATGTACCTTAGATCTTGTGATCATATTGTGATAGCAAACCTTGTACTTGTCGATATATATACATTTGAGGTTGTTATTGCAGTTCATTTCACCTATCTTTACATGTGTTGTTTCTTTTCTCTCTTTATGCACGTGTTTCTTATAAATTGTATGCAATCTTTTATTTCTGTTTCACACTAACATGCCTTGATGAGTTTTTTTTAAGTGTTTCAGAAATACAGGTTGTCAAAGTCTTCCTTGCCATGAACTCTCTTCCTGCAAAGTTTTTCAAGAGTTTGTGTTAGGATATATTTTATTGTACTTAACAAATGAGTATGAGTTGAGTGATTTATGACTTCTCTCATATGTTCACATGTTGTGGTTTTGTCACGGATTGCCAAAGGGGGAGATTGTTAGGACATATGTGATTCATGTTAGGAACATATGTCAACATTTTATGTAATTGGCTAATTCTTTGACAAAACGCACTTTACTTGTATTTGAATAGATTTAGGACGTGTTTAACGCTTCAGGAAACAAGATTTACGTTCAAGTGTTAAGGCCATGCAAGTCTGTCCAAGAATCAAGTGAAGAAGTGCTGTTCATTAAAGCTCAATAGTTAGGTCGACAGTTAGTATCTATCGAGGTTTAAAAGAGCTGTTTTAGCCCGAGGCTCGACAGCTGCTCAATAGATAAGATATATGTCGAGATTTATGAAGTTTAGTATTTCAGAGCTGATTTTCATCCAATCCATGAATGTATGTTTGGGCTTTCTGTTCTCACAACCCTAAACATATATAAGGATTATTTTAAGGGCCGTCATAGGTAGCACAGTTGCACAAGAACACAATTCTATCAGTGTGAAGAAGAGTGTGACTGGAAACCTAGTTTACCCTAGTTCTTGAAGAAGCTGCTGTGTTTGTACACCATAGGGTTTTGTGACCAAGCAACTTTATGATCTTCATCGAGTGATGAACAAAAGAACTTTGCAGCCAACATCCTTCTCAAGTTGGTGATCAATTCGCGTACTGTGATCCGCCATCTTTTGGTTAGTCACGTATCGGAAGCTGTGCAATACAAGGAGAGATTGACACTACAGAACAAGTCCAGTTGGCTATTGCGGTAAGGGGTCAACTGTAGGTTGGTATAAGGTACTAGGATTCATTTACTTGTAACCGCTTGTTTTGATAATAGTAGATTCTTGGGAGTGGTGACCTTAAAATCACCCCATGAGGTTTTTGCTGTGTAGATTTTCCCCATTCGTAAACAAATCACCTTGTCAATTTATTTTTCGCTGCATATTTATTTAGTTGGTGATTTGTTTGTGTTGTCACGTATTTTGCATGTTAATTTGATTAATTAATTAAACTTGGCTAATTAATCAATTAATTCATCACAAGGGGTCAATACGTTTTTGATCTATCAATCTTATCAAATATTTTATTATTATTAAATTTATGATACAACTTAACTTAATAATATGATTTACCATATAAGAGATTGATTTAAAAAAAAAAAAAAATTAAAAACTCAAGTTGTTGGGGGAATTGATTGTTAATGATTATTTGACACACTAATCATAACATTTTCTTTTTGAAACAATTTAGGGTTTCAAATAAATTGAATTTTTATTGACTCAATATATTTTTAGGGCCTTTTTAGAGGTGAGAGAAAGAATGTAAAACCTATTTATATATTTTCATTAATTTTTTAAAAATAATTTATCATTATATAGAGATTTGTCAACATTTTGGGTGGGCTTTTTTTCCCTATAATTTTTTTTTTGCTGGAAAGAAAACTTTTCCCCCTATAGTGAAATGTCTTGACCTTCGCTGAAGAATTTTTATTTTAGGTGACCACACTCACATAATAACCTCGCCGCTAGGAGGGCTGTCCAGTTTGTACAAGAATTGGACATGAAAGGCTCGATTTTTGAAGGAGATTCAGAAGTTTCTATCTCGGCTATAAAAAATAAGTGCTTTCAGAGGGGTCTGTTTGGATAACGCATATTTTGCTGAAACTGAAAACTTATTACTGAAAGTACTGTAAATAAATGTAAAAGTTAGCTGAAATAGTACAGTGGGCCCATGAATAGTATCAAAAAGTGCAGTGAGGCCCATGAATTGTAGCAAAAATAAGCTGAATAGTGAAATAATTTTCATTTTTCATTGGTATCCAAACAGAGGCTTCTTGTGGTCACTTGATTCAAGACATCATGTCTTCAGTTAATTCTCTTCAGAATTATTCTTTCTTTCATATACGTCGGCAAGACAATGCTTTGGCACATGCTCTAGTCAAGAGAGCAAGACTTTTTTTTCCAGTATTAGTTTGGATGGAGTCTGTTTCTTATGACATTTATAAGTTTTATGTAACAGATTTTTTAGCAATTAAATAAATTGGCCCCTTTGGCCTATTTCTCAAAAAAAAAAAAAAAAAAAAAAACCTCTACTTTGGACCTAAAGCTGACTAGAGTTTCGATTTTACTAACGTACAACTTGATGACCCAAGGCAATATCATTAAAAGTGCAGTTGACTATTAATAGATGTGACATTATGACTCTCTTTAATCTTCAATTCTTCGTCGCTGTATCTGTTTTTAAAATTCAAAGGAATCTTCGTATCACATTATCAACAGAATGGCTTTGACTTTTGTGATCAATTTACTGATACAACTCATGTAAAACATATTAGGTTTTTTTTTTTTTTTTTAGAACAGTACCTAAAAAGGTTATTGTTCATGCTTTATAATATAAATTCAAAACTTTAGGCACTATTTATTATGAGATATGCTATGTCCACACTCCATAATACATTCACAACAATTTATAATTGGTAAGTTTTTTTTTTTTTTTTTTGAGAAAGTTTTAATCTATGGGCGTCCGCTCCTGATAGTGATAATAATTATTTATCATCAGACCAAGATATTAATCAATTTTTTGTGTAAGCAGTGATTGAACTCTAAATCTCTTATTCAACCATCGGAAACTTTACCAGTTGAGCTAACTAAAATCTACAAGTGGAAAGATATTATTGGCTGTTACTAGTGGGCAACAAAGTAATTTCAATTGTGGGTTCAAATTAAAACTAATAACGACTTGTTATCTATAATTTATTATGAAAATGTTGTAAACGTAGCACATTATAATATCCCAACCAATAATACGATAAATAGCTTTTCAGTAAAAATTATAGATCGTAGAGCTTTCTATTTGCATAGTTTAACTCAATTCCATAAAAGCGCATAAACTTTTTCTAATAGCAATTGTCAAACGTTGATAGTTTCGTTAAGGATCTTTATCCATAAAGCTGAAAACAACTGTAAGCATGCGTTTGGATAGAAATGAAAAATTAAAATTATTTTACTAATTTGCTTATTTTTGCTACTATTTATAGGTTCCATTGTATTTTTTGGTACTATTCATGAGCCACACTGTACTATTTCAACTAACTTTTATCTTTATCTACAGTACTTTCAGCAATATGATTTCAGTTTCAGTAAAATAAACGGTATCCAAACAGACCCTAAATCTGAAGCTAAAATTTGGTGTTTGTTATTTTTTTTTTTGTTGACAAATGGTGTTTGTTATTATAATTATAAAAATAACTATATAATTCTTTATTTATGTTTTATACAATCAATAATTTTAAAACATTCTTCCTCAAAATAAAAATAAAAAAATTTAAAACATGATTCACTGTAATTTGACATATACTTTAGAATACTAAAGAGCTTTTAGTAAAAACTATCTATATATCACAAAACTCTACCGTTAAAATTTTACTTTCGATCAACAGCAATGTCAAACAGACACGCATAGTAGAGCACTAGAGCTTTTGTAATATAGATTTTAATTAAATAACTCTTTGATATTTTGAATTTTTGGCAAATTACAATGAATAGTGATTTAAGTTTTGGATTTAGAAAGCTTGAAAATTGAATGATACAATTTCTCCCTAAAAGCACTAAATTCTAACTTTAACCTTAAAATTGTTTTCAGTTTTAAAGAACCCTTAAAACTCCATTATAGTAGGTTGTAAGAACCCCCCACCCCCACCCTAGGAACTCTTCAAAATTCTTTTAGCACAACCAAATGTGCTACATTGCAAAAGCTCTACTATTAACATGGTAAAAGGTTATTATAATTTCTTTGTCACTCTCCAGTTCCACACATTGTTACCCACCACCCCCCAAAAAAAACCACCCAATAAAGTGGTGCTTTTTTCAAACATGCACTTACTAGATGCTATAAACTTCTCAATTTCAAGTGAAATAGAAATAAATTTATTGCTCGATTAATTTTTTTTTCATTATCTAACAATTTATAGTGTTGTCATTAAAAATTTTAGATGACAACCTTAGATACATCTTTAAATTTGTAATGTTTAATTTGAACTACGAAATAGAACAAATTCAAATGAAAAGGATACTTTCCACTAGCTACTACCCTTAAAAAATCAAAAATTATAAAAATTAAGGGCTAGCATCCCTCACATAAGAGGGACCGCCCAATCTCCCATCACATCTCCCTCTCTTAACCACGTGAAAGACTTTCCAAAGCCTGTTTTCTTCTACAAGCTTCAATTGCACAAGAGTTTGTCACACAAATATCTTGGCCATATTAAGGGAGTGGGCTCATTTGAGTCTGTTTGGTTACATCGCAATATATCACTCAAATCTCCTGGCCATCTACCATCTACCAAATTTTGTTTGGATCATTGCATAAAAAGTTAAAAGTTATGAACGGGCCATTTTGGTTGGTTGGCACCAAAAAGTGTCTAATATGAATTTGCCTATAGCACAATGGATTTGACTCCAAATATTTTGGACTAATCAATTTGAGCTCTATTAGTTTGGTCAGGCATAATACCAACCAATATTCTCTTCTTCTTCTATCATATATTGTATATCATGAACAGAACATCCACCAATCCATTGAGCATAATATATAGCATATCAATCATAAGTTCATTACATGATCTCAAACAAGTAATATTGGCCAACCAAAATGAAAGGGAAATTTTGAAGTTGAAAAGGAATGACAATGGTTTGCTTTACGAATCAAACTAAACCCAATCATATATTTAACATATCTGCTTCTTATTTTTGTCGGATTTGTTTTCTTCTTCTCCTTCATTTCCACAACTAGTCCAAAAATTCTACCTCACATGGAATAGGCCTCAATAATTGATGGTATAGTTGGAATTTTGGTGATTTTGTAGCGAGGGAAACCTCCCTCCTCCAATAAGTTCTTCCATTCTAGCTCAGTCCTTTGTTTTCCTCCAGAGGTGTGTGCCATCATCAACAAATCAAATACCATGCAGGTCTCATCAAATAGATCATTGTTGTCTTTTTCAAGAATAAAATCAACAATAATAACTTTTCCAATCTTTTCTGATATTGCATTTCGGCAGTTTTTCAATATCTTGATGCAATGTTCATCACTCCAGTAATGTAGTACCCACTGCAACAAAATCATAGTATCATGAATTTTGTTATTTGAATATAAGAGAAAGAGAGAGTTACTGTTTGTGTAACTTTAAAAATTGTTACACTGCCTAACAACTAGAATGAAAATGTAAGCACATATGTGGTAGGCTATTGTTTACCTTCATGAAGATTGCATCAGCTTTAGGAATGGACTCAAACATGTAACCTCCAACATGGGAGACCCCATTGCGAATTGGTGCTGTAGCAACAACATGTTCCAAATCAAAGTTGGTACCGTTGATGTGTGGATGTGCTTTCACAATTTTAGCTATCATTCCCTGTCCCACCTCCTACATCCACCAATGATCCCAAGCAATCAAACCCATCCTTGTATTCTTCAAGGACCACCCCCATCACAATCTTAGACGAACATGCCATGGCATCATTGAAGATCTTGTTGAAATCAGGATTTTTTGATGCAAAGTCCCACATCTCACAACCATGAGCCTTCTTAAAGGCAGTACCACCTTCTTTGACACATTGGCTAAGGCAATGCCAAGGTGCCAATTGCCATGGATGGTTCTCCATTAATACCATTGGCACTAGGCTTAGCTCAGCATCATGCAAAAGCCATTTTGATGCAGGGGTCAATCCATAGAGAGTATCCCCACCATCTAATGGATTATGTGCGGTTAAGATCTTTTTGCGGACTAGTGATCTCATGATACGTGCGAGGTAGGGAATATCAAGAGAAGGGGAGTCAACTATTCCGGCTGCTATTGGATAAATTTTACGTTTGTTATTACTTTGGCCCCACTCACTCTTAAAAATTATAGTTTTGCCCGTGTGAGAGGGAGGATGCATATATCTGACACATGAGATGCCTTCAAGAGCATGTAAGGTGAACAACCATACAAAAGCAACAATTTTGCAGCAGTTATATAATTGGGACTCACAACCACTCCTACCTTAGAAGTTAAAGCTTGTACTTTAGTCCTTACTGTATCTACCCTTTCCTTCATCTCTTTCAACAATGTAGCTAATTGGGGGGCTTGTCTGCAATCAAAACAGGTTACAAAAAAAAAAAAAAAATCATATAATTCATGAACTTGAGTGGGTCTTTCATTGAGTTTTCTACAACACAATCAAGTACCAAGTAAGCAGCTAAAAACTTACTTTTTAACTGTGTCATTGGAATTTGAGCTAGTAGTCCCTTCCAATTCCATACTTGAATTCAAAACTGTGCAATCATTTTATCAAACAACAAATAGACCCGTATACACTTAATTTTATATGTTGAGATTTCGATAGTATTTTGCTGAAACTGAAAACTTATTGCTGAAAGTACTGTAGATACATATAAAAGTTAGCTGAAATAGTACAGTGGGCCCATGAATAGTATCTAAAAGTGCAGTGAGGCCCATAAATAATAGCAAAAATAAGCTGAATAGTGAAATAATTTTCATTTTTTATTGGTATCCAAATGGAGGCTTCCTATGGTCACTTGCTTCAAGACATCATGTCTTCAGTTAATTCTCTTAAGAATTATTCTTTCTTTCATATATGTCGGCAAGACAATGCTTTGGCACATGTTCTAGCCAAGAGAGCAAGATTTTTTTTTCTAGTATTAGTTTGGATGGAGTCTGTTTCTCATGACATTTATAAGTTTTATGTAACAGATTTTTTTTTTAAAATATTTTAATCTCATCCCCTTTCCCCTATATATAACTTCTGTGTCTTCTACCAGTACCAGTGCGGCAGTGCCTCTTCTCAAGTTGAGTCTCAAATTTCTCAATATGATTTTTTTTTTTAGCTATACAGGTACCTTTATTGATTTCTTTTCTTTTCATTTTTTTTCCCTTTTGAGGTTTTTTGGTTTACAGAGTGCAAATTTGTTTTGATTTTAAGAACAATTTTTTTTAAGCATAAACTTCATGCTGGCCGAATCTTGAATTTCGGCCGGTATTTACCCAAAATAGACCGGAATGACCTAAAAATTTTTCCGAAGTGGAATAGGGTGGGTTACTGATCCCGTTTTTTTACCGGCACGATATTTTCCAGCTGTTACGGCAGGAACGGAATGAAATTAATAACATTGAATCAAACCTAATTACGTAAAAGCTTAAAAGAAATAAGATTGTGTAATTTGTGCTTCCTAAGGAACACCCTAAACAAAATTCTTGGAGTCGCCATTGAACTCAGCCTATTTCTTTCTCAACTTTCCATTTTGAGCAAGTTGTTTCTCTATTTCTCTCTCTCTTAGACTCAAGCAAATGAAAATATTAAGCAAATGAAAATATTGAGCAAGTCAGTGAAGTGCAGGGCAATTCATCTTGGTATTTAATGAACGAAACCAAGGGTGTTAGCAATTGCCTCTCAGCTTTCCATTTTGTAGGCAGTGGTGGAGAAAGAAATTTATTTTTTAAGGGGACTAGTATATATATATATAATTTTGATTTAACATATGATATTTTATTACCTAAACAAAGATTTTTACATCAAATATGTCTTTAAATCTTTGCTAAAAAAACATAGTCTTGACATGTGTAAAATATACAAGTCAGTTTAATAAAAATAATATAAAATTAAATTACGTATGGTATACATTAAATATACTTTAATTTAATAAGTTATGTATGACATAAGTGTAATTAGAAAGGGTCGAGGTTCAAGTGTCCAGGAGGGAGCTTCACACACATATACACTTAAATTAGGTTAGAGTAGAAATTCCATCTTTTATATATATATATAAGAATAAAAATCCATTAATCAATTATATAAATACATTACATATTTTTAGTAAGGATCAGAAGGTTTTTATTGAAATTTATATCTAAAAATATTTTTTTATTCTAAAAATAAATACAAGAGGGAGAGAATTTCTGAAAATTCAAGGGGGTCACCCCTTCCCTATATCCCTAATCTTTAGACATTGGTGCAGGAAGTACAGTTTTGGTGGTAGAACGTACAACTAGATGGTCCCATTGCTTAAAGGCATTTGAAGTAAGGCAATATCATTCAAGCGCAGCTGAGTTGGAATTAAGTTCAAAGAACAGACTTTGTTTACAGCATTTGCTGCAGGAGTTGTTACCCATATTATGGCATCTACTCCTTTTGTAAGAACAAGGTGAAGGGTGAGGTCGTGGATTCAAGACCTACTTAACACGTGTGTAACCTATCAATTAAGAAAAAAAAAGTTAATACTGACCTGAATCAGTTATGGTAATCAATACCAATTATTTTACAACTTTTAATCCAAAGACTCTGTACTACAGGCTAAAAAAGAGGGCATAGTCAGTTCCATATAAGTGTTGTGAAGAAGAGTGCAACAAGAATTTGTGACCCAACACCAATATTTTGCTCAACATGACATTGTCACTACTAAAACCCTTGCCTGCAGGGATTTATATTTCACTGTCCATGCCCCCCAAAAGTGTACCTGCTTTTTCCATTCTACAAGCCCTATCATGTGGACCCATGAAGAGCCACCATGAGACCAGAAAACATAAGAGCTAGAATAGAAGCAAAAAAGCAGTGACCCTAATATTAGACAAAGTTTATAAATTTTGAATTTATATTTGAGAAAAGTTAATGGACACCCTAAGAGCATTGGTTTACAAACTACTTTTTGTCATACATCATAACACTTACCAAACATACCACCTTTCAAGGGAAATGTGAATTCATAGATGCAAAACACTTAATATAAAAATCAAATATTAGATAGGACATACCTTGCGTTTCTTAACTTTCCACTACCATAACCAAAGCCTGTTGCTTGTTCACTGTTATCATCCTCTAACAGTAAAGCTTTGATTTCATCATAGAAACTTTCCGTCAGACCTAGCAACCTGGTATAAAAAATGAGAAAACAGTCAGGTCGAAAACAGTATAAGCCACCAAACATTTTGTATTTTAACAAATACAAATCAATAAATGAGATAAGAAAACCACTGCAACCAATGTTAATTTTATTCTGCATACCCATTTCTTGATTTCTTCAAATGTTTTCCTTCTTCTTTTCCATCTTCGTCATAGGGGCACGAGTAAAAAGCTCTTCTTCCTGCCGAGCATGCTTCTCCATTTTTGCCTTATACCTAGAAACCTCAACACTTTCAGCTCCAATAATTTCTCTGACCTGTATTTTGACCATCAACAACAATAGATCACAATTATCATACATGGAAGACATTCATGTCTAGTAACCCCATAAAAGCAGTCCACAACTAACCTCTTCAGGTCTCCCCTCCATATTATCCATCATCTCACGCAAAAAAATCACTCTGCCTAGATTGTCGAAGCATCTGTTTCTCCTTTCTCAAGGCATTCCTTTCCTTCTTTGAGATTTTATCTTCATCCATAGCAATAGGGACAAGTTTGGGGGGTCGATACACGCCACCACCACCTTCCTAAAACATATAAACATAATCTTAGAAAACAAATATCACAAGTTTGTTTCTCATTTTGGTAAAAGATAGTTTAAAAGAGAGGAACTTAATATCTGAACTTGATACTTCAATATCTTGACTTACCGGAGGTACTATATCATATTGGGGAACAAGCATGTCGGGGTTTGGATGATACATCAATGGATCCTCTATCCTCTTGGAGGCATCCGATTCCTTTTTACTTTGACCTACAACTTCTGTTGTTTCTGTGGTAACCCTTGTAAGCTTATGGATTTGGTATTGGAGTTTTTTGTCAATTGGTCGTATCTGTCATAAATAGAAAGAACAATTCTGTAATAGGCATAATTGTAGACGACTAAATTTCTTAGTTCGAAATAAATCAAACAAGTAAAATAGTTTCACAAATACGAATTTGTATTGATAAATGTGTGGTACAATTCTCTGTAATTACAAAAGAGTGATCTTCTGATTCGATCTCCTTGAAAGATTTATTGATTGGAATTGTGGTAATGTGATTTTGATTTGAACATAAGATATTCTTCAATTTAGCTGAGGAATGGATCGAAGATCTTTAAAACGGAATTACAATGAATCTCTGGCTATGAGCTTGTTAGAAATTCTTTGTTCTTCGTGTTCTTCGTGTGTTCTTCGTGTTTGAAGGTTTGTGGTGGAAATTCTTCGGTGCTTTAGAGGCTTGATTCCGTAGAGCTTCGTTGATTTATGGTTTGTTGAGGTTTCTGGAGGCTTTTGAGCTTGATTCCAGTGAACTTTGAGATCTGGACGAATAGTTTGGATGATTTTGCTTCGAATGTTATCTATATTTGAGGTTGAAGTTTTTGAAATTCTTGAAGGCTTTGGGGTTTGATTCCGGCAGAGCTTCTGGATTTCTGAACTCAAGATATCTTCTTCTCTTTTCTCTCCATCTGTCCTAAATGTCTTAGGAAGGCTTCTATTTATAGGAGTTTAGGGGTAGGTGAGCGACACGTGGCGGAGTCTGATTGGTGACACTTGTCACAGCTTGATTGGTCCGCTTATGTCATCGCTTACACGTGCTGGATTGCTTGTGTCATCGCTTACACGTGCAGGGCTGCTTGTGTCATCGCTTACACGTGCTGATGCAGTTTCATGCCTTTATTTCAATGACACTTGTCAAATTTCTATTGGAATCCGAATAGTGATGGCAAAACCTAGCAACAGTACATGACGCCTTGTAATTGGTTGTATTTTGTGGACTTGGTAGTATGATGTGTCAGCTTGTGATAGGTCGGAAATTTTCCTTCTCTACAAATGCCCCCTCGAGACTCGTTCATGCACACAGTTTTTAGAGTGTGGTGAATGAATGAGTCTTGAAAGAAAGTGGATTTTTTTATACTTGACTCTTCTAGTGAAATAGTTGAAGGTAGTGGAGGTTTTAACAGGATGAAGTAATTGCAGAAGAGTAAACCCACCCATATGAAAGGCTTTGATGAGACCGAGAAGGGTCTGCCAGTATTTGAATGTGCTCGTGTGACCGAGCTTTCTCAACAGAGGTTAAGTCAAAGTAATTTCAGAAGAGTATTTTGGATCGTTGGTGGCGATCACAGGGTGTTGAAGATGGAGAAGAGGTGAGAATATTGGCTGGGTACAGCATGCAGAGCTCTGGAGCTAGCCCCTTATTTTTAAGGACTTCTGGTGAAGTTATATCTGAAGGGTATACTTCGGATCACAAAGAGAACATGTGGGAGTGTGGTTGAATGTGCTTGTGTTATCGCATCTCTCAGGTTAAGTTGAGGTAATTTCAGAAGGGATTCTGGGCTTGTTGTTGTTGATGGTGAAAAAGATGGTGATGAAGCAAAGTGGATGGGTGAGACATACGACACCATGGCCCTAACCTTGCATGTTGGGGACTCTCTGGCGTAGATGTCTTTGGTAAGTACACCTTCAGATGTGGGACTGGCTGCATGCTAAATGAAGTCCGACGGCAAGTCGTTGAATGCGCATGTGTGACTGGACCATACTGACGGACATTAAGTTGAAGTAATTTCAAGAGTATATTTTCTGAAATTCTTCAAGCTGATCTTAAGTTGGAGTAATTCCAGAAAGTGTGCTTTGTGGTACCAGCAATGATGACCTTTGGACCCCATGCTGGTGGAAACATGGAATGAGGCTTTGGTGACCATTCACCGACACCAAAGGCTAATTTCTGATGAGCTGGTACCTTGGAGGTCATCACAAGTGTTGGATGGGAGACAATTTGTAGGATACCCCAACACTTTTTACCATCTTCACCTGATGCAACTTTGTTGGGAAAGCACAACAAATGAAAGATGGAGCTAACTTGTGATCCTGGTTTTAGAAACCAGCCAAGCAGCTGTTTGTTCCAAACCACTGTTTCTAATGGGAGACCAAACAGTTGAAGAGAGACTACGGAAGCCCTGTTTTTAGGAACAGGTGTCTCTGCTGGACTTGGATTTCCTGGCCAACCAATTCCACGGAGGCATGGAAGGTCGATGCAGACCTTGTTATGAATAACTCTATGAACAAACGTGGTCATTATGTGAGGAAACAAAATTTGTTTGAATCCTAAAACATTGATGATGTTGTGAGAAGGGTTACTACCAAACCATGAAGGGGTTGATTTCAAACTGATTATGAAGCGATCTTGGTTACTAGGTATTGAGAATGACGAGGCCATAGTGAGAACTGGCTGTGAGAAGGAGGATTTGAAAATTTGAAAGAAGCAAATCTTCATTTCATGACTCAGTGTATGTGTTTTTTTTTTTTGATGGATTTAGCAGATCCGACCCTTCTATTTACAGCAAAGAGATGAAGAATGGTAGTTGGGTAGTTAAGAATGGCGGATGAGGCTTTTTGGTGGGAACGGTGGATGAGAATGGTAGGCGCCGAATGGGAACGTTAGATTGGAAACTGGTAGGCACCGACGAAAATAATAGGCTGAAGTAGTGACCCAATGTAATTTCAATTTTGAGACATACTTGTGAGAGTTCGTTTGTTTTTGAAAGGGGAGCCTTGATCAAGTCTGGAGGATAATTTTGAGGGAACCAGACCAAATGGATGGATCTCAAATTATGATCTTGAGAGCTTAAATTTTGGACACCGCTAGTACTTTGGAGAAGCGGGTGTAGTTTCTAAGTCCAAAACAAATACCTAGATTTCAAAATCAAAATTTTTGCCAAAACCTGATAAGACAAGTTTTGCTTGAACATCTTGATTTTTGGTCAAAGTCTACATCAAAGCCAATAGTTGTAGAATCACACTATTTGAGTAATTTTGAATTCTCAAATGAATAAATAGACCCCAAAATTGGAAAGTACACGAAAAATTGAGCAAGACAGGTCAATCTTAAAAATTTTGACTTTTGGTCAAAATTTGTGCAAAAGTCAATTTTTTAGAAATTGGATTGTTGTACAATTTTTGAGCCTCAGTTGAAGAAACAGACCCCAAAATTGGAAAGTACGCGAAAAATTGAGTGGGATAGGTCCGTTTTGAAAATTTTGACTTTTTGGTTAAAGTCTTAATTTGCCAAAGTTTTTTTTTTTTTTTTTTTTTTTTCAGGCGGTCCGGATCCGGGTCGGGTCGAATCGGGTCGGGGAGGATGACGTCATCCGTGACGTCATTGGATTGACCTGGCACATGTGGCGCGTGTGGAGCGTGTGACGCATGTGGAGTGTGTGAGAAGATGATCCGGCGCGTGTGGCGCGTGGAGACGAAGATCCGGCGCGTGTAGGTGCGTGGAAGATGATGATGGTGGCGCGTGGGAGCGCGTGTTCCTTCGTTAGAGCTTCTAGCGGCGCGTGGAGGCGCGTGGCTCATCGTTTGGGCTTGAAATTTCTACATCTTGTAGTTATAAGGCAGTAGAAGACCCCTATATGGTCCGTTTTGTGAAATTGTGCACAGATTTACACAGTTTTGATGGACTAAACCGGTGGTCATCACGAGCTTGTGGCAGCGCGTGGTGGCGCGTGGTTGATTGTTTTGACCTAAAAATTTCAGGTTTTGTAGATCGAAGGCCGATAGCTCTAATGGTGGTATCAGTTTTGTGAAATAAGGTCTGGATTTTCACAAATTTGGACGAGAAAGTCGTGGGTCTTTGTTGGACTTATGGCTTTTTTTTGGTCTAATTTGTGGTGGCCGCCCTGACAGGATGCAGAAATTTTGGTGGCCGCCCTGACAGGATGTAGAAATTCTGGTGGCCGCTGAATGTTCATTCTTTGGGTCATCTTTGTCAGAGAACTTGAAAATTTGGAAAAGAAGCAAGCATTGTTAGACTCCTCCTTATTTGTTTGAAGTCCTCCGAAGATTTTTATGGCATCTTGTCAGAGGATTTGAAAATTTGGAAGAGAAGCTTTGCTTGTTGAACTTTGCTACTTCTCCCTTTTTTTTGTCTGCTAGTTTAGCAGAAATTCTCTATATAAGATGTGAGATTGGCTTCGTTTATTTGGGCATTCTTAGCCTTCAGTCTTCTTCTCCAGCTTTTAAGATTTTTTTTTCTTTTTTTCTTTTGTCCTTTGTTTAGACATGCAATGAGATTTTCTTCTGACATTTTTTTTCGTTGTTGCTTGTTTTTGTTTTGCAGCTCAGTTTCCTTGATCTTTGGGTTTTGACATCAAACTTCACGCTGACGTTCTCATAGAAGTGTTTGCCTTCATTTGGTGACTTTGTATTTCATTGATAGCAACATTGCAAGAACGTATGCCTTCAGGTTGTTACATTCTTTTCTTGCATCAACAATCTTTTAGTGATATTCGTCTTTGCAACGACGTTTCCATAAGGATATTCAGCTAGGCAATAATGCTATCGTCAGTACTCGTCTTTGAAGTCGTACTAGCTTTGGTGTTGGCAATTTAAGCTGTATCAACACTTGTCTTTGCAACGCAGCCATATTAAGAATCTTTGCAATGTAGCCACATCAAAAGTCTTTACCATGAAGCCGTGCCAGTATTCGTCCTTGTATTAAAGCTGCATTCATATTTTTCTTTGTATCGAAATCGTGTTACCACTTATCTTTGCCATGAAGTTGCGCCGACACTTCATTTGCATCGAAGCTGGGCCAACATTCATCTTTGCCATGAAGCTACGTCAACACTTCATTTGCACAAAAGTCATGCCAACATTCATCTTTGCCATAAAGCTATGTCAATACTTCATTTGCATCGAAGCTGGGCCAACAGTTCATCTATATTGAAGTCGTGTCAACACTCCATTTGCACAGAAGCCATGCCAACATTCATCTTTGCCATAAAGCTACGTCAACACTTCATTCACATCGAAGCTGGGCCAACATTTATCTTTGCCATGAAGCTATGTCAACACTTCATTCACATCGAAGTCATGCAAATATTCATCTTTGCCATGAAGCTACGTCAACACTTCATTGCACAAAAGCCATGCCAACATTCATCTTTGCCATAAAGCTACGTCAATACTTCATTTGCATCGAAGCTGGGCCAACAGTTCATCTATATTGAAGTCGTGCCGACATCCATCTTTGTCATGCAGTCGTGTCAACACTCCATTTGCACAGAAGCCATGCCAACATTCATCTTTGCCATGAAGCTACGTCAACACTTCATTCACATCGAAGCTACACTAATATTGGCCTTTATAATGAAGCTTGAAGTTTCAAGAAGCTCCCATCAAGACTTTGAGGATGCAAAGAAATGCCAATAAAACCTTGAAGATGTGAGAACAATGCCGCCATGATTTTGACATTGCACGAACATGCCCTTAGAGGAGAGATGATGCAACATCAACTTCAGATGTTGGAGGAAGGTGACGTTGTCCAGATTTTAGAGACATGATGTGAAACAACACCACTCAGAAGGGAGATGATGTGGTTCAAATTTCAGAGTTGTGAAGTGGCACAACCTAGAAGAGAGACAATATAGCCTAGACTTGAAAGGTACAAAAAAGATGCCCCCAAGAGATAAGTGATGCAAAGTATACTTCAGAGATGTGGGAATATGTCCACAAAAGATGAGCAATGCCATGCAGACTCCATTCCTTGCAACAGAGGTTGAAGATTTTATTTTACTCCATAACCGAGAATCAACTTATCATTATTTCAAGGAAAGCTAGGTAACACCAATTCTTTGCAGCTATCACTTTCTACCACAATGATCTTTGAACATCATATAGTGAGCAATTGATTGATCTTAAGCGACGCCTTGCCAATCAAAGGGTTCTTGAAAGCATGTTGACGACCTTTGGACAAACTCTTCAAGCTAGACTGGCAGTCCTTCTTCTTTTTATGTGACTGAACTTAGTGAAAAGTACTAAGCTGCCTACGTACCCCGAAGAGGGATCAAGTCATTACGTAGTTCAAATTTTTTTTTTTTGATGATTTTTTTTTCATGGTTTTGATGATTTTTTTTCTTTTTTTTTCTTTTGTTTTGTTTTTTTTTTTTTTCTTTTTTCTTTTTACAAAAAGGGAGGGCTCACGTGTGTAATCCTCGCCCTACACCCCACGGCATTTCATGGGTACCAATTGTGCAATAGTGGGTATCACCTCTAATCGAACCCGAGACCTTGGCCTCAAGGGTGACATGGGCATCCAACCACTACGCCACACTCACAAATGGTGACATAGAGTGGGATTAATTTCTCCTTATTTGTGCACTTTCAAAGGTAATGGGAAAACATCATGTACCCTTGTAGTGTTGTAGTGGGTAGTTTAAGCTCTTACCGAGGAGCAATTCTTAAGTTTCAAGCATAGAAGCATTTGAGGAACTTCCCATTGATGGGGCCGATCCTTACACCCTCCTGATCAATCAACTTGTAAGCTCCATTAGTGTAGACTTCTTGTACAACATAAGGTCCATCCCATTTCGAGGTGAACTTACCGCCTGTACGATGAGTCATGATGATAGGTCTTCGAACAGCGAGGACTAAGTCACTAACTTGGAATGATCGTGGTTTAACTCTTTTATTGAATGCGCTTGACAAACGAGCTTGATAGCACTCAAGGTGTTGTTGGGCCTCGAGCCTTTTCTCATCCAGTGCTTCCAACTCTTGTAACCTAAGCTTGGCATTTTCCTCTTTAGTTAACCCTTCTTGAATGGCGATCCGTAGTGATGGGATCTGGCGTTCTAAGGGAAGGATAGCTTCTACTCCATAAACGAGAGAATACGGGGTCACTTGAGTAGGCGTTCGAAATGTTGTTTGATATGCCCATAATGCTTCTCCAATTCTTTCATGCCAGTCTCGCTTAGTTTTGGATACCACTTTCTTTAACAAACTGCCAAAAGTTTTGTTAAAGGCTTCGGCTAATCCATTCGCTGGAGCATTGTACATAGAAGAATTGTACTGCTTGAATGCAAATTTCTCGCACAATTCTGTCATCAACCTATTCTGAAATGGTTTGCCATTATCGGTTATGATATATCGAGGGACACCATACCGATAGATCAAGTGAGTTCGGATAAAATTGACCACCGTCTCTTTCTTTACTTCCCTAAGAGGCACAACTTCTGCCCATTTTGAGAAGTAATCAGTTGCAGCCAAGATGTACAAATGGCCACCAGATGATTTTGGTAATGGTCCTATTGCGTCAAGCCCCTATGCATCAAAAGGCCAAGAAGCTACAGTTGGGTGTAGAGGTTCTGGTGGCTGATGGATGAAGTTCGCATGATATTGGCAAGCTTCGCACTTCTTAGCATACTCCATGGAATCTTGCACCATCGTAGGCCAATAGTAACCCATTCGCTTGATCCTGTAGTGTAACTTAGGACCTGATTGGTATGCACCGCATATTCCAGAATGAGCTTCTTCTAAGGCTTGTTTAACCTCTTCCTCTCCTAAGCAATGGAGAAATAAACCATCAAATGAACGGCAGAAGAGAGTTTCTTTATAGTAAATGAATCGAGCAACTCTTCGCCGAACTTCGGTCTTGTGGCGTACATCATCTGGGAGTCTTCCATGTTGAAGGTACTCAATGATTGTTTGTCGCCAATCTTCCTTTTCGACAAGGCATATAGAAATGACGTTGGCTTGCTTTTCTTCTTTTTCTTCTTCAATCACGGAAGGCACCACCCACCTTTGGGAAACAGCAACTTTGGCTGTCTCTTCTTGGGATAATGCTAAGGTGGTAGCCAAATTAGCTAAGGCATCAGCTTGTCTATTCTTCTTCCTCGGTATATGCTCCAATGTAATTGCCTCAAAATTTGTGAGCAACTTCTTCGCATATTTGCAATAAGGGACAAGGTCCTCTTTCTTGACATCATACTGCTCCAAGGTTTGGTTGATAATTAATTTGGAATCCCCAAAGATCTCGAGATGCGATATGCCGATTTCAATGGCCATTTGTAGACCAATGATCAATGCTTGATATTCGGCTACATTGTTAGAGCAAAGTTCGCTTAATGAGAACGAATATAGAAGTATTTGTCGTTGTGGAGAAACAAACACTACACCTACCCCCGCTCTTTCTTGACGTGCAGCCCCATCGAAAAACATCATCCATGGTGGCATTACTTCAATGTAAAACACATCTTCGTCTGGAAAATCATCAGAGAACTCCCAATCAGATGGAACTGGGTGATCAGCTAAGAAATCTGCCAATACTTGTCCTTTGATTGCTTTTTGCGGAACATATGTAAGGTCGTATTGTTGCAGCAAGACTGCCCATCGAGCTATGCAACCCGAAACCACTGGCCTGGAGAGGACATATTTAATCGGGTCCACCTTTGCTATCAAATGGACCGTATGTGCTTGCATGTAATGTTCCAGTTTGTCTATGGCAAAGAAAAGAGCGAGGCACATCTTTTCAATAGGAGAATAATTTAATTTAGCTCCATTGAGAGTCCGACTCAAATAATAAAGGGCTCTTTCTTTCCCTTCTTTATTTTCTTGTGCCATAAGATCACCTAGAGACCTTTCTTGTGCCGCGATGTACAACACCAAAGGCTTTCCTGGGATAGGAGCACCTAAAACTGGAGGATTAAGCAAGTATCTTTTGATGCGCGCAAAAGCATTGCTACAAGCCTCATCCCATTGAAAGTGTGCATCCTTCTTCATTAATCTATTGAAAGGTTGACATCGACCTGCCAAGTTTGAAATGAATCGTCGTATGTAAGCTAGTTTTCCTTGCAAGCCTCTAAGTTCTAGCAGGTTCTTAGGCTTTGGCATTTTCTGGATAGCTTCAATTTTGGACTGGTCAATTTCAATACCGCGGTGCCTCACAATAAAACCAAGAAATTTCCCGGATGTTACGTCGAAAGCGCATTTGCGAGGGTTCATTTTAAGCTGATACTTTCTTAAGCGGTTGAACACGGATCGCAAATCTACCAAATGGTCTTCCCTTCTTTTTGTTTTAACCACCAGATCATTGACATAACACTCCACGTACTTATGAAGTACATTATCAAAGATCTTTTGCATGGCTCGTTGATAAGTGGCACCAGCGTTCTTTAATCCAAAAGGCATCACTTTGTAACAGTAAATACCTTTAGGGGTACAAAAAGCTGTGAACTCTTCATCCTTAGGATTCATTCTAATTTGGTTGTAACCAGAAGAGCCATCCATGAAAGATAAGGCTTCATGACCAGTAGTGGCGTCAACCATGATCTCAGTGATAGGCAACGGAAAATCATCCTTTGGACATGCATTGTTTAGGTCACGGAAGTCAACGCACACCCGGATTTGTCCATTCTTCTTTTTGACAGGGACGATATTGTACTTCACGGATGAAGCCTGCCTCAATTAGCTTATTGACCTCAGTTTCTATTTGAGGGATAAGCTCCAGCCGAAAGCGTCTTTGAGCTTGTTTTACTGGGTGCACGCCCTTCTTTACTGCCAAATGGTGTAAAGCAATACTTGGATTGAGCCCAGGCATTTCTTTGTAAGTCCAAGCAAACACATCTTTATATTCTACCAGGAGCTAGAGGTACCCTTCTTCTTCTGCAAGAGTGAGAAGGGCACTGATGAAAGTTGGTCGAGGTTCTTCAGTAGTTCCTAAATTGATCTCTTTAAGTTCATCAACTGTAGCCTGTACTCCATCTTCCAAGGCTAGGGGAGCTTCATCGACCTCATTCTTTGCGGCTTCATCATCTGACAGTGTATCTTCTTCTACTGTAATGTGAAACGAGGATGATACTTCTTCATTTTGCTCATTGTGGACGAGTGACTGACTTGTGTGTACAATCGTTCGCCTTTTGACTTTGAGAGCCCATTCAGTGCTGATATCCAAGATAAAGTTATGCTTCATGCGTGAAGGAATACTACTACGTATCTCATCATTAGCTTTCTCCTCCTTTTGGTCCTCAGAGTTTATTAAACTTTCAGAGCAAGTTTCAATGGGCCTTTTTGTTGCCCCTAATCGATTAAAGATTGATCCACAGGCAAAAGTGTCCCGACTTTGCATTAAACAAGCCGTATTCAACCTGTCGAACACTGTAATTCGTGGCGATGAAGCCTTAATGCGATCGAAAACTGAGATGCGTGATGAAAAGTGATCTTTTCTTTGATTCAAACTTTCATCAACCTCTACTGTTATGTATTGGGAACTTGAAGCATTGCTTCTTTTATTGATCCATATTTGAGCCGGTGGTTCTGGTGTATAACCTATTCCGATCTTTGGGATAGGAATTTCATGCCCCTCAAGTCGCATTTTCCCTTGCGTTTTACTAAGGCAATGCATCTTTTCTCCGGTGGCTTCTGGAATTAGTTTCCCTAGGCCGCTTTGTTTTGAGAAATCATAGCCTGCGTTGGCTAATAGCCTATATGCCTTTAAGTCAAACCATTCTTTCGTCCGTTTACTTGGTAGAATACCATGCTCTGTCAGACTTTGTGAAGACCTCACGAATCCATTTAGTGGCTTTGAGGGCAAAGGATTTGTGGATGAAGTTAAAGGCATTACATGATTTTCTTTCAATATGGCTACATCCTTCATCGTGAGCTTTGTAGGAGGTCTTTGCATGTCCAATGTAGATTGAAGGCATTCCGTGAATGGTGATTGTCTGTTTTTGCGGCGTGACAATGGTACATAACGGAGGAATGGAGGGTTATTGGAAGGCGTAGAACTTTCACTTGCTCTCTCTGAATTGCTAGTAGACTCACTAGACTGGTTATTCCCATATTGTGGATCTTCCTTTGGGGAAGGAATATCCTCTCTAGTGATGAATTTAACATGCTTCTTTTCACCCTGCTTGCTTTTCATGGACGGGACTTCAACTGGGATAACTTCATTAGGGATATCATCTTCTACATAAAACTTCACGTCAGCAAAGTGAGCTTCAGTTTCAGAAAAAGGCTTCAAGTCGGCATCTACTTTCTTTATTCCACCTTGAAGATACTTGAAACATTGGTGCAAAGTTGACGGCACTATTCCGTTCCCATGGATCCATGGACGTCCTAACAACATGTTGTAGGTTGTCTTGGCATCAATGACATGGAACAAAACATTGCTTGTCAATTCTCCAATAATTAACTCCAAGTGTATCATGCCAATGGCGCGTTGTCCTCCTTGGTTAAAACCTTGTATGACCAAGTGACTGTGTGATAATTCCTCCATAGCAAGACTAAGTCGTCTCATTGTCATTTTCGGTAGTATATTAATAGCTGAACCTCCATCAATGAGAATGCGATCAACTTTTTGTTCACGAACATAACCAGAGACATAAAGTGGACGATTGTGAGGCTTAAGGCCTAACAATAGATCCTCGTCAGTGAAAGTCAAGTCTGGAGAGCACGCGAAACATTCCTGTGTTTGTTGAAGTCTATTGGTACAAGGAGTGTAAATCTTTGGCTCTTTAAGAACTTGGATGATCCCTTCTTTCGGTGAGGTGGAGGATTGCGAGGGTTCAACTTTATCAACCTGAGATTTGAGTTGTTCTAAAGACGACAAAGTCTCATTCGAACTACCATGGTCAACACCTTTTTGTTTTTCATCGACTTCACAACGAGAGACCGTGTGAACAGTCTCCGCTGACTTGTTTTGAAAGAATTTTATGAGGAAAAATTCTTCCAATGTGACAAGATTTCGAAATTTTTGGGTTTGTGCCGAATCATCACACATTTTCGTTCTTAGTCTTTCTTTCCTTTTATCATTCTTTCTTCTTGACTGCGGCTGAATTTGGTTTTGTGCTCTTCTGGAGTCTTGGGTGATCAAATGAAGAGGGAATGTTCGTCTCTTCTTCCATCTCTTACCAGTAACCAACGTCCAACCTTCTTCCTCATCCATTGCTGACTTTTTATCACCATTTGAGTTATAATCAGATGCTTTTTGTGAGAGCTGAACTTGAACAGGTTCCAAAGAGCCAAATTAGATGAACGTGGTATTCGCCCTCTGCTTAGTAGTTGGAGACTTGCAACTAGGCGACCCGTAAGCAAATGTTACAAGGTTTGACTGAGCAACGTCATTAACATCTAAGTCGATTTTCCTTTCCTTGGCTAGCTTCATGATGAGTTCTTTAAGAACAAAGCATTTTTGGATCGGATGACTTATGATGCGATGATACTTACAATAGTTCGGGTCATCAACCTTTCCTATTTCTTCCGGTCGTTTGCATTCTAGCAATTCAATTAATTTCAAGTTGAGCAGTTGTTCTAGCATTTCGGGTATATCAGCGTCAAGGAAAGGATACACCTTTTGTTCGCATTCCTTGAGTGATGAGCGACGCGTCTCGCGTCGTTGGCCTCCCTCAGGCCTCTTTTCGTTAGCCTTTACATTTCCCGTTGAAATTTTGACTGGGGCAGAGTTGACATTTATGGAGTGTTTGACATTAATTTTCGTATTCCTGTCATTTTTCCTTATTTCTCGCCTTTGTTTCTTTTCTTCAGGTACGGGAGGTTTCATATTTTCATGGCAAGAGATACTCAATTCCATGTCGTGCGCACGAGTTGCCAATTCTTCGAATGTTCGGGGTTTTACCCCTTGTAGGATGTACAGAAGTCCCCAATGCATGCCTTGGATGCACATTTCTACAGCGGATATTTCAGACAGTCTATCCTTACAATCTAAACTCAAAGAACGCCACCAACTGATGTAGTCAACAACGGGTTCGTCTTTCCACTGCTTAGTATTGGTAAGCTCCATCATGCTTACCGTGCGGCGCGTGCTGTAAAACCAGTTAAGGAACTCCCTTTCCAACTGATCCCAACTATCAATCGACTCAGGTTCCAAGTCTGTATACCAATCAAAAGCATTCCCTTTCAGTGAACGAACAAACTGCTTTACAAAGAGGCCTTCTTGAGTCCCTGCGTTCTCACAGGTTTCTACAAAGTGAGCAATGTGTTGCTTAGGGTTTCCCTTGCCATCGAATTGCAAGAATTTAGGGGGTTGATACCCATTTGGCATTCTCATATTGTCAATGCGCTTCATATAAGGTTTTGAATACATGAGAGAATGTGTGGAAGAACCTTCATATTGTGCTCGTATGGTGTTCCTTATCATGTCCTGCAGTTGTTGTACAGATATCGAGGCCATTGAGGTGGAATGTCTTTGTTGAGAAGTGCCTTCACCTCCTTTTCCCTTATCACCCCTAGCGTTTTCTCCCTTCAAGGTAAAGCCAGGAGGGTGCTTAAGGTCTGGATTCGATTCACCCGAATCTTGGACTTCCAGTTTGTTCATCAGGGTTGCAATTTGGACATCCTTATCTTCAAGTGCTTTTGTGAGAAGGGTGACCCTTTGTTCCATTTCAGCCATCTTTTCTTCCACAGTAGAGGTGTTGGTCATCATCACTGGCATGACCTCTAGATATGATGGAGAAAACGATGAGACAGGGTGAGTCAAAGGCATTTTGTTCCTTAGGCTTCTCATCACGGGTGAAGAGTTGATAGAAAAGGTCTTTGTTGGGGATGATTCATCATTGATCTCAAAATCCTTCGAGACAGATGAATCCTTAGTGTGGTGAAATTCAAAACAAAATATTAGAAGTACTTGAGAACACTTTTAATCTTCACTTTAATTCTAGTTTACGCCCAAGAAGTGTGGTCTCCCAATTAGTTTCCAAGGGAGAATAATTGAGTGGCTTCACTCACACATACACACCATTTCACAATGATATCTCTTTTATAAAAAAAATTATGTATGTTTCTCCCTTTATATTTAACTGATTATCTAATTGGGCTGGCCTATTGGGCCTTTCCAATTGGGCTTTAGTGTGTGGCTTAGAGTGGGATCAAAAGAGACCAATAAGACACTAGCTCTAATGGGCCTTGGGCTTTTCAGTCAACTATTAACAAGTCTAAAGTTATCATTAATTATATTTAATAACACTATATAAATATAATTGCACTCTATGCCTTATTAATAAATTATATTCCAAGAATTTATTATACATGCAACTCTTTCATAAAATATTCGTAGTAATACAAAGTCAAGAATGTAGACTGCCACTTTGAAGATTACTACATCATAATCATTGAGTACCCGGTTTAATCCTTTGAGTTATTCATCATATATTTATGAAATCCAATTTCATAAATATATACTTTAGTATCAGCTTACTAAAGTGGTTAGGCCTAACACTCTGAATAACCAAACCCATTAAACTTATCTCAAGGGAATATCTTATATCTCCGTTAAGACATTATGAATTCCATCTCGAGAATATATGTTCTATCAACACTAAATGTGGCTGTCCAACATAATGATGTTTTGATTGTGACTTTAGATCTCACTCCTGATATATCAAAGTAACCTACACCTCATGATCATGTCCATTATTCTCTCAGGATTAAGAATTCATGCAAATAGAAGTCATGAGATTTATTATTCATTTGACAGTCTTTAGGAGAATAATAAATCTCACAGCGGTCTAGTTCAATATGTCTTAACTCTTAAAACATATCAACATACCACCTAGAAGTCTCCACTTCAATGATCAAGACAAATCATCTTAGTTGATATGTTATAGTTTTCGCAAATGAAATGCCCACCGACTACGAACTATAATTCTGATTTTACAAAGAACTTGTAATTTATATCTTCTGTGACTTTTCACATAAATCACATACTATGCATCTCATGGACTATATGATAATGTCCAAATATTCATGTTACCATTATTTTAGAGAATAATAAATTAACTTTATTAATCATAACATTAAGTCATACATAATGTCATACATAGCATTATACAATAGAATTTAAGGGCACACATCCTAACAATGTGTGCCATAGACGCCGCTACCGTTAAACAGAGCGAGGTGCAGCTACGTTCGAGGTGGTCCGGGACGGTGGTTCCTCTAGCTTCTACAGCTCCACCACATCCATTCCCTCTTCTTCTACAGGCGATGTGACTCTTGAGGACATTATGGCACAGTTTGTGCGCATGGATGCTCGCCTCGACACTTTCAGTGACAGTTGTGTTAGGTGAACACCCGTGTTGGTCGTATTGCACGACGATAGGCTGTCATGGGTGGCTTCATTACTTCTCCTCCTCCTACTCCAAAGGCTTCTGAGGATGAGGACGATGATGGTGATGGTGATGGCGATGACGGTGCTTCTAATGCTAAGGATGATGATGCTAGCTCTTCCAGTGCTGATGAGATGTCTACTTGATATACTTACCCTTTGTCACTCGTGACAAAAAGGGGGAGTAGTTTTGGATAGGAGAGTAGTCATACTCATAGAGGGAGAGTTAGTATAAGAGATTTTTGTTTGGGGGGTGTTCATATTTTGAGGGATGTAGTGAGGATTTTTATATTTCTTTTTCTTTTCTTTCTTTTTTTAGATACATTGTTCATGTACCTTAGATCTTATGATCATATTGTGATAGCAAACCTTGTACTTGATATATATACATTTGAGGTTGTTATTCCAGTTCTTTTCACCTATCTTTACATGTGTTGTTTTTTTTTTCTCTTTATGCACATGTTTCTTATTATTGTATGCAATTTTTTATTTCTGTTTCACACTAACATGCCTTGATGAATTTTATTTAAACGTTTCAGAAATACAAGTTGTCTAAGTCTTCCTTGCCATGAACTCTCTTCTTGCAAAGTTTTTCAAGAGTTTGTGTTAAGATAGATTTTACTGTGCTTAACAAGTGAATATGAGTTGAGTGATTTATGACTTCTCGCATATGTTCACATGTTTGTTGTGGTTTTGTCACGAATTGCCAAAGGGGGAGATTGTTAGGACATATGTGATTCATGTTAGGAACATATGTCAACGTTTTATGTAATTGGTTAATCTTTTGACAAAACGCACTTTACTTGTATTTGGGTAGATCTAGGATGTGTTTAATGCTTCAAGAAATAAGGTTTAAAGTTCAAGTGTTAAAACCATGCAAGTCTGTCCAAGAATCAAGTGAAGAAGTGTTGTTCATTAAAACTCAACAGCTAGTATCTATCGAGATTTAAAAGAGTTGTTCCAGCCCGAGGCTCCAGAGCTGCTCGATAGATAGGATATCTGTCGAGATTTATGAAGTTCAGTTTTTCAGAGTTAATTTTCATCCAATCCGTGAATATATGTTTGGGCTTTCTTTTCTCACAACCCTAAACATATATAAGGATTATTTTAAGAGCCGTCATAGGTAGCACAATTTCACAAGTGTTAAGAAGAGTGTGACTGGAAACCTAGTTTACCTTTGTTCTTGAAGAAGCTACTGTGTTAGTACACCATAGGGTTTTGTGACCAAGCAACTTCATGATCTTCATCGTATGATGAACAAAAGAACTTTGCAGCCAACATCCTTCTCAAGTTGGTGATCAAGTCGCGTACTAGGATCCGCGCATCTTTTGGTTAGCCACATACTGGGAGCCGTGCAATACAAGAAGAGATTGTCACTACAGAACAAATCTAATTGGGTATTGGGGTAATGGTTCAACTGTAGGTTGGTATAAGGTACTGAGATTCCTTTACTTATAACTGCTTATTTTGATAATAGTGGATTCTCGAGAGTGGTGACCTTAAAATCACCCTGTGGGGTTTTTGCCGTGTAGGCTTTCCCCATTCGAAAACAAATCACCGTGTCAATTTATTTTCTGCTGCATATTTATTTAGTTGGTGATTTGTTTGTGCTGCCACGTATTTTGCATATTAATTTGATTAATTAATTAAACTTGGCTAATTAATCAATTAATCCATCACAAGGGGTCAATACGTTTTTAGCCTATCAATCTTATCAAATATTTTATTATTATTAAATTTATGATACAACTTAACTTAATAATATGATTTACCATATAGGATACTGATTTAAAAAATAATAATTAAAAACTCAAGTTGTTGGGGGAATTGATTGTTAATGATTATTTGACTCACTAATCATAACATTTTCTTTTTGAAACAATTTAGGGTTTCAATTAAATTGAATTTTTATTGACTCAATATATTTTTAGGGCCTTTTTAGAGGTGAGAGAAAGAATGTAAAACCTATTTTTATATTTTCATTAATTTTTTAAAAATAATTTATCTTATTATATAGAGATTTGTCAACATTTTGGGTGGGCTTTTTTTCACTATAATTTTTTTTTTTTTTTTTTTGCTGGAAAGAAAACTTTTCCCCCTATAATGAAATGTCTTGACCTTGGCCTAAGAATTTTTATTTTATGTGACCACACTCACATAATAACCTCGCCACTAGAAGGGCTGTCCAATTTGTACAAGAATTGGACATGAAGGGCTCGATTTTTGAAGGAGATTCAAAAGTTTCTATCTCTGCTATAAAAAATAAGTGCTTTCAGAGGGGTCTGTTTGGATAGCGCATATTTTGCTGAAACTAAAAACTTATTGCTGAAAGTATTGTAGATAAATATAAAAGTTAGCTGAAATAGTACAGTGGGCTCATAAATAGTATCAAAAAGTGCAGTGAGGCCCATGAATAGTAGCAAAAATAAGCTGAATAGTGAAATAATTTTCATTTTTTATTGGTATCCAAACGGAAGCTTCCTGTGGTCACTTGATTCAAGACATCATGTCTTCAGTTAATTCTCTTCAGAATTATTCTTTCTTTCATATACGTCGGCAAGACAATGCTTTGGCACATGCCCCAGCCAAGAGAGCAAGATTTATTTTTTTCCAGTATTAGTTTGGATGGAGTCTGTTTCTCGTGACATTTATAAGTTTTATGTAACAGATTTTTTTTTTAATATTTTAATCTCATCCCCTTTCCCCTATATATATATATGTGTGTGTGTGCGCGCGTGTGTTTCTCAAAAAAAAATGTAACAGATTTTTTAAGCAATTAAATAAATTGGCCCCTTTGCCTGTTTCTCAAAAAAAAAAAAAAAAAAAAAAAAAAAAAAACCTCTACTTTAGACCTAAAGCCGACTTGAGTTCCGATTGTACTAACGTACAACTTGATGACCCAAGGCAATATCATTAAAAGCGCAGTTGAATATTAATAGATATGACATTATGACTCTTTAATCTTCAATTCTTCGTCATTGTATCTATTTTTAAAATTCAAAGGAATCTTCGTATCACATTATCAACACTACATAATGGTTTTGACTTTTGTGATCAATTTACTGATACAACTCATGTAAAACATATTAGGTCTTTTTTTTTTTTTTTGGAGAAACATATAATGTCCTTTAAGACTAAAACTATTCTCACATTTAACTGAAATTGTCATACCTGAAAAGGTTTTTTTTTTTTTTTTTTTTTTTTTTTTTTTTTTTTTTTTGAGAACAATGCCTAAAAAGGTTATTGTTCATGCTTTATAATATAAATTCAAAAATTTAGGCACTATTTATTATGAGATATGCTATGTCCACACTCCATAATATTTTCACAACAATTTATAAGTGGTAAGTTTTTTTTTGGGAAAGTTTTAAACTATGGGCGTCCGTCCTGATAGTGATAATAACTATTTATCATCAAACTAAGACACTAATCAGTTTTTTGTGTAAGCAGTGATTAAACTTTAAATCTCTTATTTAACCACCGGAGACTTTACCAGTTGAGCTAATTAAATCCCACAAATGGCAAGATATTATTGGCTGTTACTAGTAGGCAACAAAGTAATTTCAATTGTGGGCTCAAATTAAAACCTATAACGACTTGCTATCTATAATTTATTGTAAAAATATTGTAAATGTAACACGTTATAATATCCCAACCACTACTACGTTAAATAGCTTTCCAGTAAAAATTATAGATAGTAGAACTTTCTATTTGTAGAATTTAACTCAATTCCATAAAAGCGCATAAACTTTTTCTAATAGCAATTGTCAAACGTTGATAGTTGTGTTAAGGATCTTTATCCATAAAGCTGAAAACAACTGTAAGCATGCGTTTGGATTGAAATGAAAA
Source organism: Castanea sativa (assembly GCF_040712315.1). NCBI lineage: Eukaryota > Viridiplantae > Streptophyta > Magnoliopsida > Fagales > Fagaceae > Castanea > Castanea sativa. Next base: position 16,984,133 of record NC_134024.1, on the reverse strand, counting down.
ATTAAAATTATTTTATTATTTAGTTTATTTTTGTTACTATTTATAGGCTTCACTGCACTTTTTGGTACTATTCATGAGCCACACTGTACTATTTCAACTAACTTTTATCTTTATCTACAGTACTTTCAGCAATATGTTTTCAGTTTCAGTAAAATAAACGGTATCCAAACAGTCCCTAAATCTGAAGCTAAAATTTGGTGTTTTTTTTTTTTTTTTTGTTGAGAAAATGGTGTTTGTTATTTTAATTATAAAAATAACTATATAATTCTTTTTTTGTTTTAAAACATTCTTCCTCAAAATAAAAAAATTTTAAAACATGATTCACTGTAATTTGCCAAATACTTTAGAATACTAAGGAGCTTTTAGTAAAAACTATCTATATATCACAAAATTCTACCGTTAAAATTTTACTTTTCGATCTACAGCAATGTCAAACAGACAGGCATAGTAGAGCACTAGAGCTTTTGTAATATAGATTTTTAATTAAATAACTCTTTGATATTTTGATTTTTTGGCAAATTACAATGAATAGTGATTTAAGTTTTGGATTTATAAAGCTTGAAAATTGAATGATACAATTTCTCCCTAAAAGCACTAAATTCTAACTTTAACCTTAAAATTGTTTCCAGTTTTAAAGACCCCTTAAAACTCCTTTTTAGTAGGTTGTAAGAACCCCTCACCCCCACCGTAGGAACTCTTCAAAATTCTTTTAGCACAACCAAATGTGCTACATTGTAAAAGCTCTACTATTAACATGGTAAAAGGTTATTATAATTTCTTTGTCACTCTCCGGTTCCACACATTGTTACCCACCACCACCACCACCCCCCCCCCCAAAAAAAAACACCCAATAAAGTGGTGCTTTTTTCAAACATGCACTCACTAGATGCTGTAACCCTCTCAATTTCAAGTGAAATAGAAATCAATTTATTGCTTGATTAATTTTTTTTTCATTATCTAACACTTTATAGTGTTATCATTTAAAAATTTAAATGACATAACATTAGATACATCTTTAAATTTGTAATGTTTAATTTGAACTATGAAATAGAACAAATTCAAATTAAAAGGATCCTTTCCACTAACTACTACCCTTAAAAATTATTTTTAAAAAAATTTAGGGCTAGCATCCCTCGCATAAGATGGACCGCCCAATCTCCCATCACATCTCCCTCTCTTAACTACGTGAAAGACTTTTCAAAGTCTGCTTTCTTCTACAAGCTTCAATTGCACAAGAATTTGTAACACAAATATCTTGGCCATATTAGTGGAGTGGGCTCATTTGAGTCTATTTGGTTACATCACAACATATCACTCAAATCTCATGGCCATCTACCATCTACCAAATTTGTTTGGATCATTGCATAAAAAGTTAAAAAGTTATGAATGGGCCATTTTGGTTGGCACCAAAAAGTGCCTAATATAAATTTGCCTATAGCACAATGGATTTGACTCCAAATATTTTGAACTAACCAATTTGAGCTCTATTAGTTTGATCAGGCATAAAACCAATCTATATTCTCTTCTTCTTCTTTTATCATATATTGTATATCATGAACAAAACATCCACCAATCCGTTGAGCATAAAATATAGCATATTAATCATAAATTCATAACATGATATCAAAAAAGTAATATTGGCCAATCATTTTGGCCAATCAAAATGAAAGGGAAATTTTGAAGATGAAAATGAATGACAATGGTTTGCTTTACAAATCAATTTTTTTTTTGAGAGATAATTACAACATGCTACTAACCTCACAGCTTGAACCATTTTCTCCTTAAACCCCTAAATACTTTATACATGGCGAGGTGTCAATTCAGTTATAAGACATTTGGCTTTACAAATCAAACTAAACCCAATCATTTATTTAACATACTTGCTTTTTATTTTTGTTGGATTTATTTTTTTCTTCTCCTTCATTTCCACAACTAATCCTAAAATTCTACCTCACATGGAATAGGCCTCAATAATTGATGGTATAGTTGGAATTTTGATGATTTTGTAGCGAGGGAAACCTCCCTCCTCCAATAATTTCTTCCATTCTAGCTCAGTCCTTTCCTTTCCTCCAGAGGTGTGTGCCATCATCAACAAATCAAATACCATGCGGGTCTCATCAAATAGATCGTTGTTGTCTTTTTCAAGAATAATATCAACAATAATAAACTTTCCAATCTTTTCTGATATTGCTTTCCGGCAATTTTTCAATATCTTGATGCAATGTTCATCACTCCAATCATGTAGTACCCACTGCAACAAAATCATAGTATCATGAATTTTGTAATTTGAATAAGAGAGAGAGAGAGAGTTACTGTTTGTGTAACTTTAAAAATTGTTATACTACCTAATAACTAGAATGAAAATGTAAGCACATATGCGGTAGGCTATTGTTTACCTTCATGAAGATTGCATCAGCTTTAGGAATGGACTCAAACATGTTACCTCCCACATGGGAGACCCCCTCGCAAATTGGTGCTGTAGCAACAACATGTGGCAAATCAAAGTTGGTACCTTTGATGTGTGGATGTGCTTTCACAATTTCAGCTATCATTTCCCCTGTCCCACCTCCTACATCCACCAATGATCCCAAGCAATCAGACCCATCCTTGTATTCTTCTAGGACCACCCCCATCACAATCTTAGCCGAACATGCCATGGCATCATTGAAGATCTTGTTGAATTCAGGATTTTTTGATGCAAAGTCCCACATCTCACAGCCATGAGCCTTCTTAAAGGCAATACCACCTTCTTTGACACGTTGGCTAAGGTAATGCCATGGTGCCAATTGCCATGGATGGTTCTCCATTAATACCATTGGCGCTAGGCTTAGTTCAGCATCATGCAAAAGCCATTTTGATGCAGGGGTCAATCCATAGAGAGTATCCCCACCATCTGATGGATTATGTGCAGTTAAGATCTTTTTGCGGACTAGTGATCTCATGATAGGTGTGAGGTAGGGAATATCAAGAGAAGGGGAGTCAACTATTCTGGCTGCTATTTGGCACAAAGTGATCGGACCACCATGAGAGTTTATAATGTCAGCAATGCGGAGCTCCACAGCACATTTCAATGCCATGGAGTCTGCAAAGCCAAATAAATGTTGCCAAATTTCTGCTTGGCCTTCTAGCAATGCTTGAGCTTCTTTTGTTTCCATTCTCTCTCTCTCTCTCTCTCTCTCTCTCTCAAATGAAGATTTTGAGCAAGTTGGCGAAGTGAAAGGAAACTCACGTGGGTATTTAATATAAGCAAGGGTGCTAGAGCCAACTCAGGCTACTCAGCCTATTTCTTTCTCAACTTTCCATTTGAGCAAGTTGTTTCTCTATTTCTCTCTCTCTTAGACTCAAGCAAATGAAAATATTGAGCAAGTCAGTGAAGTGAAGGGCAATTCATCTTGGTATTTAATGAACAAAAGCAAGGGTGTTAGCAATTGCCTCTCAGCTTTCCATTTTGTCGGCAGTGGTGGAGAAAGATATTTTTTTTTTAAGGGGACCAGGATATATATATATATATATATAAAATGTTGATTTAACATATGATATTTTATTACCTAAACAAAGATTTTTACATCAAATACGTCTTTTCATATTTGCTATAAAAAAATTAAAAAAAGTCTTGACATGTGTAAAAATATACAAGTTAATTTAATAAAAATAATAAAAAATTAAATTACGTATGGTATATATTAAATATACTTTAATTTAATAAGTTTTGTCTGACATAAGTATAACAGCTGGAGTTCAAGTCTAATAATTATTTGACACTAATAATCTTGGTAGTCTCAACAAGATACTTTTTTTTTATTATTAGAAATCTGGATAGAACTTCATTAGACCGAAACATGATACAAATTCGTTACATCTTTGAGCACTTGGTCAGCAATAATGGGCAGAGTATCTTCTACCCATATTTTACAATCCACAATAGATTTGGTCATCCTAGCCATCACATGAGCTGCTACATTTCCTTTTCTGCTATCATGGGAGGCAGTCCACGCCTTAAAGCAGCTAAGGCTTTGCAAACAGCCCTCAATTATTTTCTGGATAGACCACGGGCAAGACTCAGGATTTAGCAAGGCTTTGATAACTACTTGGGCGTCTCCTTCAATTATGATCTCCCTCAACCCCTGCTCCCATGCTAGCTGAACCCCTTCCTGCATTGCCCTTGCCTCTGTTTCCAAGGCCTTTAGAGGTAGCTCCACCCGTTTGCTCATAGCGCCCATCATCAGCTCCCCTTCATTCCTTATGACCACCCCCACCCCGCAGCTTCCGGACTCCTTAAAAATAGCCCCATCCACATTTATTTTATACCAACCACACCTAGGGGGAGACCAATGAGACTTAGGGGAAATTGAAGGCTTACTTGGGCTTTGATTTTTCTGCCTAAACTCCTTTACATATTCTGATACTTCTTTTGTAATTCTGCCTGCATCCTTACGCAAACCCCCATGCTTAAGTGCATTTCTGTGGTTCCAAAGGCTCCAAGCCGTGACTGCAAAAGTATCCCAATCAATGTTTGGTTTCCTCTCTTTAATTTCCCATACTATGTCGAGGAACTCTTGCGGCTGGTTGGGTATTGCTCGCAGCTTGAGCCTTGAATTACCCCAGACCTCCTCAACAAGATACTTGATTTGTATGACAGCATGCTTTTTAATGTCTGCAGTAATCCCCGTGATGAGGCTTCATACCCTAGTAACACGTGAGCAATATAAACAACTAATCATATTTTATTTCTTTATATATTGTTGAGTAGCACATAGTTAAATGAGACTTCATAAACATATATATCTCCAAACAAGATTGTGGACTGCTATCATTTTGTAACCTATAGTCCAATATTGATGTCACTTTTTTTTCTCCTGAATGTGTTTAACTTACTGATGTTTAATTATTTGTGCCATCTCGTAAAATGCCTTATTTCACAACAAATGGACCAATGCTTTTCATGATTTTCCGGATGGAGCTTGTTTAGACCAGATACAATGTTTGTCCAAAATGAATTGAAGTTTGGCGCAAAGGCCATACAGTTAGGTCATATACAGAACCACATTGTCCCCTGTATTGTATCTCCAGTGTACATGGTTTGGCCCAGATGAGTGCCTTTTGTCACTAACCCAAAATATACCATTCTCTTATTTTCCTTAAGTTAAATGTATAACAAGTGGTTTTCATAAAAGTCTAAAGAGTACCCTGGACTGAAATTCAGAGTGGTCAATCAAATTGGTCTCACACACGTTAAAGAGTGAAGTGCATTCCCCAATATTGTTTGCTAGAAAATGCCTAAAATTGTTCCCCTTTTTGCAATTTTTTCGGTAGCTTATATGAATAGTATTTATCACACGAAATAGTTTTTTAAAAAACTTTTATATTAAATTTGTTAAAAAAAATTAAAAGCTAATTTATTTTTAAGAACTTAAGAATTAAATTATTTATATAAAAAACTGAGACAAAAAAGGAAAAAAATTAAACTTTTTTAAGTAAATCCCAAAACGCACTCAACTTATCTATCAGCAGTGGTCATGGAAAATTAACACGAAGCTTGGTAACATATAATAAATATGTTAGTTGTTGCATTTATAAGATCTCTTGTAGCAGCTGGAAGCTTCTAGCCAGGACGCAGCTAAGACTTATGGCCTGTTTGGAAGTTTAGGGAGAGAGGAGAGTAGAGGGAAGGAGAGTAGTGGGGAGGAGAGTAGAGTGAAATGATTACCTTCCACCTTGTTTGGATGTTTTTAAAATTAGCAAGGGAGAATAGAGTAATTAACCCTTCCCTTTGTTTGGATGTTTTTAAAATTGGGATGGAGATGAGAGGAAATGATTAAATAGACAAATTTACCCATATTTGAAAATGAATTGCAACATTGGTCTATGAGTAATTTATCAATTTTGTAAATTATGATTTTTTTTAAAAAAATTATTAACATATTACCAAAAATCATCAACCAAATTAACCTACTGCATTTGAAATTCAATAATTAACATGTTAATTTCTGGAACAAAACACACATAGCAAGCCAAAGTTGAATTAAATCCATAAACTTTAGTAGATTTTTTGTAATTCAAAAAAAGAAAAAAAGAAAGAAAACGAAATGCTGAAGTTTTCTTTCTCGGCACTGTTTGGTTGCCGAGAAAGAAAGAAGAGAAAAAGATATGATAGAGAGCAGAGCCGACGACGCAGCACCGACGATGATAACGTCGGCGGCGTTAGCAGATGTACATTATTCGGGCCGCCGCCGTTGCAGTTCACCGCCTCAGTTCGCGCCTCTCCAGCTGCCTTTTTCTTCGCGGCGATGAAGCTATAAATCGCAACGATGAGCGCGAAAACTGAGACGACGATCGCTCCCAACGCGTACTGATCCAAAGCCACCGCCACCGATGAACGTCCGAGCCCAAGCAAATGCCCAATCTCGTGCACAGCCACCGACTCGAGATCGATTGCCGTGAGCGACATGGACGACGGCGTTGAAGAAGAAGAAGTAGGCAGAGGTAATGGGAACGATGGTCTTCGCTGGCAACGCATTAATCGATGTGGGATTAACATCGACCAATGTTGAAGATCGGAGCATTAATCGCGAGCGGCGTGGACCTTTGGACGTCGTTGTCGACGACCCACGGCTCGGCGGCGTCTAATTTCTTATGCTTTTTTCGGGTTACAACTGTGAGATTCTGAGAAAAATTTTGTGGCTTTAATTTCTGTTTGGGTACTTTGAAAATGGAGGAAAAGGGAAAGGAATTGAAATTTGAGTATTTTGTATTGTGTAGTTACACTTTTTGAAAGAGAAAAGAGTTTGTTTTTGGTGGCTTTTCCGGTTCTGAATTTCAAAAAGTTTAGCTTAAATTTTTTTTTGGATAAGAGCTTTAAATTATTTATTTTCTCATCAAACAAAAAAAAATTATTTATATAATCAAGTTTGTAATTTTGTTAATTTAGAAAGGGTAAATTGGAGAATTCATTTAGTTAATAATTTATTTACTCTACTCTCCCTCCAAATCTCTTCAATTTGGGGGAATTAAAAATAAGGGGTTAGAGGTAGTTGAAACCCCTCCAAACCCCTCCCCCTCCTTTCTTAAAAAATTTCCAAACAAGGAATTTAAATTCCTCTCCCTCCCTCTACTCTACTCCCCCTCCTGTTTTAAGCATCCAAACAGGCCATTAGAGTTAGGGGACAAAAGTATAAACAATTTTTTTTCCTTGAAACTCTAAGTAAGCATTCATTTAGAAGAGAAATGTTATGTCTATAATATTTTCACAACAGATTATAAGTGATAAGTTATTATTAGTTGTTATAAGTGGGAAAAAAAAGTAATTTAAGTTGTGGATTCAAATTATAACCAATAACAACTAATCGCATATGATTTGTTGTGAAAATATTATGAAAATGTTGTGGACATAGCACTTTTCAATTTAGAAAGTTAAGCTTTTTTTTTTTTTTTAAACTTTTTTTTGAGTGTCTTGTGTGTTATCAAAGGTGTGTGTGGGTGTTTACTTAGACCAGTTAAAATTAGCTTAGGGATTTTTTTATTTTTTGTTTGTGTATTGCGTGGTTTGTTTTGGGGTGTTGTTTGGACTTAAGTTTGTTATTGGTAAATTTTGTTGTTAAATTTATTTTAGATTTTATTGAGAGATAAAAATGCAAACTTATTGAAATAAATTGCTAAATTTAATACATACATATATAATATATATATTAAAAAAAATTTGAATAAATTTGGGTGGCCACTGTCCCTAAGTCCAACTAGAGTTCCGTCACTGCTTCTAGCCATGATAATCAGTACTCAGATTTCAATGTTGTTAAAAGACTTCTTTCTACAATGTAAATTAAGTAATTAACTCAAGATGTAGTTCCAATTTGTGGGATTAGTTGGAACACTTTATAAAAAGTTGAAGCCGACTAGCATTTGTTTCAGAAAATTTAGAGATGGTTTAGGAGCCTTGTTTAGATACATGTTTTTAGTTTTTAAATAAAATTATAAGCATTTTTATACACTTTCCCATTCACATATATTTTCACACATATTTTTAAATAATAAAACATATGTATTAAACACTCCATTGCTCTGCGTGAGGACTTGTTTGGGACTGCCATAATTTCAAGGGAGCAGAAAAGTCAGGGAGTAGTTGGGTGTTGGGAATCTTTTTATGAAAAGTTAAAGCAGACTTTATTAATTGGTTCGTAGTACTGGCTCTCTTCCAAGAAATTAAAGGCTTTATTAATTGACCCACTAAATGTTGGAAGCATTTAAAGAAGCCCAACCAGCCTTGTGTGGCCATAAATACAAACAGTAGAATCAACTTGTATTTAAAAATTTTCATTTATGGGGTTAGTCGGATAATGAACACTTTTTGAGAATTTTTTTTTTAGATTATGTTAATAGATATTTTTAATGTAAGGTCTTGTTTGAAAGAAAAGAATGAAATAGAATAAAAAGGAATGAAAATAATAATTTTAAAATATTTTTTCCTTCCTTTGTTTGAGAGTTTTAGGGTCCGTTTGGATAGAACTTATTGCTAAAAACTGAAAACATTGTAGCAAAATAATTTTTAAATATGTGAATAGTGCTGCGGGACCCATTTTGAATAAAAAATTGCTAAAAAAGTACGTGAACAGTGCGTACATAGTGCGCGCAAGGTGCGCACACTGCGCACTTGTCCCCCCGCAACAGGAAAAAAAAAAAAGCAAAACGTGAACACAGCAAATATAAGCTGGATCCAAACCCTCTTTTAATGGAGAGAATGGAAAGTTCATTCCCTTATTTGAGAGTTTAAATATGAGGGAATGAAATAGATATGAGGGAACACTCATTTCTCTCTATTCCCTTAAAATTTCAAATTTTCATTCCCCCAAAATTGGGAGGAATGAGAGGGAATGGAATTAGATTTAATGATTTTTTAACTAAAACTCTTAAAATACCCCTATATATTCAACATTTTATTTTAAAATATGGATCTAATAGTAATTGTGGGGGTAAAGTAGATAAAATATTTATTTGGGCCTTGGGCCTGATTTGGCGGTGTAAGTCTGTCTGAGCAGAACTTTTGAAGCCCACAAGCCAGTGCACACTACAAGAGGTGGAGGAGTCGTCCGAGGAAGAGTACCTCTTCGGACGGGCCCAGTAAAGGCCATGGGACATACCAAGGGGTTTAGAGACGGAATTCCGGAAGATCTATTGGGTAAAGGCGTGATCCACACAGTGGTTGGAAGGAAGAACGTGTGAGAAATATTAGAGGAGAAAAAGCTGATACCACCACATTAAAGACCCTGCACCTACCTCCCTGGCCGCATTAATGGGAAAATGACCTCTGAGTAGTGAGGTTCAGCTTTCCAGCTGGTATTTGGAGGTTTAAAGAAGGTGCTGGATGGGATAAATATCTGGGGAAGAGATTGGTAATACACGTGGAAGAAAGAAGGAAGAAGAAGATGGATACAAGAGAAGAAGAGAGATATAAAAGAGAGGGGAGGGCAGAAGGAAAAGGGGATCGGATACTGGAACTGTATTTGTAATATTGTTCTTAAAAGAAAGAAAGACAACACAAGTTGTCCTCGGCTTATGTCCGAGGAGAGATTTTTTGTTATTCTTAGCTATTAAACACACGGATAACGGCTAGATTCCTTTTTCCAACATTCACAGTCTAGGTTTCAAGCTCACACTCTACAAATTTTTATTGTATAAGATCCTTTAGGCCTGAGTCCACCTAGCGATTGGACCGGGTACAATTGTGCACCTACAGTAATATTGTCATAAAATGATTCTATTCCATTCCCTCCATGTTGCTCCAAAACAAGATTACTTCATTCCATTCATTTTCATTCATTTCCATTTCTTTATTTTAAAACATCCAATCAAGGTTACTTAATTTCATTCCATTCCATTCTTTTCTCTACTTAAATACATTCCATTCCATTCATTTTCATTCTCTTATAATCATTCCATTTCATTCCATTCCCTTATGAACTCCCAAACGGAGCATAATTGTTAACAAACTGTTTTAGAAAAGTTTTGACATTATTTTTATAGAAAATAGAAAAAATTGTCAAAATATTAAAAATTTTCTAAAATGGTTTACTAATAAATACCCTTAGAGCATCTATTAATATTTTTCTTTGAGCAAGATTTAGGTACAATACTTAAGTACTGTTCTTTAGGTTCCTCTTTTAAGATTCTAGCATGTGCATTTTGCGGTTTTCGCTGTTGACATCTCTGATTCACGAGGTCAAATAATGATACAAACTGAAATCCTTTATAAATTAATAACACAAAATCTCACTTCTTCTTTTTTTAAAAATATTTGTAACACTCTATGTGGTATTTTAACCTTGAATCGAATTCTATTAGGAGCCTAAATTAATGTTAAATAATGGATTAGATGCTATATAAAATGATACCCAAACATTCTCTAATCTTGACAGGAACTTACAAGAAAACTATTATAAAATTCGCAAGAATGATTAGTTGTTAGAATGAAAGGCAACATTTATTTATTTGTATATTTGGTGCAGAGTAAATATTCACAAGATGATAGCGTAGGCCGTAGAGGGATGTATATAATAAATAATAATTAATCATCTCCCAAAAGATAAAAATGAAGTATGAATACTCACTCTATTTTGCTTCAAGATTAGGAAGATCCCTAACAAGTTCAAATGAACTCCTTCTACGCCAAGTATTGGTTTGGGGATTCCTCCGAAGGTTCATTGAGCTTCCCTACCCTCACCAATTGGCCTTGGTGATCTCGTAGGGTTCTACAATCCTTGGTAATATGCCCTCTATTCTTGTGTTAGTGGCAATAGAGGCATTGGTTTCTCCTGGATAAGTCACCACCCATCTTATTGGGGCACTTAAAATAAGGCTCATTCTTAATTTTCTCCAGTATTTGATACACTAGCTCCTTAAACAAAGAGTTGATCGACTGAGCTCCCGCGGAAGACGGTTGATTAGAAAACTCCCCTCAGGGGCGATTACCCTGGTATCCCCCCCCCCCGAGTGTCCCTCTTCTCCGAGAACATCTTAGCCTTACCCTTTCCCTGTATCTAGTCCTCCTCCACCCGCTTATACTTATCTATGCGCTCCATAAGTTGGCGCATGTTCAAGGCGGACTTCATCATCAACAACTTTCTCAACTCGTGCTCGGCAAGGAGCCCAACTTTAAAAGTCCTCAGGGCCACGTCCTCAAAGTCTTCATCGATCTCATTATATGTTTCCCAATACCTGTCTGAGTAGGTCTTGAGTGTCTCTCCTTCCCTCATAGCCATAAACAGAAAAGAATCTAATGGGTTGGGGACTCTGCTACATGTTATGAATCTAGCCCTGAATGCCTTCGTTAGCTCCTCGAAAGACACCACTGATCCTTCCTTTAAGGCATCAAATGAATGCATAGCCACAGGCCCAAGACTAGAGGAGAACACCTTGCATATAAGAGCCTTATTGTTGGCATGGACCGCCATCTTCTAATTAAAGTAGCTGACGTGCTCCACGGGATCAGTTCTCCCATTGTAAATGGCAAACGTTGGCTGAGAAAACCGGTGAGGAAGCTTGGCCTTGTTAATCCTCCTGACGAAGGGTGACTTAGAAATCTGCTATAAGGCCTTACTTATTGCATCATTCCCCATGCCACGGTGAGAAGGCCTTCTCTCATGCTTATTACTACTCTTCTCCCACTTGTCCTAGCACGAAGAGACTGAAAAGGACACACTAGATGGAGTTCTAGACCTGCGATGATATGAACGGTCCCTACTTCCCCCAAAACCATCGCTTGGTGGGGAGGATGGACTTCTCCTATCACGCTCCCTGTGCCTCAGCCTGGTATGCAAGCGATCTATTTCCCGCTACAACTTCTGTGTCTCCCGATCATGTGAGACATGACTCCTAGTCCCTGAATGACTCCGCTCAACATGCTCAGTATGGTAAGACTCCACCGTAACACTTGGCGTATGTTATCTATCCCACCTTTGGTCCAAGTTAACGAACTGGTTCTCCCCTTGCAAGCCAACTGATTCCTTCCTATCTTGGCCCACGTTAGCCATAAACACTCAAGACGAATCCACAACACTTTGTTGTTTCCCACAGGCGCCGATTGTAAGGACCAAGATTTCTACTAGCCCAAGCCCACTTAAAACAATGAGTTTGAGCAGTTCAACTTAGGCCCAAATCAATAAATTTGTAATAGAGGGAATCGTACAACAAGAGAGGGTTTAGCCCAAAGATGAGAATAAGGAATGAAGGCTTTGCTTTATAGAATATGTAAGTCAGTGTATTAATACAAGCTTGCCCGAGGAGGCCAATATTACACAAAAAAAATATATTGTTCATGTTCTTCTCTCATTGTTCTTCTTTTTCTGCTACTTGTGTCAGGATCCTCTTCTTTGGAAACTTTCTTTTCCTTATATACTCTCCCCTATTTCACATCTTGACCATCCATCCCTACCTATTCAGCCTCCTTTCATGACACTTGTCTCTTTCTACATTTGAAGAAGGTGGTGGAATGAGTCTATTTAGTTGTGACTTGCACTGTTCAGGTCACTTCCTCATTAATGCAGTTGATAAAACTGTTGTCCACTATTTAATGTGGAGGCTACAGGCTACCCCAAATTAGAGACTTCCCCTATGATCTCTGATTCTCTCTCATCAGATTTCTCCTCCCACTTGCAACGCCTCAAAGTCCTTATGACTTTTCTCTTTCTCTCCCCAGGCAAGCTTCCTCCTCGGGCCTATAGCCCGTGGCATCCCCTACCCATACTACAACTCTTCAACTTCATCCTTGGTCATCAGGCACCCACATATGTGTTATTAACAAATTGTCAATCAATTTAATTTTCTTATAACATAATCAATCTCTAGAGTATCTTCTCAAATTAATTTTATTAAAGATATTATTACAGCTTCACTTAATAATATGATCTACTGTATAAGAGACTAAGTTACAAAAATTAAAAACTCAAATTGTTGGAGAATTGATGGTCAATGATTAATTATTCGGCACACTCATACAATTTTCTTTTTGAAACAATTTAGGGTTTTAATTAGATTGAATTTCTATGGACTCAATATTTTTTAGGGCCTTTTTAGAGGTTAGAGAAAGAATGTAAAACTTATTTATATTTTTCCTTTAATTAAAAAAAAAATCATTTATCAAAATCTAGGGATAATTTTAACATTTTGGGTGGGGCTTTTTTTTCCCCTTATAATGAAAGGTCTTGGATCCCTTATATAAAGGGCATTCGGCCTAAACCTAAGTGATCTAGACTTAAGAATTTTTATTTTATGTGACCACACTCATGTGAGAGGGGTTATACATAATACCCTCTAGACCTACCAACTTGAGTTGAAAAAAAAAACTATGACAATATCATTAAAAGCGCAGATGAACATGAATATTTATGACATTATGACTCTCTTTAATCTTCAATTTTTCATCATTGTATCTATTTTGAAATTCAAAAGAATATTCCTATCATGTTATGAAGGGAATGGTTTTGACTTTTCTGATAGATTTACTGATAGAACACATATAAAACTATTCTCACATTTTACTAAAATTGTCAAACCTCAAAAGCTTTAAAAATGTTTATGGATAAAACTAAATTGAAGCTTATAGGATAAAGTTCTACAATTCATATATTGTTCATGATTATATAAATCCAAAACTTTAAGGCACTATTTATTATATAATGCCGAACACTCATGACATATTCACGTTTTAATTGTTTTAAACCGGACTGGATTGGCTAGTTCACCGATTCAACTGGGAACTAAACCTAAAACCAATCTAGGAAAAATCGGACTCATTCCCGGTTTTTTTATTGTTCTGATTTTTAAAACTTAAGTTTTAACTCACTTCCATAAAAGTGCTTAAACTTTTTCTAACAGCAATCCTGTTCCACCTCATACATCCACCAATGATCCCAAGCAATCAAACCCATTCTTGTATTCTTCTAGGACCACCCCCATCACAATCTTAGCCGAACATGCCATGGCATCATTGAAGATCTTATTGAATTCAGGATTTTTTGATGCAAAGTCCCATATCTCACAGCCATGAGCCTTCTTAAAGGCAATACCACCTTCTTTGACACATTGGCTAAGGTAATGCCATGGTGCCAATTGCCATGGATGGTTCTCCATTAATACCATTGGCGCTAGGCTTAGTTCAGCATCATGCAAAAGCCATTTTGATGCAGGGGTCAATCCATAGAGAGTATCCCCACCATCTGATGGATTATGTGCTGTTAAGATCTTTTTACGGACTAGTGATCTCATTATACGTGCGAGGTATGGAATATCAAGAGAAGGGGAGTTAATTATTCCGGCTGCTATTTGGCTCAAAGTAATCGGACCACCGTGAGAGTTTATAATGTCAGCAATGCGGAGCTCCACAGCATATTTCAATGCCATGGAGTCTGCAAAGCCAAATAAATGTTGCCAAATTTTTGCTTGGCCTTCGAGCAATGCCCGAGCTTCTTTTGTTTCCATTCTCTCTCTCTCTCTCTCTCTCTCTCACACACACACACACACACAAACGAAGATTTTGAGCAAGTTGGTGAAGTGAAAGGCAAGTAGGCAACGCATGTAGATATTTAATGAAAGCAAGGGTGCTAGAGCCAACTCAGCCTATCCCTTTCTCAACTTTTGATTCTGTATGATAATAAATGTACAATACCATGAAGAAGTTGGCTTAGTAGAAGTTGCCTCTTCTAGTTTTACTGCTCCAGCTGTGTACTTCCTTATGGGTAATTATTAGGTATTTTCAGAGTACTATAAATGTGTATTTTCTCCTCTCACATAACTGTGACTTCCTCTAATTAAATTTATATTGGGATCCACAATTCATGTGAGAGGAGGGAGTACGCATTTATGGTACGCCCGGAGTATTCAATAATTTTCCATTACAAATAACAATTGCAGTTCACTTATGTAAAAATTTTAACTTTTTTATTTTCCTAATCATTTTAATGTCTTTCTCTTGATGATTTTTTTTTTTTTTGAGAAACTTTTCTCTAAGAATTTGATCATCACCAATATCATCGTGGTCGTCATCATCATCAATTGTTGATGTTAATTAGAAATTTTCCTTTACAAAAATTATGATTAGTAGAAAAAAATTGACAAGGTAACCTTAACAATATAGTTAGGTCATTTTTTGGAATTTAGACCAAAATAACAATTTTTAAAATAGTTTATTCAAACTCTTACAATGACTTCAAAATTAAAAAACACAATTTTTTACATTTTTACCAAATGCTTATTTGTAGTTTTAATATTGTATTTTCAAAATGCTATTTTTCAAATCGCACTTTGTAAAACAATCTATCTAAACGAATTCCATGTAATACGTTGGTATTGCTGTTGAAGTAGAACATCTTTCGTTAATATATATATATATATTTACACACAAGCGTGGTTATAACTGAATTACTAGGTAAGTGAATTTGGGTTATAGCACATTACACCGAATCTACATCCGTCTAAATTTCCTTGTTTGTGTTCTTGACAAGAATCTTTACCTTAGATTGGATGGGGTCCTTCGATTTCGTTTAAATGTTGCAGCAACTGTCCTTTTTGTATCTTGTGAGCATTATTGGTTGGAGGTCTTGTTAAGGATCGGTTTGGATGGAGTTGAAAATTGAAAATTGAAAACTGAAAACACTGTAGTAAAATAAAGTAGGTGGGGTCTCGTAAACAGTGCTAAATAGTATGCAAACAGTGACAAACAATATATGAACAGTAAATCCTGTCTCCTAAACATGTGCAGCAGAAGGGAAAAAAGAAAAGAAAAGAAAAAACGCTGAAGTTGCAAACGCCCCTTTTTTTATCGGTATCTAAACCCGTCCTAAAAGTCAAGCATCGCTTCTCTCTCTTTCTCTAGAAAATACCTCTAAAAACTTTTATGTAAAAGTAAAACTCGGCCACAAATTTTTGTAATAGTCTAAAAGCTGTCATGGGAAGCTTCAATCTCCGTTACTTAACCGACCTCATGCCTGTATAAATAGGAACCTTTTGGTTCCCACTTGTGATATGAGACTCCTGAAGTATAGTGTGAGACTAGTGAGATATGTGAGAGACTTGTGACGTGTGTGAACCGACGTGATGTGACGTGAAAAGTTAGGTGAAGTAAAGTGTATGAGGTGAGGTCACGTCACCTCGCTTCACACACGTCACATAAAGATGAAAATTATATATTGCACTTAGAGCATCCACAGCAGTGGAGCTAAATAGCTATATTGCTATTTTAGCTCCACTTAAACCCCAAAATCCCTCCTGCAGCAGTGGAGGCAAAGCTAAAAAATTTTAGCTTTGTGCTACAGTGCTCATGTATCAATACATGAGCACTGTAGTTGAGAGTTATAAAAAAAAACAAGAATTTTTTATTCGGGCCCCGATTAAAATAATTCAAACAAAACGCCTCTTTCTCTCTCTCTCTCTCAGTCACTCTCATCTCTGTGTGCACTGAAGCTTTCAACACTCTCAACTCTCATCTCTTCTCTTTCAACTCTCTCAACTCACTCAAGCTCACCGCCGCCGGCCCGTCACCGACCCACCAGCTGAGACCCACGCCGTCCGAAGCTCTCAACTCTCTCAAGCTCACCGTCACCAACCCACCAGCTGAGACCCACCGCCGATCAACCCTCTCAACC
Source organism: Castanea sativa (assembly GCF_040712315.1). NCBI lineage: Eukaryota > Viridiplantae > Streptophyta > Magnoliopsida > Fagales > Fagaceae > Castanea > Castanea sativa. The sequence goes on along the minus strand of NC_134024.1, from coordinate 16,967,505 downwards.
TCAGACCCGCTCCGTCCCAAGCTCTCAAATCCACACCGTCACCAACCCTCCAAGCCGCCGATTAGCTCAGACCCACGCCGCCGATCCTTATGAGTTTGATCTGAATTTTTGGTTGAGTTTGACCGCCGATCCTTCTAAGCTCACCGCCGATCCTTCTGGGTTTTGCTCCATTTTTTTTTCCTTTCTTTTATCACCGTGCCTCTCTCTGTCTCTCATTCACTTTCAGAAAGAAAAGTTCAGAGGATTGAAGAAATGAAGCAAACAAAGAGGAAAAAAAAAACGTGTATTTGGATGAAACCAACAAATAAGAAAAATAAAATAAAGAATAATAAGAAATTAAAATTAAGTAATGTTTTATAATATTTTTGTAATAAATTTTAAGCGGTAGATTATTACTATTTAATATTGGTGAGAAAAAAATAATTTTTTTGATGGTGGCGGTTGCAGTGGTGGTGGCAGTTGCAATGGCGGTGGTGGTAGTGACAGTGGTGATGACAGTGGCTGTGATTGTTGTTTATTGTAGAGAATATATTATTCTATTATGTGGCGGCGGTGGTGGCGGTGACGGTGGGCGGCGGTAGCGATTGCGGTGGCGGTGGAAGAGTCAGTGGCGGTGGCGGTGGCGGTAGTGGTAGTGATAGTGGTTGCGGTTGGTTGTGATTGTTATTTATTGTAATGAATATATTATTTTATTGTAGTAGATATATTATTTTATTGTGAGGTTTATATTATTTTATTGTGTTGAAAGTTAAAATAGATCCACTGCTGCAGCATGTTTTGTAAAATGTATAGGTAAAATAGATAAAGTAACTTTTTGTGAAGCTAAAAAGCTAAATTTTTAGCTCCACTGCTGTGGATGCTCTTAGTAGCAGTGGAAAAAGAGTAGCATCTTTTATGGCTTCTTTGAGAAATTGCTATTCGTTATTGACTTATTTCCTACTTGCTGCTTTGGGCCTTTGGCAACAAGTCCTTTTTTGTTGAATTCTGTGTCATTTTTTACGGTTTCTTTGAGAAATTGCTACCGAGCGTACGTTGACTTCTGTTTTATGACGTTGTTTGTCCACTCTAATGGCCTGTCTGGAAGTTTAGAGAGGGAGGAGAGTAGATGAGAGGAGAGTAGTGGGGAGGAAAGTAGAGCGAAATGATTACCCTCCACCTTGTTTGGATGTTTTTAAAATTAGTAAGGGAGAAGGGAGTAATTAGCCCTTCCCCTTGTTTGGATGTTTTTAAAATTGGGATGGAGAGGAGAGGAAATGATTAAATAGACAAATTTACCCATATTTGAAAATAAATTGCAACATTGGTCTATGATTAATTGGTTTGTAATTTTGTTAATTTAAAAAGGGTAAATTGGAGAATTCATTTGGTCAATAATTTATCTACTCTACTCTCCCTCCAAATCTCTCCAATTTGGGGGAATTAAAAATGAGGGGTTAAAGGTAGTTGAAACCCCCCCAAACCCCTCCAAATCCCTCCTCCTCCTTCCTTAAAAAACTTCCAAACAAGGGATTTAAATTACTCTCCCTCCCTTTACTCTACTCTCCCTCCTTTTTTAAATATCCAAACAGGCCATAAGAGCAAGTGGACATATATCTCCGTGAACCCAGGGCAATTCCACAAAATTATTTACGAACAGCTCGAGCTTCGTTTGTTAGCTAATAATTCTATGGTTAGGCTATACTATTAAATGGGTCAAGCTCAAACATAATATTAAAATTTTATTTATAATTTATTGATAATATAAACAACCTATTCCTAATAAAAATTTTAGATTTGTAAATGGTGAAAAATTTTGTCATAGTTTGGCTCTATATGAGAAAATAAAAAGTTAATTAAATAATTCGTGAATAAGCTCAAGTTTGTTTGATGAAAAGTTTTGAGCTCGGCTCTTGATTGAAATAAAACTACCCTAAGTTGTTAAAACTCAACTCTACTCAACTTCTCTTATTTATAAATCTAGTTAGAGTAAATAGAAATTTTGAACCTAAATGATCAAATAGAAACTTAATCCAACATGAAGGGAATGTAAAGAGCAAATATGAAAATAAAATGAAATAAGAAATTCAAAATAAAAATTTTAAGGGCCTGTTTGGTAAGAGTATTTAAATATAGTAATTTGTTTTGCAATCCATAAAAAGATGGGTCCCATACTTAAATCTATTGTTTGGCTAATATTTTTTAAGTTCATATTGTTAAAAACTGCATCCTATTTTCGTGATTTAGAACAAAATTATGAAAACGGCTAGGGAGTGTTTTCAAGTACAAAAAATGCTTTTAATGACATATTTGTAAATAAATTAAAAACAATAGACCCCACATATTTAGCCAAACTCTTTTATCTCTTAAATTAAAGAGCTTATCTTTCTCACAAAAAGAATCTTCACACTTCAAATTTGAAACTCATCATTAAAAAATAAGGTATATGATGAGCTCTATTCTCTTATCATTATCCAAAAAAAAAGTATTCTACAAGTTCTACACATTAATTTTTATAAATATATATATTTTTTTAAATCTCTAAAATAGAAATAGTCTCCCATACAATTAAATTTTGTTTTTAGTATTTTGAAAATTATTCTTAAAAGTGGGAGCTAAACACGTATAATATAAAAATTCTTTTCTGAAACATATTTCTAAGTTCAATTTTTTTGAAAATTTTTTTTATACGGTTTTCAAAACAAAAACAAAAATCATCCTACCTGTAGGTGCACAATTGTACCCGGTCTAATCGCTAGGTGGACTTAGGCCCAAAGGGTCTTATACAATAAAAATTGTAGAGTGTGAGCTTGAAACTTAGACTGTGAATGTTGGAAAAAAGAATCTAGCCGTTATCCGCGTGTTTAATAGCTGAGAATAGCAAAGAATCTCTCCTCAGACATAAGCCGAGGACAACTTGTGTTGTCTTTCTTTCTTTTAAGAACAATATTACAAATACAGTTCCAGTATCCGATCCCCTTTTCCTTCTGCCCTCCCCTCTCTTTTATATCTCTCTTCTTCTCTTGTATCCATCTTCTTCTTCCCTCTTTCTTCCACGTGTACTACCAATCTCTTCCCCAGATATTTGTCCCATCCAGCGCCTTCTTTAAACCTCCAAATACCAGCTGGAAAGCTGAACCTCACTGCTCAGAGGTCATTTCCCCATTAACACGGCCAGGGAGGCAGGTGCAGGGTCTTTAATGTGGTGGTAGCAGCTTTTTCTCCTCTAATATTTCTCACACGTTCTTCCTTCCAACCACTGTGTGGATCACGCCTTTACACAATAGATCTTCCGGAATTCCGTCTTTAAACCCCTTGGTATGTCCCATGACCTTTACTGGGCCCGTCCGAAGAGGTACTCTTCCTCAGACGACTCCTCCACCTCTCGTAGGGTGCACTGGCTTGTGGGCTTCAAAAGTTCTGCTCGGACAGACTTACATCGCCAAATCAGGCCCAAGGCCCAAATAAATATTTTATCTACTTTACCCCCACAATAGCTCCTCAAAACTTCATTTTTCTTTCCATTCGATGAGAGAAATGGAGTTTTGATCCAACGGTAGAACCTCCACATGCTCCACGAATTGCCACATGTGTAAGAGTCAGTCTGCTTCTTTTAAACCGCCCCTGACGCTTCGAAACCCGCAACATCTGCATTAATGACTACGAGTTACATCTTGTTCCCCACGTTCAACGGCAAGATTCGCATCTAACGGCCCAGGTTTTTTTCTAAAAATTTGGGCGGGATAATTCTGATTCGAGGCCGCCTTCCACAGGCCAACACGCCTAGGGAACCAAACTTCACTCTAACCTTTCAGAAATTAATCAAATCTAAAAATCGCTCATTCTCTTTCCTCTCAAGAAGCTGGTAAAGAATCGTCTAGGCATTTCCCGTAAGTTCTCAATCCTCTTTATTCATTCCTCTTCAGCTATTGTCCTCGAATACCAATTACATCCTTTCCCTTTCCAAACACTTGTTCTTACTCCCACCAAATGGGTAGATTTAAGTGTTTAGTAGATACCGACGTCGGTATGGAGGGTTTTTGGGCCAAGTACCATATCCCCCCAAACGTAGGCCTAAGGTATTGCCCTGCAGAAGCCATAGGTAACGCTAGGACAGAGGGAGAAGTGATTATTCCCATTATCGCCTTTCTAGAGGGTGGGATGACCCTTCTTATGAGAAATGTAACCAGCGAATACCTACGCAACCATAGATTATGCCCAGACCAATGTACACCCAGTGTGTTCAGAATCCTAGGTTGCGTCGACGCTTTAAACGAGCAAATGGATCTGAACCTCACATGGCACGACGTCGTTTATATGTATGAGTGCCATAAGCTTAAAGACGTAGGGTATTATCTTAAATCCAGATCTAGCATTGTTAGGCTAATATCCTGCCTTCCCAAATCCAACAAAGGTATGAAAGACGACTATCTCATCGCCTTGGGAAACTGGTCTGACGGTCCTCATTGCCCAGTCAAGTGGGGAGACCTATAATCTTCACCATTTCTGGTTATACCGTTCATTATTATCCTTGTAGTTGATATTCGCTGCTGACCTAACTATACTTGTCTATTTGAATGTTTTTGTAGACAAACAGCACGTACGGCCCTGTCTGAGCCTTTGCAGCATCGCAGACCTCAATCGTGTTCTTCGATCCAAAGTATTTGTTAGCAAAGACTTGCAAGTGAGGGCAGCCCATCTGATATTAGGATACGATCCTTTATCAGACGACTTCCAAGAGATTGGCAACGCGTTCACCGCAGGAGATCAAAGACGCAAAAGGATAGATATTTCAAGACAAGGCTTCCTTTCTGTCCACGAACTCCCAGACGACCCCTTCGTCATCCTATACTCCCATCCCATCACAGCAGTTCCTTTCTCGGCACACTCCCAAACAACAGCCATCCGAGAAGAACCTGTGTCCTCGCAACAATCCCTAGACGAGGAAATTAATCAGTTTCGCCTTAAAGAAGCTGAGAGACCTCAAGAGGATCACCTTGCCATCCTCTCGGACGAAGAACAGGTGCCTGCAGAAACTTCCGGTATAAAGGGTTTAATGATAGCACAGCCCGACTCCAGCTCCGAGGAAGACGACATGTCGACCCTTAGAAAGCTGATAAATAGGAAGGGCACACAGGCTTCCAAGAAAGGCGCGGTTGGGTTGCAACCCCCTCCCCTTCTGCCACCACCCCCTCCTCCCACTGATCCTAAGATCCCCATCTCGAAACCTAAGAAGAAGAGGAAGAAGGAGGCCGAGGAGGCAGATATGGAAAGGCAAAAGAAGCTTAAGCAACAACCGCAGCAATAGAAAGCAAGCAAGGGTAAGTCGCGTGCTTCCTCAGTAGAGAGCGGGGAAAGCCGTGAACTGGTTGAGGTACGCCGTACACAAACCAACTGGTCTCCTACACTGAAGCTAGATGGGGCCCCAATCTCCTGCCAGTCCAGCATCAGGGCATTCCAACAAGGATACGCTCATCACTTGGGGGAGGCTTTGGAGCGGCCTCTTCTCCTGCCAAAGGACATGGAAGCCCTAGACAAGATGACTCAGCCACATCTTTTTCTCTCCCTCAAAAGGGACTTGGCTTTGGTGAGTGTCCCGCATTTACCTCCATCTTTTTCATTACACTTTAGCGAAAAAATCGTTCACATGTACTTTGAATTTGCTTCAACAATAATACATTTATTTTAATACTTTAACGCAGGCCATACAAGAAGTCTTTGCTGTAGAAAAGTGGGTGGAAGACTCTCGGAAGAAGGCTACAGCTGAACTTGAGGTCAGATAGGAGACCGAGAAGACCTTAGGCCAAGCCCTTGCGGAGAATGAGAACCTAACCAGGCAGTTGGCAGAGGAGAAGAGGGAGAGAAATGGTGCCGAGGCCAGCCTTAAAACGATCAAAACTCAAGTGGAGGGGCAACGCAAACTTCTGCGTCAAAGGGACGAGGACTTGTCTAAAGCTCAGCAAGAAAACTCTACCTTAAATAAAGAGCTCGCCCAAGTGAAGGAAGAGGTTCACAACCTCAAGGAAACCATGGAGGCTGCCAAGAAGGCTGCTTACAATGAAGGGGTCGAGGCAACAGAAGATCGTCTGACGGAGGAGTTGGTAGAGTTATGCAGGGAGTATTGCCAACAAGTGTGGGCAAAAGCTCTGAATGTGGCAGGGATTCTCACGACTTCCGAGTTGAGGAAACCTGAGAATATTTGGCTTCCTCAGGACATCCAAGTGCTCAAAGAGCTTCCTCCTGTCACACCTACCCACGAGACAGCGCTTTCAACGCATCCATCCATCATTCAAGAGCCCATTCTAACTCTTAAAGAACCTGCTGGTTCTGACAAAAAGAAGGAACAAGGCGACGAAGCCGAGAAGCCTCCGAGCAAGGATGCCGAGCCCAATATTCCTCCACCAGTGGCAAAAGACAAAGGGAAACAAGTCCAGACCTCATTCGAAGCGGCGCTAAAACAAACAGAGGAGGACAGCAAAGCAGAAGGGGCTGCCAGCACATCCAAGCAGGACCCCCCCCCCACCAAGGCTTAAGGCTTAGGCCACTTAGGACCCCTTTTCCTTATTTGATGATTTTTTTGTATTAGGACTTTCATTTTAACCTTTTTATTTCAAAACTTTATTTCCAATGTATCCATTGACAAATATTAAAGGGAAGTTTGAAAGGTTGCTATTCAACTGGTTTTCAATCTTTTAGTAGGAAAATACTAATTCGCTTCACCTTAATGCACAATGAAGTCTTTACAACACCTCAAACACTACTAGGCCCCCATAAAAGTACATTCATTTTATCAATCTTATTCATCAGCAGATAAATCATGCATCGAAACTGTAATATATGAAGTACAACAACACACGGTCCGAGACTTAACTTAAAATTTAGTTAGGGGCACAAAGTAAACAATTAAACTTACCATGGTTCATCGGTACGTCAGTTTCCACGAGTCATGTAACCACAAGGCATGGTTTGTATTGGGTGCTTAGAATGATGGAACGAAGTGTTAATTTCTCCAAAGTAGAAGGTCCGAGGACCCGACGTAACTAAGGTTCTATTTAACATCTAACAAGATATCAATTTTCACGAGGTATGTGGTCCGAGGACCATGTATGACCAAGTTTCTGTTTGATGTTTAGAATAACGAATTGAAATGTTAATTTCTCTAAAATAGAAGGTCTGAGGACCCGACGTAACTAAGGTTCTGTTTAATATCTAACAAGATATCAATTTCCACGAGATATGTGGTCCGAGGACCATGCATGACCAAGTTTCTATTTGATGTTTAGAATAACGAATTGAAATGTTAATTTCTCCAAAGTAGAAGGTCTAAGGACTCGACGTAACTAAGGTTCTGTTTAATATCTAACAAGATATCAATTTCTACGGGGTATGTAGTCCGAGGACCATGCATGACCAAGTTTCTGTTTGATGTTCAGAATAACGAATTGAAATGTTGCATAATGATAACTGAACAACAAATGGCAAAAGTGCCTTTCATTAATAGTAATATCTTCGTAGGTTATTTACATTCCAAGGGCATTATACAATTTTTTCATCTAGATCAGCTAAGCAATATGACCTTATACCCGCTACAGAAGTAATTCGATATGGTCCTTGCCAGGTTGGTGCTAACTTTCCCCACGCTGGATTCTTGGAAGTACCCATGACTTTCCTCAAGATCAAATCTCCAAGCACAAGTGGCCTTCGTTTCACATGAGCATCATATCCCCGTTTGAGCTTCTGCTGATAATAAGCCAGTTGTACCATGGCGGCCTCTCGCCGTTCCTTAACTAGATCCAGACTTTTCTCTAGCAAGCCATCGTTATTTCCCGGGCTGAAAGAACTCGTCCTTAATGTCGGAAACCCAGATTCCAAAGGTATCACTGTCTCAGCCCGTAAGTCATGGAGAAGGGTGTTTCTCCTGTGGATCTTCGCGGTGTAGTCTGATATGTCCACAAAATGTGTGGCAATTTTTCTATCCATCTACCCTTTGCGTCATCCAGCCTCTTCTTAAGTCCATTGACTATAACTTTGTTAACGGCCTCGACCTACCCATTTTCCTGAGGATAAGCTGGAGTGGAGTATTTATTTGTGACGCCCAAATCATTACAATACTTCCTAAAAACTTTACTATCAAATTGCACGCCATTATCAGAAATAAGTGTGTGAGGTACTCCAAATCTAGTGATAATGTTCTTCCAAATAAATTTCTTGGTGTCTACATCCCTAATATTTCATAAAGGCTCAGCTTCAACCCACTTGGTGAAGTAATCAGTTCCCATGAGTAGCCACCTTTTATTTCCCGTAGCTCTCGGGAAAGGCCCAACTATGTCCAGTCCCCATTGAGCAAATAGCCAGGGACTAGACAAAGGATTAAGGACACCACCAGGCTGATGGATGTTAGGCGCAAATCTCTGGCATTGGTCACATTTTCTCGCGTAGTTCTGGGTCTCTCTCTGCATATTGGGCCACCAATATCCCTGGGTCAGAGCTCTATGGGCTAAAGATCTCCCTCCAGTATGACTTTCGCAAATCCCCTCTTGTAATTCTTTCAAAAGTGCCTTCGTCGCTTCAAGGTGTACACACAGCAGGTATGGTCCGAAAAAGGAGCGTATATACAGCTTTTGATCCTCAGACAACCAGAATCGAGGTGCCTTTCGATGAATCTTATTTGCTTCAGACTTCTCCTTGAGCAACACATTGCTTTTTAGGAAAAAAGCTACGGGGTCCATCTAGCTAGGTCTGAGTCTTACCTGATGGATACAGATGGCATTTGCGATTGTTATAGCAAGCTTTAGCAAGTCTTCGACGATGATAATTCTAGGCAAGCCCTGAGCCGAGAATGTTGCTAGAGTAGCCAATGAGTCTGCATGTGTGTTTCCATTTCGAGAGACATGCGTCAGGATGAAAGAATCAAACTTGGATTGTAAACATTTGACCTTAGCCAGGTATTCTTGCATTCTCGGATTCCTTGTCTCTATGGTTTCCATCACCTAGCCCACGACTAACTGAGAATCCGAGGACATATGAACTTATTTTCCCCCCATTCTCTAAACCATACCCATACCAACTAAGACCACTTCATACTCAGCCTCGTTGTTAGTGGCCGAGAACGCCAATCTCAACGATTTTTCAAAGGTGATTCCTTCAGGGGATACCAAAACAAGCCCGACACTTGACCCTCTCTGATTCACCGCCCCGTCGACATATACTTTTCAGACTGGAAGCCCTTCGCATATGACCATGCCAACTGATTTTTCATCCATGTGCGACTCCTTTGCGGTTTCTTCTAATGAAGGTTCGGCGAATTCTGCCACCAAATTGGCAAGGACCTGGCCCTTCACAGAGGTACGAGGCATATATTTGATATCGAAAGCTCCCAAAATAGTTCCTCACTTGGCTACCCTCCCTGATTAATCAGCGCTTCGCAGTACCGACTTGAGAGGAAGTTAAGTCAAAACTACAACGGTGTGGGATTGAAAGTAATGAGGAAGCTTCCACGTAGCATGAACTACGGCCAGAATTGCCTTCTCTAAAAGTAGATATCGCACTTCGGCTTCATTCAAAGATTTGCTAACGTAGTAAACTGGTCTCTGTACTCCGCTATTGTCCCATATTAAAACCAGACTGACTGTATGGATAGCCACAGTTATGTATGCAAACAGGACTTCAACGATCTCTGGCCGAGACATGATGGGTGGCCAGAAAAGATACTCTTTAAGTTGATGAAAAGCCGAAGCACGTTCCTCGGTCCATTCGAATCCTTTCCACTTATTCAGCAACTGGAAAAAGGGTCTGCACCTATCAGCGGATCGAGAGATAAACCTACTGAGAGCAGCAGTCATCCCAGTCAACCTTTGAACTTCCTTTGGATTCCGAGGTAGTCGCAAGCCATGAATGGCCCTGACCTGTGCCAGATTTACCTCTATTCCTCTATGAGCCACCATGTAGCCTAGGAACTTACCAGAGCCTACCCCAAAAGAGCACTTGGAGGCATTAAGGCGCAATTTGTACTTCCTAAGCGTTTGAAATGTGTCATCCAAATCTTTCACATGCATGGGCACCGTCTTGCTCTTTACCACCATATCATCCACATATGCCTCAATAATCTTTCTAAGCTGCGACTCGAACATCTTAGTCATCATCCTTTGGTAAGTAGCCCCTACATTTTTCAAACCGAACGACATCACTTTATAGTGATAATTTCCCGTAAGAGTAATGAAGGCAGTTTTCTCCTGGTCATCCAACACCAAAGGTATTTGGCGATAGCCTTGGAAGGCATCCAAAAAAATCATCTGAGGATGCCCAACCGTGGCGTCCACCAGTTGATCGATGCGAGACATTGGAAATGAGTCTTTGGGATAGGCTTTGTTCAGGTCTGTGAAGTCCACACATACTCTCCACTTCCCGCTCTTCTTTTTTACCACAACAATATACGCCAACTATTCTGGGAAAAAACTTCTTTAATAGCCCCAGCCCTTTTGAGCTTGAGCACCTCCTCCTTGACGGCCTCGACATGTTCTTTGGAAGAACGTCAAGGTGGTTGCCTCTTGGGGACAACAGCAGGATTGACATTCAAATGATGGCAAATGAAGCTTGGGTTGACGGCCTCGACATGTTCTTTGGAAGAACGTCAAGGTGGTTGCCTTTTGGGGACAACAGCAGGATTGACATTCAAATGATGGCAAATGAAGCTTGGGTCAACCCTCAGAGCCTTGTAGGGATCCCATGCAAATACATCAATATTGCTTTTCAAAAACATCACCAATTCTACATTCTCTTGATGTGGTAGTCGTACCCCAACCTGAAAGAACCTTTCAGGGTCATCATCAATAAGAAATTTTTCCAATTCTTCACACGTTGCCTCCTCTGCTGTCACCACACCCAGCGCATCCAAAGTCGTTAATTGCTATAAGTCTTCCGCAGCCGAGGCCGAGGATTCTGGTTCGGCCTGACACAGTATTGCTACCGATATGCATTGCCTTGCTACCAATTGACTCCCCAGAATCTCCTCAATTTGTCCTCCCGACAGGAACTTTACTTTGACATGTAAAGTTGAGGAAACAGCACCCAGAGCATGCAGCCACGGTCTTGCAACGATGGTCGTATATGGGGAATAAGCGTCAACCACGATGAAATCCACATCAACTGTTTTCGGACCTGACTGTACCGGCAAACAAATTTGTCCCTTCGATATGACGGCCTTCCCTTCGAAACTTCTCAATGGTGAATCGTAAGCCGTAAGATCCTTGAGCTTTAAATTGAGCCCCCTAAACAAATCAGGGTACATAATATCCGCACCACTACCCTGATCGACCATCACCCTCTTCACATCGTAGTTCCCTATCCTTAGAGTAACCACCAGGGCGTCATCATGCGGTTGGATGGTCCCAACTTTATCTTCGTCTGAGAAGCACCTTTAATTCTTTTCGGCTTGGAGCCAGACTCCTCGATGAGAATATATGATACGGACATCACCCTAGTAGGACAGGAATCGGTCCTACCTGGGGCTACAAGGATGACATTAATCATTCCCAATGGGGGCCGAGACGAATTATTCCTCTGGTTAATCGAACCCGAATTGCTTCCTTGACCACTAGGCTGATATAAATGTTGCTTCAACTTTCCTTCATTGATCAGCTATTCCAAATGATTCCAAAGTGTCCGGCAGTTCTCAGTAGTATGGCCTACATCCTGATGGTATTGGCAAACAAGGTTCTGATTTCGCTTTGCAGGGTCCCCTGCCATCTTACTAAGCCACTTGAAATAGGGCTCCTTGCGGACTTTCTCCAATAATTGGTGTACTGGTTCTCGAAATACGATGTTAACTACTTGAGGAGTGGTTGAACCAGATTGCCTAGAGAAATCTCTCCTCGGCCAGTTATTGCTATACCTATCCGACCTGAAATCTCTTCTCTCTTGAGAGATAGCCTTTGCCTTACCCTTACCTTGTTATTGGTCTTCTTCAACCCTTTTATACTCGTCAATGCGATCCATAAGCCGACGTACACTCCGCACGGGCTTCTTGGTCAAAGATTTCCTTAAATCGTGATTAGTTGGGAGGCCTACCTTGAAAGTGTTAATCACCACTTCGTCAAAATCGCCGTCGATTTCATTAAACATCTCCCAGTATCTGTCAGAATACGTTTTCAAGGTCTCACCTTCCCTCATGACCATAGATAACAATAAGTCCAAAGGCCGAGGAACTCTGCTGCATGTAATGAATCGGGACGCAAATGCCCTAGTGAGTTCCATGAAAGAATCAACAGAACCCGCCTTCAGTTCGTTAAACCATCTCATAGCAACGAGGTCCTAGGCTAGAGGGAAAGACTTTGCACATCAAGGTCTTGTTCTGAGAGTGTACCGCCATCCTCTGATTAAAATGACTCACATGTTCAACTGGGTCCGTCCTGCCATTATAGATGGTGAAGGTGGGCTGGGTGAACTGTCATGGAAGTTTTCCCTTCTCGATCCTACGTGAGAAAGGGGACTTGGAGATCTAATGCAACGCCCTACTCATAGCGTCATTTCCTAAGCCCCTGGAGGGAAACTTTTTATGCCTACAAGCTAGAAGCTTATCCCTCTCGTAAGAGAAGGTTTCGCTAGGAGGGGTCCTGGACCTCGGACTATAACTGCTTCCCTAGGAGCCCCTAGAGGAAGGATTGGAAAGAGGTGAAGCTCGCCTTCGTCTAACACGGCGTAATTTTTTCTTAAGGTGGTCAATCTCCTTCTACATGGCCTAGAATCATCCTTATGGGTGGCTCTGCTTCCACCACGCGAATGGCTTGCACCGGGGTGTACCGTATGCACATTTCCCTCCCGATCCCTCTGACGCTCGAGACGTTCAAAATGATCTTCACGCTGGGACCCCTGAGACTCTGCGCGATGTGAATCTAAGCCTGCCATAACGCTCCAATTCCTTTAGCACTAGGTTCCCACAGACGACGCTAAGTATATGTGCACAATTGTACCCGGTCCAATCGCTAGGTGGACTCAAGCCCAAAGGGCCTTATACAATAAAAATTTGTAGAGTGTGGGCTTGAAACCTAGACTGTGGATGTTGAAAAAAGGAATCTAGCCGTTATCCGTGTGTTTAATAGATGAGAATAGCAAAGAATCTCTCCTCGGACATAAGCCGAGGACAACTTGTGTTGTTTTTCTTTCTTTTAAGAACAATATTACAAATACAGTTCCAGTATCCGATCCCCTTTTCCTTTTTCCCTCCCCTCTCTTTTATATCTCTCTTCTTCTTTTGTATCCATCTTCTTCTTCCTTCTTTCTTCCACGTGTACTACCAATCTCTTCCCCAGATATTTGTCCCATCCAGCACCTTCTTTAAACCTCCAAATAGCAACTGAAAAGCTGAACCTCACTGCTTAGAGGTCATTCTCCCATTAATGCAGCCAGAGAGGTAAGTGTAGGGTCTTTAATGTGGTGGTAGCAGCTTTTTCTCCTCTAATATTTCTCACACGTTCTTCCTTCCAACCACTGTGTGGATCACGCCTTTACCTAATAGATCTTCCGGAATTCCATCTCTAAACCCCTTGGTATGTCCCATGACCTATACTGGGCCCGTTCGAAAAGGTACTCTTCCTCGGACAACTCCTCCACCTCTCGTAGTGTGCACTGGCTTGTGAGCTTCAAAAGTTCTGCTCGGACAGACTTACACTGCCAAATCAGGCCCAAGGCCCAAATAAATATTTTATCTACTTTACCCCCACACTACCAATTAGACTTTAAAATGTAAAACTACCCAAATGAAAATAATTTCGAGTTTTAAAGACTAAAAGTGTACTTTAATATTATTATGACAAAGTTTAACTACAAAATTGGTTGAAATCTTAAGCTATAACTTTACTCAATATCTTTTTATTAGAGATAAGTTTTGACAAATCCACCATTAGATTACATCTTCTTCTTATATCCTCCATGCATGCAAAATTTCTAGAAAAATTAAAGATAAAATACAATATGGTTAAGTCTTTTTTTGGAATTTACACCAAAACAACAATTTTTAAAACAACTTATCCAAACACTTATAGTGAATTTAAAATTAAAAAAAAAAACACTTTTTCACATTTTTATCAAACATTTATTCATCAAAATATATATATATATATATATATATATTAGAGTATAAATTATTAAGTACTATTAGAGTATAATTATTTTCCTATATATTTTTAAGAAAAAAGTACACACAAGCATGGTTTTCACTGAATTATCAGATAAGTGAATTTAGGTTGTTGTACATTACACTGGATCTAAATCCATCTAAATTTCCTTGTTTGTGTCCTTGACAAGAATCTTTACTTTTCACTTAATTATTAGGTGAGTGAATTGGGGTTGCTGTACATTGCACTGCATCTAAATCCATCTAATAAATTTCCTTGTATGTGTCCTTGACAAGAATCTTTACTTTAGACTTTAGAGTGGATGGGGTCCTTCGGTTTTGTTTGGATATTGCAGTAACTGTCCTTTTTGCCTCTTATGAGCAGTAGCGGTTGAAGGCTTGACATTTGAACAACCTAGATTTGGATTCGGTGCACCATGCAATTACCCTATTAACTTTTAACAACCAATAAAATAGCATCCCAATAACTTTTTACCCTATTAGCTTTTACATTTCGCATAAAGATGATAATTATATAGTGCCCTAGATTGATTATGTTAGTAACTGTGGAAAGAGAGTAGCATTTTTTATGGCTATTCGTTATTGACTTATTTCCTAGTTGCTGCTTTGGGCCTTTGGCTGCAAGTCGTTTTGTCGAATTCTGTGTCATTTTTTATGGCTTCTTTGAGAAATTGCTACCTAGCGCACAGCGAATTTTGATTTATAACGTTGTTTGTCCACTCTAAAGAGCAAGCGGACTGTGGACATATGATATATCTCCATCTGGAGCCAGGGCAATTCCACAAAATTATTTACAAACAGCTCGAGCTTCATTTGTTTAGCTAATAATTCTATAGTTAGGCTATGCTATTAAATGGATCAAGCTTAAACATAACATTAAAATTTTATTTATAGTTTATTGATAATATAAACAATCTATTCTTAATAATAAAAAAAATTAGATTTGTGAATGGTGAAAATTTTTAGTCATGGTTTGGCTATATATGAAAAAATAATAAGTTAATCAAATAATTCTTAAATAAGTTCAAGCTTGTTTGAAAAAAAAAAGAAAAAAAAGAAAACTAGTTTTGAATATGTAATCCTGTTTAATAAAGAGCTTTGAGCTTGGCTCTTGTTTGAAATAAAACTAGCCTTAAGTTGTTAAAACTCAACTCTACTCAGCTTGCCTTGTTTATAAACCTAGTTAGACTAAATAGAAATTTTGAACTTAAATGATCATATAGAAACTTAGTATCCGTTTGAATACGGATTATATTAGGCTGCGTTTTGCAATCCTGCGTTTTTTCTTTTTTTTTTCTTTTTTTTTTCGTTTCTACTACAGGGGACAAATGGGTCAGTGTGCGCACTGTTCATGCACTTTTTCAGTAATTTTTTATTAAAAATGAGTCCCACAACACTATTCACACATTTAAAAATTATTTTGCTACAATGTTTTCAGTTTTCAGCAATAAGTTCTATCCAAACGGACCCTTAATCAAACATGAGGGAAGTGTAAAGAGCAAATATGAAAATAGAATGAAATAGGAAATCCAAAATGAAAATTTTAAAATGTAAAACTACCCAAAATGAAAACAATTCCAAGTTTTAAAGACTAAAAGTGTACTTTAATAACTATTAGGACAAAGTTTAACTACAAAATTGATTATGTAAGTGCACAATTTGTACCCGGACCTAAACGAGTGATGGGCTCAGGCCCAAAGAGCTTTATACAATGAAATTTGTAGAGCGTGGGCTTGAAACTTAGGCTTTATGGATATTGGACAACAGATAGGCGGGCTAGATTGCCACTATCTACACAAACAATGGATAAAAATAACAGAAATTCTCCTCAGACATAAGCCGAGAATGATTTGTATTGTCTTTCTTTCTTTTAACAACCAGTTACAATTGAAGAGGAAAAAGAAGAAGCTCCCCTTCTTTTTCTTTCTCTTTTTTCTTTTATATCACTCTTCCTCTTCCCTTCACCGTCCACGTGTAACACAAATCAATAATTCAAATCTTTTTTATTCTCCACCGCCCTCTGGAGGTCATCAAATAATAGCTATAAGGCTGGCTGGTATTGTTCAGATGTCATTTCCCTATTAATGCGGCTAGAGAGGTAGGTGTAGGGCCTTTTAATGTGGTGATAACAGTTTTTTCCCTTGATATTTCTCATACGCTCCTCCTTTCCATAACTGTGAAACATATCTTTATCCAACAGACCTTCCAAGATTCCCTCTCCAAACACCATGACGTGTCCTAGGAGTCTCACTTGACAAAGCAGAGGAGATGCCCCTCCTCGAACAACCCCAACAACCTTTCTGGTAAGAGTTAGTTTGTGGGCCTTAAAGGCTCTGCTCGGACAAGCTCACACCACCAAGTCAGGCCCAAAGCCCAAATGCGTATTTTTGACCATTCTACTCCCACAGGTTATAACTTAAGACTACAACCTTACTTAATATCTTTTTATTGAAGGTGAATTTTGACAAATCCATCATTGGATTATCTTTTTTCTTATATCCTCCATACTTGCAAAAATTTTATAAAATTAAAGATCAATAACTATGTCATCAATAAATTGTTTAAATTGCAAATTTTTGTAGTTTAAAATTATGCATAAAATGTAAGCTTATAGATCATATAGTAAATAATATCCAATTGACACAAAATTTGATATGTATATTAAGAACATAAAGAACGCGCAATTCAACGGTTAGGTTTTCAAAATATATAGTAATGTGAATGATATTGAATAAGGTCGTAACCTTAGGCTGCAATTAATTTTGTTGCTAAATTTTATCTAAAAAAAATGTGGGGGCGGGGGAGAACGTTTTACACAGCTCTATATACTATTTAATACTTTGCTAATTAAAGTGCAAACTTTGGTGATTCTTACCATTTTCAATTCGGACTAAAAAAATGTTTTCAAGGGGCACTAATGTTGAAGGAGAAATAATGTCTCCTCTAATGGACCATTGCTGCAATAAGAAATTATTAAATTAACAATAATGACAACTTTTTTTCTTCCGGATCTTCTGGCATGGGCACATTGCATTTGACCAATCTTTTCACGTGCGCTGTCCTGGTGCATCTAAAAAATGTTATGGACATTATTTTCGGATTTGGTGTAATCCTTTTATAAATTGTTATCGATCAGCAAGAAGATTTGCAAGATCTAGTCCATTTAGACAATGCATTAATTTAGTTAAAGCTAAAATCAGTAATGGATATATAATAATCGAAAAAAAAAGAGAGAAGAGATTAACATAAACCTAGGAAGCACCCGCACAGATTCGAGTGTGAATGTGAATGTGAGTGCGAGTGCGAGTGCAAGTGCTGCGGCAATACAACAATTTTTTAAAAAGTATGACATGGATGTTGTGGAATACATTTATTAATTAATTGTTTAATATTTATTTATTTATATTTTTATATATTGCTAAGAATTAGTAATCAACATATTTTTTTTCAATCAATAGTAAAACTTATCCAAAAAAAGAAAAAGAAAAAAGTAATCAACATATTTTTTCTTATCAAAAAAAAAAAAAAGAATTCAACACATATTTTTTTCAATTAAGAAATCAACTCAACTGTGCAACTTATCAAGACTAAGTGGTGAGTCTAAATGAGAACCATTAACAACTTGTTACCAAAACTTTTTTGTAAAATTGTTACAAAAATATTGTGCTCATAATGTTACTCTTTATATAATAAAACTTTTTAGTTTTAATATTTTTTATATAAAATATTTATGCACACACTCGGTAGCTGATTGTAAAGTGTGCGGTTTATTAACCATACGCGTGGGCACCTTGGGCATATTATTGTTGGGGACGTGCCGCATCGCATGCTGCATGCTGCATCCCCAAGTGTCCGACATGGTTGCGGTGAGACATAAACTCATCTAAAGTAAGAAAAGACAAGATCAGAGATGAAACCAGGATTCGAAGTTGGGGGCCAAAGTATAAACACAAAAAAGTTTATGAAAATCAAAACTAACATCTACTCAAGCTTTGTTGAATTTCATCCCATTTATTAACATTATAATCTCATATTTATTAATTTTTTGGAATTTTATTTGAAAATTGTCATGAATTGGGACATCAACACTAAAGGTAATGCTGCATTATCAGCTTCAAATTATTTGTAATTTTTTCTCTTAAAAAAAATAAAATATTATAGATAATTTTCCCATCATTAACCATTCAAATAAAAGTTTCATTATTTCCATATTATATATCTCTATAGTTTCAAAATTTAGTCCAAAAAATAAACCAAACAAACATACCCCACAAGCTACAACAACATTAATGTTAATAAATTATTTTTTAAAAATAGTTAATAATTTATAAAATAAACCGACAAACAAGCATTATCAATTATTAATATTTATTACTAACTATTGCACACATTTGATTCATAGTTTCCACAGGCTTCACTCTTTGATTGCCAATTTCCAGTTTTTCTATTCTTTTTATTTTTATTTTTTATCTCATTTGCCCTTATCTGACCATCTCTTTTTTCAGATTCAAGAGTCAAGACTCAATCATTATTACAAAAAACTTCTTAAAAAGTACACAGTAAACTCTCACACACACAAAACACATTGTGCTATTAATCTATCACAGTGGCAAAATGGAGACAGAGAGGATAGACATCATAGATATCATACAGTGCTATATTTTTTTCAAAATGGGGGGAGGGGGGGCCATGGCCCCCCTCTACCCTAACGTGGGCCCGTCTCTGGACAAGATTGACATAAAATAAAAAGAATAATAATGGTTTTCCTTTAAAAGTATAACAAACATTATAATATTGTGATTAAACATATAAGTAAAAGATCATTTGAGATTTAAAAATTAACTAGAATGCATATGAAACAAGAGTGACTCTTCCTACCCACTCCATCATCTATCTTTTTTAAAAGGTGAGATTAAAAAATGTGCTAATTTTCAACAAGCAATAAGGCACCAACATATTATAGAATAACGTTCAATTAAAATGTGCTGGAGATAGCCTAGGGGCATGGAGTAAGAAGTAGTAGTTGATTTGCAAAGAAACATTTTCGAACCACAATAGATAAACTAGTGTAAAAGGCAGCATTGCCTTTGAAAACAAACGATTGTTCTGTGCCCACAACTCTTGAAATATTTGCACTAAAGGACTTAGGGTCCGTTTGGATATTTGCTGAAAACTAAAAAAAAAAAAAAATAATAATAATAATAATAAAATGTTACTGTTCACAAAATTTTTACTGCTCACATGATTAATTGCACTGTTCATAGACAGTGAACAGTGCAAAAGGCACTCAGCTATAGAAAAAAATTAAAAAAAAAAAAAAAAGCAAAGTCCAAACGCATACGTAGTGGGTTACTGTTTATATGAGAGCATTATAGCCATTCTACTATACACATTTTTTTTTTCTTTGGAGCATGCATCGTCGTACCGACGTTAATATATACTTTATAAATAGATGAACAATATACATGATTGTTAGGTTTTAACTTTTAAGCAGGGTTTAAAAGGCACTAGATTTAAGTTGATGGGCTGTCCATGCATTTTGTTGATGCATCAATGGCAGGTTGGTAATTAGCTGTTGGCGTGATAAAAGGCTAATGAAAAACAATGATGCCGAAAGCACACAATTTTTTCATGGAAAACTCCTTTTGCCTGAGCAAGAGGGGTGCAAAAACGTATTGTTTGAAAAGCAGAGAGAACTCTCTACTTTTTGCCACTATTGTTTCATTTGTTTTGACGTAAAATATTTGCAAGAAAAGATATATTTTACGATATTTGTTTTGCCGTAAAACATTTAATTAAAGGTAAAATATTTTCAGTCAAACAATACAAACAAGACAAATAAGTGTTAAATGTTTTAAACTTGAAAAATTGGTAAAATATTTTACATTTGTTGTTGTCTCTTCAGTAGTCCCGAACAGCCCCTCTCTCACTCTCTCATGCTCTTTCAGTCTCTCCACAACCCAACCCACCTTCACTCCTCTCCCTCCCATCACCGGCTCTACCTTCTCTAGCAGTCCCTTGGGACTTTTGACTCTCGGCATCAATGTTCCCAACATGAGCAAGGGCGGTGCAGATCGACGACCACTACCCCTTTTGCGGTGCAAATCAATGATAAGGTTGGTAGTGGGGTGGGTTGTTGTCAAATCTGAGTGTCGGTGTCTTGCTCTCGGTGATGGGGTGGGTCATCGGTGATGGATTTTGGTGGGCTAGGTCATTGGTGTTGGGTTTTGGTGGGCTGGGTTTGGTGTTTTTAGGGTTGGTTTTGAGTTTGGTGATTGGTTTTTGGTGGCCGAAACTGTTATAGTTGTGGCAGTTCGCGGGTTTTGATGGTGGCTAAATAAAGGTGGGTTTCATTGATTTTTGATTTTGGAATTTTTGTTTTCATTTGGTATTGTTGCTTCCTGTTGGTGGTTGTTGTTGTGGTGGTGTGGCCATGTGAGTGGTGGTGTTTAGTCACTAGATTTTGGTGGCAACGGGGCAGTAGTGGCTATTTTTTATTTTTTCCTTTTTCCAATTTGGATTTTGGGTGGTTGGTGCTTGTATTTGGTGGCAAGTGGTTGTTTACATTTTCAAATGCCTAATCTTGTCAAACACTTGAAAATGTTTTTAATGGAAATATTTTACATCAAAACAAACAGAGCGTATATTACTTGAAGAAAATGAGAAAAATTAGTGGTCAATATAATATGCGCATTGAGCATTGAGTGCTAAAGGTGAGTGTGTTGTGTTTTGTTTGGGGGATCAACGTTTCCCCTTATATAGGCCAAGGGGAGAGGTAAGTGTAAGACTCTTATTGGATGTAAATCTATATAATATCTTAAAGTTAAAACATAGTTTTATTATTACTACGCTTCTATTGAGCCATATTTGTGTAGCATTTTTGGCTTAATTTGGTCTTTGGTTCATTCTGTCCAATTTGGTTAATGGCAGCTCTAGAAATTTTGTTTAGGGGGTCATTAAGAAACTTAAATTAAAAAAATTTAATAAAAAGAGAACTTGAATATATCTTGTTATCACAAAAAAAAAAATGAAGTTTTACAATTTCCTTCTACAAGTTTTCAAATTTTGAACTGTTAAATAGTAGTTCATTATGAGTATTTATTACCAATGTGGGTAGCTATAACTATTTTATTTTGTTAAGTATATCTAACATTTTTATTTTTATGCAGTTCTTTTTAACTTATTATCTATTTGTCATTGTTTTTATAAAAATATTTTAAACTAAATGAATAAACTCAACTTATTGGCTTTGTATTAATTATTGATGCACACAACCACACTCATTCATATATAAAATAATACTTTATATGTCCATTTAACCAATCAAATGCTTGAACAATCACTAACTTTACAATTTTTTTCATGAATTTTTCTAACTTTATAACAAAACGTTAGTATAACATGATAACAATACACACACGTGTAACAAACCATCTCTATTTCCTAATTATTAAATTATATAAAATTATATTATATTTATACTGTACACACAAACATCCACACATCATTACTCACACAAATAACATTATAACAAAAAGTAATGCACACAATCAATATTAGACACACTTACACACATATAATATAAATTTATAATAAAAAATGATACTTACAATTCACAGACACTTACTCTTACTTTTAGAGTTGAAAATACTTGTAATAAAGGTGTATAAGATTTAAGTCAAGGTGTACAAAAAAATTTTAAAAATAAATTAAAGTATTAAACTAACAAAATAAATATTATATATATATATATATATATATATATATATATATATATATATATATATATATATATATTTGAAGTCAAGGGCACCCCCTTGAACAAAGTGTAACGCCGCCCTTGAGTTTGGTTAACTTCAATTCATTTGGTCCACTTTAGTCTTGTCAGTCCAGTCAATCCATTTTAGTCCATTTTTGAGCAATCATTATGTTTCCTTGAAAGAATAAAAATACTTGAAATTTTTAAAACACTTTCAAATTAAAATATTATGGATAGCTTAATTTAGAAAAAATTTATACATTATATAAACTATATTTTTTTATAAAATAATCACATCACTTTAAGAAATGTTTGAGACTAACACTTATAAATCTTATCTACTATTTTCATTTTTCATTTAACAAAAGAAAATTATTAAATTCTTTTGCGCATCATGCGAGCCTGGACTAGTACAATATAAAGTTGTTTTGATATGTTGGTTGATTCCCCCCCCCCCCACCAATCCCATTAAAATTTTGATATGTTTATGATAGTGATGTTTTTTACAAATTGTTAATTCGTCAAGAAGGGTGATAGGAATATAGAACCCGTCAGCTATAGTCATTAGGACATCTCCTTTTGACGCTCGAAGCCGCGCACCATACGTGACGACGTTAGGCTGAAGTATCAGCTGACGGAGTCAAGGCTGAAGGTCCTAAGCTGACGACTTTGCTGGAGACATACGTGGGCTGACGACCTTGCTGGAGACATACGTTGGCTGACGACCGTATAGAAGACGTACGTAGTTTGACGACCTTAGTAGGTAAAAGCTGAAGGAATAACCTAACCTTCTTTCTTGACTTGCTTTGCCCTCTACATACGTGCATATAAGGAAAGTTCTTGCGCTACACGCTTGGCCTTAGTCAGGAAGATTCCTATAAGGAAAAGGGCTCTAGATGATATGCGAAACCCACAAATTACTCTCCTAGAAGGAACATACTTCCTCACCAAGGCGCTTATTTCGAATCCATGCCACTATATATACTCCAAAACCCTCATAAGCCAAGGTACGCACAGTTATCTCAGCTCTGGCACTCTAGGGTTGTTTAAAAAAACTCTAACTTGATCGTCGGAGGGTTTTTGGCCGGCACCACACCGGTGCTCTCTGTTCCATCTTCTATTTTCTCTTCGCAGGTGTTGCTTCGATTTGGAGAATGCTCGCAGCTTATTGGTGATTTCTTCAGCATCATCAGTTGGCGCCGTCTGTGGGAAAGACGTTTTCGAATATTTCAGCCTTGCTCTATTCCTGAGAAAAAAAGTTGCATGGTACTCACTCGATCGATGGCAACAACAAACAACCAAGGCGACGAACCGCACGCCACAGCTCTAGAGAGGTAGGTCCAAACGCTTGTAGTGGCAGTTGAGCGCCTCACCAAGCAGAATCATGATTTGGAGGAACAGTTGCGACAAAGGACCGCACACCCGAATGCACCAGAGGAAGACCAGGAAGGTGCTAGTCTGGAAGGAAGGAACGTGAAAGGACCTGAGGGCAGCAACGCTCCGACTAGACCGGAGCGACAAGAGACCAACCGACCATCCGTCTCGGACACCTTGCCGACCCACATCGCTACTAAGATGCAGGAGATGAGGGAACGTATGGACGTGATGATGAACGCCCTTAGAGGACGAGTATCCAGCGACCTAGACGACCTAGTCCACAGGACGGATTCGCTTTTCACAACGCTCGTGAATTCATGCCCTCTTCCTCCAAAGTTTCGCATGCCACACGTGGAGAATTACAACGGATCCAAAGACCCATTGGATCACTTAGAATCCTTCAGAACCCTAATGCACATTCAGGGCGTACCGGATGAAATCATGTGCAGGGCTTTTCTCACCACTTTGAAAGGGTCTGCGAGGGATTGGTACAGTAGGCTGACGCCTAACTCCATCGGCACTTTTAAGGAATTAGGCGCATAGTTCGTATCACACTTTATCGGAAGTCACCGGCATAAGAGGTCTACTGCATGTATTTGAGTATTAAGCAATGAGAAGACGAGACATTAAGATCATATATAGCCCGCTTTAACAAAGAAGCCCTCTCGATAGACGAGGCAAATGACAAGATACTTGTGGCAGCATTCACAAACGGGCTACGAAAGGGTAAGTTCTTGTTCTCTCTATGCAAGAATGACCCGAAGACTATGTCCGATGTATTTTACAGGGCGACAAAGTACATGAATGCGGAGGATGCCTTGCTAGCTCGAGAGGACATGCCAAAAAAAGGGAAAGACAGGAAGATGCACAACCGGACAGAAGACAAAAAAGGGCAAGAACTAGAGAGCGACGAGATGATCGACAACCCAAGCCGCCTACAGGAAGATTCACGAACTTCACTCCCCTAAACGCGCCCATCGACCAGGTACTAATGTAGATTAAAGATGAGGAAACTTTGGCCTTTCCTGGCAAACTGAAGGGAGATCCCAACAGGAGACCAAGGGATAAATACTGCCGTCTTCATCAAGATCATGGCCATGACACCGCTGATTGCTACGACTTGAAACAGCAAATAGAAGCTCTTATTAGGCGAGGAAGGCTGCAGAGGTTTGTCAATAAGGAGAGGGCGGACCCGCCACAAAATCAAGCCCCTCGGCGAGACAATGATCGCCCCAGGCAACCTGTAGGAGATAAAAGGATGATTGTAGGAGGCACTATGATCGCCGGGTCTTCCAAGAAAGCCCGAAAGACATACCTCAGAACGGTTCAGAACGTCCAGATGACAAGTCCTGCACTTGAAAGGTCACGGATTGACAATCCCCCCATTGAATTTTCAGAAGGAAACGCCCGGCGCCTTCATCATCCCCATGACGACACTTTGGTCGTCACCATATGGGCAGGAGACTATAACATACACCGAGTTCTCATAGACAACGGTAGTTCAACAGACATCCTTTACTATCCCGCTTTCCAACAGATGGGATTTGGAAAGGAACGGCTAGTTCCGACTAACGCCTCGCTCGTTGGCTTTGGAGGGGCGAGGGTACTTCCACTTGGCATTGTCACTTTGGCGGTAACCATTGGAGACTACCCACAGCAGGTCACCCGGAATGTAACATTCCTAGTAGTCGATTGCTCGTCGGCTTACAATGCCATCATAGGACGTCCAACCCTCAACTCATGGAAAGCCATAACCTCGACATACCATTTGATGATAAAATTCCCTACTGATCATGGAATTGGAGAATTGAGAGGAAATCAGGTATCTGCATGCGAATGTTACGTAACCATGATGGAGATGGATAGTCACATTCAGGCCATGAACATAGAGGAACGTCGGGTGGCGACAGAGCCCATCGAGAGACTCAAAGACGTACTTCTCGACGAAGCCCACCCGGAGTGAACAACCAAAATCGGCACCCTAGCCGACCCAGCGATACGTCAAAAACTCGCGACCTTCTTGAAAGAAAACAAAGACGTATTCGCATGGAGCCACGAAGACATGCCAGGAATTGACCTATCAGTCATGGTGCACAGGTTGAACGTGTCGCCATCTTTCCCGCCCGTCCAACAGAAGAAAACAACCTTTGCCCAAGAAAGAGATCAAGCAGTAGCAGAAGAAGTCCGCAAACTGCAAGAGGCGGGATTTATCAGAGAAGTGTACTACCTTGATTGGTTGGCAAACGTCGTGATGGTCAAAAAGAACAATGAGAAATGGAGGATGTGCGTCGACTTCACAGACTTAAACAAAGCATGCCCCAAAGATAGCTACTCCCTCCCTCGGGTCGACATCCTGGTGGATTCTACGGCCAAACATCAGCTGCTGAGCTTCATGGATGCATTTTCCGGGTATAACCAAATCCGAATGGATGAAGCTGATCAAGAGAAAACTTCGTTCGTAACGAGCCAAGGCCTCTTTTGCTACAAGGTCATGCCCTTTGGCCTGAAAAATGCTGGCGCAACCTATCAGAGGCTCATGAACAAGATGTTTGCACGACAGATTGGAAGAAACGTCCAAGTATATGTCGACGACATGCTGGTCAAAAGTCAAAGGGAAGAAACTCATCTAGAGGATCTTAAGGAAACATTTGATACTCTTCGCTCCTACAACATGAAGCTCAATCCAAGCAAGTGTGCCTTTGGAGTGACGGTGGGAAAGTTCTTAGGGTACATGGTATCCCAAAGAGGTATCGAGGCCAACCCGGACAAGATTCAGGCCATTATGGGGATGGCCCCTCCTAAAAATATGAAGGAAGTACAAAGCCTCAATGGCAGGGTCACCGCGCTTAGTAGATTCGTGTCGAAGGCGGCAAATAGATGTCTACCTTTTTTCCAAACATTGAAGAAATCCTTTGAATGGACGGCCGAATGTCAACAAGCGTTCGAAGATCTGAAGGTCTACCTCTCTTCGCCGCCGTTACTAAGCCCCTCACAACCAGGAGAAGAACTGTTCCTCTATCTAGCCGTTTCCCCAGCAGCTGTCAGTGCGGCCTTAATCAGAGAAGACGACAGGGTTCAACGACCCGTGTACTACGCGAGCAAGGCATTGCATGGTGCAGAAAAGAGATATCCCCCCATGGAAAAACTTGCCTTCGCTTTGGTTACAGCGACCCGTAAACTCAAGCCATATTTCCAAGCCCATACGATAGTCGTCCTAACTGACAAACCTTTGCGACGAGCAATGGGCAGCCTGCGGCTGCTAGACGAATGGCATTGTGGTCGATAGAATTAAGTGAATTTGACATACAATATCGCCCCCGCATTGCCATCAAGGGACAAGCGGTTGCTGACTTCATTGCGGAGTTCACCAGCGCGGAAGGCGAAGAGGAAAAAAATCCCCAATGGAGCATTTTTACTGACGGGTCGTCCAACAAGAAGGTTGGAGGGGTAGGGGTCGTACTTAAATCTCCGGAAGGCGACGAGCTCAAATGTATGATTCGCCTCGATTTTCCTACAACTAACAATGAAGCTGAGTACGAAGCCCTGATAGCAGGTTTAGACCTTGCCCAAGTTGTAGGGGCTGCGAATGTAGTTGTTCACTACGACTCTCAGGTCGTCACAAGCCAGGTAAACGGCGAGTACGAGTGCAAGGGTGAAAGAATGAAGAAGAACTGGGAGCAAGCGAAAAAGAGAATAGATGGGTTGCAAGCCAAATAGTCCAAATTCCAAGAGGAGAAAACGAACATGCTGACCGTCTTTCCAAAGCCGCATCTGCGGAGCCTATGATCACCATTGACAAGGTACTTTCTTTTACTCAACCCTCACCATTAATAGACATTGTCAACATACAGGAAATTGGTTCCGAAAACAATTGGACCACCCCCTTGATCTCCTACTTAAAAGATGGCACGCTACCTGAGGGGAAAGAGGCCACAAGGAAGCTGAAGGTCCGGTCAGCACGGTTTGTCTTGATAAGGACGTCCTTTACAAGAGGGGCTTTTCTCGACCATACTTAAGATGTGTAGGCCCCGAAGAAGCAAGCTATGTTATGAAAGAAGTACACGAGGGGATATGTGGCAACCACTCTAGATCACAGTCATTGGTACATAAGTTGATTCGGGCCGGATACTACTAGCCGACAATGCAAAATGACGCCCAGGTTTATGTGAGAGCTTGCGACAAGTGTCAAAGGTTCAGCAACATTATTCGGCAACCGGCGAAAGAATTGACCCCCATAACCGCCCCATGGCCATTCGCCCAATGGGGGTTGGATATCATGGGACCATTCCCAATGGCAGCAAGGCAGCTGAAGTTCCTCGTCGTCGGCATCGATTACTTCACCAAATGGGTTGAAGCTGAAGCCCTAGCCACAATCACTGAAAAGAATATAAGGAGTTTTGTATGGAGAAACATTGTTGTAGGTACGGAATTCCAAGAGTCTTAATTTCGGACAACGGTATACAATTTGACAACGACTCCTTCCGAGCCTTCTGTTCAGAGTTAGGAATCAAGAACCATTATTCCTCCCCAGCCCATCCTCAAGCAAACGGACAAGTGGAAGTCACCAACTGATCCTTGCTTCGAATCATCAAGACTCGGCTCAAGGGGGCAAAGGGCGTATGGCCTAAGATGCTACCCAGCGTGTTATGGGCATACAGAACGACAGTACGAACCCCTACAGGAGAAACCCCTTTCCAGCTGACATACGGAAGTGAAGTGGTCATTCTAGTCGAGATAGGACTCACGAGTTATAGGGTGGACAATCACGACGAGGGAAGAAATGATCAAGAGCTTCGTTTACAACTGGATCTGATTGACGAGGTAAGGGCAATGGCTGAGCAGAGACTCGCACGATACCAAGACCTCGTGGCCAAGCACTACAACTCCCGAGTCAAGCACCGAGACTTCAAAGTCGGAGATCTTGTTTTAAGGAAAGTAATGGGCGCAGCCAGAGATCCCGCACAAGGAAAGCTTGGCCCAAACTGGGAAGGACCTTACAAGATTATATCATGGCTAAGAAATGGCACCTATCACTTTGAAACTCTTGACAGGCAGAAGCTACGACACCCGTGGAACGCCGAGCATCTCAAAAAGTACTACCAGTAGAAGATAGCAAGCAGAACACTACTCCTCATTACCAGTTTATGTTCTTTAATTATTTGCCCTAGCTTATTCCTGTCTACAGTATATTTTAAGTCCAAAGGGCTGAAAGTTTATCTTTCCTTTTTGAACAAAATTTTACTTATGCATTCATCATAATAAGAGGAGGTTCATTTATAAACGACCAGTAAGTTTATTATGTCTTGAAGAAGACAGCAAATCCTCTACAACTAAGTCTTAAAATTGGACGACCTTATGGCTAAGTCCACAAAGTGGACGACCTACAACTAAGTCCACAAGTTGGACGACCTTATGGCCAAGTCCACAAATTGGACGACCTTATGGCTAAGTCCACAAAGTGGACGACCTCACAACTAAGTCCAAAAATTGGACGACCTTATGGCTAAGTCCACAAGTTGGACGACCTACA
Organism: Castanea sativa; assembly: GCF_040712315.1. Taxonomy (NCBI): domain Eukaryota; kingdom Viridiplantae; phylum Streptophyta; class Magnoliopsida; order Fagales; family Fagaceae; genus Castanea; species Castanea sativa. Next base: position 16,938,732 of record NC_134024.1, on the reverse strand, counting down.
ACTAAGTCCACAAGTTGGACGACCTTATGGTCAAGTCCACAAAGTGGGCGACCTTATGGCCAAGTCCACAAAGTGGACGACCTACAACTAAGTCCATAAGTTGGACGACCTTATAGCCAAGTCCACAAAGTGGACGACCTCATAACTAAGTCCACAAGTTGGACGACCTCACAACTACGTCCACAAATTGGACGACCTCACAACTACGTCCACAAATTGGACGACCTCACAACCAAATCCACAAGAGTGGACGGCCCCAAGGCTAAGTCCACAAAAGTGGACGACCTTACATCTAAGTAAAAATAGTGGACGACGTTATTGCTCTTCCCACCAAATCATTAAGTACATAAAGTGAACGGGTAACAAAATGCTGATTTGACCTCTTTATTGAGCGTTATACTGAACCCGTCACTTGCCCTTATCGAAACCGTCACTTACCTACATCAGAAGGTGAAGTTGACGCCACCATGTACAAAGTGACGGGTATATAGTAAACATGCTAAAATAGGTTGTTAATTAAAAGAAAAACTCACGGAACCAAAACGTGACGGATATATGGCAAACAATAGTCAAAACCATTGCTCATGAAGCTGACGGTTTGATAAAGCAACTCAAGGTCCGAGTTAAAAGGAGGCTGACGCCGTAATAGCTGACGCAGTCAAAAGATTGTTAAGCGCAAGATTAAAATTTTAAAGATAATGGACAGGTTGACGTTGTTTTTTTACTTTAAAATAATTAAAACAACGCCGTCATCTACAGACAACGGGATCATTATGAGCAACATATTTTAACATAGAAAGAGAGAAACATGCTTTGAACATAAGGCAAAATATTAAGATTAACATAAACAATGTCTTTACAAAGGCCCAGAAAAACGGGCGTCAAGCATTAAAGATCGTCTACACCTTTCTCTTAAAAAAAAAAAAAAAAAGAGAAAAGAAGAAGGAAAAGTGCTGAAGTTCATGAAGTCGGGAGATCTTGAGAGCTTCTGTCATCATTAACAACAAAGGGCTGGATGGAAGGGATAGAAGGGCTAACGGCACATAGATTGTTGCTAGAAGGATTTGGAGTCAAGCTGACGGGCTGGTCTGCGGCTGGCTGAGCAAGGACGACGCTATCATCCCTCTGATTAGCATCGTCACCTTCCTCATTGACGATGTCTCCTGCGGGGGTTGACGATATAGACTCATCCATAGAAACCTTTGATAAGTCCAAGTCAGGATAAATGGATTTCACTTGCTTCAAGCAATCCTCAAACCCGTCCCCGTAGTAGGCAGCACAAGCGTCAATGAAAGATGACGAGTCCTTAAACTCCGTCACCGCGTCATTCCTAGCCGTTTCCACCTGGACTAGGATGGACTTCAGCTCTTTCTCCGCCGTCAGCTTAGCCTCTTCTTCCTGCTTACGACGACGGCTTTCCTCCGCCAGCTTTTCCTTAAAATCCTTCAGCTTTGCGCCCAAGATACGGTTTGCATCCTTGTATTGTGCTTGACCGTCAGCCAAATATTTGATGCGTTCATGCAGACGGGCAATCACCCCCTCCTTGGCAGAGCACCTATCTGACAAAGCCTTCACGCGAACCATAGCCTACATTGAAAAAGATAAAACAACGTCAGGATGATTAAGACTGGTCGAACACCAAAGTAAAAAGAGACGCATACCCTCGTGAGATCAAAAAGGCCCGACGCCCCTATCTCGTCAGTAGTCTGCTCCGCACAAGGATCCATCTCCTCATCCTTTAAAATGGATTCCATCACCTCTATAGCATAGTCCTTGTGGGTTAACAGACGGCGTACGGATCCCTGGGAGATGGGGCCTGACGAGGTCATCGGTCCCTTGCCTGCCCCATGAGCAGACCTGGGAGGTGACGGCCTTCTTGAAGACTTGTCCCCGGGAGTTGGAGCGACCTTTTTCCCGGGACGGTCGTCCCTGCCATCAGGCTTCCTTTTGGCCACGACCCTCCCGACGGGCTTTGGGGCAGACAGTGGGGTCAACTCGCCCCTCGCCCTCTCCTGCTCCTTTTTCTTAGCAGCAGTGGCAGCTCGAACCCGTTGCCTAGCTGACTCCATTTCTGCAAAAATAAAGGTTAGAAAAAAGACAACGTCAGGATAAAGATGAGAAGTCGAGAGATACTCACGCCGACGAGAATAAGCGTTTAGTTTGCAAGCTTCCTCCGTTGGTTCGGGACCACCGCAATATAAATGTAGAGTGTCTAGCGTGATTAAGTCCCGACACTTTCACTCGTCCAAAGGAATGGCTGTCACTCGATGAATAAAATCCTCTTGCTCCGCGGTAATGCGCGGACGGTTGTTAGCTACAATAAAAGATGACTAGTTAGAATACCAAATAGGCAGACGAAGCAAGAAGGCTGACGGGGTTAACCTGAATTTCTAACATGTGCCCATGTGTTATCAAAACCATTGGGCATTGACTTCCATTCCTCTTGACGGCATACCCAATTCGTCCTTTCTACGAAGAAATATCTGCCCTTCCACTTCCTATTGGAATCGGGCATGTCTGACACCAATTTCAACTCTTTTTCCCTCACGGCAAAATGGTACACCCCCTTTGACGAGGAGATGTGTTGCAGGTGGTAGCACCAAAAGAACTCGTCCAGGGTTAACTGACGGTTCCCGCCACTCAGATGACCCCACAGGATCTCGGCACCAATAAAGGTTCGCCAAGCGTTAGGGGCAATCTGGCTGACGGATATCCCTAGAAAATTAGCCAGCTGATGATGCAACGCCGTCAATGGCAGCCTTAATCTGACGGCAAACATGGCATCATACATGCCTACGTCCGCGGTTCATCCCGAATAACAGCTCTCACCTTCCTCGGGAAGGCGAATGGGAATGTCGTCTGGTATCTGGTAACGGGATCGCAAACTTTTGAAAACATTTTCCGACATCGTCGGAAGGAACTTGTTGACGGACCATTCTGGAGGTAGGATGAAGGGACGATCATCACCAGAAGCTCCCGAGGTACTCTCTTAGGCTTTCTCGTCGTCACTTTGACCCTCGTCACTAGTACTGCCTTTTTCGTTGATCCTCCAGTCTCCGTCAACTACCCTCACTTCTCCGTCGTCCTCGCTCACCTCATTTTCTCTAGAACTCTTTACTTCCCTATCAGAAGGAGTTGATGTTTCCCTTCCTGACGACCAGGATAGGCCCTCTGCGGGCTCACGGCCTGATTGGAAAACTTCGTTGTAACTCGCTCCGTCGCGGATCGACAATTGATCACTCGTTGTCTCCCTAGACATCTGACTACCTACAAGCGATGGGTTTTTATTCTAAGATCCTAGGTAGACGACTTCACTAAAGGGCATTACTAGAAAAATAAAAAGGCAAAGTGAAGGGATCTTACGAGTAAAAGGACGACCTTAAGAATCTGACTGAAATCTGGTTGATGGCGCAATGAGATCAACAGTGACGCTCTCTTTCTCTTGGAATGAACAAGATGTGAAAAGTGAAAAAAAGGTGAAAAAATGAAATATATATAGGAGATAGGGGGCGCGAAAGACGAAGTGACACGCTCGTCCAGACACGGAGCCAATCAGTCCAAGCCATGTGTCCCACCATTTAATGAAGATGGCGCGAATTACCATACATGAACTATTTCCCCAATAATGTCAACTCCATAACCCGTCACCCACAACTGATGGGATAATGGAGTGAGGGGCAGTTAATAGTGATGTTTTTTACAGATTGTTAATAAGTCAAGGAGGGTGACGGGAATATAGAACCCGTCAGCTATAGTCATTAGGACATCTCCTTTTGACGCTCGAAGCCGCGCACCATACGTGACGGCGTTAGGCTGAAGTATCAGTTAACGGAGTCAAGGCTGAAGGTCCTAAGCTGACGACATTGCTGGAGACATACGTGGGCTGACGACCTTGCTGGAGACATACGTTGGCTGACGACCGTATAGAAGACGTACGTAGTTTGACGACCTTAGTAGGTAAAAGCTGAAGGAATAACCTAACCTTCTTTCTTAACTTGCTTTGCCCTCTACATACGTTCATATAAGGAAAGTTCTTGTGCTACACGCTCGGCCTTAGTCAGGAAGATTCCTATAAGGAAAAGGGCTCTAGATGATATGCGAAACCCACAAATTACTCTCCTAGAAAGAAAGTACTTCCTCACCAAGGCCCTTATTTCGGATCCATGCCACTATATATACTCCAAAACTCTCATAAGCCAAGGTACGCACAGTTATCTCAGCTCTGGCACTCTAGGGTTGTTTAAAAAAACTCTAACTTGATCGTCGGAGGGTTTTTGGCCGGCACCACACCGGTGCTCTCTGTTCGATCTTTTATTTTTTCTTCGCAGGTGTTGCTTCGATTTGGAGAGTGCTCGCAGCTTATTGGTGATTTCTTCGGCATCATCAGTTTATAAAATTTGGATTACTGAATCCCTAAAAAAAATTGACTTAATAGAAAGGGTTCTTCTTAGTTTTTGTTTGTTCCTCATTTTAAGGAAAAAACAAATTAAGCGAGTAAAAAAACTTCCCTTACGTACTAGAGGTTGATGGCTGGCAAGTAGTGGAGGCAGCAAAGTGCACTCCTCTTCTTAAAAAAATTACGCAACTCTACCAGCAGATAAATCGGCATTTGATTTTGGATAGATGAGCACAAAGGAGCTGAGTTCTTCTTCTCCCATTCTTCTATCTCTATATTATTTGTTTCCTAATTCTCTTTGATTTTTATGTTATGTTGTTTGGTACAGGTTTTGACACGTACCGTTAAATATGGTTTACTCACCACAAATGTGTGGTTTTGACATTTTGTTGAGATATGAACATTAACATTTCTTGGAACTATAAAACTACTTTTAGAGATAAAGATTGAATTTAATTTGTTATCTCACTGGGAATTGTGCAAATACAACATCTTACAATATTTTTACAATAATGAACGGTCAAAATAAAATAAAATATTATATTTAAATCCACCCCAACAAAATAGAAATGCATTGTGAAAATATTATAATCTTTATTGTGTTCTTAGATTTTCTTTTGAAAAGTACCATGTTCACAACTTTTTTATATAACTCTTTCATAACAAATCATAAATAGTTAGTTGTTATTGGTTCTAATTTGAACTTACTACTGAGATTACTTTTTTACCTCACCAATAACAACTCACAACACCTTACCACTTAGGTTTTGTTATAAAAATATTATAAACATAATATTTCTCTTTTCTTTTTGACTAGTTAATAAAAGGATGATACTAGGAATATTACACGTAGAGTTTACAAATGGATGAATCATTAATCACAAAATATAATTCAAACATTTAGGGGGTGTTTGGTTGAGTAGTTTGAGGTGAGATTTTTGTAATTTTTTGAAATTTGTGTAGGTGAAAAAGTGTGTGTGGAAATGTGTATATAGTTGTTTAAAATATAAAAATGTGAGTTTGGGATGGGGTACCAAACAAGCCATTATTTATCATATAGTAATTTTACAAAATATAGCATTTGTATACTAATATTATAAAATATAGTATTTGTATAGTTTAAGTGCTGTAACTCAATTTACTAAAAGGGTTCAAATCCAAGGTTTAAATCTTGGTACTTTTAAATCTAAATCTCACTTATAAATAACACAAAAAAGTATTAAGCTTATTACAATTTTTTTTCATGAATTCTACTTTAATGGATAAAACATATCATATAAATATAGTACACATTGATTTATAAAATATTTTCCATTGAAAAAAGATTTATAAAGTGCTTAAATTACATTAATAGTACAATTTTTTATCACTATGTATACAAAAAATATAGTTTATATTTAGAGAAGAAAATTATTCATATCCTTTTCTATTTGGCCCTCCCAAATGACAAAATTCGGGCTCCGCCACTGCCTCCCTTTCATATGTGGTTGTATGATTGTATCCAACCTTACAAATTGCTAGTGTACATGACATTGATGCTCTTCCTATTAGCACAGTGCAAAAAGTCTTTGGGCCCTCGTTTTGATCTTTGGCATGTCTTCAACCCCTGCAAATGCCTAAAAAGCTTTGGAACGGGCCTGGCCTAACCCGACTTGTACTCCTTTTTTGACTTTTATGAAATTTTATTTTTAGTTATTGTAACAAAAAATTGTAACTAATTTATTCGTCGGAAACCTCCTCTCAAAAATATATATATATACACACTGAAACCAGTACATATTACATATTTATTCGTATATAGTTATATATACTAATGAAAGTAATTACTAAAATCACATATTGGGCCTTAAAGAGGGGCTAGGATATTGATGTTCAAAGCCCACGCATGAAAGGTCCTATGTTTGAAGCATCGTAGCTGTGCTTATGATTTATGATTGGCCCACTATATATGTTTTTTTTTAAGAGAGAATTTCAACCTATGACGTCCGCTCCTGATAATAGCTATTTATCATCAAATCAAGATACCAATTAGTTTTTGGTGTAGACGGAGATTGAACCCTAGGTCTCTTATACAACCATCAGAGACTTTACCAGTTGAGCTAATTGGAACCCACGCCCACGATATATGTTAAATTCAAATATTACAAATAATAAATTTTAAATGGCGTGACATAATATCTATGATTAAACTACTCTTCTTTTTTAATCCATGGTTAAATTTCATGTGATTAACAAAATAGAAAACTGTTAGTCATATGAAATATGCTTAATTGTAAAAGCTTGTTTACTTTTAAGCCCATCACTTTTTAATTTTTTTATTTTTGAGAATCCAGTAATAAAAGGATGAGGGATTTGAACCTTAAATGTTTTCGTTAGAAATATTGAAAAGAATCAATCAAACTATAAGACTCTTGGTTGTTTTTTATCCCATCTTATGAATAACTTTTTAGAAACTTAATTTTCTGTAATATATATATTTTTTGGGTCCTGCTTATTGAGCAAGCCAATAAAGTTGAGTTATACCAAATAGACACTTTTAGTATATTTTAAATTAATTTTAATAATAACTACATTACATACCCAAAAAAATCCTAGCATAAGGTGACAACAAGGAGAAATTGAATAATTTTTGCCTCATGTTGTATAGATATTTTTATAACAAGATTAAGAAGTATATTTCTATAGTGTCTGCTGATTTATCAGTTATTTGAATAAATGGCAGCAATTTTTGGTTTCTAAAAAAAAAAGAAAAATCAAACGACATATCTTTCATTCTTTCTCGTATAAGAGCACTCCCACGTGGCGTTTTACTAGTTTTTATCTATTTTGCTTCCCACCGTATCACCAAAAGCTTTAAATAGCCTCACATCCAGAGCTCTATTTCTATTCATATCTTTACATTTTGCACAATAAGATCTAAAAATAGATCTTTACAAAGCTTCACTCCTTAAAATACCATTGTTTTGTTCCACTTCTATTAATCTTAGGTGGCATTCTCTCTCTCTCTCTCTCTCTTTTCTTTAGATAGAAAAAAAAAATCTAATATAGTGGCAATTGAATATAGTATAAGATGTATGTTGTATCATAGTCATTAAACTCGAACCGGACGTTGACTTAGTCTATGAGTTGAGTCATTGAGTCACTGGTTTAATCAGTGGGTCATCGATCGAATCACAAGGTCAAATAAAAAAAATTTAAAATTAAATATATTTATACTACTATTTAAGAGGATTTCCCTGTTTGGATTCTTCATTTTTTTAGTTCAAAAATACTCCTACACCTCTATGTTTAAGTAGAGACAAAACTAAAGGACAATCTAGTAAAAATGCAACTTCAATTCCCACAAAAACATTGCCTAAAAAATAAGACCACTCTCTTGTTAATTTTAAAATTGTTTTATCCACTTATAAATTAGATTTTTAAAAAAAAACTATATATATATATATATATAAAATAAAAACACTTTCTTTCTTTTTTTGCTAAAAAGGAAAGCCTCATCTTACACGCGAAGCGCGATGAGGCTGGTATAAAATTAAGTTTGAGAAATCATAACCTAAATATGTAAATTAAAAAAAAAGAAAAAAGAAAAAGAAAACAGACATATGCCTAAATTAAACTCGTCATTATAATTCAAAATCAATGTTCCATAAGCAATAGCAATCAAAATTAAACAAAAGATGCTTAAATTTAAAAGCAATCAAGAAATAAAGTAAAAAAAAAAAAAAAAAAAGATAATTGGTGGCATAGAGTTATATGGTCATACCTATATCCTAATTGTTGGCCAAGTACATATATTCAGAATTCAAAGCATAAAAACTTTTATGCACAATAGTAGCCCATAGCAGTAGGTTTTGAGATTTGTGAAGACTGAAAAGCAATGGCATGGTACATGTACAAACTACAAATTGTGAATCCGTAAGCTGCAGGAACAGAACAATGGTTTTTTTGGTTTTCTCTTGTTTAAATTATCATATTATCACGTATTTAAATAATAAAAGAGTCAAATAAAGTAAATCTATTAATGTAATTTTATATAATTCACAAAGCCCACTAGGTTAATAAAAGCCAACCAAATCACATGAGTTGCATCGGTTTTAACTGAATCACATACTTTTCTAATTCAATTGATCACCCAGCCCCGTCTATGCACCGGGTCACTGGTCCAACTGGTCGGTCAAGGCCGGGTTTAATAACACTATGTTGTATTGTTAAAGTAGTAATGTGAAATAGATAAAATGGCTTTTAAAAAATGTAAAATGCATTTTCCTGGCAATTCTTGATGGCAATGCTCTAAGAGCAAAAATAGAAGAACAAAGATGTGAGTAGAAGTGCACATATATATATATATATACTTTGTTGAGAAGATTATTAATGATAATTCTATCAAAAAATTCCAATAGTAAACAAAATCACTTACACACTCAATAATATCGTTATAAAAATAAATAAATAAATCACTTATTACTCAATTTGTTTCGTTAGAAAAATTTATGTGAATATAGTTTTCAAAGGTTTTTTATGTTTGGTAGCATAAAAAATATAAAATAAAAGAAGCCAAGTCAAAGGAAAACTCTATTTAAAATATAACTTTTTTTTAGAGATTGTTTCCCGTTAAATTTCTTTTTTTAGAAAACAACTCTCGCACTCATAATAAGGCCTCTCTCGTATCTTTATCTTCACTTGCTCTCCCTCCACTTTTGCTTTTTGCTCTTTTCCTCTCTCCCTCTATATGTCTCCTTGGCTCTCCCTTTGTCAATATATCTCTCTTTGTCATCCTGTGGCTCATTAGTGTTGTTTATGCCTCTTTTCCCACTCTATGTCTTTGTTGGTTCACGACATGGATTGGATTAATTGCCAGACATGGTAATTGATGATGCATGAAAAATCAGTGAGCCATGCGTCCATCTAGAGGCGCTAGAAGACCTGCAAGAAGAAACAACACTACTAGAGGGCATCGGTGGGGAGTCGGCCAAAGCTTCTTCGATGCCTAAGTCAGAACCTTACAAAAGATTTCCAAGGACTCTCAAAGTATAAGAGTTGAGATTTTTCTCATGTGCCTTGATTTGAGTGAGGTTTGGCCTTTACATAGGGGACTTTGAGTGGATCTCCTTGTTTTGTGCCACTCTTCTCATGGGAGATGTGTTGGCTAAGTGGAGTTAGTGGGAGTGAATTTCGGGGAGATTGCTTTGGCGTTCAAAGTAGTGGACTTGTGGAGTAAATTCCATTGGAAGCATCTAAGTATAGCTGAATTTGTCTAGGTGTAGAATGAATGTTACCTTAGATGATCATAATGTGGATGAACCTTATGGTATGAACAATTGTTTATAATCCACTTGTGTAATTAGGTGGTCCTTTGTATGGACAATCATAAATGTGTTGGACAACACCTTAGACGAGACTGTTACTTTATTCTTTAAAATGACCATTTATGTGGACGAGTCCTATGTATGGACGACCATAATGCCATGGATAGTTGATTATGGTCCTATGGTGGAAATAGGCAACATTTACATATTCTGATTGAACCAACATGAGATGGATGAATAAGTCTGGATGGACGATCTCCTTAGACGAACGGTCTCCCTAGACGAGTGAGGCATTTATCTCTAGTGTCGAGTCATTGCTCGTCGGATGAATAAGAATAAGTATGATCATCGATGGATCATTCCCTATATAAATGAGCAAATAAAGAGTCTCATTTGGAAGAGTCTCATTTGGAAGAACTAACATTTTTTAGATAAGGTCGTTTAGGAGAGTTTTCATTTTCAAATGAAAGGTACCATGGTCATCCATGTAGTTGGACGACTTACTTCGGGTGGTGGTGATGGAAAGCCGACTTGGTAGACATGTTGGACAAGTTTATTGTAGAGTGGCAGGAAATTCGCTTAAGGGGTGAAAATATTACCCTTATCAATAATTGTTGTACCAATACATGTGATACATATATATTAGAGATTAAATTCATAAGGACGGGGTGTAACCCCTTTGGTTTACACTAACCAATAAGGGTATGCCACATCAGAATTTTACTTAAACTCATTGTAAAATCAATACATCATAATACATCTAATAACATCTCAAAAAAAAAAAAAACTCTATTTCACGTTTTCCCTAAAATCTCAATCCCTCCTCAACTACCTCCATTTGCCACCGCACTACCTTGCCAGACAACCCATTAAAAACCAATATAATTCAATATTTACTAAAAAAAACAAGCAAATAAAAAAGAAAACCTATTGTTGTGTAAAGTTTGAACACACTGCCTCACTGAACTTAGAGAAGTTGCCTGAGACCTACTGAGACTGAAATGTGTTTTTATATGACAAAACTCAAATAAAATGTTTCTGTTCAAGACTTCCATGGAAGTCTTCTAAGTAATCTATAATAAACAAATGAAATAAAAAGGAAAACTTAGATGAACTATACTCCAAATACGAAATCATACCCAATCACACTAAGATTTGAAATTCATACCCATCACTACGAATTTGAAACTCAATTTTTCTTCTTCTTCTACTTATTTTTAATTTATTTATTTATTTATTTCAAAGGTTAGAACAATCACACTAAAGATTTGAGGTTCATTCATATAAGATGAGATTCAATGTCGCTCATGGCAGTTGTAGTTACCAATGAAGGAGCGAGGCACTGCCAATCATGGCAGTTGCAGTTATCGGTGAAGGAGCGAGGCAGTGGGAACAGAGAAGAGGAGAGAGAGACAAGATGATGGTGACCACTGGTGAGTGACGGCAACAGCAAGCAAGGGTTGCTCAGCCATGGCTAATGGTTTTTGTGGTTAAAGAATGAGTCTGACGAAGACGATGAATGGGGTTTTGGGACTTTAATTAGGTGTTACCAGATGTATTAGGGGCTGTTTGGTTTTTTTTTTCCATCACTCCTCACTCAATTTTCGTCACTCATCACTTAAAATACCTCAATTTTCTAAACCCCACCCATTTGGCAACTGTTTTCCCTTCACATCACTCAAATATTTCAACCTTTTTGTGAGTCCCATAACTGAGTTGAGTGTCAGACCCTTCTTCTTCTTCTTTTTTCTAATTTTTTCTTCTTTCTTTCTTTCTGACTCTTCACAACAGTGCTTCTTCTCTCTTCTCAACCATTACTCCAACAACCTCCTTTACTCCTCTCATCCACCTCTCTTAAGCTAAAATAAATTTGCTCCATTTGTTTTACTTTTTCTCTTCCTCATCAACTCTCAAGTGCTACGTTTGGAGTTTCATCTCTTCACAGCTGAAGAAAAGGTGTCCTATTCGAAGAACCCCAGCCCAGTTGAAACCCATCAGACACTGAGAAGCCTAGCCGAAACTGAGGCACTCTTCAGATCTCTCCCTTGCTCAGCTCATGAATTTTCTGCCAAAGACTTTGCCTAGGTGAGAAGCAAATAATAGATCTATGCCCAAATAATCTATAATAAATTTTGAGTTTGGATTATGGACTTTGATGTTAAATTTTGATGTTAATCTTGATTGAATTCAAGTGGGTCTGACTTCATATGTTTAGATTTATAAGTTTAATTTTAGTGGGTTTTGTTTGTTTCTATTTGGTGCTAAATGTGGGTTTTCTGGGACTTGAAAAAATATGGGTTTTCTGGGCGTTATGGAGTGCAGTGAAGACCAAAAATATTTTGTGAGGAAGAACCAATAAATAAATAAAAAAAGAAAAAAAAAGAAAGACCTGTAGAGCTGAGATCATGAAAGTATAGAAAGAATAACATATTTTTGCTTGGAATTAATTGCCCAGCTAAGATCATTAGGTAGCTATATAAAGCCATGGAAAGCAAGTAAGTGGACACACATATCATATTACAATACACAAATCATATTAGAACGAAATTGAGCACAATACCCAGTGCCCACATAAAAAATTGCAGAGCACTCTTTACTCCACAAAGACCAAAAAAAAAAAAGCTTACAACGAAGAAAAAAAAAACTTCATGATGATCTTAGAAAAGAAAAAGGAAAAGAGATAGTCTGAAGGATGGGCTGTGTTAATGGCAAATGGGTATGGAGAGAAGAGAGTGGCTTGGGACAAGAGGAGGAAGAGGAAAAAAAAAAAAAAAGAAAAGAGATGGTTTGAAGGATGAGAGAGCCATTGGTAGTCAATGAGCTGGCAAGGAAAAAACAAGACACTGAAAACGGGGGCCACCATTTGAATATATTTACAAAAATGCCATCATAACTATGTTTTCATAACTTGAAAACACTTAAAATGTGTTTTCAGTTTCCATAACCCATCACTCAAAAATCAGAGAATTGAGTGATGAAAACAAAACTTAAAAACAAATCCAAACAGAGTTTCTCTCCGTGGGTCCCACCATTTTTGATTTATGGGTGATGAAAACAGAGTTATGAATGATGCAAACAACAAATCCAAACAGCCCCTTAGTCTTTGATGCTCTATTTTAAAAAGTCTGATGTGGCATTTGTTAATTGGATGGTGTAAATAAGGGGTTTTACATCTTGTCCTTATGGAATTTAATCTCTATATATTAATATGCGTGATTGACCGATTGTTCACATAACTAATTGATTGTGAATCCATGGATATTCATGTAATCATATGTGGTGAATGAATCTAAGATCTATTATAAAGAACATACTAGTAACTGGAAACATTTCCCTTTGGTATACATGTAAATTGTGTGACCTATTTAACTATTGTTGAAGAAGTTCATGGCTGTAGATATTAATATGGGTATAATGTTGCTTTAGGAAAGGGAACTACATCTATATTTATATTTATACTACTATTTAAGGGTCTCTTTTTGTTTGGACTGGATTTTTTTTTGTTCCAAAATACCCTCATATCCAACATTTAATAAGTAAAAACTGTTGAGGACAAAGCAGCAAATACGTCCATTAACTGCCCATAAAAAAAATGCCTCATTAAACTATCTAAAATACCCTCGCATCCAACTTTTAATAAGTGAAAACAATTGAGGATATAGCAATAAAAATACGTCCATTAATTCCCCCTTATAAAATGCCTCATAAATCTGTTGCAGTCTCCCATCAATTTACAAATTGAAATTTAAAGGTTTAGTCTTCTACTCATTCACAATTCGAAATTTCATGTTAATTGGACTTTCTTACATTGGCGGCGAGGGATGGGTGGAGGCCAGAGCTATTCCTCACAGTGGTGAGGAATTGGCTATGGGGATTGGTTTATAATTTTGTTGCTGAGCCTCAGAGATGGGCGTGGATCAATTGAGGGATCACAGTTCAATGGTAATCCATATTTTCATTCTTTGTTTCTAGAGAGTTCTAGGTCTCTCTCTTTTCCCATCGGCATAAGCTGTTTTTTTTTTTTTCCTTTGATTTTTATCAATAATTTATGTACCGATATGGGGTTTTACAACATATATGGTGATTTTTTTTTCTTTTTTGATAAGTAACGACATATATGGTGATTTTATAATTGCTGTGTATAAGATTTGGAACTCATGTAACATGTAAGTTGTTTAATATTCCGTCTTTTGAGAGAAATATGATGGCCACAATTTCTATGATCACTCAATGTAGTCTTTTACACTCTTTTTTCTAAGCTTTCGTTACTTTTTAAAGATCCAATTTTTTTAGTACTTCAATATATTCACTTAGATAAAGTTTTAGTTCAATTGTTTTCAGAATTATATTTTCCTTTATTCTAATTTTTTTAAGTTGGTATTTTATTTATTTCATGGTTCCCATTCTTTTGCTTGAAGGTATTTCATTTGAAAGTCGTTGATTAGATTTAATAAGAAGGCAAAAGAACTTTATCCTTGCTGTCCATCAACAATTATACTATTTATTTATTTAACAGTGGAAATTGCCTTATCGATTATGCTACTGCTACTTTGATTAGATTTATCACTCGAGTTAGTTCAAAATTCCTTCTAAAAAAAAGTTAATTTCAAATTCTTAATTCAATGATTGTGTAATTGCTAACCTTTGAACATTCTTAAAAACAAGGGAATTAATTTTGTGATTAGAAAATGTAGTAGCCCAAATTGAGATAAATGGAAAATTATAATACTAAATCCAAATAAAAAAAGATCCTCAAGTTTCCATTAAAAATGTTATGTACAATTTCTTGGTTTTAAAAGTAGTTACTAAACCTTGAATTTAAGCTCTTTTTTTTACTTTTGTTGTTGATGTGTAATAAGTGGCTAAATTTTAGGATTAAAAATAAGTTGATAACCCCCATAAATAAATCAGAATTTTCTTTTAAAAAAATATAAGAAGCAATTGAGGAAAGAGGTCTAAGTAAAAAATGTGGATAAATGAATCATTTCAAATGAAGTGTTCTTTTTCTATAGTTCACTGAAAAAAAAAAAAGAGATGGTTTAGATATGACCACAAATATCGGACTGAATTTAGTACTAATAATAAAAAGGAATGAATATGGACTTTAACAATTTTAACTTAGTAATACTATTTTTTAAGCATATTTTATATTTTAAGTGCTCACGTTTTAAGTTAGCAGGTTTCAAGTTATATTAGACTAGCCTCTCAGCACACGCATAACTCTTCTATTTTTTTAATTAAAGATTAATAATTTGCATCTATTATAATTTGGAATTATTACATTTTCCAATCACAAAATACCTAGAGGTGTGGTGAGTATTATGAGTTTATGATTGAAATAATTTTTTTCATCACATCTCTAGGTTTTTGTGATTGAAAAATGTAGTTGTAAGTGCACAATTGCACCTGGTCCCAAGAACATTTATGGGCTCAGGCCCAATGAGCCTTAAACAATATGAATTTGTAGAGTGTGGGCTTGAAACCCAGGTTAGAAGCGTGTGAGGATTCAATGACAAACTAAAAAATTGCAAATAATTGGAAACAACAAAGAATATCGTAAATCAGCTTCCTCGAATGTAAACCGAGAGTTGTTCTTATATTATATCTTTGTCTTTGTTTCTTTTTCTTTCTAGGTTACACAAAGTCCGTCCCCCTTTTTCTGTCTTAGATTGCTCTTTAAATACTACTCTTTTGAATACTTTGTACACGTGTTGCCTCACCTCCCCCTTAGCCTAGATATTTCTTTTCTCAGTTCCTTTGAATAGTAACTAGAAGTTTCTCTTCCACTGTTCAGGTGTCACTTCCCCATAAATGCGGCCAGGGTGGTAGGTGCAGGGTCTTTAATGTGGAGGCAGCAGCCTTTATCTTTGACATTTCTTCAACACCGGTGCTTCTGGGGCGTTCTAGGGTTCACCCCTCTTAACCATTGGCCTTAACCGTGTCATCCCCTAATCTTTACCATGAAATCCCGAGTTCTTCGATGTTCATCCGAGGGTAAGCTCACCCTCGGCTGGATCCTCGGATCCTCGGCGTATGGGCCGACCCATAGTACTAACAGATTCTAAACCCAGGAGCAGGTCAGTCTTCCTCAACACGGCCCAAAAGGCCCACATTCCCATCAGGATCTTTTTACCCCCCACAATAGCCCCTCAAAACTCTAATTTTCAACGTCCGAGGAGAAAAATAGGGTTTTGATCCGACGAGAACCTACTCCACTCACTTTGTGAGTGATGGCACGTGTGGAAATCGTTTCGCGTCCCAGAAGATGCCACTTGGCGGTTTTATTTTCAACAACGCGCGTATTTATTACTGCCAGTTACACTTTGTCCCTCACGTTCAACGGTGAGATGGGCATCCAACGGCCCTCGTTACTCCACGAAATTTTAGGCGGGACAAATATAATTTCGAGGCCGCCTTTTCGCACGTCGTGACGCTTTGGGAACCTGCGCCTTCATTTAATTCCTCAGGGATCAATCCCATCAAAACACCAACAATCATTCTTTACCAGCAGAAAACCGTGGAAACCCGTACCTTCAACTTTGTAAGTTCTTGCTCTCTCTATTCTTAACCCTTTCTCCTCGGTATTTGTCATCGGCTACCACTACAAACATTCTCCCTCTTAGAGTTTAGTCTCGCGTTCCTCTGTAATGGGAAGATTCAAGTGTCTAGTAGATACCGCCGCTGGGATGGAAGGCTTTAGGGCCAAATACCGTATTCCCAGCGACGTAGGATTAGAATATTGCCCGGCAGAAGCCGTGGCCGGTTCCAGGAAAGAGGGAGAGGTTATCATCCCAATGATAGCCTTTATAGAGGGTGGGATGACCCTTCCAATGAAACCTGTAACTAGGGAATACCTTCGCAACCACCGATTGTGTCCCGATCAATGCCTCCCAAACGTTTTTAGAGTTTTAGGTAGTGTAGATGCTCTGAACGAGCAGATGGGTTTAAACCTCACATGGCACGATGTCGTGTTTCTATATGAGTCCCACAAACTTTCCAATGTAGGTTACTACATTAAGTCCCGTTCTAGTGTCGTTAGGTTAATCTCATGTCTGCCCAAATCCAACAAAGGCATGAAGGACGACCACCTGATCGTCTCTGGGAACTGGCACGACGGCTTCCATTGCCCAGTTGAGTGGGGGGATCCAGGTGCGATGCCGTAGGATTAATCTCCCCACACCACAACTTCCTCTAACACACACAGAAATGCATATTCGTACTTACTTAAACTTGTTAAATATTTGTGTGAATCTGACCAGGTTTGTTTGTTTTGATGTCTCTTTTGCAGATAAGCAGCACGTGCGTCCTCGTCTGAGTCACTGTAACGTCGCAGATCTAAACCGAGTACTTCGCTCCGAGGTGTTCGTTAGCGAAGACTTACAACTCCGGGCTGCTCATCTCATTCTAGGGTACACTCCCCTTTCCTCGAACTTCCAAGAGATAGAGAACGCCATAATTGCGGGCGACCAAAGACGAAGGAGGATAAACATAGCTCGACCCCACTTTCTGGACGACCGCGACCTCCCGGACGCTCCTAACACCTTTTTATACAACCAGCCTATATCAGCAATTCCCCTTGCTGTGCATTCACAAGCAACTGTCGTTCCAGAAGAGCAGGTGTCTTCCTCGCACACACTTGACGACGAGATAGATCAATTCCATCTCGAAGACACCGAGAGACCTCGCGGGAACCAATTTGTGGTACTTTCCGACGAGGAGGAAGAAGCCACCGAGGCCTCTGGAATTGCAGGGTTTGTGGTTGCCCTTCCCGAGGACGAATTTGAAGAAGACATGGGAAGAATGGAGGGTCTCCTCACCAATAGGGCTGCTAAGGTTGCAGAGAAAATGAGGGGGACGTCTCAAGTTCCCCCATCTCTACCACCTCCCCCTCCTCCAGCTGAGCCAAAACTTCCAGCTGAGGATCCCAAGAAGAAGAGGAAGGGGGATAACGAGGGGACGACTAATAAGGACCCCAAGAAACCACGACAACAACTCCCACCGGCCCAGCAGCAGAAGCTGGACAAAGGCAAGGGCAGGGCCCGCTCGGTTGAAATCGGGGAAATCAGAGACGAGGCTGAAGTGCGCCGAGCACCGACCACCTGGTCCCCCGATCTAAGACTGGACGGCGCACCCATCTCCTGCCTGTCCAGTATAAGGGCGGTTCAACAAGGCCATGCCCACCACCTGGCCGAGGTCTTGGAACGCCCTCTCCTGCTGCCCAAGGACATGGAGACCTTGGAAAAAATGGGCCAGCCACAACTATTCCTCTCTCCAAAAAGAGACTTAGTGCTGGTAAGTGTTTCTCCTTTTTTCCGGAAGATTCCACTTTTAACAATATTTATAAGTAAGTTTATTTTTTACTGTTCTTAGCTCCATCATACTTTGTTACAGGCTATTCAGGAGGTCTTTGTAGCTGAGAAGTTTATTGAAGACACTCGAAAAATAGCCAGAACTGAGCTCGAAATCAGGCTGGAGACTGAAAAGTCCTTGGGTACAGCCCTTGCCGAGAACGAGAAGCTGACCTCTGAGGTGGCGGATCTGAGGAGAGAGAAAAATGGGGTCGAGTCAAACTTGAAGACTATGAAGACCCAGATAGAAGGACAGCGCAAGCTCCTTCATGAAAGAGATGAAGAACTCTCCCAAGCTCAAAGGGAGTGCTCGGATCTGAAGAAGGAACTGGCGTTGATGAAGAAAGAAGCCAGCTCCTTCCAACTCTCTCTCCACGTTGCCAAGCAGGCAAGTTTCGATGAAGGGGTAGCAACCACAGAGGAGCAGCTGACAAAGGAGTTCGCGGCTTTATGTCGCGAATACTGTCAAAAAGTATGGGGGGAAGCTTTAAACGTAGCAGGAGTTCCCCAATCTTCGGATCTGAGGAAGTCCGAGAACGTTTGGCTTCCCCTAGAAATACAGGAGATTGAAGAGGCTCCTGCTGCTACTCCTACCCCCGAGACAACTCTTCCTGCTCCACCTCCGGTGGTCCCACAGCAAGTTCCTAATCCTACAGAACCCTCTGGTTCCAACAAAGAGAAGGAAGGAGGAGGGGATGCAGAGAAGGACTTAAGCCAGACAGTGGAGCCCAACGTCCTTCCATCGAAGACAGCAGATAAGGGGAAGCAAGTCTTGACTCCCTTTGAGCTGGAGTTGAGAAAGACCGAGGGCACCAGTACCTCTCAGCAAGACCCCCCTACCAAAGCTTAGGATCTATCTTTAGGACTTCTCCTTTATATTTGAATTATATATATGTAATGTATATTTGACTGATTAATAAAAAACAATTTCATTTGCTTTTCACTTGGGTTGTATCTGTTTTTACTTTATTCTTTTTGTACTTATTATAGAAGTTTCTCTGAGTAAATAAATCTAACTCCAAGGATTGCACAATCATAACTTTCACATAATCACGCGCATATTATTAAAGATTTAATAAAAGGTGACGTGGTTAATATATTTGAACAATGCCTCGATTAAGAAGAAGAAGAGAGGACCTCGTATAACGATTAAACCCTTATAATGCATAACACTGTTTCTAGTAGGATGTAAGATCCGAGGACCATTCCTTACACAAAGTTGCTTAACACTTGAAGATATAAAACTTAAGATCCAAGTTTACTAAACAGTAACGCATTAACATCCAGACAT
This sequence comes from Castanea sativa, assembly GCF_040712315.1. NCBI lineage: Eukaryota > Viridiplantae > Streptophyta > Magnoliopsida > Fagales > Fagaceae > Castanea > Castanea sativa. The sequence goes on along the minus strand of NC_134024.1, from coordinate 16,919,391 downwards.
AATAAGGAGATAACTTTGATCAAAGTTGTAAGTTCAAATGTTAATTTTCTCAAAGTAGGAGGTCCGAGGACCCGACATAACTAAGGTTCTGTTTAACAAATGATAAGACATCAATTTCCACAAGGTTGGTGGTCCGAGGGCGACACTTAACCAAGTTTCTGTTTGATTCTTTAGAATAGTAACTTCAAATGTTAATTTTCCCAAAGCAGGATGTCCGAAGACCCGACATAACTAAGGTTCTGTTTAACAAATGATAAGACATCAATTTCCACAAGGTTTGTGGTCCGAGGACTGCACTTAACCAAGTTTTTGTTTGATTCTTTAGAATAGTAACTTCAAATGTTAATTTTCCCAAAGCAGGAGGTCCGAAGACCCGTCATAACTAAGGTTCTGTTTAACAAATGATAAGACATCAATTTTCACAAGGTTTGTGGTCCGAGGACTGCACTTAACCAAGTTTCTGTTTGATTCTTTAGAATAGTAACTTCAAATGTTAATTTTCCCAAAGCAGGAGGTCCGAAGACCCGTCATAACTAAGGTTCTGTTTAACAAATGATAAGACATCAATTTCCACAAGGTTTGTGGTCCGAGGACTGCACTTAACCAAGTTTCTGTTTGATTCTTAAAAATGATAACCGCGAGCATCAGAGCTACTCATAACTTTGAAATATTAATTGACAAAAACTCATTTCATTAATAATAATACCTTCTAAGATTATTTACATTCCATGGACGTGGTACAATTCTTTCGTCTAGATCAACTAACTTATACGACCTTATGCCTGCTACTGAAACAATGCGATAGGGGCCTTCCCAGTTGGGTCCCAACTTACCCCAAGCTGGGTTCTTAGAAGTGCCTACAACTTTCCTTAGTACAAGATCGCCTGGCGCGAGTGGCCTTAGTTTCACGTGGGCATCATACCCTCGTTTTAGCTTCTGTTGATAATAAGCCATTCGGACCATAGCTACCTCACGCCGTTCCTCAAGTAAATCAAGATCCTTTTCTAGGAGTCTTTTATTATTCTCTGGGCTAAAAGAACTCGTCTTTAAAGTAGGAAAACTAGATTCCAGTGGTATCATTGCCTCGGCACCATAAGTCATAGAGAATGGCGTTTCTCCAGTGGACCTGCGCGGTGTGGTCCGATACGTCCACAGGACATGAGGGAGCTCTTCTACCCATCTGCCTTTCGCATCGTCCAACCTCTTCTTGAGCCCGTTGACTATGACCTTGTTAACGGCCTCGGCTTGTCCATTTCCTTGAGGATAAACTGGGGTGGAATATCTATTTATGATACCCATGTCACCACAATACTTCCTAAAAGTCTTACTATCGAACTGGACACCATTGTCAGATATGAGTGTGTGTGGTATTCCGAATCTAGTGACGATGTTTTTCCAGACGAACTTCTTGGAGTCAACATCTCTAATATTTGCCAAGGGCTCGGCTTCAACCCACTTAGTGAAATAGTCTGTTCCCATGAGAAGCCATCTTTTGTTTCCAGCAGCCCTCGGAAATGGCCCTACAATGTCCAAGCCCCATTGTGCGAAAGGCCAAGGACTGGAGAGAGGGTTGAGGACCCCTCCAGGTTGGTGAATATTAGGGGCAAACCTCTGACATTGATCACATTTTCTGGCATAGTCCTGAGCCTCCCTCTGCATATTGGGCCACTAATAACCCTGGGTCAGGGCTCTATGGGCTAAGGACCTTCCCCTAGTGTGGCTCCCACAAATTCCCTCATGCAGTTCCTCCAGTAATGAGTCTGTCGATTCAGGGTGCACACACAACAAATACGGTCCTGAAAAGGATCGTTTGTATAGCTTCTGGTCCTCGGACAACCAGAAACGCGGCGCCTTTCGACGTATTTTTTCTGCTTCAGCCCTGTCCTCGGGAAGGATGTCATTCTTAAGAAAGGATATGATCGAGTCCATCCAGCTAGGTCCAGGCCTTATTAGATGGATGCGAGGTGCGTCGGTAATGACAACAGAGGGTTTTAGCAAATCCTGAACCAGGATAACCCTAGGTAAACCTTGAGCCGAGGTAGTTGCCAGCGTGGCTAAGGAGTCTGCATGGGTGTTTCCGCTCCGAGAGATATGGGTTAAGGCGAAGGAACCAAACTCAGTTTGCTGACGTTTGATCTGGGCCAAATATTCTTGCATTCTGGGGTCTCTAGCCTCCATGGTCCCCGTGACCTGGCCGACCACCAGTTGAGAGTCCGAGAATACATGGATTTCCTTACCACCCATCTTAAGTACCATCTGCATGCCTACCAGGACTGCTTCATATTCGGCCTCGTTGTTAGTAGCCGAGAAGGCCAATCTTAAAGATTTTTCAAAGACAATTCCTTTAGGGGATATTAGAACGAGTCCAATACCAGATCCTCTCTGATTAGCAGCCCCATCCACATACACTTCCCAAATCGGAGACACCGCAGCTACGATTGCCCCCACTGATTTTTCACCCATGTGGGCCTCTTTCAGAGTTTCTTCCAGCAATGGCTCGGCAAATTCCGCTACCAGGTCAGCGAGGACCTGGCCCTTCACCGAGATGCGAGGCTTGTATTTAACATCAAAAGCCCCCAGGATAGTACCCCACTTCGCTACCCTTCCTGTGTAGTCGACGCTACGCAGCACTGCCTTGAGGGGCAACTGAGTCAGAACAACCACCGTGTGAGACTGAAAATAGTGGGGAAGCTTTCGCGTGGCATGAACCACGGCCAAGAGCGCTTTTTCTAAAGGTTGATAACGCACTTCGGCATCACCTAAAGACTTGCTTACATAATATATCGGTCTTTGCACCCCGTCATCATCTCTTATCAGGACCAGGCTGACCGCGTGGACGGCCACGGCCAGATAAGCAAACAAAATCTCATGTGCCTCCGGACGAGACAGAATGGGTGGCCGAGAAATATATTGCTTGAGCCGTTGAAAAGCTAACTCACAGTCCTCGGTCCATTGAAACCCTTTCCACTTGTTCAACAGTTGGAAGAAAGGGCGGCACCGGTCAGCTGATCGAGATATGAATCTATTCAAGGCCGCAATCATTCCCGTTAATCTCTGGATTTCTTTTGGGTTCCGAAGAGACTGCAAGCCCTGAATAGCCTTCACCTGCACCGGATTTACCTCTATGCCTCTATGAGTAATCATATACCCCAAGAACTTTCCTGACCCCACGCCGAAAGAGCACTTTGAGGCATTAAGGCGTAATTTGTACTTTCTCAGTATCTGAAAAGTGTCGGCCAGATCTCTCACGTGTGAGGGTATTGCTTTGCTTTTCACCACCATATCATCGACATATACCTCAATGGTTTTCCCCATTTGTTGTTCGAACATTCTGGTCATCATTCTTTGATAGGTAGCCCCAGCATTCTTTAAGCCGAATGGCATGACTTTGTAATGATAATTCCCCATTGGTGTAATGAAGGCCGTTTTCTCCTGGTCCTCCAATGCTAAGGGAATCTGGTGGTAACCCTGGAAGGCGTCCAAAAAACTCATCCGAGGATGTCCGACAGTGGCATCCACCAGTTGATCAATACGTGGCATTGTGAACGAATCTTTAGGACAGGCCTTGTTCAGATCAGTGAAGTCCACACATACCCTCCACGTTCCATTCTTCTTTTTCACAACAACCGTATGGGCCAACCACTCGGGGTAAAAAACCTCTTTGATAGCACCAGCCCTTTTAAGCTTAAGAACCTCTTCCTTCACAGCCTCGAAATGTTCCATGGAGGATCGCCGAGGTGGCTGCCTTCTAGGAACGACAGCTGAATTGACATTTAAGTGATGACAAATGAAGCTCGGGTCAACGCCTGGAGCTTCATAAGGATCCCACGCAAAAACATCAACATTGTCCTTCAAAAATTCTAACAACTCCCTCTTCTCTTGATGTGGCAAAAGTACACCGACTTGGAAGAACCTCTCTAGGTCATCGACTACTGGAAACTTCTCCAACCCCTCACAATGTGTCTCCTCCCCTGTCACCATCCCAGATGGACCGGGAGCAGTTAATTGCTATAATTCCTTAGTAATCAGGGCCGAAGATTCGGCCTCCGTCTGATGCAGGACAGCAGCCGATATGCACTGCCTGGCCACCGATTGGCTGCCGAGGACCTCTTCAACACATTCCCCTGAGGGAAATTTAATTTTAACATACAAGGTAGAGGAGACAGCTCCAAGAGCGTGCAGCCATGGCCTGGCAAGGATGGCTGTATACAGAGAGTACGCGTCAACCACAATATAGTCCACCTCAACCGTTTCTGAGCCGGATTGAACGGGCAAACGAATTTGTCCTTTCGGCACAACGGCTCTCCCTTCAAAACTTATAAGCGGCGAATCATAAGGAGTAAGATCTTCCAACCTCAATCTTAACCCCTTGAATAGATTAGGGTACATGATATCTGCACCGCTGCCCTGGTCTATCATCACCCTTTTCACATCATAGTTCCCTATTCTGAGGGTGACCACAAGAGCATCATCATGGGGCTGAATAGTCCCTATCTTGTCCTCCTCGGAGAAACCTAGGACGGGCAAGGTGCCCTTCAACCTCTTCGGCCTGCTACCCAAATCCTCGGCCTGTGAATGGGAAACCGCCATCACCCTAGTGGGACCTGAGCCGGTCCTACCAGGTGCAGCAAAGATAACATTAATTGTTCCCAATGCTGGCCGAGATGAACTGTTCCTCTGGTTGTTTGAACCAACTTGACTGACCTGCCCAGTGGGCTGACACAAGTGCTGCTTTAACTTTCCCTCACCGACGAGCTGCTCCAAGTGGTTCCAGAGGGTCCGACAATTCTCAGTAGTGTGGCCCACATCCTGGTGGTACTGACAAAAGAGGTTTTGGTTTCTTTTCGCAGGGTCCCCTGCCATCTTTCCTGGCCATCTGAAGAAGGGCTCTTTACGAACTTTCTCCAGTAGCTGATGCACTGGTTCTCGGAACACAGTATTTACTGCCTGAGGTGCTGCCGAGCCGGATTGGCCGAAGTAATCCCTCCTCGGCTTGTTGTTGTGGTATCTATCCGACCTGAAATCCCTTCTCTCCTGCGGGATAACCTTCTCCTTTCCCTTCCCCTGCTGCTGGTCTTCCTCTACCCTCTTGTACTCATCAATACGATCCATAAGGCGGCGTACGCTGCGGACAGGCTTTTTCGTCAAAGACTTTCGTAGGTCGTGGTCAGTAGGGAGACCCACCTTAAAGGTATTAAGCGCCACCTCATCAAAGTCACCATCTATCTCGTTAAACATCTCCCAGTATCGGTCAGAGTATGCTTTCAGTGTCTCCCCTTCCTTCATGGCCATGGATAGCAGGGAGTCCAATGGCCGAGGGACTCTACTACACGTGATGAACCGCGAAGCGAATGCCCTAGTTAGCTCTCCAAACGAGCCTACAAACCCCGATTTGAGACCGTTAAACCATCTCATAGCCACAGGTCCCAAGCTGGAGGGGAAGACTTTACACATCAGAGTCTCGTTGTGAGAGTGCACTGCCATCCTCTGATTGAAGTGACTCACGTGCTCCATCGGGTCAGTCCGGCCATTGTAGATGGTAAAGGTGGGCTGGGTGAACCTCCTGGGAAGCCTCCCTCTCTCAATCCTCCGTGAAAACGGGGATTTAGAGAGTTGGTGCAACGCCCTACTCATGGTATCGTTGCCTAAGCCCCTAGAGCGAAGCTTCTTACGCCTGCGGGTTGGCTGGTCGTCCTCCTCACCGGAGGATGTTGCGCTGGTAGGGGAACACGACCTTGAACTGTAGCCAACTCCCCTATCCTTCTCTGAAGAAGAACTAGACGAGGACGGGGAAACCTTACGTTTAGCACGGCGTAACTTCCTCTTCAAACGATTGATTTCCTTCTGCATGGATTTAGAACCTTCATCGTGGGTAGTGCTACCCCCACCATGAGTATGGCTAGCCCCTGGGTATTCTGTATGGACACTTCCCTCACGATCCCTACGATGTTCAAGACGTTCGAAATGATCTTCCGGTTGTGATCCTTGTGACTCTGCATGGTGAGAGCCTAAGCCTGCCATAATATCCCTAACTCTTCTAGACTAGGTTTCCCACAGACGGCGCCAATTGTAAGTGCACAATTGCATCTGGTCCCAAGAACAGTTATGGGCTCAGGCCCAATGAGCCTTAAACAATATGAATTTGTAGAGTGTGGGCTTGAAACCCAGGTTAGAAGCGTGTGAGGATTAAATGACAAACTAAAAAATTGCAAATAATTGGAAACAACAAAGAATATCGTAAATCAGCTTCCTCGGATGTAAACCGAGAGTTGTTCTTATATTATATCTTTGTCTTTGTTTCTTTTTCTTTCTACGTTACACAAAGTCCGTCCCCCTTTTTCTGTCTTAGATTGCTCTTTAAATACTACTCTTTTGAATACTTTGTACACGTGTTGCCTCACCTCCCCCTTAGCCTAGATATTTCTTTTCTCAGTGCCTTTAAATAGTAACCAGAAGTTTCTCTTCCACTGTTCAGGTGTCACTTCCCCATAAATGCGGCCAGGGTGGTAGGTGCAGGGTCTTTAATGTGGAGGCAGCAGCCTTTATCTTTGACATTTCTTCAACACCGGTGCTTCTGGGGCGTTCTAGGGTTCACCCCTCTTAACCATTGGCCTTAACCGTGTCATCGCCTAATCTTTACCATGAAATCCCGAGTTCTTCGATGTTCATCCGAGGGTAAGCTCACCCTCGGCTGGATCCTCGGATCCTCGGCGTATGGGCCGACCCATAGTACTAACAGATTCTAAACCCAGGAGCAGGTCGGCCTTCCTCAACACGGCCCAAAAGGCCCACATTCCCATCAGGATCTTTTTACCCCCCACAGTAGTAATTCCAAATTATAATAGATGCAAATTATTAATTTTTACCTGAAAAAATAGAAGAGCCTCTGAGCACGCGCTTACACGCGTACTCAGAAGCTAGTTATTATTTAAGGGGCTTCTCTTATTTGGGATTCTCAATTTTGATGCTTAAAATACCCTCAAATTTACTAGTTTGTAAAGTTTAAACAATATAGTTAGATATATAAAATTATTAATTTAAAAATGCCTAAACTTTAGCTAAATTTAAAAAATCAGTTTTTTTTTTCTCCCACCACCACATTTTTTTCTCATGTTACTCACGTTAGTTGTCAAGTCAAGTATAATTCAACTTTTTTTTATAAAAAAAATTAAAAACTGCTTCTTTTTTAGTACTAATGAACTCTTCTTCTTCTTCTTTTTTTCCCCCTAATTTCCAAAAAGAAATTGCCTTAAGTTTTTTTTTGGGCGAGAGATAATCAACTAACCCAGGCCATGTTGGTGTGTATGTGAGTGTAAACCACTCTTTTATTCTCCCTTAAACACATACGTGTAAACTGATTGAGAGACCACAATTCTTGGCAGAGTAGTTGACACCGTACTGGTACTGGCCGTACCGGTTGGTATGTATCGTACCAGTACATATACCGGTATTGAAACACTAATATTTCGTACCAGTTTAAATACTGGCCGTGTCGGCCTTACTGGCCGATTTCGGGCAATACCGGCCAATACTGGGTATATCGGCCGGTACAGAAAAAAAAAACTTTTTTATTTTATTTTAGTTTTGTAATTTTTGAATTTTTGTAAAGACATAATGGTAATTTATTTGCAATAACTGATTAGTATTATTTGTTTTCTTAGTATGCAATGAACAATTAAGCTTTCTATTTTTATATTGTGTTTTTTTTTAATTGATACTAAAGTCTAAAATTATGAATAATTTGTTCTAAATTGAGGTAATATTTTATAGTAAACTTTTTTATTTATTATAATACACACACACACACACTCATATATATGTGTGTGTGTGTATGTGTGTGTGTGTGTGTATATATTTATAAATATGAAAAATAATGGTAAATCCAAAAAGGTACACCGATATTGATCGGTATCGAAATATATCGTTCCACTAGTCAAACCGATATAGCCTTCGGTACGAGATTGACTCCCTTACTTCTTGGGTATAAGTGGAATTGGAGTGAAAATTAAAAGTGTTTCCAAGTACTTCTAATCTTTGATTTTGAATTTCACTGCACCAAGGTACGCTCTCTTATTCTTGAATTCTAAAATTCACATAGTACATGTTAACAATTGTGAATGAAGTAGATCCGTTAATTTTTCGTTGCGTATGTTTTGAATGTGATACAAACATGTGTTTTTCCAACACTTTTGAGGATTGTTTCCTCCTCGAGTGGTCGATTTCTTCGGTTTCACGACTTGAAATTTTATCAATGAATTGGGCCGAATTGATGAGGACCTGGGCCTTCCTTCCCCTTGGGTCAGACCCACTTGGTAACATTCCGTGTTCAAACCTTAATCCCCCCACATTTTTCTACACTACTATTTAAAAAAAAAAAAAAAAAGGTAAAAAAAAACTTTTATCTTCATCCCATTTAGTTTTTATTTATTTATTTATATTTATGAGATTATCTCTTGTAGTTAAAAGAATATCGAGTTATCCACAACTATTTTGTTCACTTATCGAAGTAAACCTATTAAAATTTTAAATTTCTAAAATTTAGGCTACTTATAAAATATTTCTTTTTTATTTCTCTTTCTCACTTTTTTTTTTATGTACATTTAATTCTATTAAAAAAAAAAACCCAATTTGTCATGTTGAGTTAAGACTTAAGCGTATTTATAAAAAAACAACAAATAATCTATTTTAGTTACAATTTAAAAGAATAACCACCACTCTTCTTTAATTTTCTTTTATTTCTGATGGGAATGACGAGAATGGCTCACAGACGGGTATAATGCTACAGACGACCTGTACTCCATGACGAGAGGAATATTCCCACGTCACTGACGAAGATACCAAAATGGTTCAATGCCAGCAGTAATACCTCGAGCGGTTACGACACCAGCTTGGTAGACCGTTGGAAACATATTAAAGAACCATTACTCGGCCAGGAGCACAATTAAACCAGGAATTAATGCAGCAACGGCTAGACACCAAAAAAAAGGTATATAAAGGAGAAGCACCATCCACATAGGGGAGATAATTGCATAAAGAACAAATTAATTCCTTAGAAAAACTCTATTTTCTTTTTGGCTAACTTTGGCATCGGAGGTGTTGTGGCAGGCACCACACCGGTGGCCAAGTAAAGAAACCTGTCTTATTGCAGGAGTGACACAGTGATCATCTGGACGGACTCCCACCAGCTGGCATTCATCTGGACGAATCTTCATCAACTGACGATATTCTGCTTCAACAGTTTGGCGCCGTCTGTGGGGACGACGTTCTCGCACTACGATCCGAAAGCGTAGTTCCTACCAACTTCAACATCCAGATGGAGTCCAACCAAGATCCAGCAACTTTGGCTCAGCAAATTCAAACCCTTGTGGCCACTGTGGAAGAGCTCACCAGACAGAACGAAGAAATAAGGCAAAGGCTTCAGCAGGAAGAGAACCGATCGAGAGCAGTCCAAGAAGACGAAGGAGATAGCCATGGGAGAACTGATCGACGAAGGACCATCACTCCGGAGGAACAACATTCTGATCTCCTCCATGAGATGAGAAAGGAGATGAACGAGCTGAAAAATGCCATCAAGGAGAAGACAGATCGGAGCTTAGATAAAATGGTCAGGGCAACAGATTCACCCTTTACCATGGCAGTTTTGGAACGGCCAGTGCCACCAAAGTTTCGGTTACCTCAACTCGAACCCTTCGACGGACTCAAGGAACCCCAAGACCATCTTAATACCTTCAAGACGACATTGGGTCTTCAACAGCCCCCTGACGAGATAATGTGTCGTTCTTTCCCTACCACGCTGAAGGGGGCTGGTAGGGAATGGTTCACGAGGCTACCCACCTCATCTATTGACAACTTCGAACAGTTAAGTAGCGCCTTTCTGCGCCATTTTGTCGGAGGGAAACGTCCCAAGAGACCCGCGGACCACCTGTTTACCATTAAACAAGGTGAAAAGGAGACTTTGCGCTCGTACGTGAAGCGCTTCACTCGAGAGACCTTGGAAGTGGACGATGCAGATGACAAAGTACAGCTGACGACATTTAAAGCCGGGCTTAGGTCTCGAGAATTCGTTGTCTCATTGGCAAAGAATCCGCCCCGAACGATGGCAGAAATGCTCCTGAAAGCGCAAAAATACATGAATGCCGAGGACGCACTGGCAGCCATTATTGACGAGGGCAGATCAAAAAAAGAGGGAAGGCATGAAGACGAACGTAGGGGGCAAAAGAGGGAGCGTCCAAACCGTCGAGGAAGTGACACAGACAAGCGAAGGGAAGAGAAGACGCCACGAACGGTAAAATTTACCCCTCTGATTATGCCTATTGACAAAATTTTGACACAGATCCAGGATCAACATTACCTTCAGTGGCCAAAGCCTTTACATTCATCCCCTAACGTGCGGGACAAGAACAAATACTGCCGATTCCACAAGGATCACGGTCATTACACAGAAGATTGCCGAGACCTGAGAGGACAGATAGAAGAGTTGATACAAAAAGGAAAATTGCAGAAATATGTCAAGAAGGGAGAACCCAGCAGGTTCAAAGACGAAGGCAAGGGCCAGCGCGAGCCTTCGATAAAGAATGGGGCCGGCACTCCTCAACTACCGCAAGACGTGATTGGAGAAATACACACGATTGCAGGAGGGCCACCGTCGGGAGGGTCGTGCAAGTCCCTCAAGAAAGCATGCCAGAGGCAAGTGAATAGCGTCCATATGCTGTCCCCATTCAAGCAGAGACGAACAGATCATGACATATCCTTCAACGAAGAAGATGCGCGAGGAGTAAGGCAGCCACACAATGACCCCCTGGTTATAACACTCACGATCGAGGGATTCAACACGAAGAGGATACTTATAGATAATGGCAGTTCTGCAAACATTATGTACCTGCCAGCCTTCCAGCAGCTGAAACTTGATCCCAAGAGGCTGCGCCCCTTCGACTCTCCCCGCGTTAGCTTCAGCGGGGACAAAGTATACCCCAGGGGTATAGTAACAATAAAAGTCATGATAGGAACGTACCCACAGCAGCAAACACGTCAGCTGGACTTTCTAGTAGTAGATTGCCCGTCAGCGTACAATGTAATCATTGGTAGACCTACGCTCAACAGATGGAAGGCGGTCACATCCACATATTGCTTGAAGGTGAAATTCCCAACTGAGGACGGAGTCGGCGAAGCTAAAGGAGACCAAGTCCTGGCTAGGGAATGTTACCAGGCTGTGGTGGCCACAAAGGAGAACCATACATGGACGATAGAAAAGGAGCAAGAAGAAAAAGCAGAGGCTTTGGAAGCCGTTGAGCTCGTGGAGGGGGAAGTCGCGAAGATGACGAGGATAGGGACATCACTAAGCCCCGAAATGAGAACGAAGCTCATTCAATTCCTCAGGAAAAACCAGGACGTCTTCGCATGGAGTCATGAGGATATGCCCGGCATCTCGCGACAAGTGATTCAGCACAAATTAAACGTAAATCCCGAAAAGAAACCCGTCCAACAGAGGCGCCGTGTCTTTGCCCCCGAACGAAGCCAGGCGATCAACGACGAAGTTAACAAATTGTTGCAGGCAGACTTCATCAGGGAAGTGTATTATCCCGAATGGCTTGCCAACGTCGTGCTGGTAAAGAAAGCAAATGGAAAATGGAGAATGTGTGTAGATTTCACGGACCTAAACAAGGCATGCCCAAAGGATAGTTTCCCTTTGCCTAGGATAGACCAGCTGGTGGATTCCACGGCCGGGCATAAAATCCTGACGTTCATGGACGCCTTTTCAGGATACAACCAAATAAAGATGGCAGAAGAAGATCAAGAAAAAACCGCCTTCATCACGAGCCAGGGGCTCTACTGCTATAAGGTAATGCCTTTTGGACTGAAGAACGCAGGAGCAACGTACCAAAGGTTAGTAAACAAAATGTTCAGCAAGCAAATCGGCAGAAATATGGAGGTATATGTGGACGACATGCTCGTCAAGAGCAAAAAAGAACTGGCACACCTGGACGACTTGGAAGAAACATTCAACACCCTCAGGAGATATCAGATGAAGTTGAATCCTAGCAAGTGTGTTTTTGGGGTAACATCAGGGAAATTCTTGGGATTCATGGTGTCTCAAAGAGGGATAGAGGCCAATCCGGAGAAGGTGTGAGCAATACTAGACATGACGTCACCGAAGTCCGTCAAAGATGTCCAGAAGCTCACAGGGAGGATCGCTGCATTGAATAGGTTCGTCTCCAGAGCAACGGACAAATGCCTCCCCTTTTTTAAGACGTTGAAACAAGCTTTCGCCTGGACTGACGAATGTGAAGCCGCGTTTCAAGAGCTCAAACGCTACCTAAGCAATCCACCCCTACTAAGTCCGTCAAAGGAAGGGGAAAACCTCTACTTATATCTGGCAGCGTCAGAATCAGCCGTCAGCGCGGCCCTCATCAGGGAAGAAGACAAGAGACAGCTGCCAGTTTATTACATAAGCCAAGCCTTTCAGGGGGCAAAAACCAAATACCCCAGGATTGAGAAAATTGCATTCGCCTTGATAGTAGCCGCACGGAAGCTGCGACCATACTTCGAGGCGCACCCAATATTGGTAATGACGGACCAACCGATCAGGAAGTCCATGAACAAGCCAGAAGCAGCCGGGAGAATGGTTCAGTGGGCAGTGGAACTTAGCCAGTTTGATATTGAGTACCTTCCCAGAACTGCCATCAAAGCCCAAGCGTTAGCGGATTTCATTGCCAAGTTCACCCCTAAAGACGACGACAATTGCGAAGATGCTGCAGAACGATGGACGATCCAGACTGACGGATCATCAGCCCGAAGAAGGGGAGGAGTAGGGATCGTTATAACAACTCCCGACGGAGAAAAACTCAGGTACGGAGTTCGACTCAAGTTCCCAGCCACCAATAACGCAGCCGAGTATGAAGGAATACTGACAGGGCTGAGACTAGGGAAGGCAATCGGAGCAAAAAACCTAGTCGTCCAAAGTGACTCGAACTAGTAGTAGCACAGATCAAGGAGGAGTACGAAGCGAAGGAGGAAAGAATGCAGAAATACCTCAAGATAGCAAAGCATTTGGCCCGAGAATTCGACAAACTGGAGTTCATGCAGATCCCGAGATGCCAGAATATGGAAGCAGACGAGATTGCAAAGATAGCCTCGTCAGAAGATGAACCTGCATGCACGGAGCTGACCATGGAGATACAAGAACGCCCCAGCATCGAAGAAATCTCGATATTCACAGTCTAGGGAATAAACAGCTGGATGACGCCAATCATATCCTTCCTCCAAGACGGGCACCTCCCCCAGGACCCCAAAGACGCCAGGAAAATCAAGCAAAGAGCAACCAGATTCACCATTCTGAATGACCGATTGTACAAAAGAGGTTATTCCCTACCATACTTGAAGTGTGTTAACGAGGACGAAGCCAGGTACATCCTAGAAGAAATACACGAAGGAGTGTGCGGGAACCACGTTGGCCCCAGATCCCTGGCGAGCAAAGTCATCCGAACAGGTTACTTCTGGCCAACCGTCCAAACAGACGCAGCGCAACTCGTCAAAAATTGCGACAAGTGTCAAAGATTTGGGAACATCCAGCGACTCCCAGCGGAGAAGTTGACGACCATATCATCCCCGTGGCCATTTGCACAATGGGGAATCGACATCGTCGGGCCGCTACCCCCGGGGAAAGGACAGGTAAGATTCCTACTCGTCGCAATTGATTACTTTACAAAGTGGGTGGAAGCCGAGGCAACGGCATCCATCACCGAAGCATGAGTCCGAAGCTTCGTGTGAAAGAGTATCATCTGCAGGTTCGGGATCCCACGGACGATTGTCACGGACAATGGGCGACAGTTTGATAACCAAGGCTTCAGAGATTTCTGCTCCGACCTTGGCATCAAAAATCAGTTCTCGTCCCCTGGGCATCCACAGGCGAACGGGCAGACGGAAGTAACGAATCGGACACTACTTCAGATGATCAAAACCAAGCTGGACGATGCGAAGGGTGCCTGGCCGGAGGAATTGCCCAACGTGCTGTGGGCCTACAGAACCACAGTAAGAACTCCAACGGGCGAAACCCCATTCAGGCTTACATATGGCACTGAAGCAGTAATCCCGGTCGAAGTGGGAGTAACCAGCATCAGGCGAGAAGCGTTCCACGATGAAAGCAATAACCAACAGTTACGAGTAAACCTGGACTGCCTGGACGAGGTAAGAGACAGAGCCTCGAACAGGATAGCAGAATACCAGAAGAAAATGACCGAGTACTACAATAGGAGAGTGAGACTCAGACGACTCCACGTTGGTGACCTCGTCCTGCGGAAGGTGACGACAGCAACCAGAAACTCCACCCAAGGAAAGCTCGGCCCCACCTGGGAAGGACCTTACCGAGTCACTCATTACTCCAGTAGGGCAGCTATCACCTGGAAACCATGGACGGGAAAGCACTCCCTCGACCATGGAACATTGAACATTTAAAGAAGTACCATCAAAAGGTGTAACAAGCAAATGTATTCATGTTTCTGAAATTAATAAAAGCATTGCCTACAGTCGTGCAAACAGACCAGTCCACATTACTGACGAGGCACAAAGAATGTCTCCGAAACGTATCTAAGTAATAAAATTCCGCACCGATGGATGTATATTACTGACGAGGCACAAAGAATGTCTCCGAAACGTATCTAAGTAATAAAATTCCGCACCGACGGATGTATATTACTGACGAGGCACAAAGAATGTCTCCGAAACGTATTCCGCATCGACGGATGTATATTACTGACGAGGCACAAAGAATGTCTCCGAAACGTATCTAAGTAATAAAATTCCGCACCGACGGATGTATATTACTGACGAGACACAGAGAATGTCTCCGAAAAATATCTAAGTAATGGGATCTTGCACCGACGGATGTACATTACCGACGAGACACAAAGTGCCTCCTAAAAATCTAAGTAGTGACAGGTGTGCATTACTGACGAGATAGAGAGATGTATATTCTAAGCAAAACAAAACAAGTAGCTACAAAACCAAGAGCAGTGAGCAATTACTTTAAAGCAAAAATAATATTCTCAAAATATGAGTAAAATAATATTCTCAAAATATGAGTAAAATTGTTCTCAAATTAAAGCCCAAAATACAAAGGGCACAAAAAAAAAAAACAACACAAGCAGAAATTATACAAAGCTTTCATTCATCCTCTCTTTCATCAGCAGGAGGGACTTCAGCTGGGGTGCTAGCATCAGGAGCAGATTGCTGCGCAGCCTCGTCAGCAGACATCTCTTTATCTACCTCCTCCATGTCCAGGATCTCCAAGTCTACTCCAGAGGGGTGTTTGATTAGGTATCTCCGCAGCAACTCGAACCCCTTGAAGTACCAGCTGAAGAGGACAGAGTTGTACTCTTCAGTTTGCTGGAAGCCCTCTATGGCCCTTGCAGTAACCCCTTTCAGCCTCTCCCGAGCAGAAGCAAGTTTTTCGTCCTTCTCTAGAACCAACTGCCGCTCGGTTCTGAGGTCGTCCTGAATCTTCCTGGCTTCCTCCTTGGCAGCATTAGCTTCACCCATGACGGTTATAAGCTCCTTCTTCAGCCTTGAGTTCTCCATCTCCAAGGCCGATATCTGTGATAAAGCAGACTCGACCTTGGCCTCTTGAGCTAAGTACTCAGAGGAAAGATGAATACTCTCCCCCAACACCTGTAGAACACATAGGGAGGTCAAAAAAAAAAAAAAAAAGGAGGAGGAGAAGGAAGAAGTGAACGGGCATATGAAGCAAAAATGACACAAGGACATTACCTGGACCAGCTTGTGCAAATGACGACCCACAAGGTCCTTTGCTGATGAGCCTGAGAAGACCCTCAAGTCCTCCGCCGTCACCACCTCACGAGCTCTGTCCACTGCAATTTTCTCGTCGTCCCAGATTGATGACGAACGGGAGTCAACTTTCTCCTTCCCCTTGTCTGAAGTTCGCTGCTTCTTAGAAGCAGGAGTGGGGATCTCCTCGATAGAGGCAGCAGGAGAGGCTGACCTCGTCGTGTCAGTCCCGGAGGCGAGATGAGTGACAGAAGCTACAGGAGTAACCGGAGGGCCCTTCCCGGTAATGCGTACCACCTTCTTCCCAAGGTGGGATAAAGGTTCGTCCTTTTTTGCCCTCATCTTGTCATACATGCCTTTGTTAAATTTGGTCGTCATCTCTGCAAGAAAGGAACATAAAAAAAAAACATGTGAAAGGAACATACATGAGAAAGAAATACACGAGGCGAAAATTACTTTTTTTGCCTTCAATCCTGAGGTTACGCAAGACGAAAGCAGAAGGTTCAGGGCCGAGACAATAGAACGCGAGAGTGCGCGGATCTACAAGGTCGTCCCAATCCACAATTGTCCGCGCGTACTCAATCGCCTTCTCCACACGTTCCTTATATCTGCTCTTGAGCTTAGGACGCCTTTTTACTGCGCAAAACAATGAACAGAGAAGTTAAAAAAAAAAAAAAAAAAGGGAGAAAGCCAAGATCAACGAAACTCGGGTGACGGGGATAAGTAGTGACGCACCTAAGTTTGGGGTCCTCCATTGACGAGATAGCCTCGGGAGTTCACCCCAAACCCCTCCAGAGGGGGTTTCAAAATCGTCCCCCGACACAAAGAAGAACCGGGATTTCCGATGCACTCGAAAGACGAGGGTAGATTTCGGACGATCCGAGTCCTCTTTTCCCATGGGACTAACTCATAATACCCGAACTCTTTAGATTCCTTTAGACGGTACAAATAGGTGAGCTCGTCCACCCTAAGCTCTCCCCCATCCGTAGCGGCCAGCCATATTCCCATACAGCTGACCAATATTCTCCAGGAGTTAGGCATAAGTTGCCCCGGAGCAATGCCGTAACGATCTAACAACTCCATAAAAAAGGGATGGACCGGGAGCCTCAACCCGCAGATAAAGGAAGACTCATAAAAACAGACCTCCCCAGGGAAAGAATGACAAGCCCGATCCTCCTTGGTTGGCAAACGAACCCTAACCCGCTCCGGGAACTGAAATCTTTCCCTAAATCTACCTAAAGTCTCAGAATCCAGCCCACATACCTCTCTAAGGGCGTGGAAAGCCCTGACCTCCCGGAAGGAAGAGACGGCGGTATCTCCCCCCACTGGGTCGTCACTGGATGACAGCCCGGTCTCGAGCTCACTCGTCCTCACCTCAGACATCCTTTCCTACTCCCTTAACAAATTCCCCAACCAATTGACGGATAGACGAAGCAGTGGCAACAAATCGGCCACCACTACTCCCAAACCGTTACCCTCTGAGATAAAACCCTCAAAGTTTGGGGAAACGCCTACAAACCCTCCTAAGCGTGCGAACAGGAAAGAAACTGAAGGACAAATAACCCAAACCTCAGAACTATCTATCATAGAAAGACCAAAGAAGCTAAAAAAAAAAAAAAAAAAAAAAAAAGGGAAAAGAAGGAAAAAGGGGGCATCAGAATCTCATTATCAAAAAGAAGGGGAGAAGAAAGAAAAGGAAAAAGAAAGAAAAAATCAAGAAGGAAAGAACGCACCTCGGATAGAGAAGCTAGAGAACCCTGCCTTGCACCAGCTTTGGAGGAATGAAGGATGCGCACTAACTCACAGAGAAAATCGAAGGAATAGGAAGAAGCACAAACAGGAAATTTTAGAAGATGAGAAACAAAACAAAAAAAAAGGAAAAGTGGGAGTTTTTAAACAAAGCCCAGAAAAAAACCGCAAATTAGCGGGAAACCCAAGGGTCGCACAAAAGAAACAGTAACTGCACCCACCAGTAAGCGCCACGTGGCAACAATCAGAATGGCGCCGCCACTACGCCTTTATTACAGCACGAAACCCCAAAAGTCATCTGCAGTTCAAGCGATTCACATTCTGTGGACGACGCATTCGAACGATTCGCATCCTGTGGACGACGTGACGTGTCACGACGACCACATGATCCGGGGGCATCTGATGGGAATGACGAGAATGGCTCACAGATGGGTATAATGCTACAGACGACCTGTACTCCATGACGAGAGGAATATTCCCACGTCACTGACGAAGACACCAAAATGGTTCAATGCCAGCAGTAATACCTCGAGCGGTTACGACACCAGCTTGGTAGACCATTGGAAACGTATTAAAGAACCATTACTCGGCCAGGAGCACAATTAAACCAGGAATTAATGCAGCAACGGCTAGACACCAAAGAAAAGGTATATAAAGGAGAAGCACCATCCACATAGGGGAGATAATTGCATAAAGAACAAATTAATTCCATAGAAAAACTCTATTTTCTTTTTGGCTAACTTTGGCATCGGAGGTGTTGTGGCAGGCACCACACCGGTGGCCGAGTAAAGAAACCTGTCTTATTGCAGGAGTGACACAGTGATCATCTGGACGGACTCCCACCAGCTGGCATTCATCTGGACGAACCTTCATCAACTGACGATATTCTGCTTCAACAATTTCTAATACAAATTTCAGATTCAAAAAATCAAGGTTAAGGCACAAATGCATATCTTCACATTTCCTCCTCTCTCAATTTCTCTATATGGGAAATTTTGAAGAACAAGATCTATACTATACAATAATTTTTTCAGGTATTTTTTTTATATCGTAAATAAAATCTCCACTCTTCATATTATTTTTTTCATATAAAATAATTAATTACTTCAACCATTGGTCCATTGCTACTTTTGTTACTATATGTCTATTATTCATCGCATTAAACTCTTGATTAATTTTTATTTTACCTTACTTTTGTACTCCATTTGAGCGAGCATATGATCATCTTAAACGCATTTTTACCACTAGCAAGTACCACTGGCTTTATTTTACATTTGTTTATTCATCTATTTTCTTATTTTTATTTGCTTTGTATATAGTGGGAAAACTTTAAATTTTTGTTTTGTTTTGCAATAAGGAGTGCTTCAAATTTTTTCAAAACTATGTTATTATTTTGGCATAATTAAGATGCTATTAATTGTAAATTTGTCATACATATTTGATTTTAGTTTTGAAATATTTTTCCCTTTTGATTATTAGGTATTTCTTCTTAGAAAAAAAATAAAATAAGCACAAGTTTTTTCTCTTCTAATTTTTTTTTTTTTTTTTACATTCTATTTCCCTTTAGTGGAAGTAATCTTTTCAGTGGAATCAATAAAAAATAAAAAATAGAAGAGCCTCTAAGTACACGTGTGAGTGCGTGCTTAGGGGTTAGTAAACATCAAGGAAGTCAATACCGTACCGAAGGCTGTACCGGTTTGGCCACCGGTACGATATATTTCGGATACCGGTCAATACCGGTATACCGTTTCGGGTTTACCGCTATTTTATATATATATATATATATATATATATATATACATATACACATACCAAAATCTCTGGAACCATGTTTATAAACATATAATATTTCACTTATATTATAGTAAATATAAAAGTTTATTATAAAACATTACCTCAATTCAAAACAAATTATTCATAGTTTTAGACTTTAGTATCAAATAAAAGAAAAAAGAAACACAATATAAAAAATAGAAAACTTAGTTGTTCATTGCATACTAAGAAAACAAATAATACTAAGAAGTTAATGTAAATAAGTTACCATTATGCCTTTACAAAAATTCAAAAATTACAAAACTAAAAAAAAAAAAAAAAAGCTTTTTTCTGTACCGGCCGGTACGCCCGGTATTGCCCGAAATTGGCCGGTATGGCTGGTACGCGGCCGGTACGGCCGGTATTTTTTCCGGTACAATATAGAAGTGTACCGGTACCGGTGCACTGGCCGGTACGGTATCGGCCACACTGGTAAACATTGAAGGAATTTTCTTTACCAACATTGATGAAGATTATTGATAATTAATTTGATGAGATCCTATCATGTTATTTTAGTTTAACAGTATTTTTTTTTTTGTTGATAAGAACACACATTGAAATATTATTAAACATCAATAGCCAAGTATATCATAGATAAGAGTTTGTTGAATACAACAAACAATCTCTTCAATCCAAATTACATCATTTACAAAGCTTTGAACTTATCGTGCTAGAATGTGGGCTGGCTTATTACCAGTCCTACGCACATGAGAATAACCAACAACCCCAACAGCTGAACTCAATATATAAATTCCTTCCACAATAGCTGCAACCGTAGTAGGAGGCTGTGAAACCTGCTTGAGGGTGTTAGAAACAATCAAAGAATCTCCTTCCAACACTCCATTCTTCAGCTCCAAATGTCTTGCTAGTAAAACACCAGCTTCATATGCCTTTGCTTCAACTTCAAGTACCCCATTGGAGCTCTAATTTTCCTGCATAATGCAGCCAAAAATCTGCCTTGCTGATCTCTAATGACCACACCAATGCCAGCCAACGTTTTTGTGGGAAAAAAAGCACCATCTACATTAATCTTACATAGACCTGAAGGAGGAGGGACCCAGACCGAATGTTGAACATCATTTTGTCTGTCACCGAAAGGCTGAATTACGTTAGAGGCAGTGGAGTCATGCTGCTCTGTTGCAAACCAATATTCCTGTAAATAACTTGCTGCTGACCGAGCCACTTCCAGTCCATTTTTTGCTTCACCTTTATGATAAATTTCATTCCTATTGCACCATAATTTCCAAGCAACCATAACCAATTGTGAACATTTCATATCCCCAGCATCATTGGTCATCATTTCATGCCATAACAGATCCTGGAAAGTAACGATATTAGCATCAGAAGGTAACAGATTCAGCTTTGTAGCAGCCCAAGCCGCCTGTGCTGTCGGACAGCCCTAGAAAATATGACCATTCGTTTATGCACTATCCAAACAGCACACGCACAGATATTCAACAATAACATTACGCCTCATCAATTTAACTTTTGTTGGTAAAGTGTCACGACAAGCACGCCAACAAAAATGACACCTTATGAGGAATAGGCAATGACCACACTTTCTTCCAAAATCTTCTTAGAAGAGTACCATCAGAAGTAATATCATGGCATTTAGATTTAGACATGGAAACCGCCAATTTATACGCACTCCCAACAGTGAAAATTTCATTATTAGTTACAACCCAAACCAATTTATCCTCCAGTAAAGTAGCGCTCAAAGGAATACTTTTAATTAAACCAGCTTCATAAGGTAGAAAAAGACAATCAAGAACTTCATTCTTCCATTTTCCTGTGGTTGGATCAATTAAATCAGCAACCATTATATCAAGACTCAAAAATAACCTTGGAGAAGTGACCCTATAAGTCAAACCGCATGGCAGCCACTTATCTTGTCAAACCTTTATATTTGCTCCATTGCCAACCCTCCATCGTAAACCTTCATTAACTAGGCCTTGGGCAGATATTAAACTCCTCCAAGTATAAGAGGGATTATTTCCAATCGAGGCATGAAGAAAATCACTAGTTGGGAAGTATTTAGCCTTAAGAACCCTATAAACAAGAGAGGTGCTGCCCATTTGAAGAGGCCAACCCTGTTTTGCAAGCAAAGCCTTATTGAACAATTTTAAATCCTTGAATCCCATTCCTCTATTACACTTAGGTTCACACATTTTCTCCCAACTAAGCCAAGAAATTTTCCTTTCCTCCTTTTGTCCCCACCAAAAATTTCTAATCATTCCCATTAAATCATCACAAATCGAGTCTAGAAGTTTGAAACAACTCATAGTATAAGTCGGTATTGCTTGGGCCACAGCTTTAATTAGAACCTCTTTCCCCGCTTTTGAAAGTAACTTCTCCTTCCAACCCGCCAACACTTTCCCCAATTTCTTCTTGATAGCATTGAAGGTAGTTCTTTTATTTCTCCCAACCAAAGAAGGCAAACCAAGATACTTCTCATGTTGCTTAATTATTTGGGCACCAAACTGATTTTTTATCTCCTCTTGGACACCTCTTGAGGTATTACTATTGAAAAATAAAGATGTTTTTGCACGATTTAATTGTTGACCGGAAGCTTTTTCATACACCGCAAGCAATCTTTGTAGTTCATCACATTCCTTGAATGTTGCCTTGCAAAAAATCAGACTATCATCTGCAAAAAACAAATGAGACAATCTTGGACCTCCTCTACAAATTTTCACCCCCTTCATTTGACCCTTATCCACCGCTGATTGAATCAAAGCAGACAAACCTTCTGCACACAAAAGAAAAAGATAAGATGATAAAGGGTCTCCTTGACGGATCCCCCTAGATGGAATAATGTGCCCCCTTGGTACCCATTAATTTTAATTGAATAAGTGATCGTAGAAACACATCTCATGATCAAATCCCTTATCCTATCAGCAAAACCCAATTTCTCCATAACATTTTCCAACCAAACCCACTCAATTGTATCATAAGCTTTACTCATATCTACTTTAAGAGACATTTCCCCTACCTTACCCCCCTTTTTCTGACTTATATGGTGCATTGTTTCAAAAACTACCAATACATTATCTGTGATCAACCTTCCATGAACAAAAGCACTTTGTGTATCGCTGATAATCGAGGGTAAAAACCGTTTCAGTCTATTTGCAATAGCTTTTGATGCAATCTTATACACAATGTTACATAAACTAATAGACCTATAATCAGTTATCTTCTTTGGCTCTTTAATTTTTGGAACAAGAGATATGTGGGTGTCATTAAAATGTGGTGGAGAAATACCAAAGTTAAGAAAATTAAGTACCGTTTTGGTGACCACCATGCTACTAGTGCTCCAAAAATGTTGGAAGAAAAGAGGAGGCATCCCATCAGGCCCCGGTACCTTCAGTGGGTACATTTGTTTCAAAGCTCCTTTGACTTCACTCTCTACAAAAGGGCGAACTAGCCAGTCATTCATTACTTGAGTCACTTTAGGTTTCACGGCAAGGAGTAATTCTAAAAATTCCACCGGATTACTAGTAGAGAAAAGATCTCCAAAATACCCAATTGCTATCTCCGCCATTTTATCCTCTTCAACCTGCCAAACCCCATCATCATCAAATAACCCATTCATGAAATTCTTCCTTTGTCTAGCAGAGGCCTTGGCATGAAAAAAGCTTGTGTTTCTATCACCATTTTGGAACCAATTAACCCTTGATCGTTGCCTCCACATATCATCCTCTCTATCCAACCAACAATTCAATTCAATTCGAGTATGTCGCAATGCTTCCACTATTTCCTGAGAAATGGGTTGCAATTCTAATCACTCTAATTTTGTTTGAAGCTCCACAATAATCCTTCCCACATGACCAAATTCAGAGTCATTCCAAACGGATAAATCAGCCTTACACCTCTCCAAACATTCTTGTAGAACCTAATCCAACCCTACCAATTGACCACACTCCCATGCATCCTTAACAACCATTTCACACCTTGAATCCTTCAACCACATTGATTCAAACCTAAACAGTTTCCTATTTCTTTTTTTCGTTTGCCGCTGAATCAAGTGAAGAGATAATAGAGAGTGATTGAAACCGAAGAAGACAAATGATGAAGCTTTGCCATAGGATAAAGAGACCTCCACTCTAAGTTAGCCAAAGCCCTATCCAATCTTTCTCTTATTTGAACACCACTAGTTGTTTGATAGAGCCAAGTAAGCTTAGACCCGATAAAACCCAAATCACACAATCCACAATAATCAATAGTAGACACAAAATCCTCCATCTGCTTTCTAGGACGAATACAACCACCCTCCTTCTCCGAAAGACCTATAATCTCATTAAAATTACCAATAACCAGCCATGGTAAAGAAGATGTAAATTTCAACTGCTTTAATTTAGCCCAAGATTCATGCCTCTTAGCTGTATCCGAATGGCCATAGAAACCCGTAAAGTGCCACTAACCAAGTTCTCCACCATCCACCCAAGCATCAATATGATTTTGAGAAAAAAGTTTTAACATCTACCATTAAATCTTCTTTCCACAACAAAACAAGACTACCACTATTCCCAATACTAGGAACAACAAAACAATTTTTCATTTTTCATTTTCCCTTAATTAACTCCAACTAATCTTTTTTCAATTTTGTTTCCATAAGGAAAACAATAATGGGCTCTTCTTTATTAACCACCTTTGCCAAGGCATTAACTGTTTGGAGGTTCCCAAGCCCCCGACAGTTTCAACTTAAAAGACTCATTGTGCTCGGCGGGGCTGCTGAGCAACCTCCGCCGTTTGAGTAGTTTAACAGTATTGATGAAGAATTAGATCTTTTTGGATATATACCACTGTTAGTTTTTTTTTTTTTATAACTTTTTCTCCTCTTCCCATGTATGTATTAAAATACTTAGTATTCTTAAAAAAAAATTGGTTTTTCAATTTATATTGTTTCCATTAGTTAGTTTATACAATATATATGTTATTCATGTCAAATTAATTATACAAGAATGTGCTCTGAAAAACAAATTATACAAGAATGTAAAAAAATATTATGCATACCAGAACATTTGCAAGTTTGTTTTTAAAAACGTATTTACCAAACACAGAAAAATAAGGTAATTTTTCTAAAAATACTTTTTGAAAATAACTCATTGCAAACTCAACTGGTGCCTCGCGGGTAAACAAAACAACCGCGGTACCGAAAGAAAGAACCGAAAAAAACAAACAAACAAACTGACTGACCGTCCAAACGCACCGTTGACAAAATCCACTCGGGTCCCAAGGACACGTTCGCCATTTCCCTTCTCAATTCTCACAAACCACCACGCACATTTTCCCAAGTACACAAAACAAAACACGACTTCCCCTACTCTCACCGCACCAGATCCAAGCCCCCCCACACACCCTGCCTTCTCTCACTAGTCATTTCCGTCAAAATAACAGTCTCTCTCTCTCTCTCTCTCTCAATGCCTCTGATCACAACCTCGCGGAACGGATCTCAATTTTTTCTATAAATACACACAGAGACTCCGTTCACTACGCTTCGAAGACTCGGTCTGATTGGTCCTCTCTCTCTCTCTCTCAAACCTCACCACCGGTTTTTTTTTTTTCGTTCAAAGAAATCTTTAACAACAACAACAACAACAAATATCTTTTTAGGGTTTTATCGTTTTTTTTTTCTTCCCAATTTTCTCTCTCTCTCAGGTGCATATGAAGTTATGTGCACAGAACAACGTTTCGCATTTCACCATCCTCTACCAAATTTCGATTCTCTGATCAACTTTTTCGGAAATGGCTGCCTCGCCGGTCAAATTCCTCTTCGGATTCTTGTTTGTTTCCATCACATTGTGGTTGCTCTTCATGTAAGTCCCTCAATTTCGCCGATTCTATTGGATTTTTTTTTTCTTTCGGGTGATGCAAACTGTTTTTGCTTGCTTAATCGAATTGAGTCTGTAGAGCTTGTGTGAATTCCGGTCTCTGATGATTTATGATATCTGAAATTGCGATTTGACACCATTGCACAGGAACTCAACGCTAATAACACTTTAGGGTTGGCCTTGTTTATATTAGAATATGCTCTTAGTTCGTTAGGGGTGAATGTTGGTGGATTACCTGGTTCTGGCTAGAGGCGAGTCTAAACAATAGTTAAGAAACTGAATTTATTGAAAGTTTATAGTAGAAGTATCGAAAGAATTTTTCGTTACAAGCCCTAGGTCAACTGGCACTTTGTCATCCCATAATATTTTGATGGACGGTGAGTTCGTGCTTAACTTACCAGTAAAGAAAAGAAAAAACATGAAGTAATTTTGTTTGTACTCTTTAAACCCTGCAAATGTTATTATAGGGACCCCTTATGTTGAAAACCTACAAATGTTAGTACATTGTTGCACATTTACCTCTTAATATGTAAACACTACTCACTAAACCCACCATATAGTAAAATCAATGCTTGGAAGGTTTTTCAGCTTATAATCCTTTCTTAATTGATCCATAGCAGTAACGTTAATATCGTCATTGGTTTTGACTTTTCCACGATCAATGTTATGCCCACCTTGTTCCTTCGCAGTCATCATTTTATTATTATTATTATTATAATTAACAATATTTATTAATAAGATTAAGTATAGCCCAAGTACATTGGAAGTATACTATAGGTACATCAAAATCAAACTTGTAAGTGCAATGATTAAGCAAATCTAAGAGGGTGGAAAAGGAAAATAAACCTAAAGCTAGCATCCAATATACAAATATTTGAAAAACAGTAGTTTCAGATCTAAAACAGTCCTTTCACATCCCTCAAAGCTACTAACATTCTTTTCTTGCCAAAGACACCACAACCTCCCTCCATATTTCTATATTATGATGTCATAAAAAATGTCATTGCCAACAACTCTAGGACACTTTTTAGCTCATTGTCCTTGTAATGCATTCATTTGGTTGTTCTTACTTATCAAAAAAAAAAAAAAATGGTTGTTCTTGAAATTTACGAATAGCTGGAATAGCTCTGTTGGCCAGAGCTTGTGGCTGTTAACCACAAGGTCGGAGGTTCAAGTGTTGCGCTTATTATTATTTTTCACCTATATAAAAAAAAAATTGAAGTTGTTCTTGTGGTGAGTCATAAGTTTGAGTTTCTCTCTTTAACAGACCTTGAGGCATTGAACCAATTCACAATTGAGGTGGTTGTGGCAGCAAATTTGCATGAGGCAATCCATCAGTTATCATTCTTGCAGAATATTTGGCTAAAATAGAATCTGCCAGCTTATCCAAAGTTTGTCTCGTAGTATTTGACTATTTTGGCTTTGCTTCTATGGAACATGTCATGTTACTTGATCATTGCAACTTCTTTTCTACAAAATCTTGAGAAAAAGCCTGAAACCTTGAATTTAGTTCCACATTGGAGAAAATTTCTGTGAAGAACTTGTGGTAAGACTTTGACCATGATACCAAATTGATGTAGGACAAATTGGTGAATCTATGTACATGTGCTTGTGGTGGGTTAAGGTTTAGGAGGATTTTTGGATCTAGGGTTTAGAATTGTGAAAGAAAGGGTTAGGGTTTGATGAGTTTTTTCATGGTTATTTAATAAAGAAATTATGTGGGGTTTTAGGGCTTGATAGGTAAGCAGACGGGCTTGACTTGAAGTTGTAGGGAAGAAGAAAAAGGGAGAAATTTATAGTGTTCAAGGGTTGTATGAATAGTACTTGTGAACGCTAACACTGAAACAAGGAGGAGATGGAGGAAATAGAAAATAGAAAGGGAGAAAGAACACGCAGAGTCCAACATGCCTAAATGCTCAAAAATCAATATTTTTAATAATCAACTCAACTTGTTCTTTGAGTCATTCAGCACAAATATATAGGACTCTTTCTTGTACTAGTAGTATTAGGACTTCTAGTTTGACTGGTAAACTAAAAACTTAATAAAAGACTATGCTGGACTCAAGGAAAATAAAACCTACTCAGAGAAAGTTCTAGACTCAACAAACTATCAGATTATCCTTAATTTGCAGGGATTGCATAAATTACCATTCTATTCCTAAATTCAAAATTGACCTTAGCTTATTAAATAGAAACCCAAATTAGAAACTTGTTTAATCCTAAGAGATATATAACTAGAACTTTAAAACCACCCTACTTTACTTCAATTGGACTTCACACGTGGCACCAATAATATGTGTTGTATAGACGAATTTGCGAAGTACCAACAAATTAATCTTCAAAGGCTGCATAAAATCTTCATCTCTCTGTACTGGTTTGCCATCATTGTCATCATTTCCCTGATGTGCTTTTGTTTGTATCATTGCTGATATATGATTTAAGGATAACTTTTTGCCATCAATACAATTTTAAAATATCATCATTTTGTCATTGTCATGAGCACATCTTGTATGATGATGTGATTTGGATTCATTCTTCATTGAACTCCCCCCCCCCCCCCCTCTCCTCCCTCCATTTCTCCAGCTTTGCTTCCAGGTTGCTGGCATGGGTTCTAAGCCGGATTGTGGGAGCATCTGTTAGATTTCGGGTTGGTGGATGGAAATGTTTACGGGACGTTGTGGTGAAGTTCAACAAGGTTTTTCTTTTACTTAGTAACTTAGTTAATTTGTTACTAATTGCTTGGGTCAGCAATGTGGCTTATTTTTCTCCTTATTGCATTAAGTTAATGGCTCATAATAACGTCTAATGCTTTACTGGTTAGAATTCTTTCGTATCGCTATTGGGGTAATGATTTTATGATTAACCAAATACTTTTGTTTGCTAAAATTTTTCAAGTTTGCAACCTAAAATGTATTAGGTTAACAAGATACGGTTACCCAAATTTTTGGAAATGGGATGGTTTTAATGATGATGTTGACTGACAGATCCTTCCTGTGGTATTTCAATCTGTGCAAAATGTGGGTCACAATCACTTTACCCATGGGTGGTGCTCATTAATTGGCTCTTGTTTTTTGTTGTTCTTCCAATAAACGTGGGGCTACTTCATTTATTTCCATCTTATGGTTCAGTTTGTTTTGTTGTAATACATTTTTCAGGGTGAAATGTTTTCAAGGAAAATAACTTATTGTGTGTTGTTTGGATAGAAGTAAGGAACTGGTCTTTGGCTGTTTGCCTGTGATGTTAGCAATTTTGGTGACGATGGATATATATATTTTAAAATTTTGGTTGATTAAGGAAAAGGTTTTCATTGATTTGGTTTTCAATTATACCAAGCAATTGAAATGTAGAAAATACTTTTCGGGAAATAATTTTAGGCGGAAACAAACATGCTTTTGGTTGATTTCTTAGAATATCTCTTAGTGTACTAACTGCAAGGTAAATCTTTAGGTGGCCATGTAGATTTGAGTGTGGATTATTCTCAAAATGGACTAGAGTGCCTACATTATCTTGTTCTTCCTCTCTTTTAAAGAAATAAAATAACATATAATAAAAGTTACCTTCAAGAGACTTGAAAGATATCTTGTTTGAACTGGACTACTACCAGTAAATAATACTGTGTTGTTGCTTTCCCCTTGTCCTCTCCCTCCTGCTGCTCTTCCTTCTTGGCAAAGAAGAAAATCCGTCACTGGAAGCCTTTCAACATCCTATGTAGAAATATGGCGTGTTTGTTATGTTAGCAGATTTGTCTCTTAGCCTCTTAGGGATTATGACATTCATGATGTTCTGACTTTGATATTGACAGGGTGCTGTTGAATCTGTATCTGTTGGTGAAATTAGACTCAGCTTACGTCAGTCCTTGGTCAATCTTGGTGTTTCTAAGGATCCAAAGCTGCAAGTGTTAATATGTGACTTAGAAGTTGTAGTGAGGCCTTCAACTAAAAGCACAACGAAGGCTAAAATTCGAAGACCACGCACCTCCGGCAGGGGAAAGTGGATGGTTGTTGCTAACATTGCAAGATATTTGTCGGTTTCTGTGACAGATTTGGTTGTGAAGGTATGTGGTGTTTGTCTTAGTATTCTTTTTGGATGATTGTTTTCCTGACTATTCTTTCATGATACTTCTAGACGTTATATGACTTGTCTGCTCTTTGGATTTCCTTGTTGACCAAATTGTTTGTATGGAGAGGCTTATAAGGATGTATGGTCACTTTGGACTCATGAAATCACTATAATGCTGTTAATTTTAGAGTGAATAAAATGAAAATGATATGCCATAGGTTCTTTTTTCTTTGGAGTGTGTTTTTGGGGCCGGGGGGGGGGGGGGGTAAGTATTTCTGGCTAGTGCAGAACTTCAATGTAATTAGGTTTATTAACAACAAAGTTGTTAAGAT
This sequence comes from Castanea sativa, assembly GCF_040712315.1. Classification (NCBI taxonomy): domain Eukaryota; kingdom Viridiplantae; phylum Streptophyta; class Magnoliopsida; order Fagales; family Fagaceae; genus Castanea; species Castanea sativa. The sequence goes on along the minus strand of NC_134024.1, from coordinate 16,889,828 downwards.
GAGTATTGCTGAAATTAAGGTTGAAAAGTTCTGAATTTAGAACAATGTGGTTTCTCTTTCATCCACTAAAACAGTCCCTGGGTTCCTTTTTGTTACTGTCTCTTTTTGTGGGAAGGAATTCATTTGCTCATGGTTGTTGTCTCTTCAATGTTGCAGACACCCAAAGTTACTGTTGAAGTTAAAGAACTGACAGTGGATATTTCTAAAGATGGTGGATCCAAGTCCAATCTGTTCGTTAAGCTACATATATTACCTATTTTTGTTCACATTGGTGAACCACAGGGTGGTTGTGACCAATCATCCAATTTTAACAGTGGAGGATGCATTTCCGCAGGACAGTCATCCCTTGCCATGATTGATAGATCTTCTGCTCCAATTAGCTGTGAAGAATTCTCTCTATCTTGTGAATTTGGTCATGATAGGTATCTTTTATATTTATGTTCTGATCATTAGTCTTTATTTAGATGTAAATCTAAAATCTATTCTGGAAAAAAGTGTAATCTGTTGATTGATGGGAAACTTGATGTTGCTTTTTTGGCTAACTTGGCAGTCAAGTATTGCATTATTTTCTGGGATTAAACATCTTAAATATGGATAGTCTCCATTTGTTAACTTTTTTTTTGTGCAAACTTTGATCTTGAATATGCTGGTTTATCAACTAAAGATCTTACAAATCTTTCTTTCGGGCGTAGGGAAGTAGGTGTAATTATCAAGAATCTGGATATTACCAGTGGAGAGGTCACTGTGAATCTTAATGAGAAGTTGCTTTCAAAAAGCAAGAGTTCATCAGACACTTTTTCTCATTCTGATAAAGTTATGGAATCAACTGTTGATTCTGTGGGTTCTAAAAGTCCACAGAAAAAACAGGCTCTTGTAGGCCTTTCAAAGTACACGTCTATGTTTCCAGAAAAGGTTTGTCAATATATTTAAATTTTATTGTTGAATCCTAGTTGATTGGGATTGGGAAAAAAACCCATTTCAGCATCATTGTCTTCCATTCGAATTCAGAAGCTTTATCAGTTGGACTAGCATTTAATGTTTTTCCCTTCTTAACAGACATTTTTATACAAATATAAAAAATAATGGTTTTCTTTGTACTTCTGCTGGTTGACTATGGCAAGGCATTAAATCCTAATAATTAATGAACATTAGCACCAGAAATTTCTTGCCTGAACCTGATAGGCTGCACATGTAGTTACTTATCAAAAAAAAAGAAAAAGAAAGTGTTTGATGAACCTGTGGGAAAGAAAAATTCTTTAGTTGCCCTTGCACCAAAAGCTTAACCTAATAGGTAACTATGGATTTATTTACTTCAATTTATCAAAGGCTTTTTTTCTTTCTTTACTTGCTCAAAATATGAGGCCTAATTAGAAGAAATGTTCATTATGTGGTTCTCCACTCTGTAACCATAATTTCTAACTTCTTAGACGGAGTTATAGTTCTTTCATGATGGAAATCCAACACTATTGTAGTAAAACCTAGAATCAACCTGAGAGAATTTTATAGTACTTTGTGATGTTTTTTTGGTTCATGAAAAAATGCTTTGAAAGAAAAGGAGTTACGGGCATTTCAATATGCAAAAGTTAATAATCCAAAAAAGAAGAAGTTTATTTTACTTAATATATTTCAAATTAACAGGAGTTGGTCTTATTGGTGACATAAGATCTATAGTTGTACACTCCCTGTGTAGTTAGGCTATCTTTTTCATCAATAAATTTTTGTTGTCAAAGAAAAAAGAAAGATTATATAGTTGTTAAACCTGGATAAGTCCCAGGTGTAAGAGCCATCTTTTCTTCACCACTGGCTACTAGCAGAGCCATCTTTTCTGTCTTTGAAGGATCCTTGCATTACAGTTTCTCGGGCATCTCTTTTGCTATGTCTAACTCAAAACATATTTATATGATGTAACACTATCACTATAGTTATTTATGGTGCAAATTGTTTTACCATGTCTATTACATAAGTTGTATTAGCTGTTATTCTATGCATGTGGATATAATTGAGCATCTTCTTTGGTTCCTTATGGTAGTGATAATATCTTTATGTGTTTTTTGTAATTCTCAAGATATATAGAATATTGCTAATGAGCTCTGGCCAAATAGCACTTCCTCTCCCCAAAAGAATGGATTGGAAGGTGAGGCCATGTGTTCTAGACCCATTTGGTGCATAACTTATCCATAATAATAAAAATTTATATATAATTTTTCCTGGCTGTGTTTAATTGGAATGCATGAAAAGCTTAGAAAAATATGCAGACTGTTCTAAATCTAACAGAAAATAATGTTTTTAATTTATAGGTTTGCTTCATTTTGCCAAAATTGGATGTGAGATTTGTGCATCAAGAGCATGATCTTGTTATCGAGAACAACATCATGGGCATTCAACTAAAAATAATCAAATCTCGATCCAGTGAAGATGTGGGGGAGAGTACACGCCTTGATGTACAAATGGATTTCAGTGAGATTCACGTATGGATATTGATGTTCTTTAACCTCTATTGGTATAGTAGTTTTTCAACCATGTTACAGCATCATTTATTGATGGTGATTTTTTCATTATATTTCAGCTGCTCAGAGAAGCTGGTACATCAGTTTTGGAGATACTGAAAGTTGATGTTGTTTCTTTTCTATACATACCGATGCAGGTCAGTACTTTCAGTTAAACTATGGCAGCCTAGTATTTCTGTCATTTTTTTTTATTATTTCTATATGTATTTGTTTCATGTTCAGTGTTCATCTTTGTGAACATGATGTTCATTTCTTTTAATAAAAGTCTTATTTCCTATCAATTTTCTTTTTATTTTTTATTTTAAGATATGATAGAATTTTGACTTATGGCGTCTGCTTCATGATGATTTCCCTTTATCATTAGGCCAAGGCAGCAATTGGTTTTTGGCAATTATTATGCTTTTAATGTGCACAAATCACTATATTGACCCATAGCATGTTAATATAAATGCTGTTGTATGTATAATTTATAAATAATAATACTTTATTTGGGTTTTAGTTTGAAATAATTTTGGTGTCTCACTTTTGTGAGGTATCTGAAGTTGTTAAATCTTGTATAGGCAGTGCATGGTGTGTTTTTTTAATTCAATGTATATTCTTTGGATGTGTTAACTATTCAGCCGACCTCGCCTGTTAGAGCTGAAATTGATATTAAACTGGGGGGCACTCAGTGTAACATTATAATGAGTAGATTAATGCCGTGGTTACGCCTCCACTACTCAAAAAAGAAAAGAATGGTGCTTCGGGAGGAATTGTCAGCTCCTGAAAAGCCTCGATCTACTGAATCCAAGGCCATCATGTGGACATGTACAGTCTCAGCCCCTGAGATGACTATTGTGCTTTATAGCATCAGTGGTGTACCAGTATATCATGTAAGTAATCTGTTTACTAATTTATCATTATCACAGTTTATTTTATTAGGGAAAGTGTTTGAACCTGTTGTTTTGAGATGGTATTGTGTTATTGCTTGTTAGCTATAGGGCAGTTTATGTTCCTGGAGTATCATTACCTTAGACCTATCTTTTGCCAAATTTAGAAAACCAACTCTCTTTTGATGAATAAGCGATGTCAGAAGCATGGGATTAAATGACTAAATTTACTATTTTTCAACAGTTTAAGTTTTGGGACAATCAGTAATTTGACATGGTATCAGAGCAGGAGGTTTTGAGTTCGACCCTTGTCTCCTCCACTCTTCCTCCCATTTAAAATCTCACATGTTGAGCCTCACTATTAAAATAGAGTTTGAGCTTACACGTGAGAGGGAGTGTTAGAAGTGTGTAGTTATATGATTAAATTTACCATTTTCCAATAGCTTAAGCTTTTGGGACAATTGGTAATTTAACAAGAGATAAATTCATTACCAAAGAAAAAGGAATACACTATATTATGTACATCCCAGCACTGCACCAATCTGCTACACACAACCACATGCCAAAACTAGACAAAAACAGCAGCACTATAACAGCACAGCAATAATTAAATAAATTTATATAAATAAAAAAAAATCAGCAAAAGTACATCATTTTAACAAATTGGCAACTCCGGTGACAGCACAGAAAAACTTCCTCAATTCTTGAAGACTTTAGAAGAGATGCACCAGTTAGCACATAAAACCTAATAGCCATAAGCTGACAATTTACTGACTAATTTGTCAGCATGATAGCGGAATCATGATGATTTTGCTTTGCATGAACCCTTAACATAAACCCTATTAGGGTTTTAAAATTTTAAGTTAGCCACTATTTATGGCTATTAGCAAATGCAGTGAAGGGGTTGACTGCTTGGAGTTCTCTGCCACTTTTAAAGGGATGAAAGTTGTTGGGCCATGACAGAAACCTGATACTGAAGGCAGCATTTTGGTCTCCGATTCACTTTTCTTATCATTACTTTCTATATCAAATTGCTTGACTGCATTTGTGGAGGAGCTGAAAATTTCATTTGTAATTTTTTTTATTTTTTATGTTGGAATGTAAATAGTAGATGACTTGACTTTGTTTTTGTAGATTTTTCCCTTAGATTTCCACCTGTGAAGTAGTTGTTTTATCTCTGTATTTTGTACTCTCTCACTGTTTGATGTGCTCAATTGCTCATCCACATTTGTATATTCCCTCCATTCTTTCTATAATTTTCCCTAACCTCTGAAGTTATGACTGGACAGTATATTAACTTCTCATTCCTAATTTAGGGTTGCTCACAATCGTCACATGTGTTCGCAAATAACATATCAAATACGGGAACTGCGGTACAGATGGAACTTGGTGAAATAAATTTGCATATGGCAGATGAATATCAAGAATGCTTAAAAGAAAGCCTTTTTGGCGTGGAATCAAATTCTGGTTCTTTAATGAACATAGCAAAGGTTAGTTTGGATTGGGGCAAGAAGGACATGGAGTCCTCTGAAGAAGATGGTCCTAGGTGTAAATTGGTTCTATCTGTTGATGTAACTGGTATGGGTGTTTACTTTACTTTTAAGCGTCTTGAGTCGCTTATATCAACTGCTATGTCCTTTCAAAATCTCTTGAAAAAGCTGTCTGCATCTGGAAAAAGAACAACACAGAGTCGGGGAGGACGTTCATCCAAATCATCAGGGAAAGGGACACGACTCTTGAAATTTAATCTTGAGCGGTGTTCTGTAAACTTCTGTGGTGATGTAGGTTTGGAGAACATAGTTGTTGCAGATCCCAAGCGTGTCAATTATGGATCACAGGGTGGTCGAGTTGTCATCAGTGTCTCAGCTGATGGAACACCACGCTGTGCAAAAGTAACGTCCACAATTTCTGAAGAATGCAAAAAGTTGAAATATTCTCTCTCTCTTGACATTTTCCATTTCAGTTTGTCTGTGAACAAGGAGAAACAATCCACACAATTGGAACTTGAAAGGGCCAGATCTGTTTATCAGGAATATTTGGTGGAACATAAGCCTGCAACAAAAGTGACATTGTTTGACATGCAGAATGCTAAATTTGTCCGTCGTACTGGTGGTCTGAAAGACATTGCTGTCTGCTCCCTTTTCAGTGCTACCGATATTATGGTCAGGTGGGAGCCTGATGTACATCTATCACTAATTGAACTTGTTTTGCAATTGAAGTTGCTGGTACATAATCAGAAGCTTCACAGACATGCTAATGAATCTGTGGAAGATGTCTCTAGCATGGGGGATACTGTGCATAAGAAAGAAGCCACCACGGAATCCGGACATTTAGATAAGCACTCTAAAAGGGAATCAATATTTGCTGTTGATGTAGAAATGTTGCGTATATCTGCAGAGGCTGGAGATGGGGTCGATGCAATGGTTCAGGTTCAGTCTATCTTCTCTGAGAATGCCCGCATAGGAGTACTACTGGAAGGGCTTATGCTTAGTTTCAATGGGACAAGAGTATTCAGAAGTAGCCGGATGCAAATTTCACGTATTCCTAGTGCCTCTATTGATGCAAAAGCACCAGTAGCCACCACAAGGGATTGGGTAATCCAAGGCCTCGATGTTCATATTTGCATGCCATACAGGTTGCAATTGCGTGCCATTGATGATGCCATTGAGGACATGTTGCGGGGTTTGAAGCTTATAACTGCTGCAAAAACTAATCTCATATTTCCTATGAAGAAAGAAAGCTCAAAAGCTAAAAAGCCCAGTTCAATGAGATTTGGAAGTGTAAAGTTTTGCATACGCAAGCTAACTGCCGATATTGAGGAAGAACCTTTGCAGGGTTGGCTTGATGAACACTATCGGCTAATGAAGAATGAGGCTTGTGAATTAGCTGTCAGGTTGAAATTTCTTGATGAATATATCTCCAAAGCCAACCAATGTCCTAAAACAGCTGAAACAAATGATTCTGGTCAAGAAAAAAAGACCTTTGATGGAGTAGAGGTTGATGCACAAAAGCCATTAGATTTTCGCCAAATGGAAGAAGAAATTTATAAACAGTCATTCCGATCATATTACAAGACCTGTCAGAGTCTAGAACCATCAGAAGGTTCAGGTGCCTGTAGGGAAGGGTTTCAGTCTGGTTTTAAGCCTAGCACCTCCAGAACTTCTCTTCTTTCTATTTCTGCGACAGATTTAGATGTAACCTTGACTAGAATTGATGGTGGAGATACTGGGATGATAGATGTTCTTAAGAAGCTTGATCCTGTCTGTCTTGAAAAAAATATACCATTTTCTCGACTCTATGGGAGTAATATTCTCTTGCAAACAGGTTCTCTTGTTGTTCAGCTACGAAATTACACATATCCTCTCTTTTCTGCGACTTCTGGTAAATGTGAAGGTCGTGTTGTGCTAGCACAGCAGGTAAGGTTCACAGCTGCCTCTCTTTTCTACCACTTCTATGATTTTTCTTTTTTAGTATATACTTGCATTGTTTGGATGTGTTTTGTTTAGGGGGAAATCTGTCATCACTGGATATGTGGAAATTTATAGATCCAATAAGCACATTATTTTTTATGCTGACACTTGCAAAAAGATAATCAATCTATAAGCTTAAGAGTTTTACTTCTCTATGTGTCCTTTTCAGAATAATTAACCTATATATTGCTAGATTGTTCTCTTAAATAAAAAGGAGATAGAGAGAGAGGTGGGTTGGGGGGGGGGGGGGTCATCCATTAAAATGTAGACGAATTATTTCATTTAAATGTAGACCTTAATTATCATTACTTGATTAAAATGTGGACCTTGAAGGAAGCATGTGTACCTTTTTGATTGGTGGCCATATCTCCTTTCCACCCTATCAGGTCTGAACATTTTGTATATATTCCATCTTTTCTTTCACCAAATGTGATTCTACATTTCCTGTACTTAAATGAAATGAGTATAGAATGGTTTGAAGACATGACATCTTATAATCGTATCTCTGGATTCATTGATTGTGTTCTTATAATCATATAATGTCTCGACATCTAAGTTATGCTCTATGGTTGTGACTGTTCTCTCTTTGAATTAGGCAACATGTTTTCAACCTCAAATTTACCAAGATGTCTTTGTTGGGAGATGGAGAAAGGTGAACATGCTTCGTTCAGCTAGTGGTACAACTCCACCAGTGAAAACATACTCAGATTTGCCTATATATTTTCAGAAAGCAGAAATGTCCTTTGGAGTGGGATATGAGCCAGCTTTTGCTGATGTGAGCTATGCTTTTACTGTGGCTCTTCGCAGGGCTAATCTAAGCACTAGGAATGTTAATTCTATTCCAACTCAGCCGCCAAAAAAGGAACGGAGCTTACCATGGTGGGATGATGTAAGAAATTACATTCATGGAAATATCACCTTAATCTTTTCTGAAACCAGATGGAATGTTCTTGCTACTACTGATCCTTATGAAAAGCTTGACAAACTTCAAATTATCTCTAGTTCAATGGAGATCCAACAGTCAGACGGTCGTGTTTATGTTTCAGCAAAGGATTTTAAGATGTTGTTGAGCAGTTTGGAGAGTTTGGCAAGCCGTCGTGGTTTAAAACTTCCTAGTGGTGTGTCTGGTCCGTTACTGGAAGCCCCAGCCTTCACTCTCGATGTTACTATGGACTGGGAATGTGAATCTGGAAATCCACTTAATCATTATTTATATGCACTTCCCATTGAAGGGGAAGCTCGTGAAAAAGTTTTTGACCCCTTCAGATCAACTTCTCTGTCCCTCCGGTGGAATTTCTCTCTTAGACCCCTTCTTTCATCATCTGAGAAACAATCCCCACCTTCCACTTTGGAAGATAGTGCTGGTGTAGATGGAACTGTCTATGGTCCTCCTCATAAGCTTGAGAATGTTTCAAATGTTTCACCAACAGTGAATATTGGTGCCCATGATCTAGCATGGATACTAAAATTCTGGAGCATGAATTATATTCCTCCTCACAAATTGCGTTCCTTCTCTCGCTGGCCTCGTTTTGGAATTCCAAGAGCTGCCAGATCAGGGAATTTGTCATTGGACAAAGTGATGACAGAGTTTATGCTCCGTGTAGATGCTGCGCCTACTTGTATGAAACATATGCCATTAGATGATGATGACCCGGCCAAAGGACTGACATTTAATATGACAAAGCTGAAGTATGAGCTCTGTTACAGTCGAGGTAAGCAAAAATATACTTTCGAATGCAAGCGTGACCCTCTTGATCTCGTTTACCAGGGTCTTGACCTTCATATGCCTAAGGCATTCTTAAATAAAGAAGATAGCACCAGTGTTGCAAAAGTAGTTCAAATGACAAGGAAAAGCACCCAATCTGCATCCATGGATAGAGTTTCCAGTGATAAAAGTAACTCTGTGACTGGATGCACTGAGAAGCATCGTGATGATGGATTTCTGTTATCATCTGATTATTTCACAATCAGAAGGCAGGCCCCAAAGGCTGACCCTGCTAGGTTATTAGCCTGGCAAGAGGCTGGAAGAAGAAATCTTGAGATGACTTATGTCAGATCTGAGTTTGAAAATGGGAGTGAGAGTGATGAGCATACACGATCTGACCCAGATGATGACGATGGGTACAATGTCGTAATAGCTGACAATTGTCAGCGCATTTTTGTCTATGGCCTCAAGCTTTTATGGACTATTGAGAATAGAGATGCCGTTTGGTCCTGGGTTGGTGGTATATCCAAGGCATTTGAACCTCCAAGGCCATCTCCTTCTCGGCAGTACGCACAGAGGAAGTTACTTGAGGAGAGTCAGCTACATAGTGGAGTTGGAACGCATCAAGATGATGTGCCTAAGCCCCCTTCTAATAGCCACAGTGCAAGTGTTCCCTCTACTCAAAATGCTGAGACTTCATCATCTCCTTCACATTCACTTAAAATGGAGAACTTGTCAGTTGCTGCTGCTGGTAAATCTCAACCAACCTTTGATGTTTTGGTTTGAAGAAATTAGTTAGCGGTACAAAATTGCTAATAGAACTGGTAACATCTCTTTAGTGTAATTTACTCTAGGGTCTGTTGCAAATGATTGCCAGCAGCATTGAACACATTTCTAGCTATATTTTGTCATCAAATTATTCATTAGAATCATACATTCTACTACCAAGATTCAGCTAAGTGCCATTTATTTTTCGTGATTAGCAATGAAAAAATTAAGCATGGCTGATTCTGAGGAGGAGGGTACTCGTCATTTCATGGTGAATGTTATTGAGCCACAGTTTAATCTTCACTCGGAAGAAGCCAATGTAAGTTGTAAAGGATACTTCAGCTTCAGATTTTTTTTTTTTCTTTTTTGCATGAGATTTTTCAGTCAAAGATTATTGTTTACTTTGATTTTTCTGGACCTTTGTTTTTGCTATTGTTGGGTCAATGTTCTATAAGTTTGATTTCACTTTTTTGTTTTTTTGATAAATAAGAAAAATTTTATTTAAAAAAAAATACTACTTTTTGCAAAAAGACACGAAGCAGCAAAAGTAATATAACGGAAACAAAAAACTATGTATAATTCAGAAAAAACAATCAGCAAGAGCTAAGTAAGCTTATGCCAAACGCGCACTCACTATGTTTTTGCAAACAGGGTAGATTTCTGCTTGCTGCAGTCAGTGGTCGTGTTTTGGCCCGATCATTTAATTCAGTCCTCCATGTTGGTTATGAGATGATTGAGCAGGCACTTGGTACTGGAAATGTACATATCCCTGAATGTCAACCTGAAATGACATGGAAACGCATGGAGTTCTCTGTCATGTTGGAGCATGTGCAGGCTCATGTTGCACCAACTGATGTTGACCCAGGGGCTGGATTGCAGTGGCTTCCAAAAATTCTTAGAAGCTCTCCAAAAGTAAAACGTACTGGTGCTTTACTTGAAAGGGTTTTTATGCCCTGTGATATGTATGTTCGATACACAAGGCACAAAGGTGGGACTCCTGAACTAAAGGTAAGACAGTTACTTTCCATTTGATGGTTTATTTTGATATCAATACCAAAGAGCTCTAGCTCATATGGCACCTCCTCCCCTTGTTAGAGCAAGATTGAGGATGAGATTGTGTGTTCACTCAGTGGGTTCAACTGTAAGTTGCCTATTAAAAAAAAATTTTATTTGGATATCATATCCCAAGTATATATTTTGATGTAATTTCCCATCATATAGGTACGTGTGCAATTACATGCATGTGTGTATTTGCACACTTGTTTAATAAATCTTAAACTCTCACTTGTGAGACTTCATGCATTCACAAACACATGCATTTTTGTGTGTGCGCAAACAAACACTAAACTAGGTTCTCATTTGAACGCTTTAATTGCAAAAGGTTTTGCATCTTTCTGTTGCAGGTGAAGCCCTTAAAGGAGCTCATTTTCAATTCTCATAATATAACAGCGACAATGACATCTCGGCAGTTTCAGGTCATGCTGGATGTGTTGACCAATCTTCTTTTTGCTCGGCTTCCAAAGTGAGTACATGATATTTTTTTTCTTAATTTCTCATCAAATTAAATATGTGCTCTGGGTATAAACAAGTTGTGTGGCATTGTCTGACCCTTAAAGTTATTTGATTAACATGTGTGATTCAGGCCTCGAAAAAGTAGTCTATCATTGCCTACTGAAGATGATGATGATGTTGAAGAGGAGGCAGATGAGATGGTTCCAGATGGTGTTGAAGAAGTAGAACTTGCAAAAATCAACCTTGAAAAGACAGAGCAAGAGCAGAAGTTGCTTCTTGATGACATTAGGAAATTGTCTCTCAGGTGTAGTACATCCAGCGACCTATATCCAGAAAAGGAAGCTGATTTGTGGATGATAACTGGAGGAAGATCTACCTTGGTGAGAAATAATCCTTGCAAATAATCTTTAAATAGCTAGTTTATGACAGTATGATTCTAATGTTAGTACTGTTTCTTTGCATATTTCATGATCAACCTTCTTGCACCAAAATAATGATCAATTCTTCCAGGGTTTGAGATTGTTGCACTCCCCGATTTTTCTTTTTTCTATAGAGAACTTTATTTGCTTAGGTCACCAATAAACATTTCCTTAAAATTTAATATGGTGCAATCATATTGTGCTTCAGCCTTATGGATTTTTGCATTATAATATGGTTGAAGTACATGTTTCCTCTCTTTTCTCAGCTGAATTATGTAATTTCTTGATCTTAAATTTATTGGGAACTAAAATGAAATCTTACATTTGGATTCATGACTTGTAAATGTGAACAACTATATCCTCGGGAACTATGGGCACTCCTTTTGATGCATACATTTTACCAAAAATCTCGAATATATCTATTATATCCAATCTTAATAAACCATTTTCAATCCAAAATAACTGAATAAAACATTTTTCTTCTCTTTATTTCCTTTCAATTTTGTAAAAATAAGAAATGTTAACTTTTCATCCCTTTTCCATAGCTTTTTATCTCTTCTCATTTCAATAAATTTTTTTACTTGTTATAAAAAATAGATATAATTTTTAGTACCTCTCTCTCTCTCTCTTGTGTTGTTGTTCATGTTTACATGTGTATATGTTTGTTTTTTCGTTTAAATATCACTTTTCAAAATATCTTATAGATTGTAAACAGTATGAGCTTCACTATTCAGGTGCAAGGTCTAAAGAGAGATCTTGTAAATGCACAAAAATCAAGGAAGGCAGCATCTGCGTCATTAAGAATGGCACTGCAGAAAGCTGCTCAGTTACGACTGATGGAGAAGGAAAAGAACAAAAGTCCCTCATATGCCATGCGTATTTCTTTGCAAATTAACAAAGTCGTTTGGAGCATGCTTGTAGATGGTAAAGCTTTTGCTGAAGCTGAGATTAATGACATGGTGAGTTTCTGAAGATGTTCAGAACTGAATTTATTTATTTTCTAAATCTAGTGAAAGATCTGTTGGTATTTTGTATGATTCCTGTTGTATTATGGCTAAATCTTTCTCTATACAAAAGAATTGTCTTTTTATGCGCGCGCAGCCGTGCACACCCACGTGTGTGATTGATTGATAACTCTGAGGAAATGGTATTAATGTTGATTATTCTAGTAAAAATAGAGATGCTTATAAGGATCTGTGGTCAACTTTTTCCATTATTGCATTGTTCTCGTTTTGATCAGATTGTTTGGACAAGTGGTGATTGTTCATCAGGTCAGGTGTTAAGGATAAACCTTGTACAATTTGAGAGGGAGGAATTTTTTTTTTTTTTTTTAAACTTAATTTTACATGTCTTTATTGTGGGAAACAATGGTCAGGATTTATTGCTCTCCTGGTATTTCTTTTGAAAGCTACTTTTAACCACTTACCAATTATCATTGAGTTTAGGGAGGTTGGAAGTGAGTCAATTGACTTAGAGCTTTAATATTTGTATTTGTAGTTCTAAGAACCTTGTGGATGTTGTTCTACAGCACTGGCAATCTTCACATGCAGTGGGTTCTACGGGTTCTACATGCAAACTTGCTACCTTTAGCAAAATAGTTTAGGCAAAATTTATATAAATAAAAGGGTTCCTGGGAGGTAGGGGGAGAGGAAGTTTAAAGGAACTCAAATCATTGTTGGTGATTGATGGCAATGAGGAGGTGCACACTATTAGCTCACAATAAAGATTTAGAAGACAACAGCAGGCCACATTGGTGACTAATGTTGGGAGGCAATACTTTTTTTTCACACTAGAGAGTGGGCAAGAAATGAGTTTCTTAAAGATTAGGCACTTGGAAAAGCAGATTGTGGATTTTTCTAAATTCATCCACTCAAAGCCTTTTCCATGTCAACTTAAGAGTTTTGTTTTGTTTCATTTGTGCCATTTAAAGTACTATGAGCCCGTTTGTTACCGTTACTAGAATAACAGTTTTCGGTGTTTAAACAAAATTACACGTATTTTCACACTTTTTCACCCACACATTTTCAAAAAATATAGACAATGTTACTAGAACAACATTACCAAACGGACCCTATATCTTAGTGGTTAATGAAGATTAAGATTCTAGTTTGGAAGGACTTGATTTGGAATTTTCCAATGATTGTTGGAGCATATGATGACTGTTTGGCAGTTTAATTGACCATCATTGTTTGCATGAGTTTGATGTTCTTGGTGGATATTCCTGTTTTGGATGGATTTCTTCTGTATTGTTGGATATCTAATCTTCCTGACATATGCTGCTTATCCTTCATTAATGTTTTAGGAAGTGCTATGGTTTATAGTGTTGGTAGCATTTAGTTTTTTCAGCTGATTCATATTTATAATTTTTCCTCCCAACAGATTTATGACTTTGACCGGGATTACAAAGATGTCGGTGTTGCTCAGTTCACAACAAAATTTTTTGTTGTCAGGAACTGCTTGACTAGTGCCAAGTCTGCTATGCTTTTATCTGCATGGAACCCTCCGCCCGAATGGGGAAAGTATGTACTTTTTCTTGTCTGTTGCATTGGTGGTACCATTGGCTATTAGTTATTCCATTCATAGTAAAACTTTATAATCTTTTTTTCCATTTTCATTTTGTTGTGGTTCCTAAGAACAAACGTTTTGTGGTTCTACTTTGTTCAGTGTCTCCAACAAGTATAAAAATTCAACAAAATTTTACTTTTAAAAAGGAAATTCTTTCTAAAGGTCTTCCTTGGGTCCTCAAGAGGAGCAGAAACTACCATCCTAAGCCCTTCAAATCTTTAACTGTATGATTTTTTCCCCTGTTATCCTTTGGGCATAAGACTCTTAACACTGCTCTAACTTTTCTGGCTGTAGAAAGGTCATGCTTCGTGTAGATGCAAAGCAGGGAGCTCCAAGAGATGGGAACTCTCCACTTGAACTTTTCCAGGTGACTAGTTTTCTTGGTTTCCTTTGGAGTAGATTATTCTTAACATCACTGTTTTCAATAAATAAGAACTTCTGTTATTTTTAAATTGTTAATCTTTGGGAAGTGTGTTGTGTTAACGCAGCACATATTACTAATATAATGCTTCTAATACATTCTGACTAATTTTCCCGTCACATGTATATTACTCATAACATAAAATTGTTTTTAATTGTAATTTGTGGATTCTGCTTTCTTTTTACATGCCACACCTTTCTGGCATTGCCAACCCTATGAATGCTAGCACTATAATAATTTGTTTTTCCTTGGGGCATGAAGAGGCTGAATATGGAATATTTTGTAAAAACTTCTGCTGAGGATGTTCTGTAGTTGGAAGTTTGAAATGATTATTTGTATAGTAAAGACTTTATGAGTTTTTGTTGCTAAGCAAGATTTATAAAGCTTAGTGATTACTGTTGATAGAGTGGTACAATAGCTTAGCATGCTTGCCATTATTTGGGCACTGATGCCTCTATCATATCATGTATCTGCTGCATGAAAAGATTCACAATCATTCAGGATCAACATTTTAGCGATCTCAATGAATAGTTTCTGTTGAAGAAGCAGCTTTTATTTATAAGGTTGTAATTTGTATGTTTTAAGAGTTTATTGCTTGACACCAGCTATTTCTGTACATTGTAGGTAGAGATTTATCCCCTTAAGATCCATTTGACGGAGACAATGTATAGAATGATGTGGGAATATTTCTTCCCTGAAGAAGAGCAAGATTCACAGCGGCGGCAGGTTAGTTGGAGACATTCGGGCTTTGAAATTTGTTGTTTTTTGTTTTGGGTAATACCAGCCAATAAAATAGGAACAGTTTCTTTGTTGTAGAACCTAAGGAAATTGATGATTTACATTGTGGCGTGCAGGAAGCATGGAAGGTTTCAACGACTGCTGGTTCAAAACGTGTAAAGAAAGGCTCATCAATCCTTGAAGCCTCTGCATCAAGCAGTCATTCAGCAAAAGAGTCTGACATTGCATCCAAATCGAGTGCCTCTGCCCCTGTTCCCAATCAACCCTCTGTCCATGCTGATTCTGCTCAAGTGAGTTTCCAAATATCTTCTGGCATTTGGTATTAAGACATTGTATAACCAAACGTAGTTAGCACTCTTCTTAGGCCTGGATACCCAGGAATTTTATATTTTGTGAGGGGTGAAATATAACTTTTTTGTTTATTCTTTCATATATTTATATACTGTCACTCCATTTTCTTTGAAGTTTTATGAAATTCGTGGTTACCATGCAGGCATCAAAGTTGCAAAACATAAGAGAAAATTCTACTAGTGGTTCAACCTCAGAATTAAGAAGAACGTCATCCTTTGATAGATCATGGGAGGAGACTGTTGCAGAATCTGTAGCTAATGAACTTGTCTTACAGAGCATTTCTTCCTCAAAAAGTGGGCCACTTGGTTCTATTGACCAATCAGATGAATCCTCTAAAAATAAGTTGAAAGAGTCCAAAGCTATTAAATCTGGTCGATCCTCTCATGAGGAGAAAAAGGTAGTGAAGTCTCAAGAAGAGAAAAGATCTAGACCTCGAAAAATGATGGAGTTCCACAATATCAAGATAAGTCAGGTTGGTTCAGTTTTTTTGTGGTCAAAATCAATAATTTTGTCTTGCTGAAATTTGGTTTTTTAAATCAAACTCTGTATATTTTCTGGCATAGGTTGAGCTATTGGTTACCTACGAGGGATCAAGGTTTGTCGTAAATGATCTGAAGTTGCTTATGGATACATTTCATCGTGTTGAGTTCACTGGAACTTGGCGGAGACTGTTCTCACGAGTTAAGAAGCATATTATCTGGGGAGTCCTGAAGTCTGTCACGGGAATGCAGGTAAGGGTTCTGCATACATCCTTTTTAGTACTTGTTCCCATTGGATCACATCTGCAAATGCTAATAATCCAGGATATATGTCTAGGCGAGTATGACAATGTTATACAAAGTCTTCCAACTATTGCAAATATTAGCTGGATTATTCTTAAAGCTGTACCTTCTCATATAGAACATAAGAAAGAAGAGTTATTTCTCTCATCAGCATTATCACACAGCTCTCTAATGTCTTTGTATATGACATTAGCAAGTGAACTTACAAGTATAATGGTTCTAGTTTTTTCAAATCAATGGCAAAACTATAATCTTTAACCTTTTCACTTCAGAAATCATTGTCATGGTCTTTCCATTAATCTTGTAGGGTAAGAAGTTCAAAGACAAAGTACACAGTCAAAGGGAATCCAGTGGAACTGGTGTTCCTGATAGTGACCTAAATTTCAGTGACAATGAAGGAGGTCAGGCAGGGAAGTCTGATCAGCATCCAATTTCCTGGATTAAGCGTCCAAGTGATGGAGCAGGTGATGGATTTGTCACTTCCATCAGGGGACTTTTCAATACTCAACGTCGCAAGGCCAAGGCATTTGTGTTGCGTACTATGAGGGGTGATGCAGAGAATGATTTCCAAAATGATTGGAGTGGGAGTGATACAGAGTTTTCTCCATTTGCTAGGCAGCTCACCATAACCAAAGCTAAGAGGCTTATTAGGCGGCATACAAAGAAGTTCCGCTCAAGACAAAAAGGTTTGTTAAACTGTTATTGCCTTTTCACTTCATTTTGATGATTATCACCTTTTTGGTTTTCATTGCATCTATAGTGATGATTTATAGGGATGTAAACAACAATTCCAATCCCTTCACTCTTAGAGCAATCAGTTACACTTGTCAGGAATATCTGGTCATTTATTTCCCAAGATTCTGGATCTTTGTATCTAGTGAATTTAACCTAAGTGGATTTGGTTGGAGGATTTTTCATACTTAGCCTACTGACTGGAGGATTTAAACTCAAAATGGATTTAACTCAGATGTGACTTGTTTATGTGTCAGGTTCATCCTCCCAACAGAAGGACTCACTTCCATCATCACCAAGGGAGACCACTCCATATGAGAGTGATTCTTCTAGTGGATCCTCGCCTTATGAGGATTTTCATGAATAGAAGCATCTCTATAGTCGGGATTTGTCGAAGGCCTTAAGGACTACAAATCGCAGGGTCCATCAGTACCTACTCAACTGAGGGGGTACAGAAATTGAGCAATTGTAGTTTGTTTGGCTTTGTGAGCACCCTGAATGAAGGGCTTGAGAGATTCATCCTGCCACATTATCTTAAAATATAATGCAAGATGGGGGACACCAAGAATGGACGAGATGAATATGTGCCTTTAGGGATATCAATTTATCAACTAGAAACATAATGGCTGGAGCCTACGAACAGTGATTCACTGCAAGGACCCGAGTCGAACACACCTGCAGCTTAGTCCATGATCCTAAACTCTCTTGGCCCAAGGGAAGAAATAATCCCTTTGCCTCAAGGGGGTGTCTATTTGTATATTTTTGTAGCTTACGTAAAGGGGTAGAATAGAGTCTCTAAAATTTGAGTTACCACAATTTTGTTATTTTGTACATACATTAAAATATATTTTACCCAATAGAAATAAAGTTATATTTCCTTCTGCGTCTGTGTGTGGGTTTAATAAAATCCAACAGGATGTGAAAATTATGTATGGCAAAAGTTTTGGTTCCTTAACGTTATCTGCGACAATAGCTTTCACCAATAACTGGGGATCCTGTATATGCTCTGTTAAGACCGTGGCAGTCTTTTTTCGGCAGGAATTTGTATCTCTATGTATGTTCAGTGCAAAATTGGGCTTAGCTTTGGACTCTTATCTTGCGATTTAGAGTACTCTTTTTAAGGTGGGCTTGGACTTGCATCTTATTACTGATATCCATAAGGTCCTATTATGTTCTAGTACAAGGTCACGGACAAAGCTGACATAATCTGTTTTCTGTTTCCAGATTCCCAAAAGTAAAGAAAGCAAAACACTTGAACATAATAGAAATGTCATTTAACATCTCTGACTCTCGCTTTTGGTGATCGTAATTTCTTTCCGTCACTTTTTTGTAACCCACTACGGAATATATATAAAAAAATTTCAAACCTTGGCTAATTTAGACTCTACAAGGGCAAGTGGCTGAGTCCCATATCACCTCATGCTAAAGTACCTTTCTAATTCGTATCCAGTTTTCATGCCCAGACTCCCAACTTCCATTATAAAGAACGTAATGGAGGCGGTGACTCTGGTCAGGCAAATTTCAGCTGCACTCAAAACAACAGACAAGCCTACTCATTAAACCTAGTTAAAATTATACTCCCGTCAATAGCAACTGTCAAAGTAAGGAAATTACTGGACAACGTGTCTAAATGACTTGACCAGACCAATTATTGACAATCTTTCTCATTTTGTAGCTGAACTGAGGTTTGTTGAGATCAGAACATCACAAGCACTTGGTACTTTTTGACATGAATTAAATGTGAGAGGTGACATTAAATATACCGCAATCAGAACAGCCCTAAATAAATCACATACAGGTAAATAGCACTCGAAACATTTCTCATAACAACTCTAACACATGCAAGATCCCGGCACTTGTATCGACACCAATAATCGCCAGGAATCTATGTCAGCTGAAAGCAACAGTGCATTCCTCCAGTCACAAGATGATTCCGTTGCACTTGGGAGTTCACATCATGGTTGTTTTTAGTCATGACAACTGGAGTCCCTAAAGGCCCCTCCTTTACAAGGATCATAATCTTAGGCCTGTAGGTAGCATGATCACATGAGAGAAATCACATTGATATAAGACCAACTAGTAAGACATGAGGGCAACCAAACTGATACAGCCTGACTAGCAGCCATATCTCTTACATCAATCAATTAACAAAATCATTACCTTCTAATCAAAGTTAGCAGGGATATCTATATCTGTATCTGAAGGATTAGGAAGCTCAACCAAAGTTTCCTGCAGATACCACAACTTCAACATGAAAAATTGTATATCCAAAAACCCATATCAGAACCTCCCATGAATGATGTAACGATTATCAGAAGATTACATTAAAAAATTTTGAGATTTTAAATCTGCAGTTACAAATTAAAATACATTTATGTAAAGTGTGGGGGGCAAGAGCGGAGTTCAAGTCTCTAGGAAGGTGCTTCACACACATATACACATAGATTAGGCTAAAGTAGAATTTTTATATTGTATTCATATATATATATATATATATATTAACTTCCTACTGTTTCTTATCTGAAATCTTTGGTACAAATATGAGACTAATGGACAGAACAAATGGTGCCTCACTTCTTATGTGTTTGGATTTAGGGAAGTGTTGAGAATTAAATGGAAGATAGGTGAAAGTGATTACACGGGAAGTACTTCACCGTGGAAATGAAGAAAACTGCAACAGCAGAACTTTGCACTGAGCCCACTTTTTATTTATCAACACTAGAGGCAGTGAGAAGTGGAGAAATAGAGCTCAGTATTTTGAAAATTTCTAGCTCAATGGTATTAACTCAAAAGCCATCATTACCCAAAGGGATTAACTCAAAAGCCAAGATATAATTATTATACCTGCTCCTCATCATTAACTGAAGAATGGACAAGCCCCATGGGAAGATCCGAAAAATCTACAGCAGTGTCATGCAAACCCTGCACCGCATGGAATTGAAAGTCACCATGGAAACAAATAAAATACAATTAAGGGTTGAAATAATAATTAGTGAGAGATGAGAAGGAAGTTAGCCTGGGGTTAGATGTCTTAATATGCTGAACAAGATCTTTCGTAAAAAAAAAAAAAGTTTCCACACGAGAGAGAGAGAGAGAGAGAGAGAGAGAGGAAGACATTGTTGTTTTAACAAGATAAACCATTTATTCTGAAGAACTCATGCAAGAAGAATTCTGTCCACCAAGTATCCGCCAAGACTTCTACTTTTTTGATAAACATATAAACAGTAAGGGAATTATTAGGTTTTGTGCATGTGTGTGTGTAAGTCTTTTGTCTTTACTATTTTTATAACTTGCTTTAGTTTAAAGATTTTGAGGACTGACATTAGGGCCGCCTAACAAGTTCCTTACAAAATATACACAGCTGGGTACTAAAACATAAACATGGATTTCAAGGTATTTTTCAAATGCTAAGGCTATTTTAACCCTCTCAAATCCTCACAGTACGCTCAAATTGTTTTAGTCACAAAAGAAACAGCATAACTGCAATCAGTGTAAGAGCAAATTTCATATCATTGTACCAAATATAAAACAAACTAGTGCAGTTGATTTAAATGTTTCTTCAAGGCTATTAAGAACATAATTAGTCAAAGATATAAAAAAAGGACAAATGACTTCATTACTCTATTGCTTGCTCTCAGGAATCAAAAACATACTTCCTCATCAGGGTTAACAGTAGACTTATTGGTTCCTTCAGTGACAGGTTTAGAAGGGTCTTCAGGAGCTTCCTGCATGCACCATAAATTAGTTTAGATGTTTGAAACAAGCTTGTCCAATTCACTTTTAATGTATTTGAAGCAGATAAGAAAATTTAATACTTGCTCATCCTGGTTGCCACAGAATTCTCCATCCGTAATTGACGGTTTGATATCAACTGGGGTTTCCTGCAGATCCCGTTAAAGCCTTTAGGTAAATTGATCTTGGCAACAATAGCAACATAACAATACCAGAAAATTAATTAAACATTGTGTACAACAGACAAATTCTGATATACTAACTAGACTCATTTAGCAATCTGGATGTCAGCAATTCCAAGCATAATAATGAACATAATAGGATGATCCATGTGTTAGATGAGGCAGAGTAATACTACACAGAAATATCAGATTATGACAATGCAAAAGCCTAGAATTGTACAACCCCCATCCCTAGGGAAAAAAATAAAATAAAAGCATGAGGCAAATCATAAGTAAAAAACTCATTAAAAGAAAATGCTATGGGGTGCAACCCTAACACACAGGACGTATACACAAGGAAGAAGAAAATCATAAAACACAAAAAAGGTATATGCTTCCAAACTTAAAGAAAATACATATTCTGGAGACATTGGGGTTATTTCTTGTGGTACATACAGGTTCAACATGGTCCATGGAAACATTCCTTCCTCCCTTACTGAGATCCCTCAACGTTCCCTGTACATTCAAGAAAGTTGTGAGGAAAATATACAAGAAAGTTGTGAGGGAAATAGACAAATTATACCAAAGGAAACGATATATCCCTGTAACAATAGCAAAACAGCAAAACTCAAGCTGAAGCCACACTTAGATAACAACAATACAAAATATATCTTATGCAATTATCTACTAAAGCTGAGGTACACCCTGACACTCACACAAGACACAACAGCCTATTTGAACATGAGATTGTAAAGCTTAAGGAGGAGTTTGGCACATTTGTATTCAAACTGCTATCTCTTATTTTTAACAAAACTATTTTACTCATTAAAAAAAAAATGTAATGCACAAAAGCACTCCTCACAACCAGGAAAGTTAAAAGAATAGATAAACTACAGAACATTTATTAGCAAATGAATCAAGTAGAAGGGTCACACAATGACAAAGAAATGTAATAGAATCAATATTGAAACTATCTTTATCTGCATGTCATGAGTAAATAAATGAGCTGTTTAAAGTGTAATTTTCTATCAAATACAGAAGAGAACAGACCTTGGCACTAAATTCGTATTAGCTCACTATATAATCTCAAATCAGTAAAGCAACATTATCATTTATACCAAGAAAACCTTATAAGATTTCTTAAAAAACAAGTAGTGCACCCAACTTCAATGTAGCATGTTAGTAACGTACAGAGATCTTGAGTTGGTTATACCACTCTCCTCAAACAACGACCCACAACTCTTCAACTCTTTGTAGCTACCACCTATAATAGCTATTGTGAAGAAGTTAATAAAACACACGCACACGCACACAGGAAATCAGGACCAAGCATTCCATCAAACATGACATCAACTCCTACAAACCAAAGCTTAACGATTCCAAGTCCAAATACATACAAAATGGCCCACTATGCAATCACACAGACCTAATTTGAATCACAGCATTCACATTGATAGAACACAGCCAACACACTCCTTCAGAAAACAAAATAAAAGAAACCTTATTTGCCCACATTAGACCGCATGCATTACATAAAGTCCTTGGTCCAGCTGGCCCACGACGCATTGCAGGAGTATTATTTTCACTAACACCACAATGTTGACATCTGCGCAAACTGGAAATAAAAATTCCAGAAACAAGAGCAGTGAACATAAAAGTTAGTACCACTAACAAATAATGGATTATTCAAAAGCTGAAATAAGCAACAACCAATATAAACCTGGAACTCACACAGATTCTGGACGAGGAGTACCATCTTGAGGGCAACTCTGAGGAGAATCCCAACTAGAAGCACCTGAATTTTCTTTTACAGATGCAAACTGTCCATTCTTGCGGTGCATCCTACCAGAATTATAACAAGGAGAGAGAATCATGCATCATTGACACTGACGCCATTTTTACTGGTTTAAATAAGTATATACCTAAAATCTGAAATCACAAGTTCAAGTGCACTAGGGCAATAATAAATTAATTTTGCCACACCTACAATTTAGCACATTCTTCCTATAGTTTCATTTCTTATATTCATGCACCCATACTCGGCCAAAAAGCCAAAAACTGTGTGGGAAATACTAGAACACGTGGATATCAATGCAAAATCCCATCTATATATACTTCTAGAGGAAGAAATTTTAATGATTTTAAGAGATCTAACCGTATACAGATGACATGATGTGTTTGAATCAACATTAAAGATACCAAGCCTTGTGGATATGAACCAGCATCCAATTAATAGAAAATGTCATTTCTTCTGTAAAATGCTAAAGTACACTCGCACAAAGAAATATAACACTCAAAAGTTTTGGTCGTGGACTTGTTTGAATGTTGTGCCCAGGATATTGCTTATTCCAATATAGTTAGATAAATTATTACTAAACAATAGAGAAAAAATGGTACTTCTGCTTTGCGAAATTGCATAGTTATATTACTTAAATTTCTAAAACCAATGGGGGAGCTAGATGGAAAAAATTCTTGAAGTGATTAGTGGCAAACCTCAGCCACTAGATTTCAAATAACAAAGAATCTCTGATGAATCACAGAAGGTGATTAAACAAGCAATTGGCACCAATAGAGTAAAAAATCATCCTCAAAACAAAATTTTTTCTTTCCATCCATCTAAAACTTCTGCATCACCCAAGAACAAAAACTAAAGCTTAATGCTTTCTTTTATGATAAAAGAACGCATAGCATCATTTTCCTTTATTTATTTCTTTTAAATATATCAAATGTATTATTACCATGCATAAAAACCCAAATGGGTATTTTCTCAACATAACCAAAGAAGAAATACCTTAATTCCAAATGGTCAAACTATTAAAGCATTAATTACAGATAAAAATGAAAAAACCAAATACAAATTCATCTCACCTCTGTGCAACTTCTTTTCGAACAGTGTACCGAATTTTTTTATCAAAACATCTCTCCTTCCGTTTTTCACGAAACCTAACCAAGGATGCTATTCTTCGTGAAAGATTTGAGCGCTTTGGGGTTTCACCTACACCCTACACATAGTGGCCCGACAACTCATGAGAATAGGCACAGAAAATGCAACTTCTTGCTTTCAATAATTTCAAATTTTGTGGTACCCTGTTATTTTGATTAAAAGGTACTTCAATTGTAGGCACACCAGTTGGTACATCGCGTCCACCTAGAAGCAAGAGCACTGCTTGTACCTGTTGCACATGACACAACCCAAAAAACCCAGGCATCCTTCAAAACGGGCACACTCCAAAACCAGCAAAGTCATTTGAAGAGATTGTAGTGTGTGTGTGTGTGTGTGTAAGAAAGTGATTTGACCAGTTGATAACAAGAAAAAAAATGAAAGATACAACATACTTTAACTTTTGGATTAAGGGCAACAATATAACATACTACAGTACCCAATTATAATAATTATGTGTGTTTCGAAAGTCCAACTTCCACAAAAATAAGATGAAAACATATCAGGGATGATCAGGTTTAACTTTATCATGATCAAATACTCTACTATTAAGGCTTCAAATATTAAAAATCATTCTACAGTTTTCTACTTTCCAATGCATAAATCCACAAAATCACCAAGTTGACTAGGGACTTGAAAACAAGATTTACATTAAGAGACACAGAATTCTGCTTGCAAGAAAAGAAAACAGTATGAATATACCAAAAAAGCTGTATAACTTCTAAAATAATATTAATAAAAAGACACCCTATCAAATCCAACAAATAATATATAACAATGGCCATTAATTACCAATAAATTCCCTAAATTTCCAAGGAATTATTAGGTACTCCTAGAATACAGTTGATGTGATACTCCAAGCCAATAAAAGCAGGCCACCTAATACAAAAAAATGACATAAGAAAAGTCATGTGAATAAGAAAGATTTCTGTAATTGGCAGCTAGCTTTTATTGGTTTGGAGTGCCATGGTGGTACTCTAAGAGTGCCTAATAATTATCTGAAAAAGTCCCTAGTTACTATTAGGTACTCCTAGAGTACAAATAACGTATTGACGGGTACTCCAATTTTATTATATATATATATATATACACACACATATACTAAAAAAAAAAAAAAAAACCACATAATGTGAACAATGAGATAAAATCCTTAGTCCCAAAATTTTTGAGGTTGGCTATAAATCCTCAAGAAGACTATTTATGGTCAACCAGATGTATTCTTTTCCTTCATTCTATTATATCGGAATTCATAACCTTTGTTACTTCCTTAATTGACATGTTCTTTTCAACTACTTCTACTGATGCCATTTTTTGTCTTTCTCTACCTCTTTCATCCCCTCAACTTAATCATCTCTCTTTCTTACTTGTCCATTAATTGCTCTACTATTCACATGATCAATCCAGAAGTATCTAATACTTTCCAAAATCCCCCATTGTCGTTTTGTTGTTGGGACTGCCTTCCATTAATCTCAAGTCTTTAACTTAAAAACCCAAATAAATACCGAAAACATTAAATACAATTACCAAATCCAATATTCCCATATTTCAAAAAGAAGAAAAGAATTCAATGAACTCAAAAAAATTGTTCTTAATATCATCTCCACCTAAAAAGCAAAAGCAAAAAAAAAAATTCATAACAAAACCATAATCAAATTACTCTCAGATAGAGATAGAGATAGATAAATCTATACATATATATATATATACCTTTTCAGGCGTGACAGCAGGGAACACGTAGACCTCACCTTCGAAAGAAAGAGTAAGCTCACTCGTCCGAGACGCCATAACCACTCCTCCACCAACACCTCCACCACCACCACCGCCACCACCAACTCCAACTCCAACTCCATACTCCGCAACGCTAACCGAATTCACGTGAGCATCTTCCAAGTCATCCATAGCATCATCACCACCACCACCGCCGCCGCCGCCATCTTCGTACTCACCTTCATCATCATCCTCAAGCGGTATGGGTCCCCGCACCGCCACGTGGTCCCCATACGGACGCGCCTGCAAAGGCTGTGGATTCGCTGCCGCCATAATTATCTACCTAATCAAAACCTTTATTTTTACTATACTAATCCAAAAGTTCCAAACCCTAAGTTCTCAACCTGTTCCATCGAAGAAGAAACATGGTTTTTTTTTTTTCTTCTTTCTTTTCGTCACTTCAATTTAAATTAAAAAACAAAAAACCCTAACCCTAAGAATTGAGAATTCGTGAGCTGAGCTCGAAGAATAATAATAAGAAGCTTCGAAAGAATAACGATCAAAAAAATAAATACCCTGAAATAGCTAAGAATTGCAGGGTGTGCCCCTGTGTTTCCTCGAAGAGGCTCAATTGGGTAAATAAATTTTTCTTTTTTTTCTTTTCCTTTTTGGAGATGAAAGAGAATGTCATTTATGTGACGGCTTGTCGAGGATTTTTTTTTTTTTTTAAACTTTCTATTTATAGATAAATAGGTTGGGTTTGTGTTGTGTGTTGCGCGTGTGTATAGGGGTAAAATGAAGGTTTCACGTGGATGTGGGGCCCACTGGAAAGTTGAAAATGGAGTTTAGAAGTGTGATCTGACGGGGGGTGCGTGGGATATTGGGATTGGGATTTTTGGAGTGTGTTTGAAGTTCCCGACAGAACAAAAGGAAGGAAAAAAAGGAAGAGGGAAAGAGATAGGGTTTGTCCATTTAAGGAAGGAGATATATATCATGGATTTGATTTTTCATCCAAGATAATTTTAGTGCTTGTCACTGTAGTTGGAGGAATTTTTTTTTTTTTTCTTTTTTTTGGATAAGGGTTGCTATAAATAGTGTAATCCAATGATTTATAGCGGTGGCATGCCATAAATAAGTTAAAAAGCATGATTTTAAAAGTCATTAAGATAAAATGGACATTTTTGCTCTCAGTTCTTGATTTTTACCGGTTTTGGCATGTTTATTTTTACTGGTTTTAGGATTTTTTTTTTTAACCATACAACATTGGTGCCCAATTCCTAATTGAAAACTATGAAACTATGAAAACAATTATTAATATGGAAAAATGTCTAATAATTATTTGATTGGATTATTAGTGCATGTTTAGAATGCACTTATAAGTCAGTTTATTGTTTATTTATCTACTATTTGCGGGCCTTATGTAAATCATTTACTTATTTTGTATAATCTTTACTTTTTATTTACAATATTGCCAGTAAAAACCTAGAGAAGATGTTTGTAAATAGAAATTTAGGATATGTTTAGTAACTATTTTTTTTTAAAAACAATTTTTTATTTTAAGACTAAAAAACTTGTTTGACAACTCAAAATAGGCAGAAAACAAAAATCGTTCTCAAAACTCAATTTGTGAAGAAAACTGATAACATCAAAAGATTATTTTTAGTTTATAGTTTTCAAAAGTTAATGAAAACACTCATTTGATTTAATAATTTTGTCTCATTTAATGAGTTATCATTATATTTTAAATGCTAGTAACAACATATTTTAGTATTTTCTATTTTTTTTTCAAAAAACTATTTTTTAAATTTCAACTAACCAAACATATTTTTAATTTACAAAATACAAGAAATTTTTTTTTCTTTGTATTTCCAAAAACGAGTTTTTGAAAATAGAAAACGAATTGTTACCGAACATAATTTTAGGCTTTTCATGCACTTTTTATAAGTACATGGAAGGAAAAATGCACTATAATAACGTTACGTTGATCTTTGATGGTGAATCAATGCTTGCAAACTGTCCTAATGTTGAAGACTTTGAACTCTAGATACATTGAACAAACAAGAAAGCTCAATTGTTGCCGATGTGACATTATCTTTGACACTTTGATGCCTAGTTAGCGTTTGTATTTTAGGAGAATAGGACCATAGGTACGATGTTACGTGATAGGTTTTTCATACCTTGCTCTCCTTGAGATCGTGAAAATTTATAGGCACTGGGGTGACATTGCATACTCTTTCATTTTAATAGTTATATTGGTGATGGCTGAGGTGAGCGTCAATTGGTGTCTCTTCTCTCACTTTCAATTCGATTTGATCTATTATGATGCCATCAACTAGTAGTGAGAATTCGAGTGGGCTATCCTAGTGGTTAATTGGAAATTCTTGGGATGTCATTGTGAGCAAAATCAATGGGAGTTTCTTTTTTGATGGCATAAATCTTGGCCATGAGACTATTTTCCCTATGGATATAGTGATGGAAATCAAGATCAATTGATTGAGAACTTGAACTAGAATTGCATTAAAATTAAGAATTAAAGCGGGAATTACAGAGAAACTGGAGAAACAAGTTTCTGTCTAGGTCTGAAACTAAATTATATTCACATAAAAAACTGATTGTACTCTTACATAACTAGCCTATTTATAATATTTAACTATTAGGAAATAAAGTAGCTAATAGTTATATAAGTCAAAGCTGCAATTAAAGAGGATAAATAGCAGATATGAGAAGTCAAAATAAGGGGCTGTTGGCTGTTCTAAGAGGTCCAAAGTTGGCTGGCTGTTTGGCTTGTAAAGGGTGGTTGGCTGTCAGTCCTAATGATAGAGGGGGGGTTGGTTGGCTGTTTGTCACTCCTAATGGTAGAGGGTGGTTGCATCATATAGACCATGTCATCTGAGGACTACACCCCTATTTAAAGGCCACCCTTCTAGTGAACACAAGCATTAGGTCATTTTTTTTTTATATAATTTGCCTTGATTAGTGATTGAGATTGAGCACAAGCATTAGGTCATTTTTTTTTCTTATAATTTGCACGTCTTGATTAGTAATTGAGACTAGATTGTCCGTCTATGTTCACCTTAGTAATTGAGACTAGATTGTTCGTCAATGTTCGCCTATACACGAACAATAGACAAGGACCCTAGACGATCTATTCCTTATCAACCTTCATTATTATGAGGTCACTTCCATTTTTTATGTTGTGTTTTTAAAACATAAATTTATCACTCTTCCTAGGTGGCTATTAATGATGTTGCCATGCTTGATATCCAATTTATGGTATACAAAAAAGCACAAAAGCATCATAAACATAAATTTAACGAGCTTTTCACGTAAAGTCATGAAAATTCAAAAATCAATATTAATGTTATTAATTCACATAAAATTATTTATAACATGTTCACAATTGTTGAAATAGCATGTTATATAATTAGTGAACAGTACAAATTAATGTCAATAACAAACCCATATAAGAAATAATATATTATTCCACTCAAAATTTAATATTTCAATAAATTATGAAACATTTTTGTCTCTTTAACACTGTACAAATTTATTTTTGCTAGTTCAAGCGACAGCCAGAACTTTGATCGGTAGATTGGTCAAGTGTTTTTTTCCGGATTTGGTTGGACAGATTTGGACGCCAGCCGACCAAATCTGTTACCAGCTTTTTGTGCAGGTTTGGATAAGAATTTTATATAAAATACAAAAAATTCATTACTTTCGATAAAGAAATTATTATTTAATCAAAAGTTGCCAGATTGATAGCAAAATAAAACCTCGCTTTTCAGTCAAAAAAAAAACCTCGCTTTCAAAAAATAAAAATAAAAATAAAAACAAAACAAAACCTCATGAATGAAGTCAAGGAATGAAATTATATGAAGAAACCAAAGTCAAAAGATAATGATATTATTATAGTGTTTCGTGCCTCGATTTTCCAAGTTTAATTGTGAGGAGACTATAGTCAAAGTGGGAAGAGAAAATGGAAGAAAGAACAGGAACAAATAGTGCCTAAAGCTCTAGTAGTTATAGGCACTAAGCAGTAGGCACTACGTAGCTAGGCAGATGTTTGTGCTAATATTGCGACTAAACTTGCATAACAAACTATAAAATATTCAGATAAAAAAAGTATAAAATATAATCAACTTTGGAAATTGGAAAGCTACTGCACAATATAATTGTATTTTCTTTTTTTGTTTGAGAATTAATATAAATGTAGTATCAACAATGGAAAAAAGTTATCAATATCTTAAAAGTATTTATTAATAAATTTTTTTTTTAATTTTATAAAAAAATAAAAAATAATTAATATTTTGAAAATATTTTTAATTTTTCAAAAAGGCAGTATAACATTTTTAAAAAAATAATTTATTAACAATTGTTTTAAGAGTATTAATTTATTAACATGATTCTTAATAATAATAAACAACCATCTAGTTAATTAGGAGTTTGATAACGAAAATAAAATTGAGAATGAGCATCTCAAGTGTGCATCAAATTCAAATGCCCCCATAAAATAAATTCAAATCCTTTGTAATAAAATTCTAGCCACAAGATAAAGGTTGTTTAGTTTTTTTTTTGGGTAAACTACATATTTGGTCTCTATCCTTTACACCATATTTCAATTTGGTCTCTAACCTTTTAATTGTGTCAATTTGGTCCCTAATATTTCAATGTTGTGTCAATTTAGTCCCTGCAGTTATATTTTGAATGAAAATTACTAACATAGCAAATGACTAAAATAAAATTTTAGTTTATTTTCACGTCAACAGAAGTTAATTTTTTATTTTGGTCATTTGCCATGTTAGTAATTTTCATTCAAAATATAACTGCAGGGACTAAATTGACACAACATTGATATATTAGGGACCAAATTGACACAATTAAAAGGTTAGAGACTAAATTGAAATATAGTGTAAAGGATAGGGACCGAATATGTAGTTTACCCTTTTTTGGGTAAATTTTTTTTTGATGAATGGGCAATACTTATTTTATATGTGTAATAGAATATTCTAAAAAAAAAGAGGGGAAAAGTTAATATGTGAAATATTAAAAATAACTAATGAGTTTCACGTGTTAATGACTCCATCAAGGGACACTTTTTCCCACACAGCCTAGTTCAACGTATTTGAAGAGAAAATGGAAATGTTGAAGAAATTGTCGCATTCATACAAATTAAAGTTTTCCAGTAATCATCATTTAAAAAAAAAATCCACTTACCATGATGAAAAAGGATTTGGATAGAAACGTTCCATTTCACAGGAACTGTAGTTTGCAATAATTTTCCAAGAAAATAGACAACCTCATTTGATTTGTTGCGACAACTAGAGCAGCTCCTACTAAGGAGTGGAACCGCATAGGATAGATGAAATTGGTCGAATGGACTTAGTTGATGATGTGAGATTGCATATGTTTATGGATTGAATAAGATTCAAGCTATGTGTGAAAAGGTTGAATTTTCCATCAATGTGAAAGTAAGTGTCTTGAGAGTAAGAATGTATGTAGGATTACCATTCCCTTCTGCGAAAGTACTTTTCTCCTCGGTCTCTACTTTTCTAATTTTTACTAATGTAGCCGGAAGATTAATTAAACAGCCCTTCAGATTATAAACCAGGTTACCAGAATTCAACCATGTAATCTGTCGGGATTTAATTGGGGACTTCAAAAGAGGTTAATTTAATTCATTTTGAAACTTTTTTACTCCATGTGAATTACAACGGTGAAACGTTTTTAGATTTCTAAAAACGTGAGTTTGGATAGGTCGCTGAGGCATATGATAGGCCATCTACGATTTCATTCATCTAAAACCGAGCATTTTCAACTTTAAATTGTGGGCCAACGTACCCTAGATATAAAATTAGAGCAATACTAGGGTGACAAATAAAAAGTATAGAAACAAAGAATAGCCAAAACTTGGGTTATCATCATTGTTCAATAACTCAAAGAAAACTATGCTTTGAACATGGGGAACGACAATGAACAAGTCATATTTGGAGTAATTTTTGATCTGCTAGCAATAAACCAATGACATAGACAACCAAATGTTTCATTTAAAAGATTTGAGGAGGAGAAGAAGAAAATGCCATAGATTTTCACCAAACTGTACTATTGGGGTGTAGATATGGTATACAAATTACCAATATTATGGCTTCATGACAGCATAAGATGGATCCATTTAGAGATAGTCCGTTCTTAGTCCCAAGATATAAAAGGAGATAACCCCTTTGTATTGATGAAGGCACTATTACATCTGTACATTGGATAGGATTGACAAGACAGGAGGAATTACTAGAAGACCTACTTGAATGATGCCAGAGGCAACTGCTATGACTTCCTCTGTAAAGATAACTCACAATTCAGTGCTCAGCCATTAAAGCTGAGTTATCACCACTAGAGTAAGTAATGAGATTGCTGTTTGCATGAATGGCAGGTCCACAGTCTGAATCATTAGCTTCACCTTCGACCTAATCAAAGAATAAAAATGCCAAAAACAAAGGACATTAAAATTACTGGGACTATGAAACGAATGTAAACAGAACAATACCTAGAGCATGATATTAATACACTAGTCATATAAGTATTACCTGATCAGCCGTGGCCATAGAAGTTGGATAATACTGAATGCAGTAAAGATGGAGATGCACAAAGAAGTATTTAATTAAAGGATGCGCTGAACAGATCAGTGGTGTATAATTTGATGGTAGAATAATCAGTGAAGAGCATGAAGAAAAAGAGCAGCCAGAAATCTTAAGAGTGACCATGCAAACAGTAAGGCCAGATATTATTGGATAATCTCCGGTAATCCATGAGTTATTGCAAACACCTGGACTAATGAGTTAAGGCTGGAGAAGGACTTAATCCAACTAATTCACGATGGGTTCTCCACACAAACACATAGAAACTGGGGACGCCCTTGTGGAGAAACAGACCTTGAAAAAGGTGCAAAGTGGGTATAAGAGTGTGCATAGGGTTTCTTTTGTACACATAAAGTTTGAGCAGTTGTTAGTACAATTGCAGAGATTATCTGGGATTGACTAAAAGAGTGTTTGCATTAACGTTTTCAATTGCAGAGATTATCTTTCGCATCTCTCACTCTGCATATTGGTTTGGTACATAAACTCGGCTATGATATTGTCTCCTGGTCCCCTTTATCTTGGATTAAAAATGTCATATTTTAGTTATTGATTGGCTATGTGTGGTTGGAATTAGATAATTTGTGATTATAATAGGATATGATTGGGATATTTTGTCGAAATTAACAAAATTGGTTTTCTTTTTGACATAAGAAATTAGAGGTTTAATTTTGTTTTGTTAACTAATGGGTTTTTTTAAAAATCTATATAATGTAGTAAGTTTTGTAGTGAAAATGGATTTTTTTTAAAATTTCTTTTATAGTTAATTTGCTTGTCTGTATAGGAATTATTGAGGTTTGATTGGGTCTTGTTCACTAGTTTGGATTCTTTTTATTGTTTAATTAATTCAGTTGAGTACTTGATTTTGCAAAGAAAAGTAGGGATCGATAAGGATTCTATATAATAGCTATGATATGAACTTCCTCAAGAAATCTAAGATTGATGGGGTTTTGGTATTTGTTTGGGCTTTATGACCTCAGTAATTTTATCATTCATTTTTTTTACTCTTGTACTTTATTGGTAATGTAATTGCTGTTTATTTCGTTTAAGATGTAGGCGAGGAACCTTGAATCCCCATTGTTATCAATTTCACAAATAAATTGTTGTTTCAATTCTTTCACTGATAAAGTTGGTTTTTCCCCCACTTGGGCCTCTTTATATTGATGATTTAGAAGCTATACTTGACGATTTTTTTTTTCAAGTCTCTTATTACTTATGTTGAGGATGGTAGCATTGAGGAGGTATGCACTCTCTGTTAAGGACATATTTTATGTAATTGACAAAATACACTTTACTTGTAATTGGGTAGATCTAGGATGAGTTTAGTACTTCAAGAAACAAGAGTTCAAGTCAAGTATTAAAGCCATGGAGATTGGACCGAAAAACAAGTGAAGAAAACCTATTCATTAAAGCTCGACAGATACCTCGACAGAAATAGTATCTATCAAGATTTAAGAACGAAGCTCGACAGAAGCCGAATTTGTCGATATCTACGAAATCAGAATTTCCAAATTTGATTTTTGGCCTTAGTTGACATGTATGTGTAGGGTTTCTTTTATCACAACCTTAGACATAAATAAGGCGTATTTTAAAGACCGTTATACAAGGAGAACACATGCAGAAAGTGACCTAGTGCCTTATTCTCTCTACAAGAAGTTACTCCGTCTTTTGCGCCTTAGGGTTTTGTAACCAAGTATTTCTTGATCTTCATTGTTGATGAAGTGAAGAACTTTGCAGCCAACAACATTTTTTAAGTTGTTGGAGTTAGTTACGTACTAGGATCCGTGCAAAAGGGTGGCATTCATATATTGAAGAGTTTAGAGGTTCTGAAGCGGTAGAAGATTTCTGCTATAAGTTAATCTACGAGGATTGTAGAGTCTAGGGACAAATGTTTTGTACTAGATCTGAAACTTCTCTTTACTATAGTGATTTGCTTTTCGGGAAGGTTTCCCCCCAGGTTTTTTACTGTGAAACTAGTTTGTTTCATTAGTTTTCCTGGGTCATCATATCTTGTCTTATTTCCTATTCCGCTGTGCATGATATTGACATGATATTGATGTTTGTTTGTTTTAACAAGGTTTATTCATAATAAATCTAATTAACAACTTAGGTTTAAAACTTATTAATTCTATCAACCATGGTCTAAATTTCCCAACACTCTCTAAACTATTTAACCTTGAATTGGCAGAGTCCATAATTGTATGTGATGACAGAGTTTTGTTAGTACATTCAAGTAGTATATCATGTTTTATAATTTTTCAGGATTTCTTTTTTCATGTTATTCAATTTGACTTTAGATGCCTGTCTCATTATAGTATCTATAAAATGGTAAAGAAACCTTGTCTTTTAAGACCTTAGTTGGGTTGCTACAGCACTCAATCTTTTCCCATTTTTTTGGTGGCCCTGATATTAGGAGATCACCATAGTTGATGGTTGTTAAGCTTTTCACAATTGGTCAGGATTTCTATAATTTTAATGTCACTCACTTAAACCTTTCTTTTTGGATGGATATTTTTGGAGATGGGCATTTTTGTTTGCTGTAGAATCTTAGGGTTTGCAGTAATCTTCCATTGGTTAAGGGTTTTTGGACCATTTCATCACCTAATATTAGAGTCATTATTGACTCTGCGGGATTTGAGACAATCCTTAGTTAGTTAACTTGTATTAACTTCCAAAGTGAATTTTAGGCTAGGAACATCTGTTTTGCATCAAACATGTCTACATTAGGGCCATTGGCCCATTGGTTTTGGTATGCAAGCATGTCATCAATTTTTTGTGCAAGCATGTCTAAATTGGTTATTTGCTTATTCATTTGAATATGAGGGTAATATTTACTATCAAGTGTTGGGTTTTGTGTACTTTCTCTAACTATGCAGGTAGCCTATAAACTGATGTGGATGAAGAATGTTTGGAAGGGAAATTTCAGTCTATTGAAAGACTAAGGGAAGCCAATTACTAGAAAGTTGTTGTTCATCATGTCAGACAAGTGATTATAAGTAAAAATCTTGCCCCAAATCATTTATGCTCCATAGGCAGAATAATTTTTCATATAAGGTGTCATACTTCTGTTTTCCCCTTTAGATTCTAGTTGATTTGCGCTGTTAAACCTGTGAGATAGTAAATAATTTTTAAATGAACCTAAATGTATCAAAAACAGGTGCATCCGTTGATATGATGCAGGTAGTTTCTTGTATTAATATAAAATTAATACAGGTATTTAAAAAAAAAAGTATATTAATAGGTACAAATTTTTGCAATTTTGTTCAATAAAATTACACTTCCCCCCCCCCTTAACAATCCCATTAATTATTTTAAGAGCAATATAATAGCCATAAACTTGTTTTACAACATTTTTACAAACTATTGAGGTAGCAAATTCTTATTGGTTTGCACGTCTGTATCACTTTTTTATTTACTAATAATCACTTGCCACATTAGAAATTTGTAAAATTTTTGTAGTTTTAGCATTTTTCACTTTTTAAAGACCATAAAAAATTAATAGATTAAACCTAAAACAAAATATACAAGCTCAAAACAATTAACCCAACAACAAAAATTACCAATAATAAAGCTAAAAAATGAAGCCCAATCAACCTATTTTACCCAAAATAAACAACTTGACCCTTTAAAAAGTTTTAAACAAAAATCCTTAGTGGTAAAGCAGTAGAGTCAAAGGTTGGAGCCACTGCACACAA
Organism: Castanea sativa; assembly: GCF_040712315.1. Lineage (NCBI taxonomy): Eukaryota > Viridiplantae > Streptophyta > Magnoliopsida > Fagales > Fagaceae > Castanea > Castanea sativa. The sequence continues at coordinate 16,854,127 of NC_134024.1, read as the reverse complement.
CGAGCAGCAGAGTTGCCCCCTAACTTCAAGTGAAACTACCTTTTGACCCAAAGGACACAGTCAATTTATAATAAAGTTCTAAATGATTGGATGTACCACTTTTATATCCACAAATGTTTCTTTTTCCATCAATTTCTTCAAAAAGAGCTGCTACCCAGTACTCGTCACTTGCATTTGTCTGCAAAATTCATTTGCCTGGTCCTGGAATCTGTAGCGGGGGAAGCTTTTATACTAATCTTTTCAATTGTTGGACTACTTCTGTGTGAACAGAATTCCACTCTGGAGGGGTTTTCTTCAGGAGTTGAGCTAAACAGTTCTTGTATCTGGAAATCTTTGGCATGAAGTCGGACATGCAATTAACAATTTCAAAAAACTGTTGTATTTGTTTAGCACTTGAAAGCTTATTTGGAAATTCGCCAAGAGAGGCAGCAATGTGGGTTGCAACCTTGAGCACTGTCCAATGACCATTTTCTTTTCTAAAAGCATCATTCCTTGAGATTTCAGTAAATTATAAAATTTAGTGCGCAACCTTTTAGGAGAATTTGTATCTTTTGAGAACAGGAGGATGTCATCCACATAGATTAATGCATTGGCCAAGAGTGGCTAGAACAACATTACCATTGCTTTTTGGAACTAGGATGAGGCATTTTTAAGGCCAAAAGGCATGACTGTCCATTGGTAATGGTGATCTGTGTTTAACCAAAAAAAAAAAAAATGGTGATCTGTAATGCAAAATACTGTCTTGTACCTTTCTTTTGGGTAGATTCCTCATTGCCAAAATTCTACTTTAAGGTCAAATTTTGAAAACACTTTTGCATTTTAAAGATGCTGGAAGAGAGCACTCGTGTTTGGCAAAGAGAACTTGTCATCTGCAAAAAATTTGATTAAGATCTTAGTAATTAATTACTAATCTGAGTTTTCTTCGGATTTGCTCAGCATGCTTGTTGACATAAAAAGCTTCACATGCCCACGGGGAGACTGTGGGTTCAACGAGGCGTTCTGAGAGGTGGGTAGATAACTTTTGTTTGGCAAAGACTAAATGTTTTGGGTTCATTCCTCTATGGCTGGTTTTGTAGGGTTTACATCTTCATAGTGAGAGATGCGAAAGATAATAGAAATGTGAATTCAATAAACTAATAAATCACAACCCCAATAAATTTTCATATTGTTATGGGCTGATAAGCAGGCAAAGCCAAGAAATGTAATTTAAAGTTTAACAAAAAAAATGTTTAAATTTAAAGTTTAACAAGAACGATATGCGATTTTCCTTAAAACCAAAACTGTTTTTAGTAATCACTGACGCAACTTAGATTTATAATTTTAAGGATCTTAGCCTTAATAAGATGTGTAGAACTAACAAAAATTAAGAAACACTGAATTAAGAGGAAATTACCCGTGCAAGATTCCGTGATTGTGGCAAAAAACAAAACCCTTTCTCTCGACCTTTTGAGTTTTGACAAAGGAATGAAGTCACAGATGCAGAGAGAATAATAAGAGAGAGAAATAGAAGCAAACAGAGACAACACTCCATCGCTGATCTCTCTCTCTCTCTATCTCTCTCTCTCTCTCTCTCTCTGATTTTCAAATCTAAGATTTAAAACTGAGTCTGGCTTATGTGAGGGATTCCAATTTATAACTATATGGGGAAAGTAGGGATGGGGTGTGGCCTCGGGTTTTTGGTTGTTGCTCAACGGTAGCATATTTTGAAATTCAAATGGGAGAGTTGGACTTGGATCACTGTTCGACAGTATAGGGGCCTATACTCGTTTTAATTGGGCCCATTGTTATTAAAATTTTAAAACTGAAATAAATGATAATATTTTCTAGCCCAATAAAAAAAATATTAGTATATATATTAAAAAAAATCAGTGGTGTTTGACATAAAATCAAAGTTGGTTTTTGTTTCCCATAAAAGAAATAAATAAAAAAGTTAATTTTGTGATAAGTTTTCAGTTCCAGATCTTGATGGTATTTAGTGCTTACCATATATCTATCATAACAAAAAAAAAATTACAAATATAATTTTTCAAACATATTACCTTAATAAGTCTGAATGATAAAGAAAAAAAATAGTAGATCAATATAAAATTAACAAGTCGTCAATCATAGTTTTCTACATAGGGTAATTGGCAAAATAGCTATGGAATAGATTTTGGTTCTTGAATATATAGCTCATTGCATTAATTTTTCTTATTCCGCATCTAGTTGGGTAGACTAAAATCAATCAAGCCGTAAATTTTAAAATTGGGGGTCATAAGTAGCTCTAGTAGTTTTACTATCGAGCTTTCAACTTCCACAACCTAGCCTCGTCAAGAGCTCGCCAAGCATTTCATTTTTGTTCCTATGATTAATAGAAAAAAATGATAATCTTGGCTAAAGGGTCGATGAGCAACTTACCCAAATCCTCTATTAGCCTTCGAATGGCTAAATAATTAATAGAAAATATTTTTTTTATTAGAAAAAAATGTTAATCTTGGCTAGAGAGTTGATGAGAAACTTACCCGCTCCTCTGTTAGCTTTTGAATGGCTAAATATATTAATAAAATAAAAATAAGAAAAGACCTATTTTATTTTGTTTTCAAGAGCCTTTTTCACTTTCACAACCCAACCTATTTAGGACCTCATAAAGACTTTTTTTTTTTTTGTTCCCATGAATCATAGAAACAAATGTTAACCTTGGTTAGCAAGTTGATGAGCAAGTTACCTAGCACATCTATTAGCCCTTAAATGGCTAAATAGATAAATAAAATAAATAATAGAAACAATCTATTTGATTTTGCCTGCAATAGGCTTTTATACTTCCATAACCCAGCCTAATCATGACCTCGCGAAGCCTTTTTTTTTGTTCCTAATAATTATAGAAAAAAAAATGTAAATCTTGGCTAGAGGGTCGATGAGCAACTTACCTAGATTCTCTATTAGCCTTTGAACGGCTAAATAGAGAAATAAAATAAATATATTAATAAAAAAATAGAAAATATCTCTTTGATTTTGTGTGCAAGAGCCTTTTTTACCTCTACAACCCAGCCTAGTTAGGGCCTTGCCAAGCCTTTCTTTTTTGTTCCCATGAATCATAAATAAAAAAAAATGTTAATCTTGGCAAGAGGGTCAACGAGCAATTTACCTAGCTCCTCTATTAGCCTCTGAACGACTACATATATAAATAAAACAAGTAATAGAAAAGGTCTCTTTGATTTTGTCTGCAAGTGCCAGCCTAGTCAGGACCTCGTAGAGCCTTTCTTTTTTGTTCTCATGAATCATAAAAAAAAATGTTAATCTTGGCAAGAGGGTCAACGAGCAATTTACCTGGCTCCTCTATTAGCCTTTGAACGGCTACATATATAAATAAAACAAGTAATAGAAAAGGTCTCTTTGATTTTGTCTGTAAGTGCCAGCCTAGTCAGGACCTCGCCGAGAATTTCATTTTTGTTCCTATGAATCATAGAAAAAATTGTTAATCTTGGCTAGAGGGTCGATGAGCAACTTATTCGACTCCTCTATTGGCATTTGTATGGCTAAATATGTATATATATATATAAAATAATAATAGAAAATATTTCTTTGATTATGTTCGCAAGACCTTTTTTACTTCCATAACACAACCTAGTCAGAAGCACGCCAAACCTTTAATTTTTGTTTCTTTGAATCATAGAAAAAAATGTTAATTGTGGCTTGAGGGTCGATCAAAAACTACTATATATATTAATAATTTAAAAATAAGGAAAGATCTCCTTTATTTTGTCTATGAGCCTTTTTCTCTTCCACAAACCAACCTAGTTAGGACCTCATAGAGAGTTTCTTTTTTGTTACTATGAATCATAGAAACAGATATTAATCTTGGTTAGGTGGTTCCTGAAAAAAGATGGCGAAAAATATTATTCCCAGAGTCGAGACTAAGAGGAATGTATAAACCAATGCTTTTGTATATTCAATTGTGGTTTACAATTATAGCTTCAATGCCTGTTTATTTTGGGTTGTCTCCTGGATAACTAAAGAGAAAGAGTCAAAGAAAGGGCAAAGGCAGCGATTCAAATCAAGATTTATCCGGCTCCCTGTCTATGTTAAATCACAAAAATAAAAGTAAGAAATCAGTCTTGTTTCAAACTACTTGTCTTTTTGTAGTCGGATCCCCAACTTTTTGGAATGTTCCAAATTCTACCTGAGCAGACTACTTGTCGTCTTGTAGTCTACAAAAGCCTTTTATACTTCCACAACCCAACCTAGTCAAGACCTCTCCAAGCTTATATTTTTTCTTCCTAGGAATCATAGAAAAAAATATGTTAATCTTGGAAATAGGGTCGATGAGCTCCTCGATCAGCCTCCAAAAACCTACGTATATAAATAAAATAATTAATAGAAAAGATCCCTTTGAATTTGTCTGCAAGAGACTTTTTTACTTCCACAAACCAGCCTTGTCAGGACCACGCTAAGCTTTTCTTTTTTGTTCCAAAGAATTATTAAAAAAAATGTCAATCTTGGCTAATGGGTTGATGAGCAACTTACCCAGCTCCACTATTAGCATTCGAACGGCTAAATATATAAATAAATTTATTTATATATTTAGCCGTAAAAAATTTTCTTGCAAACAAAATGAAAGAAAGGCTTTACAAGGTCCAGACAAAGCTCTTTCATTTTGTCTACAAGAGCTTTTTTTACTTCCAAAACCCAGCCTTGTCTGGACCTCATAGAGCCTTTCTTTTTTGTTCCTATGAAGTCTAGAAAAAATATGTTAATTTTAGCTAGAGGATTGATGAGCAACATACCTGGCTCCTCTTTGGTTTTTTCTTTATGAGCCTTTTTTACTCCCACAACCCAGCCTAGTTAGGACCTCGCTGGGCCTTTTCTCTTTTTATCCTATGAATCATAGAAAAAAAATGTTAATCTTATCTAGAGGATTGATGAACAACTTACTCTGCTCCTCCATTACCCTTTCAATGACTTGATATATAAATAAAAAAATATATTAGTGAAATAAGTATTAGATTTTGTCTGCAACAACCTTTCTTCTTTCACGGGCTAGCCTAGTTAGGACCTCGCAAATACTTTCTTTTTTGTTCCTATTAATCATAGAAAAAAAATGTTAATCTTGTTTAGAGGGTCGATGAGCAAGTTACCTAGCACCCTTATTAGCCTTTCAATAGCTAAATATATAAATAAAATAAATAATAGAAAATATGTGTTTTTGTCTGCAAAAGCCTTTTTTACTTCCATAATCTTGCCTACTCGAGACCTTACGGAGCCTTTCTTTTTTGTTCCTATGAAGTATAGAAAAAAAAATGTTAATTTTAGCTAGAGGATCGATGAGCAACATACCTGGCTCCTCTATTAGCCTTTGAATGGCTAAATATATTAATAAAATAAATAATAGAAAATATCTCTTTGGTTTTTTCTTCAAGAGCCTTTTGTATGCCCACAACCCAGCCTAGTTAGAACCTCATTGAGTCCTTTCTCTTTTTATCCTATGAACCATAGAAAAAAAAATGTTAATCTTATCTAGAGGGTCGATGAGCAACTTACTCAGCTCCTCCATTATTCTTTGAATGGCTTAATATATAAATAAAATAAATATATTAGTGAAATAAGTATTAGATCAAAGCTCTTTGATTTTGTCTGCAACAACCTTTTTTCTTCCACAGTTCCACAGGCTAGCCTAGTTAGGATCTCACGAAGACTTTCTTTTTTGTTCCTATTAATCATAGGAAAAAAATGTTAATCTTGTTTAGAGGGTCGATGAGCAAGTTACCCGGCTCCCCAATTAGCCTTTCAACATGTAAATATATAAATAAAATACATAATAGAAAAGATCTCTTTCTTGTTTTTGTAAGAGCCTCTTTTACTTCCACAATCTTGCTTGCTCGAGACCTTACCGAGCCTTTCTTTTTTGTTCCTATGAAGTATAGAAAAAAAATGTTAATTTTAGCTAGAGGATTGATGAGCAACATGCCTGGCTCCTCTATTAGCCTTTGAATGGCTACATATATTAATAAAATAAATAATAAAAAGGATCTCTTTGGTTTTTTCTTCGAGAGCCTTTTTTACTCCTACAACCCAGTCTAGTCAGGACCTCGCTAAGCCTTTTCTCTTTTTATCCTATGAATCATAGAATAAAAAATGTCAATCTCATCTAGAAGGTCGATGAGCAGTTTACTTGGCTCCTCCATTACCCTTTGAATGGCTTAATATATAAATAAAATAAATATAATAGTGAAATAAGTATTAGATCAAAGCTCTTTGATTTTGTCTGCAACAACCTTTTTTCTTCCACGGGCTAGCCTAGTTAGGACCTCACAAACACTTTCTTTTTTGTTCCTATTAATCATAGAAAAAAATGTTAATCTTATTTAGAGGGTCGATGAGCAAGTTACCCGGCTCCCCTTTATTTCCATAATCTTGCCTACTCAAGACCTTATCGAGCCTTTCTTTTTTGTTCCTACGAAGTATAGAAAAAGAAATGTTAATTTTTGCTAGAGGATCGATGAGCAACATACTTGGCTCCTCTATTAGCCTTTGAACGGCTAAATATATTAATAAAATAAATAATAGAAAAGATCTCTTTGTCTTTTAATTCAAGAGCCTTTTTTACTCCCACAACCTAGCCTAGTCAAGACCTACCTGAGCCTTTCTCTTTTTATCCTATGAATCATAGAAAAAAAAATGTTAATCTTATCTAGAGGGTCGATGAGCAACTTACTTGACTCCTCCATTATTCTTTGAATGGCTTGATACATAAACAAAATAAATATATTAGTGAAATAAGTATTAGATCAAAGCTCTTTGACTTTGTCTGCAACAACCTTTTTTCTTCCACGGGCTAGCTTAGTTAGGACCTGGCCAAGACTTTCTTTTTTGTTCCTATTAATCATAGAAAAAAATGTTAATCTTGTTTAGAGGGTTGATGAGCAAGTTACCCGGCTCCCCTATTAGCCTTTCAACAATTAAATCTATAAATAAAATAAATAATAGAAAAGATCTCTTTGTTTTTGTCTGCAAGAGCCTCTTGCCTACTTGAGACCTTACCAAGCCTTGCTTTTTTGTTCCTATGAATCATAGGAAAAAATGTTAATCTTGGTTAGAGGGTCGATCAAGAACTTACTCGGCTCCTCTATTAGCCTTCGAATGATTAAATATAAAAATAAAATAAATATATTGATAAAATAAATAGCAGAAAAAGATCTCTTTGATTTTGTCTGCATGTGTGTTTTTTTACTTTCACATCCATCCCAACCTGTCAAGACCTCGCTAAGCCTTTCTTTTTTATTCCTATGAAACATAGAAAAAATGTTAATCTTGGCTAGAGGGTCGATGAGCAACTTACCCGGCTCCTCTATCAGTCTTTGAATGGCTAAATTTATAAATAAAGTAAATTATAGAAATGATCTCTTTGATTTTGTCTGCAAATGCTTTTTTTACTTCCATATCCCAGCCTAATTAGAACCTTGTCGAGCCTTTTTTTTTTTTTGTTTCTCTGAGTCATAGAAAAAATGTTAATCTTGGCTAGAGGGTCGATGAACAACTTCCTAGCTCCTCATTTGAACAGCTAAATATATAAATAAAATAAGTGTATTAGTAAAATAATTAATAGAAAAGATCTCTTTGATTTTATCTGCAGGAGCTTTTTTTACTTCCACAACCTAGCCTTGTCAGGACCTCGCTGAATGTTTCTTTTTTATTCCTTTGAAGCATAGAAAAAAAATGTTTAATCATAGAAAAAAAAAAGATAGAGGGGTCGATGAGTAACTTACCCGACTCCTCTATTAGCTTTTAAAGTGCTTAATATAATAGTAAAAATAAATAATAAAAAAGATCTCTTTGATTTTGTTTACAAGAACATTTTTTACTTCCACAACCCACCCTAATCAAGACCAATCAAGACCATGCCTAGCCAAGATTTTTTTTTTTATAATTAATTTATAGGAACAAAAAAGAAAGGGTTGGCAAGGTCTTGATTAGGGTTTAGGGGTTGTGGAAGTAAAAAACATTCATTTTTAATCATAGAAAAAAATGCTAATCTTTGCTAGATGGTCAATGAGCAACTTACGTGACTTCTCTATTAGCCTTTGAATGACTAATGTGGACTTCTTACATAAGGTGGGGGGGGGGGGGGGGCTCGCATGACCTATATAATTCTAAATATTCCAATAATATTATAAATTCCATAAAATACTATTGTATATTATTGCTTATGTAAATAATTTATAGAATTAATAAATAAAAATTAAATTTATAAATAAGTTATATAATTAATAATAAATATATGATGTGTGTGGGCAATTTTTGTACTCCAGGGAAACTTATTGCGTACTCCCTGGAAACTTGTTGTTGTCCCACATCGAAGAGAACTCCTCCCACTTTCTCACTTATAAGCCTGAACCGAAGAGAGGAGTGTACCATAACTAATGGTACACTCCTCTCTTCGGCTCAGGCTTATAAGTGAGAAAGTAGGGGAGAGCAACTGATGAGGTAGGAACAAATTTCTCAGGGAGTACAAAAAATAGTTTCCCTGGGAGTACAAAATCCTACTCAAAAGAAGTTTCCTTTTAATGTGTGGGCAATTTTTGTACTCCAGTGAAACTTATTGCGTACTCCCTGGAAACTTGTTGTTGTCCCACATCGAAGAGAACTCCTTCCACTTTCTCACTTATAAGCCTGAGCCGAAGAGAGGAGTGTACAATCCTTCATCCTAAAATTTTACCAGAAGATTTTCATTGGGCTACTTGTCTTTGCCTGTATTCTCCAAGGGAGAAAGTGACGAAGACCAAGAGAAAGTGATGAAAACCAAGCAAAAATACAAGGGAAGAAAGTGACGAAGACTAAGGTAGTAGACAAAGAACAACTAAATGACGAAAACTAAACTTAAAACATGAAGAAGGAAGCTACGGGAAATGGAAATTGGTGAAGGAGAATAAGGACGAGCTATAACTACAAGACGAACACGCTGACTGGATAATGGGAGTGTAAGAAGATCATGAAAGCTTATTAATGATATATATTACTAAAATACTATAGAAAATAACAGAAAAATATGGAATAGAACATAGAACAAGATACAATAAACTGAGAGATATTATTATATTGAGCAAATTTTTTTTTTTCAGGACTGGAAGACATAAACTGGGAAATATTACACAAACTGGCTAACTCTACTTCTCTATAGCTCTTAAACTCTGCTGAACTAAGGAAACAAAAGGCCTATTTATAGGCAAATATTTTACAAAAACAAAATAATTTACAGTGAAGAAATGTGAATGTTGGCTTTTTTCTTTACATTTGTCGAAGGCTTGTGATAATTCAGTGCCAGTTGTCTTCTGCAGGGGCAGGAAATATTCTCTTCAGGATTCATTACTGACAAATCTTTATACAATGATTGGCGAGGTTGGTAAGGCATGTAGACTTGCATTGGAAGAGCTTGGGTAGCTGCTTTTTTGTGAGTTTTCCATAGACTGGAGTTGCATCAACAACTGCTTTCTTTCTTTTTCTTTTTGCCCAATGAGGGGAAAGGAGACAGACAAATCTTTTACTGTGGAGGCAATCGTTTCTAGTTCTTGTTCAACTGACTGTATTTTTTTCTTCAAATCTTCAATGAGAGAATTTGAAGATGAGAAGGTATGAGTTACTGCTTCAGTCAACTTTTGTTGATTATCAAGAATCTTTGAAAGGACTTGATTTTATGCAACAACATTTTCTGCCTGCCAATTGAGAGCTGCTTCAGCTGAGGAGACATGTTTTTTGGTTCCATCTGGATTGGTTCCAACAAGGTTTTTGATTTTTCAAACATGTTTAACATTGGCTTGTGGGTGGTCAAAACTTTCTCAAGGAGGAAAATTTTGTGAGTATGAGGGCGATGCATGGTCAAACATATAACAAGGTAAGGGCTTTTGTGTGTGGGTTTGACTGGGAGGCTTGGGTTGATATTTTTATATTTGGGGAAAGACTTTCTGGTAATATGAGATTAGTGGTGGTTTCTGGTTTTGTTGGTTTTGATCATGACTTTCTTTGCATAGGGAAAGGGGATGGAGTTTTTTGTTTTCTGGATCTGGGATAGAGAACATAGTAGTCAAACTTTCCAGAGGGTTCTCCAATGAGGTCAACTTCTGGGTCTCCTACTTCATATCTTTCTTTAAGAAGCTGCTGTGAAGACTTTTTCTTTCTTCTTTTCTGATCTTCTTCAAATATTTCTTCTTCTTAGCATTCTGTACAATCACAAACATCCCACCATATATGGCTAGTAGGTGATTTTCCTTCATAGTCAGGTTTTCCATCTTCTCGAAATGCTTTGATTTGAAAACCTTCAAGACCTTCATATGAAACTGGTTGGATCATAGCCGTTGGAAAGACTGTAACTTCTTCCTTTTCTGGTGCGGCTGTTATAAACCTAACTTCAACGTCACCATTTTGATTTCTGATGAAGAAAGGAGTGTCGGACTGGATTGGCCTGGATGCCTGATAAAGAGTTTCATATTTTGTGATCCATGATTCTGGAAAGAGTTTTTTCATCTGGTCTTTGTTCAACTGTCGTGGAACAAATGTGCACATAGGCATCATGCCTGGATCAACTTGAATTAAAAGAGCATCATTGGACTGGGCTATCTCTGGTATGGCTACGTCATAATCATGATTTTGGAGTCTGTAGGCAAGCTGATAATGGAGTGTGGCTGCAAAAGTATCATGTACTTGGGAAGCTCCTGTAATTTGGACTTGGACTTTAAGAGCATCACAAAGGTGAGGGTCTTTGAGAGACATGTTGAAATTGGGGAAAAGGGTGACAAAGACTGTTCCCGCATTAAGTGTGGTTTGGACAGTTCCTATAACTGCATTGTGGTATTCCAAAAATCTAGAATCAAGAAGAGAAATTCTAGAAGCTATAGGGAGTCCTTTTCTGCCATGAAAAGTGAGTGCGAGTCTTACTACACCAAAATGGAGGTGAGTGTAACCTTGTCTTTGCCATGGAATTACAAACTCTCTAGGAAGGGCAAGAGTGATAAAATTTTCTTTTTCACTAGCTGGAATATTGAACTGGTCGAACTTAGAAGCTTGGACATATTCTTTTACACTAGAAGGATGAGAAGGACCTAAAAACTTTTTTATGGATTTTTTGAAGGTTTTTTGAGGTTTATCAAAAACAGTATAAGAATTTACAATAGGGAAATCAGTAATAGGGATTTTACTATCTTCAGGGACATGGGATATTTCATACAAGTAGTCTAATCTATTTGCAGTGGATTTACGAAGGGAAAGATCACACGCGGTTGTGATGGTATCAGTGACTGCTGAGGATGATGAACTAGCCATGATAGTTTCTAAAATGAAGAACTGTTTTCCTAAGATCTGACAGGACTAAAACGCCACTCCTAGGCTCACGTCCACAAGATGACTCAGGAAAAATAATTCTTTGACACTTTTAGTACAACCCCTTAGTGTTCTACTTGATTATCAAATCCAGTGTTCTGATATGATTATCACAGAGGATCCACAATAAGTGGCAATTGTAAATCACAGAGCATACTAATCAGGACAATAATCAAAGTATACTAATCAAAGGAGAGTGAAACTGGTTGCAAGGCTTTAGCAGTTATGTGTTGCATAAAAAATTGTGTAAACAACACCTTCTCACCTGGACCCAGGTACCACATTTGTTCTCAATAAACCCTTTTGACTCCTTGAAATTCCAGATCATCAATGAATGTTGTGCAACCACTCACTTAGAATTTCTCCTCAAAAACCCAAATCCTCTGTGGAAAAACCCAGCCTTTTTCATAACCCTTCCCTTCAAAAAGAATGAAGATGTTAACCCCACAAAAGCTAGTTGTAGAGGTATGAACCCCAAACACTTGTCCCTAGCTAAGCAGGAGTTAGCTACCCTTCTTTCAGAAAACTTCATTGAACCCACAACTTCTCCATGGGCGTGTGAAGCTTTCTATGTTAACAAGCATGCAGAACAAGTTCGAGGAAAGCTTAGATTGGTAATTAATTACCAAGATCTTAATCATTTCCTTGCTGATGACAAGTTTCCACTGCCAAAGTGTTTTCAAAGTTTGATCTCAAAGCAGGATTTTGGCAATTAGGAATCCATCCAGAAGAAAGATACAAGATAGCATTTTGCATTCTAGACCACCATTATCAATGGACGGTAATGCCTTTTGGCCTCAAAAATGCTCCATCTCAATTCCAAAAAGCAATGGTAACACTTTTCCAACCACTGTTGTCAAATGCATTGATCTATGTAGATGATATCCTCCTATTCTCAAAAGATGCAGAATCCCATGAAAAATTGCTTACTGAGTTCTACAATTTAGTAAAAGCTCAAGGGATAATGCTTTCAGAAAAGAAAAATAATTCTTTGACACTTTTAGTACAACCCCTTAATAACTGATGGTACACTCCTCTGTTCGGCTCAGGCTTCTAAGTGAGAAAGTGGGAGGAGTTCTCTTCGATGTGGAACAACAACAAGTTTCCCTGGAGTACAAAAATTGCCCACACATGATGAATAAAATAAATAATAAAGTGGACCTCTTTTATTTCTTCTGCAAGAGCTATTTTTTTATTTATTTCCACAACGCAGCCTAGTCAAGACCTTGTTGACCCTTTCTTTTTTGTTCCTATCATTAATAGAAAAAATAATGTTAATCTTAGCTAGAGGGTATTGAGTTATAGAACTAGAAAGAACCAGAATCAACATGTCCCTATAAAATTATTCGAAAACCCAAAAAAATATATACCAGGAATATTAAAAAAAACCACATTAGAAGAAATATATTCCTTTAAAACTACTTGTCTAATTTACTTTCTTCAGAGTAACCATGTTTTAAAAGGTTTACAGGCCAGCCACTAGTAATTGAGTATCCATGTCAAGTGTGTGTCTGTGTTCATGCTTCTTAGACTAATTGGAGTCTATGTTGTTAAAAATCAACACTGCCTTTCTCTAGAAATTTTTAGAGTTTCTCACTCAATCTTTCTCTCCGTAATTCTCTAGAGCTTCCTTGCATAATTTAATCTCAGCCACAAATTTTCAAGTTGTCTAGAAGGTCGGTGAAAGAGAGATAATTTTACTGTTAGTGAAAGACAATAAAAGAATGTGCTAGAGAATTTATAATCGTTGAGTTAAGTAGAAGTGGTGCTCAGTTTTCGTGTGTCATAAGCACCAAGTCAGAATAATGTGAAGCAAGGAAAGTCCTCATAGTGTTAGTAAGCAGGTGTCTAGAAGTAAGATGTCAGGCGTGTGCAAGTGTATTTGGTGAGTGAGTGCATTAATAAAAAGCTAGTGTGTGCGCACTAGTGTCAGTGTATGTGAGTCAACAAATGCGTCCAATAATAACGTCTCTCTCTTTATTGTATCATGTGTGTACAAAATGTGTTGTATATATAGATATATACAAAGATAGGTTGTAATAATGATGTTTGAGTTTGGAGAATATGGTGTTAATAAAGTGAAAATTCAAATTCTGGATTTTTCTAAGTGAAAATCTGAATTTTCTGGAATTTTCTGCAGAATTTTTTTGTGACTGTTCAGAAAGGTTAAAGAGGTTTCAATTTTTGTTAATCATTTTATGAAAAAATAACTAACTCTCCATGCATGTCTTTTTATGAAATATATGTGACTTTTCATGAATAGAGGCTTATATTCACTTGAAAAATAACTAACTTTCCATATGTGTCATTTCATGAAACATAACCCTATGGGTATAAATAGAGATTTATATTCACTTGAAAAATAACACAAGAAACACAAGAGATCCTGTGGTCATTTTCCAGAATTGCTATCTGTAAAACCCAATATTTTGGTTGTATCTTGGGGACAAATTGCGACAGCCCTTTAGCAACAAAAGTGTGGGGGGCAAATATAACGATATAGTGCCTCCAAGTTATCTATTTTCTGTTTGTCTTTTGTGTTAACCTTATTCTTCCATTATTAATGTGCAATGATGCTAATCCATTTCTACCCTATTAATAAATGACAAACTCTAATGCTCCACCTCAAGATTTGAAAAGTTCATCCTAAGCATCAATATGAATAAAGTATAAAATTCACGTGCATCCATTAGATGATATCCATTTAGCAGCCTCCAGGAATGAATTCAGCAACGGTCACAAATCGTGATCATCTAAAATACTATCATAGTTGATGCATAATCACAGCTAGTTAGACTGCCAATACGGATTCATTTACAACACAAAGACCATTAAAATAAAAAAGACAAATATTTTATCAAAGCATTATATATATTGACATATTGATGGTTTCTTAAAATGTTGCTAACAAATTTTCATATTTTCCAATTTCCACCATTAGTCCCACTTTTATCGGGATAACCAAATAAAAAATCATATTTGCTAAACAATAGTAGTTCTATTTTTCTAAAATATTCAACTACAAAGCACCAGCCCCCTCCAAACCAGAACGTATGTGTGTGTCTATATATAAATATATATATATATATATATATATATATATATATATATATTTAAAATAGAAATGTGAAACTTCCTTTTGCCCCAAATAAGACAGTCATAATTTGTTATAACACAAAAAACTACCTACATCATATCAACTGATGCACCTATTTTTGATACATTTAGGCTCATTTAAAAATTATTTACTATCATACAGGTTCAACAGCATGAATCAACTAGAATCTAAGGGAAAAACAGAAGTATGAGTGTATGACACCTTACAAGAAAAATTATTCTGCCTAAGGAGCATAAATGATTCAGGCCAAGATTTCTACTTATAATCACCTGTCTGACATGATGAACAGCAGCTTTCTGCTGATTGGCTTCCCTTAGTCTTTCAATAGACTGAAATTTCCCTCCAAACATTCTTCATGCATTACCAATGGAAGATTACCGCAAACCCTAAGATTCTACCCCAAACAAAAATGACCATCACCAAAAATACCCATCCACAAAGAAGAATTCAAGTGAGTGACACTAAAATTACAGAAATCCGGACCAATTGAGAAAAGCTTAACAACCATCAACTATGGTGATCTCCTAATATCAGGGCCAGCAAAAAAACGGAAAAGATTGAGTGCTGCACCAATCTGACTAAGGTCTTAAAAAACATTGTTTCTTTACCATTTTATAGACACAATAACAAGACAGACATCTGAAGTCAAATTGAATAACATGAAAAAATAATCCTGAAAAATTATAAAACATGATATACTAATTGAATGTACTAACAAAACTCTATCATATGCACATACAATTATGGACTCTGCCAATTCAAGGTTGAAATTTTTAGAGAGTGCATACCTCCTCAATGCTGCCATCCTCAACATAAGTAATAAGAAACTTGAAAAAAAAAAACCGTCAGTGAAAGAACCAATTTTATCAGTGAAAGAATTGAAACAACAGTTCAATTGTGAAATCGATAACAATGGGGATTAAAGGTTCCTCACCTACATCTTAAACGAAATAAACAGCAATTACATTCACAATAAAGTACAAGAGTAAAAAAAATGAATGATAAAATTACTGAGAACATAAAGCCCAAACAAATACCAAAACCCCCCATCAATCTTAGATTTCTTGAGGAAGTCCATATCATAGCTATGATATAGAATCCTTATCGATCCCTACTTTTCTTTGCAAAATCTAGTACTAAACGGAATTAATTAAACAATAAAAAAGAATCCAAACTAGTGAACAAGACCCAATCAAACCTCAATAATTCCTATACAGACAAGCAAATTAACTATAAAAAAAAAAAAAATCCATTTTCATTACAAAACTTACAACATTATAAATATTAAAAAAAAAACCCCATTAGTTGATAAAACAAAATTAAACCTCTAATTTCCCATGTCAAAAAGAAAACCAATTTTGTTTATTTCGACCAAACCCTTTTGCCCCTTCACCCTACGGATCAAACAAACAAAGTGAAGCATCTTTCTCTCGATCTCTTGAGTTTTGACAAAGGAATACAAAAGAATATATTCACGGACACACAGAGAATAATGAGAGAGAAATAGAAGCAGAAATGGGATTGATGAGAAGAATACCTCCGAAGCAAATGGAGATAACACACTCTGCACTCCTCACTCACTCTTCGGAGTTTCCTCTTTCATTTCTCTGTCTTCCTCTCTTTCTTTCTTTTAAAAAAATAACGCCTCCATTGCTGCTCTCTCTCTCTCTCTCTGTGATTTCCATCTAAGATTTAAAACAGTGTCTGGCTTATGTGAGAGATTCCAATTTATAGCTATATGGGAAAAAGCAGGGTAGGGGCGTCGCCTGGGAGTTTTGACACTCAACGGTAACATTTTTTGAAATTCAAATGGGAGAGTTGGACTTGGATAACTGTTCAACGTATGGGCCTATTCTCGTGTTTTAATTGGGCCCATTATTATTAAAAATTTAAAACTGAAATAAATGATAACATTTTCTAGCCCACTAAAAAAACTATATTTATTAGTATATATATTAAAAAAAATCAGTAGTGTTTGACGTGAAATCAAAATTGATTTTTTGTTTCTCATGAAAGAAAGAAATAAATAAATTGAATTTTGTGATAAGTTTTCCCTTCTAGATTTTGATGATATTTAGTGATCATTATTTATTTATCGTGACTAAAAAAAAAATTACAAACATATCACCTAAGTAAGTGATCGTTTGGATTGGCGTTTCACGTGTTTCACGTCTGCCTTTTCTTCTCTTTTTTTTTTTTTTTTTTTTTTTTTACCAGTGTCTTGCACTGTTCATGGGACATGAACAGTGCATTAAGGCAAATGAATAGTGTTTTGTGAGTGTGAACAGTATTATTTTTTTTTATTGTTTTCAGCAAAATAAGCGATAACCAAATGCACCTTAAGATAGAAAAGATAAGAATGAAGGTTATCTCCCATTTCTCAATAGAAAAACCCAATTAGAAAGAAAGATAAAATCAAAGCCATCAACATTATAAAAGCTTGCTCATTTAGCAAGATTATGGGTTAAATAGTTTGTTTGCCTTTTTACAATACAAAAATTGACACAATAGTTTGTAAATTACTATTTTAAGTTTTAAATTTTGATATTTTAGTTTTTTTTTTACTCTTTTTTCTTCTTTTAAAAAAAAATTAAAATTTTTTTTTATAACCAGTTTATTAGTTCTATACAATAAATTTGGTAATAATTGGCTTCACTTCTTTTTATATACTTAATAACATGAGAAATCCACAATACAAAAATAAATAAATAAATATCGTGTGAAACCTCTAAATTTCTTTTGCTAAACCCTTTAGCATTAATATTATTATTTTGCAAGAATCTTCCACCTATGGAAAACACATAAAACAATTCAAGTTAAATTTTGTGTAACTTTAAGTAATATTACTTGTATATCTTATTTGTGTTTCTTGTATCTTATTAAACCTTGTATTTTAATAAGTTGGGTGGATGTTATTTCAAAATAGCTTAGAATAACATCTCCTAGACTTTTAGGATACATAGTCCTTGAGTTTCTTTTTTTTTTTAGAAAGTTTCAATCTATGGCGTCCGCTCCTGATGATTGCTCTTTATCATCAGACCAAGACATCAATCAGTTTTTGGTGTAGACGGGGATTGAACCCTAGATCTCTTATTCAACCATTAGAGACTTTACCAGTTGAGCTAATTGGAACCTACTAGTCCTTGAGTTTCTTGTATCTTATTAATCGTCTTTATTTTTCAATTTAAAGCTTACTCTTGCTTGTGTATAATATAAGATGCTTTAGTTTACATATGACAGAATCAACTTCTACATTAATTAATGCTTTCCTGGATTTTGCATCTAAAAATCTATTTATGGAACAATACATTGACTATTGTATGGATTGTGAACAGGGACCACAATATGTCTGCACGAACTTTTGGACATTTGTCTGCACAATCTGCAGTTGAGTACAGTATGTTGACATATCTCATCACATCTGTTGCCTCCTATGCTATATCAAGCTCATATAAAATTTTTGATAATTGGGGCTATCTACGTTTTCATCTTGTAATTTTTTTTTTCTGGATATTTATATGCTGTCTAATTTCTGTGTTTGAAAGAATTCTAGCTGGGAATTCACACATCGAGTGAATCAATATCAATGGCCAACTTTAGTGCAGAAAAGTTAGTGCTCTTCAAGAAGAGGGAAATGAGGTGTACTTTGACATTCATTTACAACTAATGTACTGGTTATTCTTTTTCTTTTTGTTTGTGTATATACTTGTGGCAAATCACTAAACCAGCAAAAGGATATATCCAGTTCGCCTATGGTGCATCTTGTTTGAGATATATGGGAACATTTTCCAACTCTTAAGGAGAGAGACATTCTAGAGCAAATAGTGATGGAGCTGCTGATGATTCTACTCAGAAGCAGGTTGAGTTTTCTTCTGCTTATGCTTTGGACTTGTGTTTTATGTTCAATCAGTGCTTGAAAGTGGATAGCATGCTTCGCCTGGCCCCCCTTTTTGTTTTATTGTTTGCTATGCAACTGGCTTTTTAACATTTCTCAGGTAGACAGCATTTTTGCAGCTTATTTTCTTTCTTTTAGTTGAGTATTCTGCTAACATGTTATTTTGGTTGTTGAGAGTGTCATGATCTAAATTTCATCCATACATGAATCCATTTCCATCATTTAGCACTGATTCCATTTTCCTTATTACATCTTTGATAATATGTCCTTCCTCATCACTTCTGCCCATCTCATTTTTGGCTTCCCTTTGGACTATTTTCACTCAACTTTCATCAAAATTTTGGGACTAATGCTTTGTTGTTCTTGTACTTGCATCAAATTACTCTTTTGAGCCACAGGGTCTAAGACATCAGGAATGTGTGTTGTACGGTTTTAAACTGTAAATTGGGATGGTGTAGTGCAGCTTTATGCTAAAAATTCTGAACTGGCACTTCATCAAGGACATACTTTTCTCATATTTGGAAATGACTTTGCTCATAATGTTATCATACTGTAAATAAATCTTATGACTATTGTTTAGCCACCTCATTCTTTGTCATTATCATAATATACTCTAGATGAAAATATATCCATGGTTCTTATCCTAATGAAAATTCTGGTTGCAGAGAAATTCATCTTCTAGTAGCATAGGATCCATAGATGGGAATGCCATGGAAATTAAAGGGGAAATTCAAGAGGCAGGATTGATTTTGATGCTGTTACTAAACCTTCCCAGAAAAAACTAGTAATATCATCTTCAGCTGGTCAATCTGTGATAATGACCTCTGAAAATAATTTGGTAGCTTTTGACAGTTTTAATGAGGAGAAGATATCCCAAGGTGCTTCAGACAATAAAACAATGGGGTCTCCAATTTGTCAGTTCCTGCAGCTGCGTGTTTAAGAAACATGTCAATGTTTCCCATTACAGGCAATTTGCACACTGAACACATAGATAACATTCCAGCATTAACAATTGGTGGTGTTTCTGCCACCGCATCAATTTCACCCTGTGGCAACAATGCTCCTGCTCCTGCAGTTACATCTTCGGGTACATCATCATTATTGTTAACAATATAAAGTGAGAGAGAAAGACTAAATAGTCTGTATATTGATGTGTAAAGAATAATGTACAATAAAGAGCCTTATATAGGCTAAGTATGTGTGCAGTGCAAGTAATATGAGTAAACTACAAGTACAGTATACTGGGCTAAACCCAATGGACTAATCTAGTCTAAGCTATACACTAACGATTATTACCTATCAGCAATGGTGATTCCTGTAAGGTAAGACCATAAGAGTTGTAAGGTTCTTGACAGATGTTCTCTATTACTTTTTATTTTGTTTTTTGAGGTGATTAGATTTTATCCTTTTGCTTTTTGCATGCTTGCCATGGTCCTGGAGTACTCCGCTTGGACCCAATGGCCAAGAGTCATGGAGTACTCTGACTTTGCAGGCATCTCAAGTTTTCTCAAAGAAGTCTCTTGATACTGGTTCTGCTGGTGTGTAACAGTATCTTCCTTCAGAGAAAGGGTATAGTGAAAGAACAGAGCTTTTAGAGGTGCAATTTGAGCTCCATTTTTTGGTACATGCACTTTTGTAATAAAAAGAAAAAGAAAGAAAGAAAAAAGAACTGATAATGTGAGAGCTAAGAGTGGAGCCTGATTGTGCCCTTTGTTGTTATAACATGATAGCAATTTGAATGGTCTGCAGGATCCTTTGCTGCTACAGCTTATAAATATTAATTCAAATGCCTTAAGTGAAGACATTAAGTAATTCCCTGTTGATTTAGCTTTGAGATAATGACGAATAGAGATATTAAAATGGAAAGTGGTGCTAGAGTATACGCCAGTCTAAATATGCTTCATAAGTTTTTTGAGGTCTAGACATTTATCAACTATTGCTTAAGAAAAGGATAATCTACCATTCTACCTAACAGTTTCAATCAATCGCCTGAAACCTCCTTTTGGAGATAGTATATAGAAAATTTAATTTATATGGCTGGCTATTGTTGCAGACATTAAGGAGTTGGGGGTTTTTGGTAGTGATGGAGCTGTTTCTGACAGCATAAACACAAATCAGAGGCTGGGTGGAGGATTCGCTATCTAGGCAACCTTGCGTTCTTTCTCTTCCCTTGGAGGAAACTATTTTGGATAAATATGAGAAACAGGGCTAATCATATGATAATCTGATCAGTCAGCATGCTCTAACTGTGCCTAAAATATCTGAAGAAATAAACATGATTTTCTTGCTATGTTTGAAGATGAGTACTGCAAGGTTGCTTTAGATAACGGAACCTTAGGAGTTGTGTTAATAACTTCTGGGCAGGAGAAGCTTCAAATGTACACTTGGCCATGTAAATTTGGTACTAAGAAAAAAGAAGAAGAGGGATTGGATTGATTGCTTGGAGATTCCACATTCATATATTGGCATTTAGTTGTAATCTTGTTACCACAGTTTTGGGGTTATATATAACTCTATAAATGTATAGAGTTATATGCTACCTTGTGCCAGAGCGAGTCACCTTAATTTTCCCTAGAATGGTAGGTCATTCCTTTTAGTTATAGGTTTTGCCAGCCTATAATCACACAGATTAAGAATGTAAATGATTCGGCCTAAGATGATTGTTCATCGAATTTATATCTGCTTTGAGCAAATGATGGCAATAGAAAGTTGGCATTCAGGACTGAGTACAAACACACAAATATGAACATAGGCCAGGATCCACATTGAAATATTTCTTCAATATCATGTGTCTCTAACTGCTTTCTTATTTCAGTAACATGAAAGGTGTACTAATGGACTGGAGCAGCTCATCACATAGCTTCGCACTTTTATCTAGATCTGCAACATAAAGCAAATATGTAAATTATTGAATTCATTTTTGGGAGAAGAATAATTAAAGTGGAGGAAATTTTACTTGAACTTATTACTTTTTGTTAATTTAAAAAAAAAAAAGAAAAAAAAAAGAGGATTTTAGGGGAAAAAAAGAAAGAATGAAACCCAATTTGATGGATTTCTAACTTGGAATAAAATGTTAGATGCATGGGGACAGGTTGAATTGTATATTGAAAAGGGTGTGCATAGGGTTTCTTTTGTACACATAAAATTTGAGCAGCTGTTAGTACAATTGCAAAGATTATCTGAGATTGACTAAAAGAGTGCTTGCATTAACATTTTCAATGACAATCATTAAAGCTAGATCATAGATGTGAACTCTTGCCTTTCAGCTTCAGCCACTGCAAGCAAGACCAACACCATATAAAAATTAGTGAACACTAATTATAACATGTTATAATTAGTGAACATTACAAATCATCAATCAATCAATATATATATATATATATATATATATATATATATATATATATATATATATATATATATATATATATAAAAGCAAAGACCTCGTGCGGGAGAGCATAAGGTTTTACCAAGTGACACTCTCTTTGAAAAGATAATTGAACTTTTTTTTTTTGGGTTGAAATAAAATACATCGTTCTCAATTTATTACACTTATTAGATGCCACATCAGTTATTTACTAAACTCAATAGATTTCAATTATTAATAAATAAGACTAATGGATAAGATAGAGGGATGTTAATCATCAAAAACTCTTTGTTTTCCTTATTCTTCCGTCCAAAGGTTTTCTTATGTTTATGCCTACTCCTCTTCCCTTGTAACTAAATACCTACTCTTCCTAAACCACTATATGCCTTCTCCTGTGTGTTGCTAAATTACCAATTCTATGTTCTATAATTTGCACAAACTAAAATAGCATTAAGATTATTCAAAAAAACATGAATCTCCCAAGGAGTAATTACACTAAACCCACCTATGGTTTGGCCCGAAATCACTTTGCCTACCCGTGGTTTAAAAAGTGTCACTTTACCCACCTGAGATATGTTCCGTTTATTTTTCATAACCCACTTCTGTTAAAATCAGTGGTAAATAAGTATTTTTGCTCAAATTTTATGTCTCTCTCCTTCCAAAACAAAAATAGCACAAAAATATAAGAGAAACAAGATCAAAAGGGAGGTTTTTGAAACCTTCCCTGGATCTTTCAAAAAAAGAAAAATCCACCTCTCGTAATGGTTGCCACTTCCCCGAAAGCTAGCGCTGAGGACAACGATCCCAACCCCTTTAGATCCAAGTTCATCCAAACCCACCTCTACTCCCCAATACCGGATCTGGACGAGGGTTTTGATATTTCTTTCTATATTGAAGTGACTAGGCGTGGTCTCCAACTTCACAGCTGTATGGCTAGCATAAATTCTTGGGCTTTTCCTATTATGTGGGAGATTAAAATCCCAAAAATCCAAACTTTCTTTTCCTTTTTCTATAGGGAAAACTCCAAAATTTCTTGTATCATAACCTCTTTGCTTCACTGTGTTTTAAAGGGGTGGTTTTTCTTTCTGCCCATAGAGACAAAGCCTCGAGTTTTCCACAAAGTAAAACAACTATGAATTGTCTTCTCCATTAGGTCATAAGGTCATGAACAAACTACCTCCTGCGCTTCTTCGTTCAAGACATAGTGTATTGTATGGTTATTTGTGTAGGTTGATCGGGGTTTTATTTATTTTTTGGTATGTTCTTCATGTTCAAGATTTACGTGAATTGAGAGAGAGACCAATACCATTTTTTGATCTTGTTTCTCTTGCATTTTTGTGCTATTTGCTGTTTTGGGAGGAGAGAGACATAAAATTTGAACAAAAATACATATTTACCCTTGATTTTAATGGAAGTGGGTTACGGAAAACAAACGGAACACACCTCATGTAGATTGTAGGTAAAGTGACACTTTTTAAACCACAGGTATGCAAAGTGATTTTAGACCAAATCACAAGTGAGTTTAGTGTAATTACCTCATCTTCCAAAAAAGAATATGTTTATTCACCTGAAATAATAAACGACAATAATATAATGCTCATCTTCCACTTGCTTCATGTCATAATGGTCATGGTTCTATATGGTATTGTTTTTTTTTTTTAAATTGTACTAAGATGCTCTTTTACTTCCATATACTTTTCATTTGCTAATTATCATTCTTATGGGCTCTTGGGGCTTAAGGCTCTATAAAGTGACACAGTCATATAATAAGATGCTCTTTATGCCATTTTTTATTTGCTAATTATGATTTTTATCAAATTCTGTTAATAGATTAAGATTGTCAAAATTTAGTTTTTTTGGGGGGGTTAATTTTAAGCATAACAAACTTATGGGGGTTTTCTAATTATTTGTGTTTCTACATTTTGTTTTTGATAGATATAAAACTTTCTAAATTCATCAATGTATTCAATATATGTAGAAGGATCTATCATTTCAACTTCAGTGGAATGAGTGTAACTGTTGTTTTCTTGGTCCTTTTCACTTTTGGTTTTTCAAGTTAGTATAAGGGTTAAGCCAATGCTTCAATTTCATTATACACAAAGCATGAATAATTCATTTCATTATACTTCAATTTCATAAAGATATATTAAAATTGAGGTTGTTATGTGCTTCATTTTCATTTTAGGTTTTCAACGTTTTAGCCAACATGAACACTTGGATGATTGCAAAAAGATACGTGTTTGAGGAGAAACCACACAAACATATATCTACTATAAATAAATTAAGTATGCTGACATTTACCTCATTGAGCTAAAGTTACTAAATGGCCAAGAACAATTTAAAAAAGCATTTCTTAAAAATATAAAAAATGCATGCAGTCTAATTTTACATTGCAACTAATAATTTTAATGTGTAGTTTTGAAGCTTTTGTGCTCAAGATTGATTTTGGTAGGAAGAACCATCAAGGGCAGCTTGGTAGTGTCATGTCTTGAGATATGTAAGTTGTTTTATTAGAGATATTGTATTCAACAAGCGCTTATGTTATTACAAGTTTGCAACATACTCCAATGGATTAAAACTATAATTAGTGTAATCAGTTAAATTAGTATCTATTGATTTGTTGTTCCATGAATGTGACAATGCATTAAGCCATATTCAAAAATGTTTTTATTTATTTTTATTTTTTACTATTGATTTGAATTATGATATTAGCTTTCTCATATATTTAGTTTCTCCAGCAACAATTGATATACATGCAATCAAGAGTATAAAAAAATTATGCTCTTCTTATTGTATTCCAAACAATGGGCTGATGTTTTAAATTTGCCAAACAATTTAAATCTTTAATATGCCTTTATTACTTTAAATGCTTAGATAAAGTCAATGATAACTTTTCAATTTTTTTTTTCTACATAAGAACTAAGTTTAATGTAGAATTGTAAGAGTTAGATTCAATGGATTCGGTATAATATAATTATTTGTCTCTAAACATTTGACCAATTAAGCATAAATATCAACCCCTTAAAAGCTGTCCTTCAATAACTAAGTTTAATATGGAATTGTAAGAGTCAGATTCGATGGATTAGGTAATATAATTATTTGTCTTTACACAGTTGTCTAATCAAATATAAACAGCAACCTCCTTAGGAGTTGTCCTTCAAAAATTACTTTGATGGAGCTATTTTTAAAGACTAAAGCAAAATCAAGATTTTTGATTTACGATGATAACTAGTCGCTTTGTAGCATTGAGCTGCAAAGGGAGAAAAATTTGAATTCAGAAGCTTCAATCTAAGGAGAAAGGTAATTCATGGTTAAGAGCAAAGGTAGAGATAGCAATATTAATAATCTATATATATATATAATAATAGGTGAAGCTGAGAGACTCAAATTAGAATGCCAAATTAGAGTTCCAATTTAGCGCTATCTGTCATTAATTATTTATTCTGAGTTTTATTTCTTAATTTTAAATCAAATGTTGGATCACATCTAAAATATTCGTCCAAGTGAGTTATTAAATACAAAAACCAAAGAGTCTAGAATAAATTAATTGTAAAAAAAAAAAAGTGTTTCACAAAAATTTAAAAAAAAAACATGAACAATTTACATTTTATACCTAATAATATCCTTACAATTTTTTTTAATGATTTAACAAAATATAAAAATGACTATCAATAGTATTTAAATTATATATATATATATGAATTATATTATACATCTTATTGTATATATTTAATTGTATCCATACATATGCACGGGGTTATAAGCTAGTAAGTATTATACATGGCCATAAAGATAATTTCATATAAAAAATAGGACAAGACTTAGGTACAGTACTTAGATATTATTCTTTTTCTTTTTTAAAATTCTACCATGTGAATTTTTTCTCATTAGATGAAAGTGTATTTTTTAGTTAAATAGTCATATGACAGAATTTTAAGAGGAGAACCTAAGAAACAGCACCTAAAGTACTGTACCTAAATTTTGTCCTAAAAACATATAATTTTTTATAAAAATATTTTGAAATAAATTTATATCGCACGGAACATCAACTAGTTAGTTAGTGATAATTACAAAACAGTATAAAAATGATATGTTACTCCACTCAAAATTTAATATTTTAATAAATTATGAAACATTTGTCTCTTTAAGACTACAAATTTATTTTTTGGGTAGTTCAAGCGACAGCCGGAACTTTGATCGGTGGACTGGTCAAGTGTTTTCTGGATTCGTTGGACAGATTTGGATGCCAGCCGACCAAATCTGTTGACAGCTTTTTGTGGAGGTTTGGATAAGAACTTTATATAAAAAAATAAAAATAAAAAAGTCATTACTTTAGAGAAAGAAATTATTATTTAATCAAAAGGTGCTAGATTGATGGTAAAAAAAAACCTCAGGAATGAAGTCAAGGAATGAAATTATATGAAGACATCAAAGTCAGAGATAATGATATTATGGTGTATGGTGCCTCGTTTTTCCAAGTTTAATTGTCAGGAGACTAGACTCAAAGAGGGAAGAGAAAAATGGAAGAAAGAACAGGAACAAATAGTAGCCTAAAGCTCTAGTAGTCGTAGGCAGTAGGCACTACATATGCAGATTTTTTTTTTTTTTTTGAGAAAAACATAGGCAGATGTTTGTGCTAATATTGCGATTAAACTTGCATAACAAACTATTAAGTATAATCCTCATTGAAAATTGGAAAGCAACTACATAATATAATTGTATTTTTTAGTGTTTGAGAATCAATATAATTGTAGTATTAACAATGATCGATAACTATCTAGTTAATTAAGAGCTTAATAGCTACAATAAAATTGAGAACTAGCATCACAAGTGTGCGTCAGATTCAGATGCCCAATAAAATAAATTCAACTGCTTCAAGACAAAATTCTAGCCACAAGAAAAAGGTTACTTAGTTTTTTTTTTTTTTTTTAATATTTTTTTTTATGAATAGGTAATACTTATTTTATATTTTAGATGTGAAATAGAATATTCTTAAAAAAAAAATAGGAAAGGTTAGGAGCCGTTTGGTAACATTGTTGTAGTAATATTGTTTGTAATTTTTGAAAATACATGTGAATGAAAAAATGTGTAGAAATATGTGTAATGTTGTTTAAATATTGAAAACATGTGTTTAAACACATGAATTGAATAGACACTTAATATGTGAAATAGAAAACAAAACGAGTTCCATGTGTTCGAGACTCCAACAAGTGACATTTTTCCCTCATTGCCTAGTTCAACGTATTTGAATAGAAAATGGAAATGTTGAAGAAGTTGTTGCATTCATGCAAATTAAAGTTTTCAACTAATCATCATTTTAGAATGGAAAAAAAAATCCACTTAACCATGATAAAAAATGATTTGGATAAGAACGTTCCATTTTACAAGAACTGTAATTTGCATTAATTTTTCAAGAAAATAGACAGCCTTGTTTGATATTTTGAGACAAATAGAGCAACTCTCTCCAAGGGGTGAAACCACACAAGATAGATAAAATTGGTTTGAGTGATCTTAGTTAAAAATGTGAGATTGCACATGTTTATGGATTGAACGAGATTCAAGCTATGTGTGAAAATGGTTGAATTTGCCATTAGTGTAAAAGGAATAGTATCTTGAGAATAAGAATGTATGCATTGTGAAAGGAATAGTGTCTTGAGAATAAGAATGTATGTGTATTACCATTCCACCGGCTTCTCAAAAAAAAAGAAAAAAAACTACCAATCCACCTTGCGAAAGTAGTTCTCCTCCGGCTCTACTTTTCTATTTTTTTACTAATCCAGAAGATAAATTAAAAGACAAAATTTAGCTACAAAATTGGTTATAACCTTAAGACTATAACATTACTCAATATCTTTTTTTTAGAGGTGAATTTTGATACATTCACCATTGGATTCCATTTTCTTCCTATATTCTTCATGCTTGCAAAATTTCTAGAAAATTAAAAATCTATAACTATGTCATCAATAAATTGTTTAAATTGCAAGTTTTTATAATTTAAAATTATGCATAAAATATAAACTTATAATAAATCACATAATAAATAATATCGAATTGACACAAAATTTAACATATGTATTAAGAAAGTAAAGAACATGTAATTCTACAGTTAAATTTTCAAAATATGTAGTAATATTTATTTTATTAAGTTATAACTTTAAGATTCAACTAATTTTGCAGATAAACTTTATCCTAAATTAAACAGCCCTTCAAATTATAAACCAGATTACTAGAATTCAACCATGTCATCTGTCAGGATTTAATTGGAGGCTTCAAAAGAGGTTAATTTAATACATTTTGAAACTCGCAAGTCCTTGTGAATTACAAAGGTGAAACGTTTTTAGATTTCTAAAAACGTAAGTTTGGATAGGTCGCTGAGGCATCTGATAGGCCATCTACAATTTCATCTAAAATCGAGCATTTTCCACGTAAAATTGTGGGCCAAACGTACCCTAGATAAAAAATTGGAGCAATACTAGGGTGACAAATAAAAAGTATAGAAACTACGCAATATGAAAGAATAGACAAAACTTGGGTTTTCATTGTTCCCCATGCTTTGAACATGGGGAACGACAATGACCAACTCATATTTGGAGTAACTTTGATCTGCTAACACTAAACCAATCACATAGATAACTAAATGTTTCATTAAAAAGATTGATGAGGAGAAGAAGAAAATGCCATAGATTTTCACCAAACTGTACTATTGGGGTGGAGTTATGGTATACAAATTACCAATATTATGGCTTCATGACAGTATAAGATGGATCCATTTAGAGATAGTCCGTTCATAGTCCCAAGATATAAAAGGAGATAACCCCTTTGTATTGATGAAGGCACTATTACATCTGTACATTGGATAGGATGGACAAGATAAAAGGAATTACTAGAAGACCTACTTGAATGATGCCAGAGGCAACTGCTATGACCTTCTCTGTAAAGAACTCACAATTCAGTGCTCAGACATTAAAGCTGAGTTATCACCATTAGAGTAAGTAATGAGATTGTTGTTTGCATGAATGGAAGGTCCACAGTCTGAATCATTAGCTTCACCTTCGACCTAATCAAACAATAAAAATGCCAAAAACAAAGGACATTAAAATTACTGGGACTATGAAAGGAATGTAAACAGAATAATACCTAAAGCATGATATTAATACACTAGTCATATAAGTATTACCTGCTCAGCTGTGGCCATAGAATGATCCTGAGTTTTCTTGGAGAGATCCCTCAATGTACCCTGCAGAGTTCAATTTGACAAAAAGTTGGATAATACTGAATGTGGTAAAGATGGAGATGCACAAAGAAGTCTTTAATTAAAGGATGCGCTGAACAGATCAGTGGTGTATAATTTGATGGTAGAATAATCAGTGGAGAGCATGAAGAACAAGAGCAGCCTGAAATCTTAAGGGTGACCATGCAAATAGTATAAGGCCAGATATTGTTGGATAATCTTCTGGTAATCCATGAGTTATTGCAAACACCTCGACTAATGAGTCATGGCTGGAGAACTTAATCCAACTAATTCACGATGGGTTCTCCACACAAATACATAGAAACTGGGGCCGCCCTTGTGGAGAAACAGACATTGAAAAAGATGCAAAGTGGATATAAGGGTATATTTCTTACAAAATAATGTTTTTAATTCCTTTGTACATAATTATATTGAACACTAGTTCATTTATTTTAATTGCAATACCATGATTAAACTATGAACACAGGCAAACACATTGCCAGATCACAATCACCTCTTTATTGAGTTGGTGAAGAAAAAGAAACCTTTAAACATAAGGTATGGAACTTATGTCATCTAAAAGACAAATACATCCAAGGCCTCAAGTTTATGTAGGTAATTTTCCCTCAACTATTTTTTTTTTATATAATAAATGTAGGTAATTTGCCCTCAACTATTAGTTTGTATTTGGGGACTGCTAAGTTCTAATATTCTTCCTCTCAAAAAAAAAAAAAAAAGTTCTAACATTTCAAAAATATCTGACAAGAACTACCATTTCCAAAAAAGATTTTAAAAAATCACATTTTTTGCAACTATTAGTCCTTTTCTTGAATTGCCTGCTATTTGTCATTGAATCCTATAATTTGATGCATAAGTGCAACAAATAAACTTTCCACATTGCAACCAACATGTAAGATGTGATATGTATCACTGTATCAATGAAGCCAGGCTAAATAAAGTTTTTTTTTTGTGGATAAGTTGGATAGATAACGTTTTTCAAACACAGCTTTTTTCACAACTAGCTAAAATGGTAAGGTGCCAATGGTGAACAATCTCTATCACATAAGCCCATCACTAACACCATTTTTCCCCCACCACTCACAACTAGCCACCTCAGCAAGTTGTAAAGAATTTGTGAAATTACTCAAAATAAGTGGTGTCACTATATTCTTTTAAACAGCCACCCCAAGAAGCATTGGAATCCAACTTTTCATACATTCTCTTTTAAAAGGCATTGAAGATAATAAGGCTGCATCTCTCCCTCCCACCACCACCTCTCTCCCTTCCACCACCATCACTGCCGCATCCTTTTTCATTCCCACCTTATCCCTCCTCCCTCCCAGCCTTGCAACCCCATTTTCCTTATGCCCTTTTCTTTTGGCCGAATCCTTTTGGTCAATCATTCCAACAACCTTTTGTTAAAAACAACCACCATCACTCAGACACTGACCTGCCACCACCCCTTCCCAATCACTCAGTCACTAACCCGCCACCACCCCCCTCCAATCACTCAGTCACCAACCCCTTACCACCCCCTTCTACAAAGCCTCCCTCTCCTTCTCTACCCCTCACTGTCAAAGTTCTAAACCTGAGGTGTTAAAAGGCGATTTCAAACGTTTTTCGGATAGTTTCAAAGACTTTTTCTTTGGTTTTTGATGGTGCAGATTTGATTCTTTTTCCATTACAGAACGACGGGATTATTTTCATGGTTCTATTCAAATGGGTCAATTGGGCTTGGACTGGATAATTACATGCATATCCAAATTAAGCCATTGGGATTTTAGGAAAAAACATTTTTACAAATGTTTTAGGGAGAATGTTTAGTGAATGACCAAGAGTCACAATCTTTGGATTTGTTTATGGTTTTGATATACTCCACAAAGGTGCGGGGTGTTGGTTCTGACATTCTTTGTTGGATGCCAGCCAGCAGACGAGGTTTTAAGGTGAGCGGGTATTACCATTCTATTTCCCCTTCTACTGGCAGTTCTTTCCCTTGGAAAATGGTGTGGCAATCAAAGGTTCCTCCTCAGGTAGCTTTTTTCTCTTGGACTGCGGCTTTAGGCAAGATTCTAACTATAGACAACCTTCGGAAGAGGCATTTTGTTGTCCTTGAGTGGTGTTTTATGTGCAAAAGGTGTGGGGAATTTGTAGATCATCTCCTCCTTCACTGTCCTATAGCTTTTGAGATGTGGAGTATGATCTTTAGCTTGTTTGGTGTTTGTTGGGTGATGCCTTAGAGGGTAGTAGATTTGTTGGATTGTTGGACATGTAAATTCAGGCGTCATCGTAATGTAGTTATTTGAAGGCTTGTGCCGCATTGTTTGATGTGGTGTATTTGGCGGGAACGGAATTCTAGAAGCTTTAAGGGTCATGAACGGTCCATGATTGAGCTTAAGTCTTTCTTCTTTTTTACTCTTCTCGAATGGTGTCTTGTTTTACCATCTTTTTCATGTATTTCTCTTCCTGTGTTGTTAGATCATTGTAATTTGGTTTCTTAATGTTTTGCCTTTTTGTACATTTCCTACGCACTGGGTTGTGTGTTTTTATAAATTTCTTTGTTACTTATCAAAAAAAATAATAATAATAAGAGTTCGAAGATTACCAGTAGATCAAATAAGGGTGGCTTGTTTGTGGAAATCTCTGAATATTGTTATGGAAAAAGACGAGGTTGCTTGCAAGTTCTGTAGGGTGTTAAGAAGACTGGTTGGGCTCTTCTTCATCTGCAGTTACGTGAGTTTTTCTTGGGAAAAACTGCTTCTAGGCCAGGGAAAGAGGCGGTGGCTGGTGGTGGGGCGAGCTTTAATTCCACCAGCAATCTAAAGCCTAAAAGTTGGCAAAAGATTAATGAGCAGAACAAGGAATCAGGAAGTGATTTAAATTTTGAGAAGCAGTTTCCAAAATTAACCGGTAATTTCAAACAGAAGGAGAGATTTGGGGGATTTGATTTTTAAAAAAAAGTCAAATGAATCTGCTCTTTTTAATTCTGGCAGGCCTACATGTGATTTTAAAGTTAAATGGACTCAGGCCCATTTTTCATTAAAAATATCAGCTGATTTGGATGGTGCTGAAAAACATAAAGTGGTTTGGGCTGAGAAAGTTCAGCCCATAGCAGCACACAAAGAAGTAGGCCCACAACTCACTCCTGTCATATTGAGTGGGCCTATCCTAGAGAATCAAGCCCAACCCAAGAGCTCTAGTTTAGGAGCTCATCAGTTGGATAAGTTTTGGGGGTACGATGGAGATAAGTCTAACTCGTGG
Organism: Castanea sativa; assembly: GCF_040712315.1. NCBI lineage: Eukaryota > Viridiplantae > Streptophyta > Magnoliopsida > Fagales > Fagaceae > Castanea > Castanea sativa. The sequence continues at coordinate 16,821,912 of NC_134024.1, read as the reverse complement.
GAGGTGGGTGAAGGGTCAGGCGATGGTGCCGAAGGGTGTGCCCAGTGCAGTGGCAGCCTTGGGCTTGGGTTAGGAGTGTACTGCAAGTACCGTTAAGGTTGCTGGTATGCCTTCGTCTGCATCAGCGAGTGCTGGTAATGGTAAGGGTCTGGTTTCAGCTCTGGAGATGACACCGAGTGTTGGGAATTTTGTGGGTATGGTTCCGGAGGGGTCATTGAGGGCCAATGCAGCCTCTGGCGTGGTTTCTGATGTTTCTTGGCACTATGAGCTTAAAATTGCCTCTCCGTTTGAAGATAATCCAAGTGTTGATGTTGTTTCACGGGCAAAATTGGTGGGTGAGGACTTTGTCGACATGCTTTGATGCAATAATTTATTGGGTCCTAATGATTTTTCTCCTCTTGATGCTTTGGTTTCTGACCCAATCAGTGGGGAGTTAGAGACTTTGGATTTTGGAGGGGAGAATAGTCATTCCTGGGAAGGTGGTCCTTTAGATCAATGGGATCCAAATGATGCATTGGTTTTGTTTGAAGAAGGGTGTGCAACAGATGATGGTATTAAGGAGGAGGATCTAGAGCCATCGGTTTGGGTGAAAAGGATGGTCAAGGGTTTTGGTAAGTATGAGGGTTTTCCAATTGACTCTTGTGAGAGTCCGTGCATTGTTTTTTTCAAAAACTGAAGAAAGCTTGGGAAGAAAAAATTTCCACCGTAAATGCTAGCCAGAGATGAAAAAATAGTAAGAAAGGTATGAGGGAATTAAGGAGTTTAGTTTCTTTCATTAATTATGATAGGAAGGCTGGTTCAAACTCTAAAGGTAGTTTGGAATCCATTGGGTTGGGCTCAGTTCAGTATCCATGAATTTAAAGATCCTTTCTTGGAATGTGAGGGGTTTAAATAATTTTCATAAGAGGGAAGTTGTGAAAAATTTGCTTAAGGAGTTGAAGGGTGATGTTATTTGTTTACAGGAAATCAAATTGGATAGTACAAACTCTACCATTGTGAAAAGCTTATGGGGCAACCCATTTGTTGATTGGGCAGCTTTGGATGCAATTCACACTGCTGGGGGTTTTTGGTTGGCATGGGATAGGAGGGTTTTTGAGAAAGTTGATTATTTCGTTGGTAGATTTTCTGTTTCTGTTTTGTTGAAGGGAGTGGTAGACGGTTTTCAATGGGTTTGTTCAGGGGTGTATGGTCCGTCTGTTGACAGTACTAGGAATGAAATGCAGGTGGAACTTGATTCTAAGAGATCACGGTGGAGCTCGGCTTGGTGTTTGATTGGTGATTTTAACATCATTAGATATGCAGTTGAGAGACTTGGTTGCAACTCTTTTAGCTCAGCCATGTTTAAATTCTCTTACTTTATTGAGAAACATAATATGGTTGATCTGCCTTTGGTGGTGGGTGATTACACCTGGTTTCGTGATTCTGAGAATCCTTCCATGTCTAGAATTGATAGGACTCTGATTTCAGCTGACTGGGAGGATCATATTTTGGATGTGGACCCAGAAGACTCTTCCTCGGGTGGTGTCAGACCATTGTCATATTTTAGTGGAGGCAGGAGGTGTGTTGAGGGGGAAGAGTGCTTTTAAATTCGAAAATGTGTGGCTGAAAGTGGAGGGTTTTGTGGACCAAGTTCAGCAGTGGTGGAGTGGTTATCACTTTCTTGGGCCTCCAAGTTCTGTTTTAGCTTGAAAATTGAAGGCTTTGAAAGGTGATTTGAAGCATTGGAATAAGAATGTGTTTGGGGATGTGGCATTTAGGAAGAAATGTCTTTTGACTGAGTTGTTGGAGCTTGATACGAAAGAAGAGCTGCAAGTTTTGTCTTTAGAAGATAGATCTAGAAGAACTGTGATCAAAGCTGATATCGAGCATTTAGCTTCTTTGGAGGAAATTTCTTGGAGGCAAAAATCCAAGGCCTTGTTCATTAAAGGGGGGGATAATAATACTCGGTTTTTCCATAGGTTGGCTAACTCTCACAGGAGAACCAATCACATTAGGGGAGTGGAGGTTGAGGGTGTGCTATATGAGAATGACAGGGAGGTTCAAGATCAGGCGGTGGAATTTTATAGGAATTTATATCAAGAGCCTAAATCTTGGAGGCCTACTGTTGATGGCATGGAGTTTGCTTGCTTAGATGAAACTGAGATGTCATCTTTAGAGAGGGAGTTCAATAGGGAGGAAATTATTGCAGTTTTAAAGGAGGCTGAAGGGGATAAGGCACTTGGGCCGGATAGATTTACTATGGGTTTTTTTCCAAAAGTGTTAGCATGGTGGGAGAAGTTATGGCTTTTTTTGAGGATTTTCATAGAACTTGCATCTTTGGAAAATCCCTCAATGCCACTTTCTTGTGTCTGATTCCTAAGAAGACCAGTGCTATTAACATTAAGGACTTTCATCCTATTAGCCTTGTGGGTAGTTTGTATAGGCTCTTATCAAAAGTGTTGGTACATAGGCTTCGTTGTGTTCTAGATAAACTCATTTCTAGTTCTCAGAATTCTTTTGTTGGAGGGAGGTAAATTCTTGATTCCATTCTCATTGCTAATGAATGCTTGGATAGTAGAATGAAGAGTGGAATTCTAGGTGTGATTGTCATTTTTTTTATAAGGCTTATGATCATGTGAATTGGGATGCTTTGTTTTATTTCATGGAGAGGATGGGTTTTGGAGAGAAGTGGAGGAGCTGGATGAGGTTTTGTGTTTCTACGGTCCGTTTTTCAATTCTTGTTAATGGCTCTCTAGTGGGATTTTTTGGTAGTACTTGGAGCCTTCGCCAAGGGGACTCCTTGTCTCCTCTTCTTTTCGTGTTGGTAATGGAAGTTTTGAGCAGGTTGTTCAAAAGAACAGAAGAGGGAGGCTTTCTTAGGGGTTTTTAGGCAAATTCCCATTCACAAGGAGGTTTGTGTATTTCTCATCTTCTTTTTGCTGATGACACTATCCTTTTTTGTGATGCAACCAGGGAACAACTCTTAAATATTCGGATGGTGATGATTTTCTTTGAGGCTATCACAGGCTTGAAAGCTAATATTGGTAAGAGCGAGATTGTTCTAGTGGGGGTGGTAGGGAGTTTGACTACTTTAGCTAGTGTCTTAGGTTGCAATGTTGGTAGGTTGCCCATGACGTACTTGGGTATGCCTCTTGGAGCTCATTTTAAGAATCCATCAATTTGGAATCCTATTATAGAAAAAATGGAGAAGAAGCTTTCTGATTGGAAATGTTTATGTTGTTAGAAAGGGGGAAGATTAACTTTACTGAAAAGTACCCTTTCACACCTTCCCACCTATTTCTTATCCTTGTTTTTTATCCCTCAAGCTATGGCGCATAGATTAGAAAGGGTCCAGAGAAATTTCCTGTAGGGGAATTTTGAGGAAGCTTTCAAATATCCACTTGTTACCAGGAATAAGGTGTGCTAGCCAATGGAGAATGGAGGTTTGGGGATTCGGAGGATTGGTTTGTTTAATCAAGCCCTGCTTGGAAAATGGTTATGGCGGTTTGGAAGTGAAACCAATCGCTTATGGCGTCAGGTTATAGCTACCAAGTACGGAGTGTCTAGTGGAGTTAGTAAAGGTGCTCAGGAATGTGGAATGTGGAAGAATATTAGGAAAGGTGTTAAGAGTTTCTTTGGTCATGTGTTGTATGTGGCGGGAGAGGGCCTTCTATTCAATTATGGTATGATCTTTGGTGTGGGCATATTCCCTTAAAAGGATCTTTACCCTGATCTTTTTTTTTTTTAATAAGTAATAAAGATAATTTCATTGATATAAAAAAGAGAGAGTCTCTCAAGTACACAGGGAGTATACGAGGGAGAACAAATCAAAGACGAACATTACAAAAGTCAAGAAAATCCAAAATAGAAAAAAGGATGGCTTCTCCACACGGAGAACCAATCAAGTAAGGTTTGGAAAAAGAAAGACTTAAGGTCAGGCATGGAACTCTCGATGTCTTCAAAACATCTACTATTTCTCTCCTTCCAAATACACCACAACAAGCAATGAGGAACGGCCTTCCAGATATCTCCATTACGATGGCGACCAAAACGACCTTGCCAGCAAGCCAAAAGCCCAACAACAGACCTTGGCATAACCCAGCAAATTCCGAATAAACCGAAGACCATATCCCACAACTCCATGGCAACCGGACAATGAAGGAAAAGATGGTCAACACTTTCACAATTGCACTTGCACATATAACACCAATCCAGAATGCAGACTTTACCCTGATCTTTTCTCTCATGCTATGGGAAAAGAAGCTCTGATTTCTGAGTTGATTACTATTTCATCATCAGATGGTGGTAGCAGGAGTTGGAATATTCAATTCCACAATAGTAGGAGTTGGAATATTCAATTCCATAGGACTCCTAATGATTGGGAAGAGGAGAGAGTGTTTGCTTTTTACGACCATGTTGATTCTAAAATGCCTAGGGGTGAGGAGATTGATAGTTTGTTTTGGAAGTTAACCCCAAATGGTGTTTTTGATGTGCGCTCTTCCTATCAAAAAAACAATTCCTTATCTACTCCTACCTTTCCTTTCCCTTGGAAGTGTTATTTGGTGTTATTTGGAGTATTAAGGTACCTAGAAGAGTGTCTTTCTTTTTATGGACCACAACTCGAGATAGTATTCTTACTATTAACAACCTTGTAAAAAGGAACCTGTATTTGGTTAATTGGTGTTGTTTGTACCGTTGTGATGAAGAAACAATGGATCATCTTTTAATTCATTGTAAGTTCGCACATGCTTTATGGAGTGAAGTGTTTTTGATGTTTGGTTTGCAGTGGGTGATGCCAAGGACGGTTGTTTCTCTCCTTTTTGCATGGGAGAATTTTTTAGGGTTAAACTATGAATAGTCTGGAATATGGTGTCAACCTGTTTGATGTGGTTGATTTGGGAGGAATGTAATAACCGCATTTTTGAGGATGTTGAGAAATCTATTGAGTTTTTGATTGGGTGGTCTCGTATTTGGGGTTTTACGTAATGTATTTCCGTTTTTGATTTCGCACAATCTGTTTTTGTTTCTGTTTGATTTGTTTGTATTTGTTCCTAGTACTTTGTTCATCATCGTGAACATGTTGTACTTTTTTTTAATGAAAATATCTATTACCTATATAAAAAAAAAGAAGAAGAAGAAGAAGATAATAAGGCATCAAAATATTCAAGGAATACTAACCCTGTTTGCCCAAAAAAGTCCACAGGCATTGCAAAGAGACCTTGGACCAGATGGCCCCCGCCGCATCATTGGGGTGGCCTTTGAACTTATGCCACAGTGTGTACATCTAGACAAGCATGCAGGATACAAATAGTAAAGATGTAGCAATATTAAGGTGAAAATACACATGTTTACCCAAAAAAAAGGTGAAAATACACATTAGAAGTCTGATACAAGTAACATATAATCCATCTCACATGAAAACAAAAAAAGAAAATATAATTTAGGCTACCTATACTTTCAGTTCCTGCAATAAAGAACAGATTTTAATTTGGTCCCTAAATTTTTAAAAATGGCAAATTTTGTCCTTGAAAATCTCCATTGTAAGAAATTTAGTCCTGTCAAATTGATGCCATCACAAAAATACATGTATCATTCCAATGTTTTCCCACATCATCAATTTTTGCAACTACTTTGTTAGTTATATTAATGGAAGAACCACATTGCTAAAAATTAAAAATTTTAGGGATAAAATTGGAACTTACTAAAATCTAGGGAATATATTGGAGTCTAAACATATTTCAAGGGCCAAAGTTTAGTTTAGCCTATAAGTTAAGAAGTATGGAAAAGGAAAAGTACATCCAACAGTGGGAATAAAAGTGTTCAGGATTGAACTCACGAGGTTTCTGGTGGACTATCATCTTGCCCTGACTCCTGGACAGCCCAATCAAAAGCTCCATCAGACTTTCTGGCAGAAGTAAATTGACCCTTATTACGCTGCATCCTGGTTCAGTAAAACATATATTCTCAGAAACAGAAAAGTAATGAATGGCCACATGGAGTGTCATAATAATAACAACCAACAAAAGAATAAGGCAAAGCCATCAATAAATGACAAGCAGTGGAAAAAAAATGCTTTTGTTCCCTATCATATTCTACTTCAAAGAGGGATGATGCAACCAGCTGTGGAAAGTGCAAACTTTAATGTATATCTGAAATTCTGTATTGCATAGCAAGGATCAAAGTCAATTCATACAGCCTAAAGTATACAATGAATCATTTGCAAAAGTGACTTTATGTATATAAGTTAAAATTATTTGTAAGAATGATGCAACAGACAGCTAGATTAGGGTAAAAAGGCCCTGCACCCTCCAGAAACCTTCATGGCCTAGGTAAAAAGTATTTTGTGGTGGTTGTTGAAATTGGGGGTCCCAATGCTTCTCCATGCCCAACGAGATCAGGTTAAGTTCCGAATCAGTGGATGCTTCCAAAGGGAGCAGTGATGCCATGTGTAAAAAGGAAGAGACTCATAGAGTGGCAGAGGCAAATATAGCTTTTGCACATTTTCATTAATCCACGAACAAGATCTGTATGGACACATAGACCCATAGGTCATTGCAAGGAGTGGACAGGGGGAGTGCCTGATGCAGTTCATTTTTGAAGCTTGTTGTTACTAGATTATATTGTCTAATAAGTAGTTTCCTTTTACTTTTTATAGCCTTTATCGCTTGTAACAAAAAAATAGTTAGCTGATAGGTTGTTAGTGATAAGTGCAATAGTCTATTAGTTAGTTAGAGAAGTTAGTTAGGCTTTATCCAATCACATGACAGCCACATGGTGGGTTCTTGTAACTAACGCATCAGCTTGCTTATGTAACTATAAATAAGCAAGGCTGCCCTTATTGTAACTAGTTGAATTTGAATCCAAGAAATCTCTACCTATGAGGTATTATTCCAAGAGTGTCTCTTGAAGAGCTAGTTTATTCTTTCTTTTCTCTACGCAACTTAGCTTTCTAAAACATCTTTCCTTTTCACCATTTTTTCTCCATCAGCACCAGCCCCTTCTCACCGTTTCATAGGAATAAAATTCTACATGTGGTAAACTACAATGCTGGCTCTATACGGGGGGATTCAGGGTACTATGCCTAGGGGTAACTCACTCTCTTGGTCCCATCACTCTGTAATCAAAGGGGATTGCTAAGAATAGAATGCACACAGTGGACTATTCAGGAATGGTAAATAAAATTTATCTAGTGAGTATAGCATATGGGGTAAACTAGTGAGTATGGGTAAACTAAAAATGGTCTATTAAGATTGGATTTAATAAATATCAATGCAAGGAATTGTTTCAAGACTGAACCTAATTGAATTGATCCACATCATAGGTCATAACGAAATTCATTTGATTGATAGATAGACTTGCGCTACTGAAAAGATACAGTTTAAGCATGGAATGAATTAATTTACTACTTAAAAAAATTGGTGGCTACACCAATGGCCTTTGGGCAGATTGGACTTCCAAATCCATCATAAGAATAGTATGGTGGGTGAGGTTGAGTCCAATGAGGTGCGGAGTTGTTTCAACAACAACAAAGCCTTAGTCCCAAACAGTTTAAAGAAAGGGAAAAAAAATGTGGCTACCTGGAATGCTATTCTCAATGACATCAGTGCTTACAGTGAAACATGATATGAAGGCACTTGACATATCTAACTTGATAGATAGCTCAATTTGAAGTCAAAAGGCTATAATGAATTAAATGTGAGTTATTCCTTTTGCTTTAGTAGGCAATTGTGCATGACAAATTATCTTTAAAGCTATTTGGGGAGTAAAGGCTCCAAGGCGAGTTTCTTTTTTTGTTTGGTGTGTAGCTTGGAATAAGATCCTAACGGGAGATAATTTGAGATTGAGGAGATTGGATTTCGTGGATTGGTGCATTATGTGCCGTCATTGTGGAGAGACAGTAGACCACTTACTTTTTCATTGTGAGATGGCTTGTCGGTTATGGAGCTTTGTTTTTATAACTTTTGGCTTGTCTTGGGTTATTCCTAGATTGATCCCAGACTTGCTTTTTGGATGGTGGAATGGGCTGGGGATGCATTCGTCTCAGATCTGGAACTTAGTCCAGTTGTGCATCCTATGGTGTATTTGGAAGGAACGGAATCGGAGGGCTTTTGAGGATTTGGATAGCTCCAATGATCAGTTGCTTGCTTCTTTTAGTGGAACTCTTTTTGATTGGTCTCGGGCGTGGGGACTCACGTCTAGTGACTCCCTCCCTTCTTTTCTTTGTTCCCTTTTTCTTTTCTAATTTTTCTGTTGTTTGGTTTTCTCTTTTGTTTCTCTCTATTTTCTTCTTCTTGTACTATCTGGTTTTGCTCTATGTTCTTCATGCATAGCGTAGCCTTTCGTATATATATCTTTCTTACTTATCAAAAAAAAATTATCTTTAATATCTTCAAGTTCTCTATTACTAATCCATACATATTTGATGTTAAATAAGCATGTAGGAGCACAACACTTGCCCCACATGAGCATCCCCAACATTTGCCCCCAAAAATGTGTTATCGTATTTGCTTTTCATACCTTCTATTGGGCATAGTGCCTTCTAGAAAATAAAAATAAGCAAAGATGTGAGAAGAAATACTTTATGTCAACCATACCTTGTTTGCTTATCGGGGGGAAAATGTGAGAACAAATCCCTTATGCATAAAATTCACAAAGGTGGCTACAATTTGATGAATTATTTGAATCATTCAAGTTGCAATAACTATAAATTTGGCAAGTAGTAGAAAGCAATGCCATATAAACAAGTCAGTTAAAAGTAAATTCAGGTTCTAGGATTATAAGAGTGATACTCAAAAAAAGGAATGACCTAACAAATATAACTAAGAAAAAGTTACATCCGCCTAACAAGTTCAACATCTACCCATATCAATAGCATTTATAGAAGGTTTAGACATCATAAGTCAAATTGGCATTTATGAGAAAAGCATGAGCTTTCTAAGCTCAATGAGTTATTAAAATGAACTACATATGGATTAAATTATGGGTCCCGTTAATGGGTGCCCTTAGAACATTTGTTAATGGACCCTTTTAGGAAACTTTTTATACCACATTCATGGGAAATATGTCAAAAATGTCAAAAAAGTAAGTTGCTTTTTTCTTTTCCCATAAAAAGTTTCTAAAAATATTTCCTAAACCAATTCCCTGAGGGCATCTGTGAACTTTTCCCTTAAGTTATAACCATGCCATATCAAATGGCTTGAGAGAAGGCGAGACAACAAGAATAAATATCCGTTTTCCACATTTCATTACCAATTTCGCAAGGAAAATCACCTACCCCATCACCCCATTGGTTACTTATTTCTCACTTTTATACTAATTTATGTTTGATCCATAGAGCTAAAATCTATTTCTGGGGAAAAGAAATAAGAAGAAGAAATCACCAAACCTGAGTGCAACTTCTTGACGGACACTATATCTAACTTTCTTATCGAAGCAACGTTCTTTTCTCTTCTGGCGGAACCTATTTAATGAAGCTGCTCTGTGTGGTTGACTACACTTTACAGGATAATCCATTACTCCACCCTAAAGAAAAAGAAAATGCAAGCAACTTAGAAAAGCACCCATTAACATTTTCAAGTCTAAAACATTAATGGTTAATTTGAAATACCCTCTGGTTCTGATTCATCATGTCCGCTTGTGGCCCCGACGTTAATTCACATCCCCCCAATAGTAGCAACACAGCTTGAACCTTAAATTGCAAACCAAAAACACATCATTACAATCAAAACCTCTTTTTTATAATTATAATTCAAAATTCAGAATTCTCAACAAGTAAAAATTTGATTTTTAAGTAATGATTAGCTTAGTTTTCAACGAAAAAGTGAAACTGAAACCGCAATAAGTTCAATTGAGTACAGATTTTGGTTCTCTCAGCTCCCAAATTGAAACTTTAAACTGTTAAAAATTTCAGTTTCGCACATTTTCTCAGCATCCAAACAGCATATCAAAAGAAACACCAAACAAACCCTAAATCCAGAGAGTGAGAGAGAGACCTTGTCGGGGGTGACAGAGTCGAAGACATAGACTTGGCCCCGAAACGAGAGAGTGAGCTGGCTAGTACCGTCGTGGCGCTGAATCCCCATATCCGGCGAGACTACAGTGGCGACTCCGGTATGGGCGTAGACGGCGTCGGCAGTGACGTCCTCGACGACGCCGCCGACAACGGCACCGGTATCGTCGTCGAGGGAGTGAGTTTCGTAGCGAATGTGAGGGTTGTCGATGGACTCGACGCCGGCGCAAGAGACGTCGTCATCGTCGGCGGCTATCTGGTTGGGCATGTTCAGAGGCTGGGCGTGACCGTACATTGGGAATAGAGGAATTGAAGACAGAGATGTTGGAGCATTAGAGGTAAAAGAGGAAACCCTAACCCTAAGAGAGAGAGAGAGAGAGAGAGAGTTTTAAGTGAGAGAAGGGAATATATGCCTGAATAAGAAAGAAGATGGTGTGTTGAAGGAGTGTGTGTTGTGTGTGTGTGAGAGAGAGAGAGAGAGGAATGAAGGACAGGTCAGGACATGAAATGCAATGAAGGAGTGGGTGATTGGATGAGTGACCCTGAATAGCGGCGATATTTACGAGGTATGCCCCCTTTTAAGGATTTCCTTGTCTTTTTTTTTAAAAAAAAAAATTTTTAGAAGGTTAGAAATTTTTGTATAAAAATATATTGTTTAAGATACAAAACTGATCATATAAGTTTTTCTAGATTTTATTTCAGTTCTCTAACTTTACTTTTGTTCATTTCAGTCCTCTAACTTTCAAGCTTATTCTATTAAGGTTTTTTCATCAACTTTTGTTATATAGTGTGGTTAATTTTTTAATTTTATAAATTTTTCTTCAAATTTTTTAACTTAAAAAAATTCAATTAATGATTGAAAAATATTTTCCAAATTTTTTTTTTCAAAAAATTTTAACAAAAGTTAACGGAAATGCCTTAATTGAATAAATCTGAAATGTAGAGGACTGAAATGAACGGAAACAAAGTTAAAGGACTAAAATGAACGAAAGCAAAGTTAGAGGACTAAAATAAAATCTGAAGAAAGTTAGAGAATTAGTTTTGCATTTTAGCCAAATATCCAAATATGTTTTATGACTCCTAGTATGATTTTAACTTTTGTTTTTGTTGTTCCTAAAAAAAAAAAACCTTTTTTGTTTTATAGAAGAGTAATTATTACACACCTGTTAGTTGTTAGTTACAGCATAAAATCATATTTTCAAAACAAATTTTTAAAAAATTGTGTATCTAGTGTGCAATAGCGAATATTTAGATTGTGGATGTTTTATGCTTTGTTCTAGGAACAAATACAACCATATATACAAGCGAACAAAATTTTCTTCATGAAGGGCAATATAGATTGCTTACATTTCGATTAAGCATTTATCATTGTACGTATGCCTCTAAATGTTTCTAGATGAGAAAACGTGAAATAAACCACACCCTGCGAATTTGTACCATTTTTTGTTTCATTATGAGTCTCACATGGCACACGCCCCATCTCATTGAGTTAGGCCATATAATTTTTGTACGTATATATGTGTATATATATTGGTAAGTTACCCATGCACTTAGTGCCACTTGAACCCACAACCTCATGTTTCACCTAATACTCGCAAGGGAAGGAGATTCTAGTAGAACTATTGATAAAATAAGTCCATTATGCACCATAATTTCACTTTAGACAACTACAATAACTGCACCTTAATTCCACTTTAGACAAATTCAATAAATTTTGCTCCATCATTGCAATTCATAATCAATACATTTTAAAGCCATCATTAATATGAAGTTGCAAATTCACCTCTTTCACTAATAGCTTATTAAACTTTTTGCAAAAAGTGTGCTAAAATATAATTATCTTTTGAAAAAGTGAGGAAAAAATAAAAAGGAGGTTCTAAAAACCTGAGCATAAAAACGAAAAATTGAGTTTATAATCTAATGCCAAGCAGACACTTAGCTTCTAGCCTTTTAGCTGAAAGACGTAAAGATCCATTCAATCCATCGGTATCCACATTTCAGCCAACATGAACAAGAAGGATAGAATCCTACAAACTCCTAGAGGAAATTAAGACCAAGAGAGATGATGTTGCATGTTTCTATATGATATAAAAACATGTAATCTGTCTTTGCCAAATTAAATACAATCCACACTTAGCACCAGCATAGGTAGCTAGGATGATCAATAGAGGGAACGCATCAAGCACAACACATAGCAAAGCGAAGAGATTAGAGCAATCTTAGACGCTAAAAACTATCATAAAGGAGACGAGTACAACGCAAAGAGCTGACTGCTATTTGGGCACTCCACAGGTTGTAAAGATATTAAGAAAACGTCCTGAATGGTGGCTGATGTAGACCAGTAGCCAATCTTGATCGCAAAAATATAAGTTGGATATGAAGTTGAGGAAAAAAATTTTCCATATGCTTTTTAGCAAGGCATCAAAGCCTATCTATACATCTTTTCGGTTGTTTTAGATAAGTCATCAGAGCCATCTATACAACGTTTTGAAGGGTTAAAACTTACTATTTCAAGAAGGAAAAAGAGCAGGAATACTGCTATTCTTAATAGTTAATACACAGTATTTCTATTCTGACCTATTATTTTAATGTACATGTATGTGTCAACACCGGTTCTAGGCTGACCTTTTTTAAAGATGGAGACGAATGGATGAATGAATTTATAAAAGGCACAGTTTCCCCATCCCACGGTGTCAGAAAAAAAATTCATCTTGGAGCTTGCTTGATTCCTGTATATGTCATTGTGAAGTAAAATTTGAATACACTTCCAAACTGTTCAATTAAAATGCTGACGGAACTGTGTGCATCATTTCATTGCCATCACATCTCAAAATGTAATGGACATGGCTCAAACATTCTACACTATTTAGTAGACGCTCCTGCAAGAGATGGGAAAAAAATTAAAGAAAAACGAATACAAAAAGTGAAATCTAGAAGGAACTTAACAACTCAAGAAATTATTGTTACTTTATTGAAAGAAAGAAACATTGAATTCAGACACACTTAAATCAAATGATAAAATTATAGGAGTACCACAACAAAGCACTAGAAGGTGAGCTGCAACTCTTATTTTGAAAAAGTAATAGCAATCCTTGCAATATGAATCCGAATATTACTATTTAAAATTGTACTCTGGTTTCCTGCAATGGTTTTAAAGCAATAGGAATCATTCTACAGACAACTAAAAATTATTCCCCCTTAAAGCTGCATACTAACGCACTCTAAATCATGTAAAAATGGTTAGTGGGAGCAATTATTGGTCAAAAGATTGAGCAGGATTTCAGTGTGCCATGAGCAACAGAGAGTTCAGAAATTCCTAAAATCACAACAATTTACTTATAATTAAGTATAAATATGAAAATCTGTTTAGTTATATTATATTTCCCGGTCCA